>NC_056002.1:130086703-130722644 GCF_018446385.1 Zingiber officinale | reverse complement strand
CGCCCATAGAGAGCCTCATAAGGTGCCATACCGATAGTGGCCTGATAGCTGTTGTTGTATGCAAATTCTGCTAGACTCAGATATTTGCACCAACTTCCTTTGAAATCTAGGGCACATGCTCGGAGCATATCTTCGAGTACCTGATTTACCCGCTCCGTCTGTCCATCGGTCTGAGGATGGAAGGCTGTGCTAAACTTCAACTTCGTGCCCAAAGCTGACTGTACACACTCCCAGAAGTGTGATGTGAATCTGCTATCTCTGTCTGATATAATGGTTCTTGGGACTCCATGTAATCTAATAATCTCCTTGAGATACAACTGAGCTAGCTGTTCCATGGAGTAGGATATCCTGATAGCTAAGAAGTTGGTTGATTTAGTCAATCTGTCGACTATTACCCAGATGGTATCAAAACCACTCGTGGTTCTCGGTAATCCCACTATGAAGTCCATAGAAATGTCTTCCCACTTTCATTCCGGAATCTGAATAGGCTGCAAGACTCCTCCTGGTCGCTGATGTTCAGCTTTAACCTTCTGACAGGTTAGGCAGGTGCTGACATATCGAGCGATGTCTCTCTTCATCCCAGGCCACCAAAAACGTTTTTTCAAGTCCTGATACATTTTGGTGGAGCCAGGATGCATCGCATAGGGAGTCTTGTGAGCCTCATCTAAAATCTTTCTTCGTAGTTCCTTCTGATCTAGAACACATAATCTGTCGCCAAAGTACAACACCCCGCTAGCGGACACTCTGAATTCTCCACTTTCTGATTCTGCTAATTCTTGCTTGATTTTCTGAATTTCAGGATCCTGCTCCTGAGCTGTCTGGATGTCACCAAGCAAGGTAGACTCTAATGTCATAGTAGAGAGTTGTCCGACTATGAGTTCGAGACCGAAATCTGTGATCTCTTTCTGTAGGGGTGGTGACATGGCTGCTAGAGATAATAAGGTAGCACTGGACTTTCTGCTAAGTGCATCTGCTACCCTATTTGCTTTTCCTGGGTGGTAGAGGATGTCTATGTCGTAGTCTTTGACCAGCTCTAGCCATCTGCGCTGGCGCATATTCAGGTCCTTCTGAGTGAAGAAGTACTTCAGACTCTGATGATCTGTATACACTCTGCACTGAGCTCCATACAAGTAATGTCTCCAAATCTTGAGAGCGAACACTACTGCTGCAAGCTCAAGGTCATGAGTAGGATAGTTCTTCTCATAATCCTTGAGTTGTCTAGAGGCGTAGGCGATTACCTTGCCATCTTGCATCAGTACTGCTCCTAGTCCCAACTTAGAGGCATCACTGTATATATCAAAGCTATCTGCGTTCTCTGGTAGCGTCAGAATAGGTGCACTGGTCAATCTCCTTTTCAGCTCACTGAAACTGTTCTCACAGTCCTCTATCCACTGATATTTTCTGTTCTTTCTGGTAAGAGCTGTCAGTGGGGAGGCTATCCTGGAGAAGTCCTCTACGAATTTTCTGTAATAGCCTAATAATCCCAGAAAGCTTCTGATCTCGCTAGCGTTCTTGGGTCTCTTCCAATTGCTCACAGCTTCTATCTTACTGGGGTCTACCATAATACCATCTTTTGAGATGATGTGACCCAGGAAGGACACCTGATCTAACCAAAATTCACATTTTGTGAACTTGGCGTATAGCTGATTCTGCTGAAGGGTCTGCAATACTATTTTCAGGTGCTCTGCGTGTTCTTCCTGAGTTCTGGAATAGATAAGAATGTCATCAATGAACACGATAACGAACTTATCTAAATATTCTCTGAATGCCCTGTTCATAAGGTCCATGAAAGTAGCTGGAGCATTTGTCACGCCAAATGGCATGACTACGAACTCGTAATGTCCGTATCTAGTCCTGAATGCTGTCTTAGGTATGTCCCCTTCTTTAACCTTCACCTGCTGATAACCTGATCTGAGGTCTATTTTAGAGAACACTGTTGTTCCCTTTAGCTGATCAAATTGGTCATCGATTCTGGGAAGAGGATATCTATTCTTGATAGTGACTTGGTTCAGTGCCCGGTAATCTATACATAGGCGCATGCTCCCGTCCTTCTTCTTCACAAACAATACAGGTGCTCCCCATGGTGAGTGACTAGGACGGATGAAGCCCTTGTCAAGCAGCTCCTGTAATTGCTCATGAAGTTCTTTCAGTTCTGCTGGGGCCATGTGATAAGGCGCTTTGGAAATAGGATTTGTGCCGGGAATGAGCTCTATCTCAAATTCTATCTCCCTGTCTGGTGCTAAGCTTGGTAACTCTTCAGGGAAGACTGCTGGGTAGTCACATACGACTCGGACCTCTGCTAGCTATCGGTCCTTGTCCTGACTGGTACTGACTACGTGTGCTAAGAATCCCGTACATCCTGAATCTATCAATTTCTGTGCCTTCATAGTTGAGAGAAATTTCTTGGCTTTTCTCTTGGGTTCTCCGATAAACTCGAACTGTGCTTCTGCTTCAGGTTGGAATACGACTTTCTGCTTACGGCACTCGATGGAGGCACCGTATTTGATCAAGAAGTCCATCCCGAAGATGACATCGTAGTCAGTCATATTAAGCACTATCAGATCGCAAAAGAGCTCTCTGTCTGCTATAATGACCGGCACTGCTCTGAGCCAGTGCGTGGACACCATGATTTCTCCTGTGGGTAACGTTGTAAGAAACTAGCTACTGAGTACCTCTGGGGGTATCGCTAATTTCTCAGCAAATGCCCTGGATATATATGAATGGGTTGCCCTAGTATCGAATAAGACAGTTGTACTTTGCTGTAAAATACTAATCTGACCTGTAACAACTGTCGAGGCATTTGCTGCGTCCTCTCTGGTGAGTGAGTAGATCCTCGCATTGGTCGTAGCTGGAGGGGCTTCTAATCTGCCCTGGCTGATATGTGGACCTTCTAAAGCGACCTGCATCTGATGTAACTGAGCTGGCTGGCCTCCATACTGAATTGGCTGTGGCTGAGGAAGACTGGTCTTGTTTGGACACTACTTGGCCATATGCCCTTCCTGTCCGCATTCAAAGCATCCTCGTGTGCCCTTACGACAAACTCCAGGATGGAATTTCCCACAAGTAGCACACTTTGGATAACTGGGCTGCTTGCTGGCTGGCCCTCCTTTTGGGTAACTCCCTGGTTTGCGCTTGTTGCTGGAGTTCCCTTTTCCATGGGAGCCGTGGGCTCGAGTGCATCGGCCTCCTTGACCTTTAGCTTCCGAGAGGACTTGCTTCTGCTGCTATTCTGGTAATGCTCAGTGATTAGAGCACTGCTCACTAGCTCTTCTGTGGTTTGTGGCCTATGAACGCCACCAGCCACATTCATTGCTATTTCCGGCCTCAGCATCTTGAGCATCAACCGGATTCGTTCCCTTTCTGTGCTGACTAGTTCAGGGCATAGACGAGCCAATCTATTGAATTTCTTCACGGCTTCCTCAACTGATAGGTTGCCCTGACGAAACTCAGTGAACTCGTCGTAGTGGCGGTTGGTGACCCGCATGTGAAAGAACTCCTCAAAGAATTCCTTCTCGAAATCAGCCCATGTCATCTGGTTCACTGGGCGCTTCGCTCTGATTCTCTCCCACCACATGCGTGCATCTCCTATCAGACAGAAGGAGGCGCACTTCACCTTCTCATGTAGCATCCCATGGTTCACTGCTGCCTGAGAAATTCTCTGGCTTGACTCTCTGCCACTGGATCAGATAGGCTTCTCTCTGCGCTCCTGCTGCTGGGGCTACTGGTGCCGTAGGCTGGACTGGTGGAACCTCTAAGATCACTGGTGTCGCTAAGTTAGTGTAAAATACCGGAAAATGACGAATATTAATAAGGGAATTTTCTGGAATTTTTGGAAATTTATCGGGAATTTATGGGAGCTCGTACGAACGAGTTAGCGGGGACAAAAACGGGGCCCGGAAAAGCCTGTTTAGGTTACCCCATTTAAGCGAGGAAAAGATTATATTTATATATCCTTTTCCTTTTATTTTGTTTTATTTCTTTTGATTTACTTGTGTCGCCGTTTCTTCCTTGCCGAACCAATTCCCCCGCGCGCCCCTCTTTTCTCCCTGACGCCGCCGACGATCCGAGCCCTAACTGCCGGGTCGGCGGTTTCTTCCTCACCGCCCTTCCTTTTCTTCTCCACAGCAGCGACGCCGACCACAGCCCAACGCCGGCCACTGCGTGCCACAGCCGAGCCCCTTCGCTGGGAGATCGGGTGTCAAGCTTTGCCTAGGTTCCGGCAAACGCCTCCTCACCGGCGACCGAGTCCCTTTCACTTTCGGCTGCTACTTTTCGCTGCCCTAGCCGACGCCTTCTCACTTCTGAGTTGCCACTGCCTGAAGCCAGGCCGCCCGGCCGACGCAGACGCCACTGCCGCGTCTCCTCGCACCAACGGCCAATGCCAGAAGCTTCTCTTCGCCTCTGCCCGATCCTCCTTGCGTCGACTTGGAGCCCTAGAGCTCTGCCACCTCGCAGACGCCATCAAATGAACCTAGCCGAACAATTCCAGCCGTTCCCTATTTCCGAGTCTAACTCAGCCATCGATCGCCTCTTTTGGGCCAAGTTTTATGCCAGTGAGGTAACAGAATTTGTGGGATACAAGTTTGGGATTTTTGGTATTCAGCCTTGATGTCAATTGATGTGGAATGAGGATTTCAATGAGTGACTTGCTTTGGAATCTTTGTAGGTGTTGTTAGTCATTGCAGTTCTAGCTGTGCTGTTCGTGGACGATCCATGGCTTCGATCAACCTTCCGATCTAAAGTCATCCTTTGATGGTGAGCTATCAGCAACCCACTTGCATTCGGGTAAGTGTGGAAGTTGATTCATGATGCTTAGTAGTTGATGGTAGTGAATTTGATTTGGATAAGTGGATCATTAGTTTATGTGTTCTTGGATTAAATTGATGTGAAGGGAAGGGATGGATCAGATTAGAGGGATTAACAGTTGATATGTTGATCATAGATTCTAAGTTTTGTTGAATATCCTGTGTTTGTAGGATTTGAGATGGATGTGATTTCTTGGACCTGTTGAAGACGGTTGATACGACCTGCGTATGAAGGCGGGTACCTCTTGACTTATCTTTTATGATATTGTCATTGGATATGCATAGTATTTTATAACTACATGCAATGAACATGCTTGCCTTTGGTATGTCACTATTTGATATCCATAGCATGTTAGGTTTGTCACCTGTGATGTATCCGTGCTTATATCTCGTGATTTGTTGCCATGATTATCTTGTTACCATGAGTATCTTAGTTTCTAGAGTGACATACCATGCTTACTGAGGTTAGGACTAGGATTTGGATTGTTGTTTCTGGCCTGTGTATCTAGATTATCTGATACTTAGGTTTTAGTGCCATATCAGATTTGTGTACCTCTATTTGTATATCATATATGATTCTGGTGTTTAGACCCTGATTCTTTGATCTGTGTATATTGTTGGTACATATGCTATGGAAGAGGGATATGATTTGGGTCTAGGTTGTTATACCTTAGAGGATTTGTATACCCTAGATCTGTGGATTTGGCTTACTGATACTGTGGTACCCATATTATGTATATATGGATTTTCTATGTTGAGCAGGATATTCCATACTTATTATGTTCGGGACATAGGGTTTTGATATTCTATCGACCTGTGTACTCTAGATCTTGGTATGTGATCATCGCTTTTACAGTACCCATTTTGTATGTATGGATATGGTTATGTTGATCAGTTTTTGCTATGCATAGTGACATGCATCATGATTGCATCTTTGTGCGATTGTCGGCTCCACTATGGTTGAGCCCATCACGATTACATTTCATGTCTGCACACACCCCACTCATGGTTTAGTGGTATATCGGACGGTGTGTGGCGGTTCATTGTTTGGCTCCGTTGGTGCGAGGACTCGTGGTAGCCGTGACAGATTCCGCTTCTGTTTGGCTCACCGGCATTTAGTGTAGCAACGTAGTCCGGCAGACGGTGGACTCTGCTTGGCTCCGTTGGTCGGTGACTCGGCGTGGTAGCCGGAGAGATACCTCCCGTCATCGTGTAACGGAGTTGAGAGCATTGAGCTCCCCATTTATGATTTGGGGTCACGGGGCAGGAGTACTCAACATCCCTCCACTCGGTCACTCATCAGGAGTAGTGACGACAGAGTGCACGGTTGTCACAGCCCTACCCACTCGGTCTCACCATTTGTGTGTGAGATGACTGACTGGCGTCAGGGGTGACCAGGACGCATCATTAGCATCATATGCATTGATGCATTTATATTTTTATGATTGTGTTTTCCGCATTTGGTTGCTGCATTTTGGTTGGATACATACTTTTGACCTGCATACAGGATTATTGACACTTTCGGTTTGACGACCCTTTTGTCTGGATAGGAGTTCCTGGTGAGTACAGCTTTCTCAGTTACCTTTCAGTTTTTGCGTATTCCCTATATATGATTAGGAAGCTGTATTCCATGTTTGTTGCTGTTAGATATATCTTACTACTCATGTCCATTGGTATTCGCTGAGTTGTTGAACTCACCCCCATTGATACTATCTTTTTCAGGTATCAGGTTGGTTTTGGTGTCGCTTGGAGTATCCTGTCTGCTAGTCCCCACGTCACATCAGATGACTTATCGGTTCCACGTATGTTTTGTTTGTTTTATGTATCAGTTTGTTTAGCTCTGTACGCTGGTTTTATTTTTGGAGTGTTGACGTTGTTATGTGGTATTTTTGTATTTATGTTATTGGTTGTGTAAGTCTAGCCGGCTAGCAGTTTTGTGTTTTGGTTTTGGTACAGCCGAGTGGGCTGCTTTATTTTTAATTGCGTGGATGTGTCAGCCAGAGGCTGAATTTGATATTAACTGCGTGGTGTTTGTTTTCTTTTATTGTTATTATTCCAGCCGCATGTGGCTGAGGTATATAATGCTTGTAGAAAAATTTCAGATTGTCCGCTGTACAGGGGAGATGCTGCCGAAATTTCTTCGGACAGAGACTCCTCTGGGGCGTGACAATTAGGCTCCGGGGTGACAGTGGGAGTGTTCTGCTGACTAGCCTTTAAGGTGGCTATTTCCTGTTGCTGTTCAGCTAGCTGCTGCTGTAACTGAGCCACTAATGCTGTAAGGTCTGGGGGAGGCACTGAACTGCCTGCCTCATGCTGGGGCTCAGTAGCTGGTGCCCTTCTAGCTGGGCGTCCTCGTGCCATTTCTAAAGACATAAAGGATATACATGCTAAGGCAATCATGTTTATATAACTACTATCACTATCATGTTAGGTACTATCATCAATCAACATGCTACAGTATCTATAAACATGAAAGAAAGAACATAATAAAGTGAGAGACGTTTCTTACTTGGAAGCTGTAGGTACAATGCTGATGTGTGTGCAGGAAGTATAGAACACTACTCTGATACCACTCTGTAACGCCCCGCCTCCTACTGACTAGGTTGTGAGGCTGAGCGTCACATTATGCTGTGCTAAATTACTATTGCAGAAATCTGGATTGATTAAAATTTTACTAAACTGATTATTGTAAAATCTGAACTTAATATTCTAGGTGTACCTAGGAGTTGTACACATGCTAGGGAAGATAATCTATGCCTCTCGGATGTCCTGCTAGCTATAATCAGGCATTTCAATCGATCCATGAATCGATTGGGCTGTCGGATCGATCCAGTGATCGATCCAACTTGATACTAGCACGGAGAAAAGCTCTGGATCGGTCGGCTGACCGATCCAGTGGCTATATGGCTTCTGTATGCGGCTGGATCGGTCTACCGACCGATCCAGGAGTACACTGATCGGATCCAGTGGCTCACTGATCGGTCGGCTGACCGATCAGTGAGCTTCTGTACTCTCTGCTAACTCTCTGTTCGCGACTGGATCGGTCAGCTGACCGATCCAGTGGCACAACCCCAATTCTGATCGATCTGTAGATCGATCTGGGTTTCTGATTTTGCACTGGACCTCTGATTTCAGTACTAGTTCGTGCCAAAATCTCATATAAGAATTCTAAAATCGTTTGAAATAAGTTCTAACATCTATTAACTAACATTCCGACATAACTACTAACAATTTAAACAAATCTTCCATGGGTTAACATTCTAAGATCTAAAAGTGCATAAAGGTACTGAAGAAAAGAAAATTAAGTTCTTAATTTGCTAACTCCCTAAGGATCTTCATTCCAGGTTCCTGCCACACACACCATCACTGCATTGACCCTCAGCTTCCTCTGCTAATCCATCTTTCCTTTACCTTTATCTGCAGTATAAGGAAAAGAAAGTATCTATAAGCTTTCACTTAGTAAGAAACCATCTACCTCACTAAAACATGCATTCGATGCAATATGCTTTTAAAAGAATGCTATTTAAAAACATACACTGAATTTGTTAAAGCATGGCATACTGAAGTTACATGGCATAATTACTGAAACATGGTATAAATACTGAAACATGGCATGCATAATAAAATCTAAGCATGGAGCTATCTCATGGTATCAACTAGGAGAACTAAACTGAAACTGAAACTAAAACTGAGCTAACACTATATTCACATAACTAGATTAAGAGTTTGAAAGCTATTATCATAATAAGTGAAAATAGTAATCATGCTGCTGTTTGGGCCCGGCTATTGTACTTGCTGTGCGCGCATCCCTAACTAGACTCGGGGTTGCAAATTCCGAATCTAGTAGGGTTTACTAGGTTAGCTAAACCTAGGGACGACTGTGGGAGCCCAACCCAATGGATATCTAATCCAGTACAGTGCCACTGAAAGTAAAATACTGAACGTGAGCTAATAAATTCTTGTCTTGCTTTTACTAGGTTGTCTAAACCTAGAACTAGGTTATCTAAACCTAGAGGCAACTGTGGGAGCCTACCCATTGGACATCTAGTCCTGTAAAAGCTAGAGCAAGACTAAATAAACTATAAAATGCTGCTACTGCATTTATCTAAGCTACTAAAATGCCTAAGTTGCATTTTTCTGTGCAAAACAACTAAAACGAACACTTGGTATGCGCTAATTCGCATCCTTTGTGTCGGTAGTCTACATATTACTAAACTAATACATGGAATTCACACGAAGCTACTTATACTGCAGGTGAGGGGTTTCTTACCTTCTGTTCGTAATTTCTTACGATTCAAATCGCTAGGTCTCCGTAGGAGACGATCCTTTCGACGATCTTCTCGCGTCTATGCGTTCCTCTCGCGGAGGGGAGCGTCCTCGTGCACTTGGTGTTGCCGGGAGGTGCTCCTAGGGCCCTAGGCTTGGTGCGCCGAGAGAAAAAGAGGAGGGAGAAGGGGCGTCGGCGGTGAGGGTTGGAGTGGAGGAGAAATTGCCGAACCAAACAAAATAAACCAAACCCCACTTAAATTTTCTATTTATATTAAGTGGGTAATTTCACCCAACTCTAATATAAATTTAATTGCCTCCCTTTTCTTTCAGCACGGCCCTGCTGGGTTCACTTGGTTTACTAAAGCTATCTATAAGTCGTAGGGTTCACTAGGTCTCGGGTTCAATTCCCGTGTAGGCTATTTTCGTTTTCTATTTATTTTTGCTACTTCCGCTATCCTAAAAATTCCGGAAAAATATCTAAAAATTCCAGAATAATTATAGAATATTTCTAATATAGTTTTGAGAATTTTCGGGCGTTACACCTAGACCGTCGACTCATGGTTTCTTCATCGCGATACCAGTCGACCTTCTCTCGCCATTGCTCATTACTCTAGTTCACCACCACCGTGGCTTTGTGGAGGAGGTTACAAATCTGGTCTTGGTAAGAAAATGCTTGGTATTATATATAGCTTTGATATAATTTCGTATGCTGTTTAGGGAAGTTAAGCAGAATGGTGTGTTCTGCTATTGTAGTTCTGTCGAGGAGATTAGCCATTGGTGGATAGCTACTGCCACCAGTATCCTTAAAGCGACGGCAATTCCAAACGGAGATTGGTGGTAATATGAAGGTAAGATCTCTAAATTAAGAGGTTAATCACTAGTATTCAGATCTTGGATCTAATCTAAGATTTGGTTAGATCCGAATTAATTAGTTAACCGAGATTAATAGATGAAATAGGGTTTTCTAACCCTATTTGGAATTGAGTTGGTTATCTAAAATTTTAGTATAGTGGATTGATTATATCATGTTGTTACAGGACTGTGATTTGAGACGGGCGTCTCGACATTGGATTGGTTTGATTCGATCTACATTGGAGGCGGGTACCTCTTGACTTATCTTTTATGATATTGTCATTTGGATATGCATAGTATTTTATAACTACAAGCAATGAACATGTTTACCTTTGGTATGTCACTGTTTGATATCCATAGCATGTTAGGTTTGTCGCCTGTGATGTATCCGTGCTTATATCTCGTGATTTGTTGCCATGAGTATCTTATTGCCATGAGTATCTTAGTTTCTAGAGTGACATACCATGCTTTACTGAGGTTAGGATTAGGCTCTGGATTTTTGTTTCTGGCATGTGTATCCAAATTATCTGATACTTAGGTTTTTATGCCATGCCTGTATTGTGTATTTCTATTGGTATATCATATATGATTCGTGTACATAGACCTTGTGGCTTTGATCTGTGCATATTGTTGGTACATATGCTATGGAAGGGGGATATGTTTAGGATCTAGGTTGTTATACCATAGAGGACCTGTATACCCTAGATTCGTGGATTTGACCTACTGATACTGTGGTACCCATATTATGTATATATGGATTTTTCTATGCTGATCAGGATATTCCATACTTATTATGTTCAGGACATAGGTATTTGATATTCTATCTGACCTATGTACTCTAGATCTTGGTATGTGACCATCGATTTTACAGTACTCATTTCATGTATATGGATATGGTTATGTTGATCAGTTTTGCTATGCTTAGTGTCATGCATCATGATTGCATGTTGTGCGATTGTCGGCTCCACTATGCTTGAGCCCATCGCTAGTTACATGTACTGCACACACCATCACTCATGGATTAGTGGTTTATCAGGCAGGTGTGTGGCGATTCTGCTGTTTGGCTCCGTTGGTCAGGTGACTCAGCGTGGTAGCCGGCAGTCAGTTCCGCTCTGTTTGGCTCCGTAGCCGGCAGATGGTGGACTCTGTTTGGCTCCGTTGGTCAGGTGACTCAGCGTGGTAGCCGACAGAGATTTCCTCCCCGTCATCGTGTACCGGGAGATGAGAGCATTGAGCTCCCCCATTTATGATTTGGGGTCAGAGGACAGGAGTACTCCGACAGCATTCCGTCCACTCGGTCACTGTTCAGGAGCAGTGATGTTAGAGTGCACGGTCATCACATGCATTGATTGCATTTATTTGTTTGTATTTGCTGCACTTATATGCTGCATTTTGGTGGATGCATTTGTTTGACATGCATACAGGAGACATACTGCGTATCGGTTTGATGACCCTTTAGTTCAGGATAGGAGTTCCTGGTGAGTACAGCTTTCCTTGGTTACTTTTCAGTTTTGTATATTTCCTATATATTATTCGGAAGCTGTATTCCATGTTTATTGCTGTTAGATATATCTTACTAGGCGTGTCTATTGGTATTCGCTGAGTTGTTGAACTCACCCCCGTGGACACTATCTTTTTCAGGTACCAGGTTATTTATGGTGTCGCTTGGAGCATCCTGTTTGCTAGTCCCCGCGTCACATCAGAAGACATGTCGCTGTCTTTTTGCTGTTTTATCATGGTATATGATATGAGAGTTTTAGTTCTGTGTTCCGGTTTTGTCTCTGGAAATGTTGCTTTGTTTATTGTGTAAGCCTAGCCGGCTAGCAGTTTTCGTTTTGGGTTGTATGTGTTGTCTTTTTCCGCTGTGTTTTTTTTTGTTTTTGTTCCAGCCGAGTGGGCTGATGATATAAACTGCGTGGTGTTGGAATGTATACTGAAAGCCTAAGCTTTGTAAACATTTATTATGAATAAAGAATCACATTTGGTCTAATTGTCTACATTTGTTTGTAGTTGTTCATTTAATTTATATTATAGATAACATAGTATGTGGTGTCACATACAGAAGATGATGTTATCAGTACCTTATAAATTATAAACAGTAGCTCACGACCAAAATGGAAAAGGAACAAACCATTAGAAGGTTGTAGTGTAATTAGATATTAGTTTATCTTGACTATATAATTACACTAGTACACTCAGAGTGTATTGAGTAGGACCATTTGAGGTCGTTTCTTTTATACTGACTTTATAAAGGAACAAAGACCTCAGTTATTATGGAAGTGTGTGCTCTTAATCCTAATATAATAACAAGCACATATATTTGATATTTATTTCTTTAATTTATCAATGGGTGAGATTTAGTTCGTTGAATCAATAAACCCGATAAGTTGGGAAATGGTATTACTTATAGTGTGTGTTGTTGATTATAGAAGGAAACTGTGTCCTAAAGATACTAGGTTGATAATGTCCTCAAGAGGAGCTCATAAAGATTGTCATGTTAAACCCTGCAGGTGGACTTAGTCCGACATGACAATAAGGTTGAGTGGTACTACTCTTGGACTTAGATATTAATTAAATGAGTTGTCAGTAACTCACTTAATTAGTGGACATTCGATATCTTAAACACAGGGAGACTAACACACTCATAATAAGAAGGAGCCCAAAAATGTAATTTGGGATTGGTGCGGTAGTTCAATGATAGTTCTCTAGTGGAATGAATTATCATTGATAAAATTAAGTTGTGTGTTCGGGGCGAACACGGGATGCTTAATTTTATCGGGAGACCAAAACCAATTCCTCCTCTCGGTCCCTATCGTAGCCTCTTATTTATAGAGTTCTATACCCACCTATACCCACCTTCTATACCCACCCAATGGGGGCCGGCCAAGCTAGCTTGGGAACAAGCTAGGGCCGGCCTAGGTATAAAATTGGGTGGCCGGCCCTAGCTTGAACCCAAGCTAGTAGGGCCGGCCAAATAAAATTAAAAAGAAATTTAATTTTAATTTTTATTATTATGTGGAAGATATATTTTAAAGAGAATTAAAATTAAAATATCTCTCTTGTAAAAGATCTACAAAAGATTAAAGAAAGAGATTAGATCTCTTTCCTTATTTGTAGATTGGAGAGATGTTTTATTTTTTCTTTAAAAATTATTCACATGTTGATAAAATTAAAATTATAGAAATTTCCTTTTATCAACCATGAAGAGATTTTAAAGAGAAATTTTATTTTTTAAAATTTCCGGAAACAAATTAGGAAGTTTTAATTGTTGATTAAAACTTGTCCTCTTTTGTTTTCCAATGATATGGCCGGCCATCTCAAGTTAATTGGGAAATTTTGTTTTATTTTTCTCAATTAATTCATGTCAAGAAAAATTAAGGAAATTTTATTGTAATTAAATTTCCTAATTTGCCTAGGCCAAGGAATATAAAAGAAGGGGTAGGGGTGCCTTCATGAGACACAACCTCTATTGTTTTCTCTCCCTTTTTCCTTGGTGTTGTGGCCGGCCATTACCCTCTCCCTCTCTTCCTCTTGTGGTGGCCGAATACTTCATCTCTCTTAGAGTTCTTGTGGTGGCCGGATACTACTTGAAGAAGAAGAAGAAGGAGAGAAAGCTAGCATCTCTTGGAGCTTGGTTAGTATTTTGATTTTCTTCTTTGGTGAAGTTCTTCCTTTGTGGCCGAACCTTGCTTGGAGGAGAAGAAGGTGGTTGGTGGTTTCTCATCTAGGTAGATCGTTGCCCACACAACGTCCGAGGTTAGAAGAGGAATACGGTAGAAGATCAAGAGGTTTTTCTACAAGGTATAACTAGTAATTTCTATTTCCGCATCATGCTAGTTATTTATGGAAATAATACCAAATACAAGAGGCTTACGTTCCAGAATTTTGAATATGTTTTTTCGAAGTTGTGTTCTTTTGTTTTTTCTTTTCCTTGTGATTTGATTGTTCTCTTTGGTTAACCTAAAGTTATTTTAGGAAATTAAATATTAGCTTTCTATTAAAGGTTTTGTCTAGTCGGTGGTGGTTGCTCCCATATCCAAGAAGGCCATGTGCCTCGCCACGTCAGTACTAGGAACCTTTTATGGAAATTAATATTTAATGAAATTAATAACTTAAGGAGACTTGGGTTGAACGTGTTAAGTTCCGCAGGAGATCCAAGTCAAAACCTAAAAGAACAAATAGATTAAGTTTTGGATAAAACGTGTTAAGTTCCGCAAGCGATCCAAAATTTAATTTAAAAGAACACATGGTAGCTAGGAAAAGGTTCAGACCTTTGTACAAAATTTTTATGCAGTGGAACCTATAGGTTTTCCGAGTAGCAACCAATAAGGTATCGATCTAGGGTTTTTGCCTCTGTATTTGGTATTTAGTTTAATTATGCACATGTCATACATAATTTAGACAAGATAATAGTAGGATGTGCTAACTTTGTGGATGCAGGATCCAACTATTATGGCTTTTAGTTATTATGTGTGTGATTGGACCCTTGGACATGTCAAGGGCATTTATATGTGTGTGCATGATTGTATTAAAATACAGCAGGAGCTGTATTTAGTTTTTATTAGGATTTTATTTTTGATCTAGATACATGTACA
The DNA here is from genome assembly GCF_018446385.1 of Zingiber officinale. NCBI lineage: Eukaryota > Viridiplantae > Streptophyta > Magnoliopsida > Zingiberales > Zingiberaceae > Zingiber > Zingiber officinale. The sequence continues at coordinate 130,708,123 of NC_056002.1, read as the reverse complement.
TTCCTTTTATGGAATATAGGATCAAAAATGTAAAATTCTATTTATGTCGCGGATCGAATCTTGCAAAGCGTGGAACCTTCTAAGGACCAGAGGCGCAGCGGAACTAGGAGCAAGATGGATGCGACAGCTAGACCCGGTGGCGGTGGCCAAATATGGCAGCAGCTTGGGATGACAACACACGGAGGACAATTAGAGATAAAAGTCATAATAGTTGAAAATTAAATTTTCTATTTATTGCTTTTATATTGTGCTGTGTGTGCATGTTAGTTTACAAGTTTAAGTAGGCTAGCATAGTTAAAATTCCTCATTTATAAATAACTAAGAGAGGGATTTTTAAATAAATCCCATGGTCTCCATTACTGGTTTGTAAGTGATGCAAACAAGCTTGCGCGTTGGCTCTGAGTGCCTTCCTCCATAACGGATGAGCTTGTTTGCGGATCACTAGAACATACTTCTATTTTTGGATGACTATAGGAAGTTAATTAAGAGCGTGTGATCTTCCCCAACGGAAGGGGCATAATCTTATTAATGGACTTAGTGTCAAGTAATGGTATACACTTAGACACATCTAATAGTATCCTCCCCAACGGAGTCACTGCTATTATTTGTGTGACCAAATGATACCAACTATTATTTTATTTGTCAAAAAGTTAGGTTGACAAGATAATAAAATTAATGGGTTAAAACCCTCCTTTTACAAATGTTGAATTTGTATACGTCCACACTAACGTGGCATACAAAATTCACGGTGTTATGAGGTGTTGGTTAATTTAAAATAGTATTGTTTGAGGAATCAATATTATTCTAAATTTAGAGTTCTGACCAAAAGTTATTTGTGATTCTTAGGATGTCTTTCAACCCTTGTCCATCATACTTCAGCAGAATAGACTTACTGGACCAAACTACATAGATTGGAAAAGAAACACGGACATTGTTCTTCTTCTGAAAGTTATAAATATGTCTGATGACGTTGCCCTGATGCACCCTCTTGTGAATCTACCAAGAGGAGATTGAATATCATAGGAAATGGGTAAAAGCAGATGAGATGGCGCGGTGTTACATTTTGGCTTCAATGTCAAATGTATTGCAACATCGGCATCAATTTACCAACGACCTATGATATTATGAACAATCTCAAGGAACTCTTTGGTCATCAGGATAGGGCTTCTAGGCAAGAAGCCATGAGAAAGATAATGACCACCATGCAAGAGGGTACTCATAAGGGATCATATCCTAAAGATGATGACTTATCTGAGCGAGATGATCCTTGGAGGAGAAATTGATGGGAAACCCGGATCGATATGATCCTCCAAACGCTACCTAGAAGTTTTGAGCAGTTTCACCTGAACTATAATATGAATAAGAGGGTTTATTCATTAGCGGAACTACTGACAGAACTTCAAGCAGCAGAAGGATTATTTCGTCACAATGCTCAAATTCACTATGCTGAAAATGGTTCTACTTCTAAACCGAAAGGAAAGAAGAAGAAGAAACAAGGTGGTTCAGCAAAGAAAGTGAATAAATCTCAGAGTACGGGATTTAAAGCTGGAATGAAGAAGCCAAGGGCAAGTGCTTCATCTGTAAGCAGGCAGGACATTGGAAGGCGGACTGTCCTCGTAGGAACCAAAACAAAGGTATATCTCATACTCTAGTTGTTGAAACATGTTTAGCGGTGTTATCTACCAGCACCTGGTGTGTAGATACGGGAGCCACTGATCATGTCTGCAATTCCTTGCAGGGGTTCCAAGAAACCCGACGACTATCTGAAGGAGAAATTACTGTCTACATGGGCAATGCTACTAAGGTGGCAGCTGTTGCAGTGGGAGACGTCTACTTATCTTTTAGTAGAAATAGGAATTTGGTTTTAAGAAATTGTCTTTATGTACCCAGTTTTAGAAAGAATTTAATTTCAGTTTCTAAACTATTTTTAGATGGATATTCAGTTTCCTTTAGTAACGATGTAGTTATTAAAAGAAATAAAGTGATTATCTGTTCTGGTGCATTAGTTGGCAATTTGTATACTTTAAATCCAATTTCTTCCACAAAGCAAAACATGGAAATTTATAACTCATCTTCTAATTCTAATAAGAGAAAAGAACCTTCGGAAATGAACCAAGCATATCTTTGGCATCTAAGGCTTAGTCATATTAACTTAAGTAGGATTCAGAGGCTTATAGCCGATGGACTTTTGGGTTCATTAGAGTTGGAAAATTTTCCAACTTGTGAATCCTGCTTGGAAGGTAAAATGACCAAGAGGCCGTTCAAGGCCAAGGGGTATAGAGCCAAAGAAGTGTTAGAATTGGTTCACTCTGATTTGTGTGGTCCTATGTCTGTCCAGGCAAGAGGAGGTTTTGAATATTTTGTCTCTTTCATAGACGATTATTTAAGATATGGATGCATTTACCTAATGCGCCGCAAGTCCGAGTGCTTTGATAAGTTCAAAGAATACAAGGCTGATGTGGAAAAACGACTAGGTAAAAGTATCAAGACACTACGGTCAGATCGTGGTGGCGAATACCTCTTAGGAGAGTTTAGGAATTACTTATCGAGGTCGGGATTCAATCCCAATTATGCACTGGAACACCCCAGCATAATGGTGTGGCGAAGCGAAGGAATAGGACTCTTATGGAGATGGTTAGATCAATGATGAGTTATTGATTACCAAATTCGTTTTGGGGATATGCTCTGGAAACAGCAGTATACGTTCTGAACTTAGTACCTTCTAAATCAGTTTCTTCTACTCCCATAGAATTGTGGAATGGGCGAAAGCCCAGTCTAAGACATATTCGGATTTGGGGTAGTCCAGCACATGTGCTGAAACCAGATGCTGATAAGTTAGAATCCCGTACAGAAGTTCGCGTGTTTGTAGGATATCCCAAAGGAACGAAAGGTGGTTTATTTTATAGTCCTAAAGACCAGAAGGTCATTGTTAGCACCAATGCCCAGTTTTTAGAAGAAGACTATATAATGGATCACAAGCCCAGTAGTAAAGTTGTTTTAGAAGAACTAAGAGAGGACACGTCTACTTTAGTACCAACAGTACAAGATGAAGTATCACAAGAGACTGCAACACGTGTCACACATGATACACAACCACAGACAGTGCCTCGTCGTAGTGGGAGGGTTGTAAGGCAGCCTGAAAGATTCATGTTTTTGGGAGAGTCTTCAGACTTGGTCCCGGGTAAACATGAACCTGATCCACGAACATACGAAGAAGCACTCCAAGATATAGATGCAGCATCTTGGCAAAAGGCAATGAATTCTGAAATAGAGTCTATGTACTCTAATAAAGTCTGGGAGCTTGTAGAACCACCTGATGGTGTAAAAGCCGTTGGATGCAAGTGGATCTACAAAAGGAAAAGAGGGACAGACGGGAAGGTAGAGACCTTCAAAGCTAGGCTTGTTGCGAAAGGGTACACTCAGAAAGAGGGAATCGATTATGAGGAGACCTTTTCACCGGTAGCCATGCTTAAGTCTATCCGGATACTCTTATCCATTGCTGCTCATATGGATTATGAGATTTGGCAAATGGATGTCAAGACGGCATTCCTTAATGGAAGTCTTGAAGAGAATATTCATATGAAGCAACGAGAAGGGTTCATTGAAAAAGGCAAAGAGCATCTAGTGTGCAAGCTCAATCGGTCCATTTATGGACTGAAGCAAGCTTCAAGGTCTTGGAACATCCGGTTTAATGAAGTAATCCAGTCATATGGATTTATTCAAAGTCCGGATGAGTCTTGTGTATATAAGAAGTGTAACGGAAACGTGGTGGTATTTCTTGTACTATACGTAGATGATATTTTGTTAATTGGCAACAATGTCAAGGTATTATCAGACGTAAGGGTATGGTTGTCCAAACAATTTGATATGAAGGACTTAGGAGAATGTGCACACATTCTTGGGATCAAAGTTATAAGGGATCATAAGAAAAGAATGTTGTGTCTATCCCAAGCTTCATATATAGATACAATCCTTGCTCGTTTTAGCATGCAGGGTTCCAAGAAAGGTTTCTTACCTTTTAGACATGGAGTAGCTCTATCTAAAGAGATGTCTCCAAAGACATCAAAAGAGATAGAGGACATGAAAGCAGTTCCTTATGCTTCGGCTGTAGGAAGCCTAATGTATGCAATGCTATGTACGAGACCTGATATCTGTTTTGCCGTGGGCATGGTCAGCAGATATCAGAGTAACCCTGGACAAGGACATTGGACTGCAGTAAAGCATATATTAAAGTACCTGAGAAGGACTAGAGATTATATGCTAGTTTACCAAGCAGACGATCTGCTCCCTATGGGTTACACGGATTCAGATTTCCAATCAGATAGGGATAACGATAAGTCTACATCGGCTATGTGTTTACTTTAGGAGGTGGAGCCATTTCATGGAGGAGTGTTAGCGAAATGCGTTTCGGACTCAACCATGGAAGCTGAATATGTGGCGACCTCTGAGAGCCAAAGAAGTAGTATGGCTCAAGAACTTTCTAATGGACTTAGATGTGATTCCTGGTTTGCCCAAAATCATCACAATTTATTGTGATAATAGTGGTGCAGTTGCAAACTCGAAGGAACCACGAGCTCATAAGGCAAGTAAACATATAGAGCGCAAGTACCACCTGATACGAGATATTGTGAAGCGAGGAGAAGTTGTCATCGCCAAGATTGCATCAGCGGATAACCTGGCAGATCCTTTCACTAAGGCCCTTCCGGCGAAAGCTTTCGATCGGCATGTGGAGGGAATGAGAATCAGATGTATGGTAGAAGATATGGCAGCTTAGTCATTAGTATAAGTGGGAGATTGTTGGAATGTATACTGAAAGCCTAAGCTTTGTAAACATTTATTATGAATAAAGAATCACATTTGGTCTAATTGTCTACATTTGTTTGTAGTTGTTCATTTAATTTATATTGTAGATAACATAGTATGTGGTGTCACATACAGAAGATGATGTTATCAGTACCTTATAAATTATAAACAGTAGCTCACGACCAAAATGGAAAAGGAACAAACCATTAGAAGGTCGTAGTGTAATTAGATATTAGTTTATCTTGACTATATAATTACACTAGTACACTCAGAGTGTATTGAGTAGGACCATTTGAGGTCGTTTCTTTTATACTGACTTTATAAAGAAACAAAGACCTCTGTTATTATGGAAGTGTGTGCTCTTAATCCTAATATAATAACAAGCACATATATTTGATATTTATTTCTTTAATTTATCAATGGGTGAGATTTAGTTCGTTGAATCAATAAACCCGATAAGTTGGGAAATGGTATTACTTATAGTGTGTGTTGTTGATTATAGAAGGAAACTGTGTCCTAGAGATACTAGGTTGATAATGTCCTCAAGAGGAGCTCATAAAGATTGTCATGTTAAACCCTGCAGGTGGACTTAGTCCGACATGACAATAAGGTTGAGTGGTACTACTCTTGGACTTAGATATTAATTAAATGAGTTGTCAGTAACTCACTTAATTAGTGGACATTCGATATCTTAAACACAGGGAGACTAACACACTCATAATAAGAAGGAGCCCAAAAATGTAATTTGGGATTGGTGCGGTAGTTCAATGATAGTTCTCTAGTGGAATGAATTATCATTGATAAAATTAAGTTGTGTGTTCGGGGCGAACACGGGATGCTTAATTTTATCGGGAGACCAAAACCAATTCCTCCTCTCGGTCCCTATCGTAGCCTCTTATTTATAGAGTTCTATACCCACCTATACCCACCTTCTATACCCACCCAATAGGGGCCGGCCAAGCTAGCTTGGGAACCAAGCTAGGGCCGGCCTAGGTATAAAATTGGGTGGCGGCCCTAACTTGAACCCAAGCTAGTAGGGCCGGCCAAATAAAATTAAAAAGAAATTTAATTTTAATTTTTATTATTATGTGGAAGATATATTTTAAAGAGAATTAAAATTAAAATATCTCTCTTGTAAAAGATCAACAAAAGATTAAAGAAAGAGATTAGATCTCTTTCCTTATTTGTAGATTAGAGAGATGTTTTATTTTTTCTTTAAAAATTATTCACATGTTGATAAAATTAAAATTATAGAAATTTCCTTTTATCAACCATGAAGAGATTTTAAAGAGAAATTTTATTTTTTAAAATTTCCGGAAACAAATTAGGAAGTTTTAATTGTTGATTAAAATTTGTCCTCTTTTGTTTCCAATGATGTGGCCGGCCATCTCAAGTTAATTGGGAAATTTTGTTTTATTTTTCTCAATTAATTCATGTCAAGAAAAATTAAGGAAATTTTATTGTAATTAAATTTCCTAATTTGCCTAGGCCAAGGAATATAAAAGAAGGGGTAGGGTGCCTTCATGAGACACAACCTCTATTGTTTTCTCTCCCTTTTTCCTTGGTGTTGTGGCCGGCCATTACCCTCTCCCTCTCTTCCTCTTGTGGTGGCCGAATACTTCATCTCTCTTGGAGTTCTTGTGGTGGCCGGATACTACTTGAAGAAGAAGAAGAAGGAGAGAAAGCTAGCATCTCTTGGAGCTTGGTTAGTATTTTGATTTTCTTCTTTGGTGAAGTTCTTCCTTTGTGGCCGAACCTTGCTTGGAGGAGAAGAAGGTGGTTGGTGGTTTCTCATCTCGGTAGATCGTTGCCCACACAACGTCCGAGGTTAGAAGAGGAATACGGTAGAAGATCAAGAGGTTTTTCTACAAGGTATAACTAGTAATTTCTATTTCCGCATCATGCTAGTTATTTATGGAAATAATACCAAATACAAGAGGCTTACGTTCTAGAATTTCGAATATGTTTTTTCGATGCTGTGTTCTTTTGTTTTTTCTTTTCCTTGTGATTTGATTGTTCTCTTTGGTTAACCTAAAGTTATTTTAGGAAATTAAATATTAGCTTTCTATTAAAGGTTTTGTCTAGTCGGTGGTGGTTGCTCCCATATCCAAGAAGGCCATGTGCCTCGCCACGTCAGTACTGGGAACCTTTTATGGAAATTAATATTTAATGAAATTAATAACTTAAGGAGACTTGGGTTGAACGTGTTAAGTTCCGCAGGAGATCCAAGTCAAAACCTAAAAGAACAAATAGATTAAGTTTTGGATAAAACGTGTTAAGTTCCACAGGCGATCCAAAATTTAATTTAAAAGAACACATGGTAGCTAGGAAAAGGTTCAGACCTTTGTACAAAATTTTTGTACAGTGGTACCTATAGGTTTTCCGAGTAGCAACCAACACGTGGGTGTGTGTATAATCCAGCCGTTTGTGGCTGATGTATATTTTGTATGTAGAATTGCTTCAGATTGTCACCCGTACAGGGGAGGTGCTGCCGAAATTTCTTCGGACAGGGACTCCCTCGGGGAGTGACAATTTAAGTGGTATCAGAGCAGGTATACGATACTTGCTATGTGTTCTGGATTTTCGAGATTTATCTGTTACCAATTTATTTGGTATTAGAGATCAGCTTACGAGTCTTATTTTCCCTGTGTTTCGGATTTTGTGTTTTGGTCTTCTCGATGTGACTTTTTGGGTTTTGGAACCTGGCAGCAGCAGGACATCTCCAAGCTATAGGAGGTATGTTGGTATATACTGTTATCCTACCTTTCTGTTGGTATATGCCCTATATTACAGTTTATCATCTGTATTAGCATTCTTTATTAGTATTTGTCTGGTTGTTGTAGCACATATTATATGTGATGGGATAGCCGCTGATCTTGATCGACCTTAATAGAGATTAAGGAATATAGTTTCTGCTGATTTTTCATATCATACCATTAGTAGTATTAGCTTCTGTTACTACTAATTGGTTAGGAGATGGAGGCACATACCAGTCTCTGTTATTATTAGTGTGTAGTAGATAGTACATTCATATTCATGTTGACTAGTCAGTAGAATACCGATATACTTTAGTTAGTTTTTGTCGGTAGATGATTGTTGTACTCTGGTTAGATCGGTCAATAGAAAACTGATTTACACATATTGACTTGGGGTAGTCGTGGGTTGATTTACCTTAGACGCTTGTAGAGGCTTTAGTTGTTCTTGATTAGTTAGTTGATGACCGATTAGTTTTGTTGATCCGATCAGTAGGGGATTGACCTACTTTACTTTTAGATGTTTGAATCTTGGTTATTTGTGCTTAGTTGGATATCTTGAGCACAACGAGTACCTAGCTTATACTGACGTGGGAAAGGATTGAATTAGCCATATACTATTGACGACTTGGTCAGTCTGTAGAGCATCGATGTATCCTATTCCATGGGTACTTTAGTTTTAGACGGTATGTACCTAGTTGGATAACTTAGAAGGTAGCATAGGGAATGTCAGGTTGATTGGGTCAAATATGTTGATTATTCCTATCTTTGTTTCGTGTACATATGATGGTTATGAGTTGAAGGAGTTCTATGATGGATAGTTCATTTGCAAATAGTGTGGGTATTCCCATCTAGATATGATTATTGTAGGTTCCTTGTGGATTATAGCTATTTAGTTAGCTATACATGCCTGATTGACATATTGGAGGTATCTTATCGATTTAAATCTGTGTCGTGGTATGTGCACATGGGTGTGAGTGTCATGTTGGAAGTATCTTGTCGACTACATCGGTGTTGTGATATGTATATATGTGTTTGGTGTGGTATCTGAGGTATCTTGTTGATTATGTTTGATATGTGAGTGCACCTGGGTTTAGTATGCTTTATTGGAAGTTGATGTTGATTATACTCTTGGCATAGGCGGATATATGTCATGTGAGTGTTGTTTGAGGTGTATTGTCGAATATACCTACGATGATTATGCACACGGGTTCGGTATACATTGTTGGAGGTATCACGGTGATTTATACCTAAGTTGTGAGTATATTTGGTGTGTACTAATTGGAGGATTATGTCGATCATACATATGTTGTGTATGCACGTGTGCCAGATGTATGGTTGGTAGAATCATGATGATTCTACTTATGTTGAATGTAGAATGTTGAATGTCTACATTATGACATTTGTGGTATTACCCTGTCAACTAATTATCCTATTAGTGGGTGATCGACTCACTAGGATGATGATAGAGTTGACTATGGATTTGATTTTCGTATTAGGTGGTTATACCCTAGGCTACCCACAGTGATCTGTGGTAGAGAGATCTCGTGCAGTCTCTAGCAAGATAGTTAGGTGCTTTGGCACTTATGGATCGTTTGTGGTAGAGCGTAGCTTCCACATATTCTGGATTCCCACATATTTAGGGATTGTTTTGTAGTGGAGCATTGCTTCCACATATTGCGGATTGCTTGTAGCGGAGCATTGCTCCCATGTTTATTGTAGATACATATTTCGGATTATCCCACATATGGAGGATTTCTTGTGGTTGAGCGTTGCTCCCATATATGTGATATTTTGTGTGATGGAGCGTTGCTCTCACACTGGAGGATATATTCCTTGGTGATTTATATCGTTGGTGATCAGATCTGTTTATTGTTGAGGATCTTATGGTTAGGAATGTCTGTGATACGGACATTATGTGTCTTGGTTTTACCATTAGTGCTTGTGGTGCCCTAGATATTATCATGGACTCGATGATTTGGGTATCCCTAGGATGTTTGGATTGGTTTCCATTGTCTTTGTTGACGATGTGGTGATATATTTCTGATCCGAGGTGGGTCACGTACACCATCTTTGCATAGTTCTAGAGATGTTTTGTCGGAAACGTCTATATGTGAAGATCAGTAGTGTGTATTTTTGGTTGTCTTCTGTAAGATGTTGGAGACACATGGTCCCCAGTAGGAGTGTACCGTGGTTTCCATAGGAGATAGAGGTTGTTATCATTGGGAGTAGATGGAGTCTATAGAAGAGGCTCGCAACTTCCTTTGGTTTGACTCGATATTTCCGGAGATAAGTTGAGGGTTTCTCTCGGATTGTTATGTCACTGACACGTCTGACCAGAAAGGACGTGAAGTTTACTTGGACTGAGGATTTCAAGACCAGCTTCCAGGAGCTGAAGCGGAGACTAGTGTCGGCTTTGATTTTTGGTTTTACCTTCTGGAGAGGACGAATTCGTGCTCTATACCGACGCATCTCTACAGGGTTGAGCGCTGTTTTGATGCAGCACGGCAGGGTAGTCTCCTACTTCTCGGTAGTTGAGGGAGTATGAGGAGAACTACCCAGTACATGACTTGTGACTGAACGCCAGTATGTTTGACTTGAAGATTTAGCAGCATTATCGGTGCGGTGTTACAATTGAGATTCTCACTGACCATAAGAATCTCAAATGTCTGTTCACTCAGCAGGAACTTAATCTCCGACAGAGGAGATGGATGAAGTTCCTGAAGGATTATGGTTGTACCATTAGCTATCACCCGAGGAGAGCGGATGTTGTTGCCGTTGCACTTAGCAGGAAGTCCAGAGGGACTCTAGCTTGCCACCGAGTTGTGGTCACAGACTTGATTCAAGGTTTCTCCGGGTTAGGCCTTGAGGAGTAAGAATGGACAGAGAAAGGTATTCTTGTTACCATGGTTGTTCAGTCGTCGATCAGGACGAGGATCCGAGAGGTATAGGCTGGTGATCAGCACTTGCAGTTCATTAGTAGCCAGACAGCTTCCAGGCAGCAGACCGAGATCACACGAGACGAGGAGGGTGTTGTATACTTCCGAGGCAGATTATGCGTACTTCAGTCTCATCCGGTCTTATAGGAGTTACTTCCGGAGGCTCATCGCTCATGAATTGTTGTCCACCCAGGCGGTACCCGTATGTACCAAGATTTGAGGTGATTCTTATTGGTGGAGCGACATGAAGAAAGACATCATGGATTTCGTAGCTAGATGTCTTGTCTGTCAGCAAGTGAATGCTAAGCACCAGAGACCTGCCGGCTTACTTCAGCAGATTCCTATTCCTGAGTGGAAATGAGAACACATTATTATGGACTTTGTGGTGGGTTTGCCGAGGACACGAAGAGGCCATGACGCGATTTGGGTAATTGTTGAGCGATTAACCAAATCTGCGCACTCGTTAGCGATCCGGAAGACTGATTTCCTGGATCGATTAGTAGATCTGTTTCGCCGGGAGATCATTAGATCACGTGGTGCCCCGTTGACTATTATTTCGGATAGAGACCCCCGGTTCATGTCTCGATTCTAGAAGAGTCTGCAGCAGGCCTTGGGCACTCAGTTTCAACTTTCCATCCTCAGATAGATGGACAGTGAAAGCGGACCATACAGACTCTAGAGGACTTGCTGAGGTCTTGGGTATTGAATTTTGGAGGCAGTTGGGAGGACCATTTGCCATTGGTAGAGAGTTCGCCAACAACAACGGTTTGCATTTGGCTATCCAGATGGCACCGTTTGAAGCGTTGTATGGTAGGCCTTGACGGACACCCACCCTCTGGGACGAGGTTGGGGAGGCCCAGTTATTGGGACTTCATAGAGCTCAGCGTGAGGCAGAGTTGGTCCGTGCTATTAGACGGAGAGTGTCAGAGGCACAGGACTGCCGGAAGAGTTATGCTGACCGGAGTCGGAGACTCTTAGAGTTCTCTATTTGCGACCATGTATTTCTGCGAGTTTCACCCACGAAAGGGGTGAAGAGATTTGGCTCCAGAGGTAAGCTAGCTCCACGATATATTGGACCTTTCTAGATCTCGGAAAGGATTGGAGCGGTAGCTTACCGGTTGGCACTACCACCGTCCTTGGCAGGAGTGCACGATGTATACCACGTATCTATACTGAGGAGATATGTACCCGACCTGACACATGTTCTGACAGATATCTCAGTTTCAGTACAGCCTGATGTCACTTATGAGGAGGTTCCGGTACGGATTCTGGACCGGAAAGAGTGTCAGTTGCGGAACAAGACTATCCGGCTGGTTAAAGTCGGATGGCAGCCTCATTCGGACGAGGAGGCTACCCGGGAGCTCGAGGATACGGTCTGAGCTCGATACCCCCATCTTTTTACTTGAGGTATGTGGTTTAGTTTACCGTTTAGCATTTATACTCTTGTCTGTTGTTAGTACTTGCTGATGGTAGATAACGAAATTTGGGGACCAAATTTTTATTAGTGGGGGAAAATGTAAAATATCGAAAAATGGTAGAAAATAATAAGGGAATTTTTCAGAATTTTTAGAAATTTTTCGAGAATTTTTCAGAGCTCGTATGGTCGAGTTTACGGGGATGAGAACGGGGCCCCGGGAAAGCCTGTTTAGGCTACCCCATTTAAGAGAGGAAAAGTTTATTTATTTATATTCTTTTTCTTTTCTTTTCTTTCTCCCCCTAAACGCCGTTTTCACTCCCTCACTGCCGAACCCGACGCGCCCTCTTCTTCATCCTCATTTGTGCCCTAACTTTCCTTCCCAACCGGCGCCGATCACTCTTCTTTCCTCTCTTCCTCCGTTGATTCTTACCTTCCTCTCCTCTGGCCGACCATTTTCCCTCTACTCTTCCTTTCTCTTCTCCTCTACGCGCAGACACGAGCGCCGTCCATCTTTCTCCTCACGCGCGCCACTGCCGTGCCGACGCTTCTGCCTCTGCCCTAGAGCCGGCAGACGACGCCCTCTTCCTCTCTTCCGGCCGAGCATATCCAACCTCCGTGGCCGATCGTTGGACATCGCCACCGGCCACTGCCACCAGGCCGACCACGCGCCGCCGATACCTGTGCCCTAGCGCCGGCCGCCCCCTCTGCTGATGTTTGGCAGCAACACTGACACCGCGATTCCTCTTCCTCCATGTTCTTCTCGGCATTGATCAGCGCTCGAGAGATGGCAGCCGGTCTCCTCTTCGTCACTTCCACTCTCCCTTCTTCCCTCTGCGCCTCTGCCGACCATTGGATTGGGCAAATCCAGCCTCTGCCATGATCTTTGTTCCGGTTCCCTCTGTGCCCTAGACCGTCGACTCATGGTTTCTTCATCGCGATACCAATCGACCTTCTCTCGCCATTGCTCATTACTCTAGTTCACCACCATCGTGGCTTTGTGGAGGAGGTTACAAATCTGGTCTTGGTAAGAAAATGCTTGGTATTAGATATAGCTTTGATATGATTTCGTATGCTGTTTAGGGAAGTTAAGCAGAATGGTGTGTTCTGCTATTGTAGTTCTGTCGAGGAGATTAGCCATTGGTGGATAGCTATTGCCACCAGTATCCTTAAAGCGACAGCAATTCCAAACGGAGATTGGTGGTAATATGAAGGTAAGATCTCTAAATTAAGAGGTTAATCACTAGTATGCAGATCTTGGATCTAATCTAAGATTTGGTTAGATCCGAATGAATTAGTTAACCGAGATTAATAGATGAAATAGGGTTTTCTAACCCTATTTGGAATTGAGTTGGTTATCTAAAATTTTAGTATAGTGGATTGATTATATCATGTTGTTACAGGACTGTGATTTGAGACGGGCGTCTCGACATCGGATTGGTTTGATTCGATCTACATTGGAGGCGGGTACCTCTTGACTTATCTTTTATGATATTGTCATTTGGATATGTATAGTATTTTATAACTACAAGCAATGAACATGTTTACCTTTGGTATGTCACTGTTTGATATCCATAGCATGTTAGGTTTGTCGCCTGTGATGTATCCGTGCTTATATCTCGTGATTTGTTGCCATGAGTATCTTAGTTTCTAGAGTGTCATACCATGCTTTACTGAGGTTAGAATTAGGCTCTGGATGTTTGTTTCTGGCATGTGTATCCAAATTATCTGATACTTAGGTTTTTATGCCATGCCTGGATTGTGTATTTCTATTGGTATATCATATATGATTTGTGTACCTAGACCTTATGGCTTTGATCTGTGCATATTGTTGGTACATATGCTATGGAAGGGGGATATGTTTAGGATCTAGGTTGTTATACCATAGAGGACCTGTATACCCTAGATCCGTGGATTTGACCTACTGATACTGTGGTACCCATATTATGTATATATGGATTTTTCTATGCTGATCAGGATATTCCATACTTATTATGTTCAGGACATAGGTATTTGATATTCTATCTGACCTGTGTACTCTAGATCTTGGTATGTGACCATCGATTTTACAGTACTCATTTCATATATATGTATATGGTTATGTTGATCAGTTTTGCTATGCTTAGTGTCATGCATCATGATTGCATGTTGTGCGATTGTCGGCTCCACTATGGTTGAGCCCATCGCCAGTTACATGTACTGCACACACCATCACTCATGGATTAGTGGTTTATCAGGCAGGTGTGTGGCGGTTCTGTTGTTTGGCTCCGTTGGTCAGGTGACTCAGCGTGGTAGCCGGCAGTCAGTTCCGCTCTGTTTGGCTCCGCTGGCATTTAGTGTAGCAGCGTGGTAGCCGGCAAATGGTGGACTCTGTTTGGCTCCGTTGGTCAGGTGACTCAGCGTGGTAGCCGGCAGAGATTTCCTCCCCGTCATCGTGTACCGGGAGATGAGAGCATTGAGCTCCCCCATTTATGATTTGGGGTTAGAGGACAGGAGTACTCCGACAGCATTCCGTCCACTCGGTCACTGTTCAGGAGCAGTGATGTTAGAGTGCACGGTCATCACATGCATTGATTGCATTTATTTGTTTGTATTTGCTGCACTTATATGCTGCATTTTGGTGGATGCATTTGTTTGACATGCATACAGGAGACATACTGCGTATCGGTTTGATGACCCTTTAGTTCAGGATAGGATTCCTGGTGAGTACAACTTTCCTTGGTTACTTTTCAGTTTTGTATATTTCCTATATATTATTCGGAAGTTGTATTCCATGTTTATTGCTGTTAGATATATCTTACTAGGCGTGTCTATTGGTATTCGCTGAGTTGTTGAACTCACCCCCGTGGACACTATCTTTTTCAGGTACCAGGTTATTTATGGTGTCGCTTGAAGCATCCTGTTTGCTAGTCCCCGCGTCACATCAGAAGACATGTCGCTGTCTTTTTGCTGTTTTATCATGGTATATGATATGAGAGTTTTAGTTCTGTGTTCCGGTTTTGTTTCTGGAAATGTTGCTTTGTTTATTGTGAAAGCCTAGCCGGCTTGTAAAATACCGAAAATAGACGAATATTAATAAGGGAGTTTTTCAGAATTTTTGAAAAATTTTCGGAAATTTTTCGGAGCTCGTATGGACGGGTTAACGGGGATAAAAACGGGACCCGGAAAAGACTGTTTAGGTTACTCCATTTAAATGAGGAAAAGTTGAATCTTTCTTAATTCTTTTCCTTTATTTTATTTTCCGTTTTCCTTTATTTTTCGCCGGTTCCTCTGTTTCTCCTCCCCGAAAACCGCCTGCGCCCTCTTCCCTTCTTCTCTCACGCCGAAGCCCTAATCTCCCTGCCCTAGCCACCCGGCGCCTGCCCTCTCCGAGCCCCCGCTGTTCTTTCCCTCGCGCACCCGAGCCGCCGGCGTGCCCTAACCGCCGGCCCGGCGGTTTCTTCCTCGCCGAAGCCTTAAACCCCTCGGCCACTTCCTTTTCTCCTTTTCTTCCTCCCGAGCCGCACCCCTTGGTGCCCTAGCCGAGCTCACCGACGCCGCTGCCTCCCTCTCCCCTCCTCTGGTCCGACGAGACACCGCCGGCCGCAACTCACAGAGCCGACCTGTTCTTCTGTGCTCAGCCCGCGACACTCATCTCACGGCCTTACCCCTTCTCCTGTGCCCTAGTGCCGACGCCACCGTCGACCACCCGGAGCCCGGGCCTTGCCGACGCCGCCGATTTTTCCCCCTTCTCTGCGCCCTAGCTCCCTGGTTTGAGGTCCTCTACCGTGCCTTAGATCGCCGGGAGCCGAGAGCCGCCGTCGCACAGAGCAGTGCCGGCCACCAGATCTGTTCCGAGACCCCCTCACTCTCGATCACCCCTGCGCCAACAACTGAGCCCTATCACTGCTTTGCGGCCTCTTCCGTGCCCTAGTTCCGGCCGTTGTAGCCACCAATAGCTACCTCTGATCCAGAACTGGTGAGTTTGTTAATTAAGCTGTGATTGATATCAGATTTGGAGGAATTGGGTAGCATTTGTTTTTGTATAGGTTTGTAGAGGTTGAGATTTGATTTTTTGTTACTAACGGGAAGTGATGGGTTCTGGCAGTGAGATCTGTTCTCGGTAGCAAGTTGTCTCTGCTGTGGATCTATTGGGCTATCAAGAATTTCTGCTGTAGATAGGAGAAGGGAAGGTAAGAAGTTAAGCATTTTATATATGCTATGAATCATTGTTTGATTTAATTATGTTAGATAGTTGTTCATGTGCAGATGGATTTAGGTTTATGTGTTGATTCGGGTTTTTGCTCTAATTTAGGGTTGGAGAGTTTATTTAACTAATTATAAGAATTTAGTTAAGTAAAAGTATATCTATTGGTATTACAGGACTTTGACGCGAGACAAGCATCTCGACGTTGTATTTGGATCATATTTGGACATTCCTATTGGAGGCGGGTACTTTTGACTTATTGTCTTTGATATGCTTAGTAATGAAATAATATGTTGCATTAATTATGTTTCCTATTTGTTTCGGTTAATCACTGCCCAACACATGTTACCTGTTTGATTGATTGTTTGATTTCATTTCGTATTGATCTTGTACCGATCTATCATGCTCATGGGTAGTGATATAACCATGTTTTACCATGTCAGGACCTAGGTTTGATACCTTATTTGATCAGTATACCTTGATATGATTTATTCACTATGGTGCCCATTGTTATATGCCCAGAGGTTGGTTTAGTATATTACCATGCTTAGTGACATGCACCATTTCCATGATCGAATGCTGTGCGATAGATTGCTCCATTATTGTCGAGCACTTTGCCAGTTTTCATCACTGTTCGGTGCTCCGTTGTGACGCTCATGGGTAGCGAGACACAGCGTGGTAGCACGTCAGTTTGACTCTTCCGGTGCTCCGTTGATCCGCTCTGGGGTAGTGTGACGCAGCGTGTAGCACGTTAGAGATTCCTCCTCGTCATAGCGTACCGGGAGATGAGAGCATTGCGCTTCCCCATTTATGATTTGGGGTAGGAGTACGTATGTACTCCGACAGCATCCCGTCCACTCGATCACTCATCAGGAGTAGTGTTGCTGAGTACACGGTTGTCACAGCCCTACCCACTTGGTCCCACTTTTGTTGTGAGTTGGCTGACTGGCGTCAGGGGTGACCATGACATTGGCATCATATGCATGATGCATTTATTGTTTGTGATTATGTTTGCTGCATTTATATGCTGCATATTGTTTGGATACCTATGTTTGACATGCATACAGGTCTTCTATACCTTTCGGACTGTTTGTCCTTATACCGGGTCCTGGTTAGTACAGATTCTCTCCTGTTTTCTTCGGTTTGCATTTACCTTTATCTTTATCAGGAGACTATACGCATGATTAGTGCTAGGTGTTATTTCTTTACTTTGCATATCAACTGTACCTGCTGAGTGTTGGACTCACCCCGCCTCCATTGTTGTTATTTTCAGGTTGATGCTGTCAGGAGGGAGTTCCAGTCGCTAGTCCCCACAACACGTAGTGCTAGATCTCTGCAGACCTCGATGGTTTATATATCGTTTAGTTTTGTTTTGCATTTATTGATTATGTGTGGACTTGGTTTGTTTGGATACTTGGTTGTTGTATGGATTTTTGTGATGATGATGGATTTTTATTCGATGTGTTTTTTTTTTTTTTACTACGTGCCTGCCTGGACGGCAAAAGAGGTGAGTTCGTCGGTTTTGAGCTTTACGAGTGTAGTTGAGTATGGTGGTTTTTGAGTCAGAGTATTACTACTTTGTTTGATTATATATAACTGCGTGGTGATGTTTTATTTTGTTGTTATTATTCCAGCCGCCTGTGGCTGAGGTATTTGTGAGATGTAGAAAAGTTTCAGATTGTCCACCGTACAGGAGAGATGCTGCCGAAATTTTCTCGGACAGGGACTCCTCTGGGCCGTGACACGGCTAGCAGTTTTCGTTTTGGGTTGTATGTGTTGTCTTTTTCCGCTGTGTTTTTTTTTTTTTTTTGTTCCAGCCAAGTGGGCTGATGATATAAACTGCGTGGTTGTGTGTATATTCCAGCCGTTTGTGGCTGATGTATATTTTGTATGTAGAATTGCTTCAGATTGTCACCCGTACAGGGAGGTGCTGCCGAAATTTCTTCGGACAGGGACTCCCTCGGGGCGTGACATTTAAGTCCCAAATCATATTTGTCATTTTTCTCAAATGCTGGGCTATGACAACATTCAGACGTTTTTTTATATCTGCCAAACTTAATTGTCAGCTAACGAAGCTTACTGAGACTTACTCCACTGTACTTCTCTCTAAGGGCTGCCCAAACAGCATGAGCAGATGGTAATGGCTCATACTCAAATACCAGGCCATCTATCATTCAAATAATCAATATCCCTTTAGCAGTAGAGTCCTTTTTCTTTCATGCCTTATAGGAATCAAGATTATGTCTATGTTGTGCTGTAAAACCATCAATAGGTTCATCCATAAACTGATTTATGACATTTAGAACTTCTTGTTCCTCAAGAACATATTGTATCCTGAGGTGCCAGATTTTATAGTTTTCCTCATATAATTTCTCTCTCTTATTGAGTTCAGTTATGAAGTTGTTAGTTGTCATAATCTATAATAAATAAACACATTAATTATTATTTTATTATAAGTCATATGCATGTAATTAATTATTGACTCAGTGTAAAATAGAATTTGTTTATAAAATCAAGTGATAACTATGTTTCCACTTATTATTTGTATGCTCTAATCTAATCAATATTTATCAGTTATATTGCACACATCTAATCAAATAAACTAATCATGCAATGAACGTATCATTAAATGAACTAATCATTCTATCAAGACTGTTAACATATAACATTCTTTTTTCAAGTGTATTAATGCATAACATAACTTTTTATTAAAATAACATTGTTTGTATATAACAACAATTTCTTTTATATGATTTTATTACTATGAGCTTAATACTGTCCACACATAGTGACAGTGATAACAACTAAACTCTACTTTGCAAGATAAGCTAGCACCACTCCAGTACAAAAAATACTAGTGCAATGGGTAATACTATCTCGTTCATCCCGGACTCAATGAAGGCAAGATCAACTTCAATATCATCCATCAGATCCATATTCAGATCCATTTATGGATCTTTTACACACTCTTCCAGATCCTCTTCTGATTCTTCAGGATCGACCTCCTCAGATTCTTCAGAATCCTTTTCTAGATCCTCCTCAGATTCTGCAGGATCTATTTCTAGATCATTCTCAGATTCTACAGGATCCATTTCTAGATCTTCCTCAGATTCTACAGGATCCCTTACTTCGGGATTTGGATTCTCTTCTAATTCTTTAAGATCCCATGCTAAATGAAGTAAATCCCTGCACATCTCTGAATATGAGATGCACTCTTCAGAATGATCTCACAGTGGGTGTGTTATATCACTAAAATGTTCTGGCAGTGACTAAACCAGAGGTCATCTTGTCGTTCAAGTCTTGAAACTCTTCTCGTTCAAGTTTCCATAACAACCGATCAAGTCGACCAATAAGTCACCGACTCCGTGAACTAGGTCATAATCAAGCTCCTTAATCTCCTCCCAAAGCTCATGTTATCGTATATTGCGACTAGTCATCATGTATATTATCTGTGGTATTTAGAATTGAAAATAATAATATCAGTACAAAACTGACATACCATTAATAAAATCGTCAAATCCAATTCTCACATATGTTTGGAACAATATACATACAACTTACATAAGCAAATAAGAAAAATAAATTTTATTATATTTGGGGAGTTCCAGTTGACTGACACAGTAGATTGGTCGATTGGGAAACATGATCTTAAATCCCTTGTCCTCATTATAACTAATCCAATTGGAATGTTCAATTGTTTTGTATAACCTAAGCCCATTTAAGTCTAACTCAGACTAATTAATCTAGTTAAACGAATAAATAATGTCACGCCCCAGAGGAGTCCCTGTCCGAGAAAATTTCGGCAGCATCTCCCCTGTACGGCGGACAATCAAAAATTTCTACAAGCACTAAATACTCAGCCACATGTGGCTGGAATCATAACAATAATAAAAATCAATCACCACGCAGTTTATATATATATTCAGCCTCTGGCTGACACAACCACACAGTAATAATACTCTGACTCAAAAACCACCCTACTCAGCTACACTCGTAAAACTCAAAACCGATTTTTCTTACCTCTTCTGCCGTCCAGGCAGGCATGTAGTAGAATAAAAACCAAATCCAAATCCATCAGTATAATAAAATCTATATCATGTCCATAAGCAATAAATCCAGAACATAACGAGTTCAAACAGTCTAGAACAGAAAGAAACCAAAGAAAACCAAACATATCCCGGAGGTGCAGGACCAGACTACGTGCAGTGGGGACTAGCGACTCCCTTGACAGCATCAACCTGAAATAACAACAATGGAGGCGGGTGAGTCCAACACTCAGATGCAGTTGATATGCAAAGTAAAGAAACAACACCTAGCACTAATCATGCATACGTCTCGATAAGAAAGATAAGAATGCATCTGAAATAAACAGGAGAATCTTGTACTAACCAGTCCCGAGTATAAGGTCAAAGCGTCAAGTGGTATAAGAATCAGATGCATGTCAAACATAGGTATCCAAACAATATGCGGCATATAAATGCAACAACCACAAACACAAGCAATAAATGCATCATGCATATGATGTCAATGATGCGTCTGGTCACCCCGACGCCATCGATCATCTCATACCAAAGTGAGGCCGAGTGGGTAGGGTGACAACCGTGCACTCTGTCGTCACTACTCCCGATGAGTGACCGAGTGGAGATCTTGTCGAGTACACCTATCCTCCTACCCCAAATCATAGATGGGGGCGCAATGCTCTCAACTCCGGGTACTCAAAGACGGAGGAATCTGCGGATAACACGTTGTGTCACACTACCCACGAGCGGACCAACGGTGCCTCCCTGCTGCAACACACTCATCCTGAATCGACCACTAACCCATGAGTGGTGGTGTGTGCAGATCCATGTAACTGGCGATGTGCTCAACAATAATGGAGCGGACTATCGCACAGCATGCAATCATGCAAATGATGCATGGCAATAACCATATAAACATCCTGACCTAATCCATATATATAGAAATGTGCACCCTAGGTCAAAGAATCATATCAAATCAAGGTACACATAAGGTATAAAAACCTAGGTCCTGAACATGGTCAAGCATGGCATATCACTACCCCTATAAGCATATACAAACAGGTAAAATATACCTGAGATGCAAAACCAATCAATCAATCAAGCATGTAAGATTTGGGTAGTGATTAACCGAAACAGATAAGAAACACAATTAATGCAACATGTTAATTTAATTACTAAGCATATCAAATGACATAAGTCAAAAGTACCCGCCTCCAATAGGAATGTCCAAATCCGACATCGAGCTACTCGTCTCGCGTCAAAGTCCTAAGTCACGAACAAATAAATATATTTTATTTAGCTATATTTTACATAAATAGCTAAATAAATTCTTAAAAATTATTTAGGGCAAAACCCTAAACCAACCTACTAACCATATATTCCAAATTCACTACAAAATGTATCACGATCCTACACTTTACCTCAAATCACAACCGTTGATTGTTGCCGATCGTTTACTGCTGAATTGAGAGCTGCAGAAATAGGGCAACTGCTGGAAACAAAACAAGCAATCAAATCAACAATTTCCTTCCAAACCATGTTCCCAAAAACATAACCACTACAAACCTATACAGAAAATGCTACTTCATTTTCTACAAATCTGATGCCAACCACAGCTTGATTAACAAACTCACCTACTCTGTATCGGAGGTGCAGCTAGTGCTAAGGCAGAGGTAGGGCAGAGGGGTTCGCTGTGGAGAAACAAACTCGCACTCGGAAGTGGCACGCCAAGGAAGAACCAGGGTTTGATTCGTTGTTCTTGGCCGGATGTAATCCAAGCAGAGAAGCACTGGCGAAGATGGGAAGAGGGAAAAAGGCCACGGCACTGTGGTGGTCGGCGCTGAGGCTCTAGGGGAAAGGCAATAGGTCGGCTGCCGGCGTGATGCTCGGCTCAGGGAAGATCGCCGGCAATGAAGGGGTCGGCTAGGGCAGAGAGCGAAGCCGCCGGAGCTCTTGTGGCTGATGCTCGACGTCGGCAGAGGAGAAGATGTAAGAGGAGAGGAGGAAACCGAGAATAGGAAGTGGCCGAGGGGTTTAAGGCTTCAGCGAGGAAGAAACCGCCGGGCCGGCGGTTAGGGCTCGGAGTAGTCGGCGGCGTCGGGGAAGAGATGAGGTGCGGATCGGGGCTGAGGGATTCGGCGATATAAGAGAGAATAAAGAAATAAGAAATATTTAATAAAAGAATTTATTAAAGGAACAATTCCTCACTTAAATCGGGTAGCCCAAACAGGCTTTTCTGGGCCCCGTTCCGGTCCCCGCTAACTCGTCCATACGAGCTCCGAAAAATTCCCGAAAAATATCCAAAAATTCTAGAAAATTCCCTTATTAATATTTATCATTTTTTCGGTATTTTACATTCTCCACCACTAATAAAAATTTGGTCCCCAAATTTCAGTATCTACCATCAGCAAGTACTAATAACAGATAATAATAATAAATGCTGAACGGTAAATAAACACACATACCTCAAGTGAAAAGATGGGGATATCGAGCTCTGATAGTATCCTCGAGCTCCCAAGTAGCCTCCTCGTCCGAATGATGCTGCCATCCGACTTTAACCAGCCGGATGGTCTTATTCCGCAACTGACGCTCCTTCCGGTCGAGAATCCGTACCGGAACCTCCTCATAGGTAATGTCAGGCTGAACTGGAACTGGGATATCTGCCAGCACATGCGTCGGATCGGGTACATATCTCCTCAGCATGGATACATGAAATACATCGTGCACGCCTGACAGGGACGGTGGTAGTGCCAGTCGGTAAGCTACTGCTCCGATCCTCTCCAAGATCTCGAAGGGACCAATGTACCGCGGAGCTAGCTTACCTCTGAGGCCAAATCTCTTCACCCCTTTCGTGGGTGAAACTCGCAGAAATACATGGTCACCAACAGAGAACTCTAGTGGTCTGCGTCTCCGATCAGCGTAACTCTTCTGGCGGTCCTGCGCCTCTGACATCCTCCGTCTGATAGTACGGACCAACTCTGCATCCTGCTGAACTCTATGAGGTCCCAACAACTGGGCCTCTCCAACCTCATCCCAAAGGACGGGTGTCCGACAAGGTCTACCATACAACGCCTCAAACGGTGCCATCTGGATAGCCGAATGGAAGCTGTTGTTGTAGGCAAACTCTACTAACGGCAGATGATCCTCCCAACTGCCTCCGAAATCCATAACACATGACCTCAGCAGGTCCTCTAAAGTCTGAATGGTCCGCTCTGACTGTCCATCTGTCTGTGGATGAAAAGCTGTACTGAAACGGAGCTGTGTGCCCAAGGCCTGCTGCAGACTCTGCCAGAAACGAGACGTGAACCGTGGATCTCTATCCGAAATGATACTCAATGGAACACCATGTAGTCTGATAATCTCTCGGCAATACAGATCTGCCAATCGATCCAGGGAATCAGTCCTCCGAATCGCTAAGAAGTGCGCTGATTTGGTTAATCGATCAACGATTACCCAAATCGCGTCATGGCCTCGTCGTGTCCTCGGCAACCCTACCACAAAGTCCATGGTAATGTGATCCCACTTCCACTCAGGAATAGGAATCCGCTGAAGTAACCCTGCAGGTCTCTGGTGCTCAGCCTTCACCTGCTGACAGACAAGACATCTAGCTACAAAATCCGCGATGTCTTTCTTCATGCCGTTCCACCAGTAGGAACGTCTCAAGTCTCGATACATACGAGTCCCACCTGGATGGATCGCAAATCGAGAACGGTGAGCCTCCTGAAGTAGCTCCTGTAGGACCGGATGAGACTGGGGTACACATAATCTACCTCGAAAGTATAAAACACCCTTCTCGTCTCGTGTGAACTCGGTCTGCTGCCCGGAAGCTATCTGACTGCTAATAAACTGCAAATGCTGATCACTGGCCTGTGCCTCTCGGATCCTCGTCCTGATCGACGACTGAGCAACCATGGTAACCAGAATACCCTGCTCTGTCGGTCCCTGCTCCTCAAGATCTAACTCTGAGAAACTCTGAATCAAGTCCGTGACTGAAGTCCGGTGGCAAGCCAAAGTCCCTCTGGACTTCCTGCTGAGTGCATCTGCAACCACATTAGCTTTCCCCGGGTGGTAGCTAATGGTACAATCGTAGTCCTTCAGGAACTCCATCCATCTCCTCTGTCGAAGATTAAGCTCCTTCTGAGTGAAAATATATTTGAGACTCTTATGATCAGTGAGAATCTCAAATGTGATACCGTATAAATGATGACGCCAAAGCTTCAGAGCAAAGATGATGGCAGCTAACTCCAAGTCATGAACTGGGTAGTTCTTCTCATGCTCCTTCAGCTGTCGAGAAGCATAAGAGACTACTCTGCCGTGCTGCATCAGCGCCCAAACCTGAAGAGACGCGTCGGTGTAAAGTACAAACTCATCCTCTCGAAGGTAGAACCAAAACGGAGCCGACACTAATCTCCGCTTCAGCTCCTGAAAGGTGGTCTCGCAATCCTCGGACCATACGAACTTCACGCCTTTCCGGGTAAGGCGTGTCAGCGGCATAGACGAGAAGCCCTCGACAAAACATCGGTAATATCCGCCAATCGAGCTGCGGATCTCTCGAATCGACTTGGTGCTCCCAACCGGTGGCCTCGATCTTCGAGGATCAATGAAATACCTGCTAGAAACCACGTGTCCCGAAAACCGATCGAGGTAAGCCGAATGCACACTTGCTGAACTTCGCGTACAGCTGATGTCGTCGAAGAATCTCCAAGGCTGCGAAGATGTTGTGCATGCTCCTCCTCGGAGCGAGAGTAGACCAATATGTCATCAATGAAAACGATAACAAACTGATCCAGATACTCCGAAATATGCGGTTCATCAAGTCCATAAACACAGCTGGAGCATTGGTAAGCCAAATGGCATTACCAAAACTCATAATGACCGATGCGGAAAGTCTTCGGATATCGAATCTCGACCCTCGGTGATGATATCCGGATCGCAGATCAATCTTAGAATACACCGATGTACCTGAGCTGATCAAACAAATCCTCAATCCGTGGTAATGGATATTTATTTCTGACAGTTTAGCTGCCTGTAGTCAATACATAACCTCATGGTGCCGTCTTTCTTCTTGACAAATAGAACTGGAGAACCCCATAGTGAAACACTAGGGCGAATGAATCCCCTGTCTAAAAGCTCCTGGAGTTGAACCTTCAGCTCGTTCAACTCTTTTGGTGCCATACGATACGGAGCTTTCGATGTTGGTGCGGTTCCCGGAATCAGCTCAATAGCGAACTCCACTGGCCTTCTGGGAGGCAACCCTGGCAGCTCCTCTGGAAATACATCTGCGTACTCCCGAACAACAGGAACGTCAGAGAGCTGCGAACTACTACTGTCCTCAGTACTGATCAACGACAACAGAAAACCATGACAGCCGTGAGACAGCAGCTTCTGCGCCTGAATCGCCGAAATAATCGAGATGTCGTCGTCTCTAATGCCAGTGAAACTCCACGAGGGTTGGTTCGGAGGCCGGAAGGTGACCACCCTCGTCTGGCAATCAACGGTAGCATGATACACTGACAGCCAATCCATGCCAAGAATGACATCAAACTCGACCATATCCAATACTAGAAGATCTACCGTAAGTATCATGTTGCCAAAGTCTAACGGGCAACCTCTGATCTCCTGGGTGACATCTAAAGTATCACCGGACGGTAGGGACACAGTCAATCGCCGCAACCTAATAGTAGGTAATCTACCAATCTCCCGCATAAAGGTACGGGATATAAAAGAGTGCGAAATACCAGTATCAATCAAAATATCAGCAGTAAATGCATAAATGGAAATCGTACCGCGGAAAACGGATCCGTCGACCCGCTGAGCATCCTCCCTGGTAATCGCATGAACACGACCAGTCTCTGGCGGAGGAGGAGGTGGTAATGCTGCCAGCGGCTGCTGCGGCTGGGCAGAAGCCTGCCACTGAGGTGGTACTGGATACTGCGCCAGAGAAGTCTGAGAAGGTGGCGACTGATACTGTACCGATGGCTACTCCTGTCCAAGCATGCCAAATGCTGCTGCGGAGGGAGCTGCTCCCTGCTGACGCTGTGAAGATTGGGCTTTCTGCCCTCCTCGATATGCCCCTGACTGACTAGACTGTCCCCTCTGACCTGACCCTCCGGAAGCCGTGTGCTGAGCCTTCAGCTGACAATCTCGGCTCTGGTGCCGAGGCAAAAAGCAAACTGACTGTCCCAGAGAGCAAGCTGGGGTGAGGTGATCTCTGGATCCACATCTGAAACAATGAGTATCACCGGAAGGTGGTTGCCGGTTCTGCTGAGAAAACCGGGAACGTCCTGAAGAAGACCGCCCTGATTTCTGAGGCCTACGAGACGCCCCAGAAGTACCCTGACCTGACCGTCTGCGACTACTCTGTGGCTGTCCTGTCGCCTGTGTCTGCTGGACCTGCTCTGATGTCTGACCCGTATGCTTTCTTTTCCTGTCCGGATATGCTGTCTGCCGAGCTAACTCTATCATCAAAGCTCGATTCAATGCATCAGAGTAAGATGTAATCCCTAATCCGGCAAGCTGTACATGCAGATAACCATCCAATCCCTGTATAAACTGCATCATGCGAGTTCTGTCCTCCGCAACTAACTCTGGACAAAACTGAGCCAACCGGAGGAATTCTGTATTATACTCGGTCACTGAGCGGTTATTCTGCCTCAGACTCATAAAATCCTGTCGGCGAGACATCTGATAGGACAGTGGAAAGAAACGGCTCTCAAAAGCCTCTCTGAACCTGGTCCATGTGACGTTGCGCTCACCAATAATAGAACGCTGAGTAACCCACCAGGCATTAGCTTCATCCCGTAAATGGTAAGCAGCCGGCACTGCTTTCTCCCACTCGGAGCAAGCCATATAGAAGAAAGCGCTCCATAGTCTCTATCCATGACAGTCATACTCGGATCGAGATCTCCGCGGAAAAGAGTGAAACGAGTCTTCATCGACTCGGCGGTCTGGAATCCTAGCTCGCTGACAATATCGATGGTGTGTCGGGCGCAGGCTGAAACACTGGGTGATACTACGGGTGGTACCGCGGAATAAACCGGAGGAGGAACTCCGGCTGCTGTATATACGGGAGCATAAGCCGTCGGTGGTGCCTGGGAACAAAAGTGGTGGCAAGCTGAGGCAGTGAAAAAGGTGGGATGTGGGCATTCTTTGCCTCTGAGCCTTTGGGGTACAAGCACCTGTGTGCCTGTAGGTCCAAGTGGCGGTGGTCCCGAATAGGCTGCGCTGGAGCGGATGTCGGGTACACCAATGGTACTCCTGATGGTACAGGGTAGGCATGGATACCGTCGGTGTGGCCAAAGTAGGTATCTCTACAGGAGCTATCGGGTTTGAGAGCCCGATGCTCCCGCCGCATCTGAGTCTGTCCCTGACCGACAGGCTCATCAACAATGGGCATCTCCGGCATATCCAGAGATCCGTGGTCCTCGCGTGGTCGTCCAGCACCACGTCTCGCAAAGATACGATCGACGATATATCTGTTAAATTAAATTACAGATATCAATACCAATATAACCAACACAAAATAACAACATACCTATTTGCTGTCTGGAGATGTTCCGTCGCTGTCCAGTCCCCAATTTGACCTCAAAATTCCGAACGTACATATCGTCGGAAATCCAAATAAATCCGAAACATAACCATATCGAAAATCCGAAAATGCCCAGTTTGACTCGCAAACCTGGCTAACCCAAATATCCTGAATACCAACAACCGGTATCCGATAAATCTCCAGAAACCAAAAGCAGGTATCCATAACCTGCTCTGATACCAATAAATTGGTATCAGATAAATCCCGAAAATCCAAAATACGAAACAAAAGATCGTATAACTGTGCTCTGATACCACCAAATTGTCCCTGTCCGAGAAAATTTCGACAGCATCTCCCCTGTACGGCGGACAATCAAAAATTTCTACAAGCACTAAATACTCAGCCACATGTGGCTGGAATCATAACAATAATAAAAATCAATCACCACGCAGTTTATATATATATTCAGCCTCTGGCTGACACAACCACGCAGTAATAATACTCTGACTCAAAAACCACCCTACTCAGCTACACTCGTAAAACTCAAAACCGATTTTTCTTACCTCTTCTGCCGTCCAGGCAGGCATGTAGTAGAATAAAAACCAAATCCAAATCCATCAGTATAATAAAATCTATATCATGTCCATAAGCAATAAATCCAGAACATAACGAGTTCAAACAGTCTAGAACAGAAAGAAACCAAAGAAAACCAAACATATCCTGGAGGTCTGCAGGACCAGCACTACGTGCAGTGGGGACTAGCGACTGGAACTCCCTCCTGACAGCATCAACCTGAAATAACAACAATGGAGGCGGGGTGAGTCCAACACTCAGCAGGTACAGTTGATATGCAAAGTAAAGAAACAACACCTAGCACTAATCATGCGTACAGTCTCCTGATAAGAAAGATAAGAATGCATCTGAAATAAACAGGAGAATGCTGTACTAACCAGGTCCTGAGTATAAGGTCAAACAGTCCGAGTGGTATAAGAATCCTGTATGCATGTCAAACATAGGTATCCAAACAATATGCAGCATATAAATGCAGCAACCACAAACACAAGCAATAAATGCATCATGCATATGATGTCAATGATGCGTCCTGGTCACCCCTGACGCCAGTCGATCATCTCATACCAAAGTGAGGCCGAGTGGGTAGGGCTGTGACAACCGTGCACTCTGTCGTCACTACTCCTGATGACCGAGTGGACGGGATGCTGTCGGAGTACACCTATCCTCCTACCCCAAATCATAGATGGGGGAGCGCAATGCTCTCAACTCCCGGTACTCAAAGACGGGGAGGAATCCCTGCCGGATAACACGTTGTGTCACACTACCCACGAGCGGACCAACGGTGCCTAACAGAGTCCCTGCTGCAACACACTCATCCTGAATCGACCACTAACCCATGAGTGGTGGTGTGTGCAGATCCATGTAACTGGCGATGTGCTCAACAATAATGGAGCGGACTATCGCACAGCATGCAATCATGCAAATGATGCATGGCAATAACCATATAAACATCCTGACCTAATCCATATATATAGAAATGTGCACCCTAGGTCAAAGAATCATATCAAATCAAGGTACACAGAAGGTATAAAAACCTAGGTCCTGAACATGGTCAAGCATGGCATATCACTACCCCTATAAGCATATACAAACAGGTAAAATATACCTGAGATGCAAAACCAATCAATCAATCAAGCATGTAAGATTTGGGTAGTGATTAACCGAAACAGATAAGAAACACAATTAATGCAACATGTTAATTTAATTACTAAGCATATCAAATGACATAAGTCAAAAGTACCCGCCTCCAATAGGAATGTCCAAATCCGACATCGAGCTACTCGTCTCGCGTCAAAGTCCTAAGTCACGAACAAATAAATATATTTTATTTAGCTATATTTTACATAAATAGCTAAATAAATTCTTAAAAATTATTTAGGGCAAAACCCTAAACCAACCTACTAACCATATATTCCAAATTCACTACAAAATGTATCACGATCCTACACTTTACCTCAAATCACAACCGTTGATTGTTGCCGATCGTTTACTGCTGAATTGAGAGCTGCAGAAATAGGGCAACTGCTGGAAACAAAACAAGCAATCAAATCAACAATTTCCTTCCAAACCATGTTCCCAAAAACATAACCACTACAAACCTATACAGAAAATGCTACTTCATTTTCTACAAATCTGATGCCAACCATAGCTTGATTAACAAACTCACCTACTCTGTATCGGAGGTGCAGCTAGTGCTAAGGCAGAGGTAGGGCAGAGGGGTTCGCTGTGGAGAAACAAACTCGCACTCGGAAGTGGCACGCCAAGGAAGAACCAGGGTTTGATTCGTTGTTCTTGGCCGGATGTAATCCAAGCAGAGACGCACTGGCGAAGATGGGAAGAGGGAAAAAGGCCACGGCACTGTGGTGGTCGGCGCTGAGGCTCCAGGGGAAAGGTAATAGGTCGGCTGCCGGCGTTATGCTCGGCTCAGGGAAGATCGCCGGCAATGAAGGGGTCGGCTAGGGCAGAGAGCGAAGCCGCCGGAGCTCTTGTGGCTGATGCTCGACGTCGGCAGAGGAGAAGATGTAAGAGGAGAGGAGGAAACCGAGAATAGGAAGTGGCCGAGGGGTTTAAGGCTTCAGCGAGGAAGAAACCGCCGGGCCGGCGGTTAGGGCTCGGAGTAGTCGGCGGCGTCGGGGAAGAGATGAGGTGCGGATCGGGGCTGAGGGATTCGGCGATATAAGAGAGAATAAAGAAATAAGAAATATTTAATAAAAGAATTTATTAAAGGAACAATTCCTCACTTAAATCGGGTAGCCCAAACAGGCTTTTCTGGGCTCCGTTCCGGTCCCCGCTAACTCGTCCATACGAGCTCCGAAAAATTCCCGAAAAATATCCAAAAATTCTAGAAAATTCCCTTATTAATATTTATCATTTTTTCGGTATTTTACAAATAATTTGAACCAGATTGAGATCTGTTTATACCAACCCAATTTAATATGGTTTAGTTTATATGAATTAGACGGGTTAGGATAGAACTATTAGATAGTCATGCAAATCCAAATAAAAATAAGCATAATTAATTAAAAAATTAAAAACAACAAGTTTTATTATTTTCAATTAATTTTATAAAGAAACTCACTGTTTCAATATTTTTTTTCTTTAACGTGAGAAACTTTCACATTTTTTATTTTTATTTTTTTTATGAATTTTAAAAATCTAACAGTTTTCTCAAAAATACTGTTTTTACGAAGGAACAGTAAATAATTAGTGTTCTTCTGTGCCATGACTTCTTTGCCACGACAAATACGATTGCCACAATTGTCAATCGTCGGCCTCCCGATGCAGCCATCGGCACTCTTTGATCTGGAAGCATATAGCCAGGATCCTTTCGGGGCTCGACAACGGCAGGAGATAGCGACCCAGTCGCGATCTTGCCTAGCGACAGTGGAAAATCTTGACACAGTCAAGGTCTCGCCTGGTGACGACTACATATCACGACACAATTGCGATTTCACCCCGCGATGGCAAAACGCAAGCGGAGCAACCTCTGTCAGCAATTTCTTTTTCGGCAGGGAACAAGAGCAGTAATCTTTTGTCAACGAAGAGATAAGTTTCATGCATTTTTAGAACTAAGGCAAAGCTCTAATACCATTATTCATCCACTACAACAAAAATGGTTTTTCGCAGCGCGCAAATTCGCTTTTCATAGCGCGCATTCCGTGCTGCATAGTTAAAAGCTGTTGAAAGTCATAAATTATCCGTGGGTGTCTTTTGCCGCAGACATAGTGTGCCCAACCTTTTCTTCTGGCACAAAACATCCTTATATAAGTGATATGACTCTCTACATTTATCCTCTTTCTGAACTCCTCCTGAACTACCTTCACCTTGAGATTGTGAGTTATAAGTTTCACCATGGAAGACCCAAATAGTATAAGAAGGATCAAACCCCTTAATAATTAAGTGGTCATACACTTGGTCAAATTTTATATACTTCTTATTTTTACAACGCTTGCAAGGACATAAGATTACTTCACATGTTTTTGCATAATTCCTAGATTATGTAATAAATTTTTGTACCCCTTCTTCATACTCGGGTACAAGCCTTGAAGGCATATGCATCCATTCCTTATCCATCTCGTGAATAAACCTTTTTCATTTGTACGAAATAATTATGAGATTTTATCAAAATATATTTGTATAAGAAAACACCACATAATAAATAAAAAAAACTTAAATATAAAAAATTAATTTCTACATCATTATATTTTAAACAAATAAATATCATGTATTATTCACACACTAGAAAGAATGATAATTGGTTTTTTCTTTTTTATTTTAATATATTTAATCATTATTTTTTCGTCCATTCATTTTTGTTACCCCTATCAATCATTGTCTCTAATGATATACTAGTGTCAAAAGATCAAACAAAATATATCAATGCCCAGAACTAAATAATGTGCATTTCATGTTAAGTAAGAGTGACATAACTAATAGAATTGTATTAATATATGCATGTATCACACAAGATCAGTTAATTCTAACCGGAAATGCTTTTTCTACGGTTTGAAAATTAAAATAGAGGGGAAAAGAATTGCAAGGTGGAGTAGAGTAGTACATGACATGCAATTTACGTTGCAATATTCCCTGTCCTTGTAAAAAAAACAAATAGGAAATGAGTCGTCAATTGATTAAATCATGAGTTTATGTTTTTTCGACTAAAATTTATACTGCCATCGCTGATGAACTCCAAATTGATATTCAAGAATTTGAAATGCGTGCACACAACAAAAGAAGTTGAATCTTTTGTAAATAAATTGTTGTTGTATTTTAAAGATGAGAAGATAAGTAGAACGACTACACTATACATGTCAAGTGAATATCAAATAATTAACATCACAATTCAACTTGTGGAAGAATGAACAAGAAGGGCTAACACATGCATAGTGGAAAGAAAATTGAAATTTTTTTGGATTGATAATGTACACAATTTCCACCAATATCTAGAATAAGAATTTAAGAGTCAATAATCACCATTCATAACTCTTTTGCTATAATACTCATCCCCCGTCTTCCTTAATGAGAGTCTACACCCATTACAACAAAGAAAACGAAGAAAAAAATTTAATTGGAGCATAGGTGGGCAAAGCAATAAGTTTAGGGACTTAGAGATTAGGGTTACCTTTGTCTTTGAGCTTTTGGCTTGATGCAGAGTATGGAGTGGTTAGCAGAGGGCTTGCTTATTCTTGTTGTGGTCCTACAATGCAGAGGGATGGAAGTCTTGTGGCAGATGACGGCGAGTGTGGAGAGACAGAGTGGAGTCGTGTGGCCGACGATGGTCAGTGCGGAGAGGCAGAGAGGAGTCCTACAGCTGGTGGCAGTGAGTGCGGAGAGGTAGAGAGGAGTCCAGCGACGACAGAAAAGAGAGGCGGAGAGCTGTTGCGGAGAGGAAGTTGTGCGGAGATGGCTTTCAACGGCTTTGATCGGCTTGTTTTTTTTAACCTAACGTTCTTTGCTTTTAATTGTGTTTTTTATTTATTATTGTATTTTTGTTTTACTTACTTTAATTTTTCTTTACTTATTTTTTTTTAACCACGTAATCCTTTTAATCATGTGTTTTTAAATTTAATTTTTTTAAAGATAACTTCCTTTTAAACTATAATTTTAAAAGAAATTGAAGTTAGTCAAAACACGCTTGGTCAAAACACATTCCTTTTAATCAATATGGTCGTAAATAATTTTTTTTTCTTATTTTTTTTAAACTAATCGTAGCATGTTGCATGCCATTGATAATTAAAAAAAATATTCATAGCGTGCCTATTTTTGCATGTCATTATTGTTATTAAATATTTATAGTATTAATGACATACTTTTAATGTGCGTCGTTAATATCTAGACGTAATTTTTTTTCTTCTTCAAGTTTATACTATTAACAGCGCGCATCAATATGCACGCCGTTAATAATACTATTAACGGTGTGCTTTTAATGTGCGCTATTAATAGCAAGCTGCGAAAAGCTATTTTTGTTGTAGTGATCTAAAGCATGAAATGCATGTTGGAGTTCAATCAAAGTCTCACATTGAAAAGATTTGGTAAAGATCATAGGTTTAAAAGGATGTAGGATATCTTCATTGGCATAAGTTGGCCTTTTGGGAAGAGCCCAAGAGCAAAGTCATGAGAGTCTAGGCTTAAAGTGGACAATATCATACTATTATGGATATATGTAGATATCCTTTGCCACAACAATACAGAATGCATAAATCTGTAAAATTCACAGTGAACTGCTGAGACGATCTTGATCTCCTCTTGACGTCGAAAGAATGATCACAGACACAAGGTCGAAAAGCTCTCCTTTTGTCCATAAACCAAAATCCCAATCTCACTAGATGTTCTCTTTTGCTGATTACTTCGATCACCTCCAACTCTTCCTTTTTTCAAATTGCTCTTGGACGCTTTTTAAAGGAGAATCCATTCATTAATCTTGTAATTGGTGCTTTAATTGCATATCATGGAGGAAGATGAAGATGAATTGGCACACTTTCATCTTCCTAACGTTATAAATATTGCAATGTCCAACAACATGAATGTACACCATCAAATAAATTGCACAGATAATACATTCATACTATATGTGCATTTTTTTTAAATCAGGATATGCATGAGCAGAAAACTTGACATTAGAAATAATTAAGCTTGGTCTTTGAGTTTTAAAAAGGTCTTACTTGTTGAGGAAACTCGCCATTCGCCATTTGCATATTTATTAATACCTTGGCTGCTTTGTGTAATGGTTTTGGATCTCTGTCACCCTGTTCCAACACAAATTTGAAAAAAGTAATGTTACTTCATCTATTACATCATTACGTTCAAGAACATTTTATTAACACAAAAACTAAGGCAACCTAACAATAATTGAGGAAATAGTTAATTAAGGAGAATAGATATATATGACTAAATACTTGGGACTAATGAGGCTTGTTGTTGCGGCTGATTATATGACTGGCTTTAAAAACCTTCAGTTGTGTCTTTTTTGTTTGCTATGCCTATTGCAGCTTAGAATCCTCATTACAGTGAAAGACATCATATTATTCTCTAACCGTTGAAGTTACAGCTAAACAAAGATATAGTATTTCTTATGCTGGCCCTTTTGGCAACCCCCAAAATCCAAATTCTAACCTTTTACATATGTTAATTTTGAACATTTGAATTATTTCTAGTTCTTTCCAAGATCTTAACACAAGAATAATGTTCATTGAATATAGCATTTGACTCATTTTGCATTAACTTGCACACATTATTTTCTTTCTTTGCTTCCTATAAACCTTACTTCCAATCTTTCTCCATAGGGAAAAGGTATGTTGTGTCATTCACTAGATAAAAAATTGTTTGTGAATTTATAATCCTAGGAAATCCTAGCTCTCATAAGATTTGTGATCATAAAAAAAACTGATCTGTCCAGCATCAATTAGAGCTAGCATTGCCCAGCTTGTATTCACTGCATGAACCCTGTTGCCCTCAAGATTTGTGTAAACCTGCTCAAAGAGAACACGAGAAATATGTAAGTCACTTACCATCTTGATAATGTGAAATATAATGTGGTCCAATCAAGATGTCAATGTGAAACAATTATAATTGTAGGGTACATGAATAAACTTATTGAGTAAACTTATATAGAAAAATTGGAATTTGATGAATTCTGTATAAAAAGATTCAGATACTCAAGTAGACTTCCACATGCCCCAACTATATTTGAGGACTACTGCACCAACACTGTCGAACAGATTATAAAATTAAAATATAAAGATGAATGAACGAGAAGAAATCAGTGTGTTATTTCATGGATAAACATCTTTGCTAATACAAAGATATAAGAAGGCCAAATGAAACTCTCTGTAAAGGCATTGTCTTGTGATCTGCCAAAGATGTCTTTCCTGCTAAATTTGATATCTAATTATAACATAAAAATGTTAAAAGGAACAAAGAAAGGGAAATGACAACAAATAATCATGTTACTGGTTACTCCTCATTTGACCATCAACATTCAAAGAATATCGCTAGATTTTTTATGCAGGAGGATCCATTGGATTTTTTTTATTATTATTATTTTTTGTAACTTAGGGGGCTTTTTATATATTTTAGGTATTTTTGATAATTTATATCTTTTTGAATTTTTAGATCTTGAACCCGTTTAGATATTTTAAGATTATGAGAATTTTTTCTTTTTGATAGGATTTGTGTCCTTTTCTTTACAAGTTAGGAATTTAGGGTCTATATATTAGGATTTTTTTTTTTCTTTGTGTCATAGAATTTAGAGTCTATATAAACATGTATTTAGTTGTTTGAGGAATTATCTCTATTCTCAATAAAGTTTTCTTTTTTTGGGTAAAAACTAGAGGTTTCTCTTTGTTTTTGCCAGATTCTCTTCTTATCTTCTCCATAATTTCCTCTTCTTGTCAGCTCGTAGGATAATCACTATCTTTCTCAGCATCAGTTTGTTTCATAACAAGCAGGTTCGAATTGAGGAAGTCATCAGGTCCAATGGAAGGTCATCTGATCATGGTCATCGTCGCATCAATAGGCAGGTTTCGATTGAAGAAGTCGAGCACCGTGATCGTAGCATTCAGGACATGATAATGATTAAGAATTTACAGAGGCAAGTCACATATTTAATTTTGCATCAAGCAATGTAAGACCTTGAGGATCGTGAGATCTTATATCATGGGCTGAAAATCGAGGTTTCGAGAACCTTTATCACCGGGCTACATACCAGAACCACCGTGGTCGGGAGGAACCCTATAGAAACCTCGATTTTCAGATTAATTTGCACGTATTTTCTGATACGTTACCAGTAGAGGGAGGCGAAGAAGGCCTCCTTGCCCCATTCTTCTCCTATCCCTATAGTCAGTAGGATGATAGAACCCTATTCCTTATCCATGCTAGGCTTTGACCGGTGACCATGACCAGTAGGTAGGCTGGTCTCTGCCATCGTTCCCTTCCCTTCCTCAATTCCCATCCATTTAGGCAAGGTTGCTTGGGTTAATGAACTGGAATTCAGGGCAAGGTTGCTTAGGGGAGAAGAGTGAACTCCATAGCCGCCCTATCCACCGAACCATGCCACGAAGCAAGCCTCATTCTCCTCCCTTTCCATGACATGCCTAACCTCCGGCTCATCTAAGAAACCGACGCGATTTGGATTCTGGGCTACCTCAGAAAGAAAGAGTCAGGCCGGGCCGTGACGAAGAACTAGAAGACTTCATTGATTGGATCAACGAAGTGAAGAGATTTTTTTACTATGAGGATGTCACGCCCCAGAGGAGTCTCTGTCCGAAGAAATTTCGGTAACATCTCCCCTGTACGGCGGACAATCTGAAACTTTTCTACAAGCACTATATACCTCAGCCACATGCGGCTGGAATAATAACAATAAAAGAAAACAAACACCACGCAGTTAATATCAAATTCAGCCTCTGGCTGACACAACCACGCAGCAGCCCACTCGGCTATACCAAAACCAAAACACAAACTGCTAGCCGGCTAGGCTTACACAACCAATAACAAATACAAAACACCACACAACAACATCAACCCTCCAAAAATAAAACCAGAGTACAGAGCTAAACAAACTGATACATAAAACAAACAAAACATACGTGAAACCGATAAGTCTTCTGATGTGACGTGGGGACCAGCAGACAGGATGCTCCAAGCGACACCATAAATAACCTGGTACCTGAAAAAGATAGTGTCAACGGGGGTGAGTTCAACAACTCAGCGAATACCAATGGACATGAGTAGTAAGATATATCTAACAGCAACAAACATGGAATACAGCTTCCTAATCATATATATAGGGAATAGGCAAAACCGAAAGGTAACTGAGGAAGCTGTACTTACCAGGAACTCCTGTCCAGATAAAAAGGGTCGTCAAACTGAAAGTGTCAATAATCCTGTATGCAGGTCAAAAGTATGTATCCAACCAAAATGCAGCAACCA
The DNA here is from genome assembly GCF_018446385.1 of Zingiber officinale. Classification (NCBI taxonomy): domain Eukaryota; kingdom Viridiplantae; phylum Streptophyta; class Magnoliopsida; order Zingiberales; family Zingiberaceae; genus Zingiber; species Zingiber officinale. The sequence continues at coordinate 130,670,479 of NC_056002.1, read as the reverse complement.
AATGCAGCAAACACAATCATATAAATATAAATGCATCAATGCATATGATGCTAATGATGCGTCCTAGTCACCCCTGACGCCAGTCAGTCATCTCACACACAAATGGTGAGACCGAGTGGGTAGGGCTGTGACAACCGTGCACTCTGTCGTCACTACTCCTGATGAGTGACCGAGTGGACGGGATGCTGTCGGAGTACTCCTGTCCTGTGACCCCAAATCATAAATGGGGGAGCTCAATGCTCTCAAATCCCGGTACACGATGACGGGGAGGTATCTCTGCCGGCTACCACGCTGAGTCACCTGACCAACGGAGTCAAACAGAGTCCACCGTCTGCCGGCTACTACGCTGCTACACTAAATGCCAGCGGAGCCAAACAGAGCGAACGGCTACCACGCTGGGTCATATGACCAACGGACCCAAACAGCAGAACCGCCACACACCTGCCTGATATACCACTAAACCATGAGTGGGGGTGTGTGCAGTACATGTAACTGACGATGGGCTCAACCATAGTGGAGCCGACAATCGCACAGCATGCAATCATGATGCATGTCACTATGCATAATAAAAAATGATCAACATAACCATATCCATATATACAAAATGGGTACTGTAAAAGCGATGGTCACATACCAAAACCTATAGTACACAGGTCAGATAGAATATCAAAAACCTATGTCCTGAACATAATAAGTATGGAATAAACTGATCAGCATAGAAAAATCCATATATACATAATATGGGTACCACAGTATCAGTAGGTCAATCCACGGATCTAGGCATACAAGTCCTCTATGGTATAGCAACCTAGATCCTAAATGTTGGGGTTGCAAGGTTGCAAACATAGTCCCATATTGGAAACACATGGGAAAGATCATGGGTTTATAAGAGAAAGATATCTCCATTGGCATGAGGCCTTTTGGGGAGAGCCCAAGAGCAAAACCATGAGGGCTTATGCCCAAAGTGGACAATATCATGCTATTGTGGAGATATCTAAATTCTTTTCGATCCTACAATTGGTATCAGAGCCCGGACTGCCAGAAGGTTTAACCGCCGACTGTGCACAAGAGCTATGGTCTGATTGAACCATGTGAGTACAATATTGACCTCGAACAAAGAAAGTGGGGGCTCCTATGTTCGGATCAAGAGGACCAGACACCAGGCAGGAAGTCCTAGTAGGTCGGGTGGACCGAGGGGCAGGAAGTCCTAGTTGCGACTAGGCAAGGAAGTCCTAGTAGGTCGGGTGGACCGAGGGGCAGGAAGACCTGGTGGGTCGAGGATCGGATGTGGAAAGCCTATGGTCCTTTGTTTGAGGGGGGGATTGTTGGGGTTGCAAGGTTGCAAACATAGTCCCATATTGGAAACACATGGGAAAGATCATGGGTTTATAAGAGAAAGATATCTCCATTGGCATGAGGCCTTTTGGGGAGAGCCCAAGAGCAAAACCATGAGGGCTTAGGCCCAAAGTGGACAATATCATGCTATTGTGGAGATATCTAAATTCTTTTCGATCCTACACTAAACATATCTCCTTCCATAACATATGTACCAACAATATGCACATATCAAGAATCAAGGTCTAGGTACACGAATCATATATGATATACAAATAGAGGTACACAAGCCAGTCATGGCATAAAACCTAAGTATCAGATAATCTCGATACACATGACTGAAACCAAAAGTCCAGAACCTAGTCCTAACCTCAGTAAAACATGGTATGTCACTTATTCTAGAATCTAAGATACTTATGGTAATACAGTACTCATGGCAATAAATCACATGATATAAGCACGGATACGTCACAGGCGATAAACCTAACATGCTATGGATATCAAACAGTGACATACCAAAGACAAACATGTTCATTGCTTGTAGTTATAAAATACTATGCATATCCAAAGACAATATCATAAAAGATAAGTCAAGAGGTACCCGCCTTCATACGCAGGTCGTATCAACCGTCCTCAACAAGTCCAAGAGATCGCATCCAACTCAAATCCCGAACTCAAGTGGTTTGCTGATAGCTCACCATCAAAGGATGACTTAAGATCGGAAGGTTGGCCGAAGCCAAGGATCGTCCACGAACAGCACAGCTAGAGCTGTAATGGCTAATAACACCTACAAAGATTCCAAAACAAGTCACTCCTTGAAATCCTTATTCCACATCAATTGACATCAAAGCTGAATACCAACAATAACCTGTTCTCACCTCCTCTTCTTCTTCAACAGTTAGGAAGCCATGGATCGGGGCAGAGTCAACAACAAGCTGCCAACACAATGGTAGCCGGAACCAACCGAATACCCTTGCCCGATCGACGATCCACTGGAGTAAAGGTAATCCGGCGCTAGGGCACTCCTCAGAGGGTATCCAGTGACAATGCTAGGGCATGAAGATCGGCCGTGATGGTCGGCTCTGGCAGCACAGAGGGAAAGGAGAGCGTCGGCGGTGATGTTGCTCGGCTAAGGCACGGGATACTAGCCGGAGACCGGTGCTCGGGAGAAGAAGAGAAGGAGAGACCGGCGGTAGACTCCTGTAGCCGGCGATGTCTCGCGAAGAAGGGGAAAGATGTCGCTAGGCACGCGAAGGAAGGGGAAGAAGGAACCGCCCCGGCGCTGGAGGAACAGCCCCGGCGCTGGAGGAACTGCCCCGGCGCTGGAGGAACCGCCCCGGCGCTGGAGGAACCGCCCCGGCGCCGGTTAGGGCAGATGGATGTCGGGCGCGGTGAGGAGAAGAAAAGGCACGGCGTCGGGGAAAAACTCGGGCATACGGGTGAGAATAAGAAAAGAAAAGAAAAAGGAAAAGTAAAGGAAAAAGGAAAAAGGAAAAAGGAAATAAAACTTTTCCTCATTAAAACAGGGTAACCTAAATAGGTTTTTCCGAACCCCATTTTTGTCCCCGTTAACTCGTCCATACGAGCTCCGAAAAATTCCCGAAAAATTTCTAAAAAATTCCGGAAAATTCCCTTATTATTATTCACCATTTTTTTCGGTATTTTACAGAGGAAGTTTCTGATCAGGTGATAGTAAAATTGGTTATCTTCAAACTCAGAGGTCTAGCATCGGCATAGTAGAAGCACTTTTGACTCTCACGAGACTAACAAGGCAAGACCAAGATCAGGAATTGACAGAAGATAAAAAAAAAAGATAAAGAGTCTCTTTCTTCCCTTTGGTTACACTCCAATCTTGTTTCGAAAACGTCATGCGTTAAGGCAAGGTGTAAGATCGGTCGATGATTACATCGAGGAGTCTTACCAGGTGATTGAGGAAGATGTGGAAGACAAGACCGAGGCGATTAGCGAGTCGGTGCATGAGGATGAATCTATTGATGAAAATATGTCAAGAGATAAGGGTGAAAAAATTGACGAGGGTGGCAATGGTGAAGAGATATTTGATTCTACTGCACTGACTTCTCTACTTAAAGCAGTGGCAATATTACTCTAAGCTTCCAAGATGGTAGTAAGCTCTTCTCAGATGATCCCCCTGGAATAGGTTCTTCAATTTCATCCTTAAAACTGATGCCACAACGTTCTTTATGTTCAAGCATTTTACTCCCGCTGATTTATCAGTAGTTGGAGATGATGAGATAATGGATGAGACGGAAAGGAAACATTATGATAAGGTTGAGCATATAAGGGGATAATTCCTTCGCCTTGTTCTGAAGCTGGGGCATTCTCCTGATGATACTGTTGCTACTCAAGTTCTACATCGTCTTAGTCTTGCAGAAGGCATCAAACGATGCAAGGCAAACTGGTCGTTGATTTATTGCTGAAAGTGCAAAGAGAAAGACAATGCAACTAGAGGCTGATGGCAAGGAGGGTTTGGACTTCTCTTGTAATATTCTTGTCCTTGGAAAGAAGAGTGATACTACTAATTCTATTTTTGACCATTCGAAGATTAAGACAAATGCATTTAAGCCAGCCACAGCTTATTTGAGAGAGATTTGAGGAACTTTAGAAGGGATTAAAATTAGAGTTGTTGATACTTTGGGACTCAATACTTCTGCAATAGAACAGTCATCAAATAAAAAAGATACTCATCTCGACAAAGAAATTTATCAAAGGATGTCCTCTTGACATTGTTCTCCTTGTAGATCGCCTTGATACTCAGACACGTAATCTGAATAATTTGCCTCTATTACGCTCAGTTACTAGTATATTGTGTTCCTCCATCTGGTTTAATGTTATTGTCGCTCTCACACATGCTACATCTTCCATATTTGTTGTCATCACTTTTGCAGTCCAGAACACATGCAAAGTTACCTGTTAAGCAGGGTGGTGAAAATGATGATTCGGATATTAATTTGGATGATTTATTGGATGTAAACGAAGAAGAAGAAGATGAATATGATCAACTTCCACCCCTTTAAACTCGTTAAAAAGGCTCAGCTTGCTAAGTTTACTAAGGAGCAATGCAATGCCTACTTTGACGAATACAATTACCAGATTAAACTTCAGAAAAATCAATGGAAGGAAGAATTAAGAAGAATCAAAGAGATGAAGATGAGAGGAAAAATCAAGCAAGATGATATTGGTTATGATTATGGAGATATGGGTGAAATTCTTCGACAGGGTTCACTTGTAGCTGTGTCAGAACCTTTATCTGATATGGCTTTGCCATCTTCTTTTGAGGTAGTGATAAACTTCGACCGGGTTGATAAGCCTCTAACTATTGGTGCTGATGTTACAGCATCTGCTCCTTCGTGTTGGCCCTGAAACGAATTGACGGGCGCACTGGGAGCAAGTGTATTCGTCTTTTTTGCCACTATGATGTTACAGCATTTGCACTAGGATAATACCTATTTAACATCCTCTTTCCATTATGAGTGGGTATTATAATACCAACTCACGAGAGGTGTTCAAAGGAATGAATGCCCCTCTCTCATCTTTTCTTTTCTTTATTTGTTTTTTTATTTTTTTAACGGTAAAAAGTTTAATATTATTTTTTTAAAAATAGTATTTTTAAAAGTAAGATTATTATTATTATTATTAATTTAAATATATTTATTTAATATAATTTTAAGATGATTGAATAGACGGTGAGATCCATAAATAATGAGTGTTAATATTAAAAGGAATGTAGATGAAAGAGATATGTTATTATAATGAGTATGTGACAGTGGACCCATATTTTTTTATGAGATAGTGGGTGGTATAATGATAATACATTGTAGATGCTCGTATAAATACGAGGTTACTGACGCAAATGATCAGAGGATTGAAGCTGATGACCCAATCACCTTGGTTGAAATATAGTTTGCTAATGGAATTGATATGTGCCAAATTGAGTTTTAGCTTGTCAAGTTTGGAACTTAAGTTACATATGGATTGTCGAAGATTTCGAATGTCTAACCGTTGTTAATAGATTTTGTCAATTTGGTACTAAATAATTAATCTCATATAATCTCCTTTCTGGGCTACCATTTAACATAGTTTGAATTTGAGGACAAGTTTTTTTTTAACCTAAGATGACTAATGCTCTTTCAATAGATTATTATTATTATTATTATTATTATTATTATTCTAGTAAATTAGTCTTTGTATGTTTTTAGGTTTTTTTTTGTAATTTTATGTATTTTTGGTAATTTATATATATTTTATTTTTTTAGATTTTGAGTCTGTTAGGATTATGAATAGTTTTTTTATAGTTTTTTTAATAAGTTAGAAAATAAGGTCTATATGTTAGGATTTCTTTCCTTTCTGTGTTTTATGATTTAGAGTCTATATAAATATGTATTTAACTGTTTAAGTAATAATCTTTTATTCTTATTAAAGTTTTACTTTGCGTTTGTTAAACTTAGAGAACGATAGAGTTCTCTTTGTTTTTGACGATTTCTCTTCTTGTCTTCTACTCTATTCCTTATTTTTATCAGCCCGTAGGATAATCGTTATCATGCCCGGCGTTAATTTTCTTCTCACCCTTCACTAATATGAGTTTCATAGTTGATTTTTCCTGTTACTGACATGTTCAATTTTTTTCCTTGAAATCTCAGTAAATGAAAACAAATCTTTCATGAAATTGTTGGATATATGTGAATGGAGAAGAGGCTGAAGAGGCATGAAGCTCCATTGTGAATGAGGCTTTAGTCCCACATTGGGTGGTAGCAGTTGAGTATTTCTAAGTTGGTCATGACCATCAGTGCTTGGTGGGAATCATGGTTCACCGTTGTATCCTGGGAAACAGATGACCCGAGGAAATCTCGAAGCATAGCCGGAGGTGGGGCGAATCTGTTTCAAGGAAACTGCAGCCCTCGCAGGCCTTGGTCGATCCGTCAACTTGAATTCTACGTTCAGTCGACTTCTATTTTCGCTCGGCCCTTTGCTTGCCGGGCCTCTTCTTTGCTCAACTGCACGCCTGTCCGGCCGTAGCTCGCTTAGCCTCTACGTACGTTCGGTCGCACTCCTGTCCGACCACAACCCACTAGACCTCTTCTTCACTCGGCTGCATGCCCGTTCGAACTAAACTTGCTCGATCAGTTCGTTCGGCAGCTTGCTCAGTTTGCTCGGCCTCTCGTTCGTTTGCTCGCTCGGCCGCTCGGTCACTTAGTCTGCGACTCGCCCGTCCGGCCGTTCACTCTCTCAGCCTCATCACTCACCCGATCAGTTACTTGCCCAGCCACTCTCTCAGTCTACTCGGCTGCTCACTCGCTCGCCCAGCTGGTCACTCGTCTACGTTCAGCACTTAGCAGAAACCAGCCCCTGCTGCCAGTGGTCAATCTCGAAGATAAGTTGAATTTAATTTGGTGTATTTAAATTCAGCTAATTCCCAAAATCTCCGGCAACTAATTATTTTATCCAACAATCTTGAAATATATTCGGTTCTGTTGAGATAGCCACAGAACAAAGTGTTGAGGTGCAACAAACTCAACACATGAAGACCAGCTACGCCCCAATTAGAGTTACATCAATCAATCATGAGGAAAAACCAGAGAAGTTTAGTGGACTAAACTTCAAGAGGTGGCAGTAGAAGATGTTATTCTATTTAACCACGCTCAGTCTGGCTCGATTCTTGACCGAGGACCCTCCCAAACGTGCTGAGGATGCTGATGAGCATACCATCAGTGTAGTGAAGGCATGGACTCATTCTGAGTTTCTTTGCCGAAACTACATCCTCAAATGCCTTGCCGACTCACTGTACGTTGTGTATATCATAAAGAGAATGACTAAGGAGATGTGGAAGTCCTTGGACAAGAAGTACAACTCTGAGGATACAGGGGCCAAGAAGTTCATCGTGGGCCGATTCCTGGACTACAAGATGGTTGACTCCAAGGCGGTGGTCAGCCAAGTCCAAGAGCTTTAGATGACCTTGCACAAGATCCACTTAGAAGGGATGGTTTTGAGTGAAACCTTCCAAGTGACTGCTATCATTGAGAAGTTGCCCTCCTGGTTGGATGTAAAATACCGAAAAATGGCGAATAATGATAAGGGAATTTTCCAGAATTTTAGAAATTTTTCTAGAATTTTTCGGAGACTGTATGGACGAGTTTACGGGGATAAAAACGGGATCTGGGAAAGCCTATTTAGGCAACCCCATTTAAACGAGGAAAAGTTTCATTTTTCCTTTTTCTTTTATTTTCTTTTTCTTTAAATTTTCTTATCCTTTCCCCGTGCCCTCACCCGAGCCTCGCCGCGCCCTCTTCTTTTTTTTTCCCTCGCCGACTCATTTGCCCTAACTGTTGCCGCTCGCGGCGATTTCTCCAACCCGACAAATACAAGTCTTTCCCTGCACCGATTCCTCTGCCCTAGCCTCTTCATCGCTGCACACCGCCACCTTCTACTTGAGACAAGTTGCAGGGACGACATGAGGCCGAGAGCCGGCCACCAAGTCCGGCACCAGTCGCCGATGATCCATTTCTCCTTTCTCCCGCGTCGCCTCTTTCCCGATCACAGTGGAGACCACCCAATGCTGATGTCCATGCCCTAACTTCGATTTGTCAAATGTCGCATACTTGATTCTCCGGTCATTGACACCTTGTTGCAGCTTTCTCTTGTGTCCAGCCATCGTGACCAGGTGCGAGCCCTAGTTTTAGTTCATTGCGACATCTTTCTTCTTGATTGGATTTCACCGTGGATATGAGGGGTCTCTATTTGATCCCTCCAACCGATCTCTATTTAGTTGGGGGTTTCATTATTGATCTTTTTCTTGTTTAGGGATTGCGATGCAGTAACCAGGTCGAGCTTTGGCTCCACGAATCAGTTGTGGTTGATGAGGTATACATGTTATAGTTCAGTTTAAGCTTGATTCCATATTAGGGTGCTGAATTGGGTTTAATGTTTGGATGTGGTTATGATGATTGTTGTGTAGGGCATTTGAATTGGAAATAAACAACTCTATCTTGTTCCGACCACAATCCTTGGCAGCGAACATATTTTCAGTGGTGAATCAACATGAGAGCATATGAGATTTGGGTGAGTTATGATGGATTCATGTTTAACCTAACCTAATGTGATTATGGAATGCTTAATCTATTGTAGTTGTGATGGTTTATGGATTAAGTTTAGTAAATTCTTATTGAGATGAATTAACTACAGTTGATTCATTTTGGATTAGATTTAATCCTTGGATTATTAGAGATGATCATATTGCTAATCGTAAGTTGATCAACGAAAGAGAATGATTGTGTAGATTGAGGATTATTGGAGTTATTGAAAAATGTTGGATATGATTGGATAATTGATTAAGGGGATTAATATAAGTTAATCATTAATTAGGATTAATTAATGATGGATCGATTAGAGTTTTCCCTAATTAAATTGGGGAGTTTATCTGGCTATTTGTTATCTATATAATTAGCCAAATATATTGTGTGATCACAGGACTTTGACACGAGACGAGCATCTCGACGTCGGATTTGGACTGGATTGGACCTTCCTAATGGAGGCAGGTACCTCTTGACTTATCTTTTATGATATTGTCAATTTGATATGCATAGTATTTTATAGCTACAAGCAATGATCATTTTGCCTTTGGTATGTCACGGTTTGATACCCAAAGCATGTTCTATTTTGTCGCTTGTTATGTATCCATGTTTATACCTCGTGATTATTGTCATGTGTACCTTAGTTCCTAGAGTAAGTGGCATATCATGCTTTACTGAGTTTAGGACTAGATTCTGGGTTTTTATTATCTGACATGTGTACCTATATTTTTATATCATATCTGATCTGTGTACCTAGACTCTTTTGCTTTGATCCATGTATATTGTTGGTATATATTTTATGGAGGTGGATATGTTCAGGACCTAGGGTTTTTGATTCCTTATCTGACCTGTGTACCTAAACCATTGATTAGGTCAATTTATTCTAGGGTACACATTTTATATATGTGGATTGGTACAGGATATTGTCATGCACCATTCGCATGATTGCATGCTGTGTGATTTTCGGCTCCATTATTGTTGAGCACATCGCCAGTTACATGTATCTACACACACGACCACTCATGGGGTAGTGGTATATTCAGGCAGGGTGTGTTGCAGCAGGTGCTCTGTCAAGAGCTCCGTTGGTCCACTCATGGGTTAGTCTGATGCAGCGTCGTAGCAGGACAGGGATCCCTCCCCGTCATCGTGTACCGGGAGATGAGAGCATTGAGCTCCCCCATTTATGATTTGGGGTAAGGAGGATAGGTGTACTCCGACAGCATCCCGTCCACTCGGTCACTCATTAGGAGTAGTGATGGCAGAGTGCACGATTGTCACAGCTCTACCCACTCGGTCTCACCATCATGTGTGAGACGGCTGACTGGAGAGTAGGGGTGACCAGGACATGTCATTGGCATCATACGCATTGATGCATTTATTGCTTGTGCTTGCTTCATTTATTTGGTGCATTTGGTTGGATGCATATGTTTGACATGCATACAGGATTTATGACACTCTCAGTTTGACGACCTTTTTGTTCTGGATAGGAGTTCCTGGTGAGTACAGCTGCCTCAGTTACCTTTCAGTTTTGCATTTTTCCTATATATGATTAGGAAGTTGTATTCCATATTTATTGTTGTTAGATATATCTTACTAGGCATGTCTATTGGTATTCGCTGAGTTGTTAAACTCACCCCCTGTAGACACTATTTTTTTTCAGGTACCTGGTTGTTATGGAGTTGTTTGGAGTATCCTGCTTGTCGGTCCCCACGTCACATCAGAAGACCTGTCTCCATTTTTGTTTATTTGTATTTTGGTAGATGAATGTGTGTATTTGGCTTTGTGTTCCGGTTTTGATTCCGGAGTGTTATGTTGTTGTGTGGTGTAAGCCTAGCCAGATAGCAGTGTTTTGTTTTGTTTTGTATGGGCTCGTATTTATGTTTTTCCGCTGTGTTGGTTTTGATTTCAGCCGAGTGGGCTGATAAAAATATATATAACTGCGTGGTTGTTGTTATATTTGTCCATTCGTGTAGGCTGAGATTATTAACTGCGTGGTTGTGTATATATTCCAGCCGCATGTGGCTGATGTATATTGTGTCTGTAGAATTGCTTCAGATTGTCAGCCGTACAGGGGAGGTGCTGTCGAAATTTTCTTCGGACAGGGACTCCCCCGGGTCGTGATAATTTAGTGGTATCAGAGCCAAGTTTACGATACTTACTATGTGTTTTGGATTTTCGAGATTTATCTGATACCAATTTATTTGGTATCAGAGCTCGGTTTACGAGTCTTATTTCTCGTGTTTCGGTTTTCATGTTTTAGTCTTCTCGATGTGATTTTTCGGGTTTTGGGACCTGGCAGCGGCAGGACATCTCCAAGCTATAGGAGGTATGTTGGTATATGTTATCCTACCTTTTTGGTTAGTATATGCACTGTTGACTATTATAGTTTATGACATGTATTAGTATTCTTTATTAGTATCTATCTGGTTGTTGTAGCACATATTACATGTGATGGGTTAGCCACTGATCTTGATCGACCTTAATAGAGATTAAGGATTTCAGGCTCTGGTGATTTTTCATATCATACCCCCAGTAGTTTTAGCTTCTGTTACGATTAGTTGGTTAGAAGATCGAGACACATACCAGCCTCTATTATTATTAGCTATGTAGTGGATAGTATCTACATATTCATGTTAACTTAGCCAGTAGTATATCATTTTATCTTAGTTAATTTCATTAGTATATAATTGATATACTCTTGTTAGATCGGTTAATAGAAGTTTGATTTACCATAGTTGCTTGAAGAGGATTAATGTAATCTTGATCAGTTGGTAGATGACCGATTTAGTTTTGTTGGTCCGATCAGTAGAGGACCATCATACTCTATTTTTATAGAGATGCTGATCTTTAGGTTATTTGTGATTAGTTGGATATTTTGAACACATTTGAGTACAGGGCTTTTACCGACGTGGAAAAGACTGAATTAGTCGTATACCATTGTCGGCTTGGTTAGTCTATAGAGGATCGATGTATCCTATTCCATGTTGACTTTAATTTTTGACTGTATGTACCTAGTTGGATAACTTAGAAGGTGACCCTGCCGTTTCAGAATGCAAGGTTGATTGGATTAAATATGCTGATTTTACATATCTATGTGGTGGGTACATATGATTATTATGTGTTGTAGAAGTGTTATGATGGACGGTCTAATTGCATGTAGTGGGTGTATACTTTTCTAGTTATGATTGTTGTGGGTTTCTAGTAGATTATACCCGAGTGGTCTGATTAGTTTATTGGAGGTATTTTGTTGATTAAATCTATGTTGTGAAATGTGCACATGTGTTTGAGTGTTTTATTGGAGGTATCTTATCGATTTAATCTGAGTTGTGATATGTGTAGATGTGTTCAGTGTAATATTTGAAGTATCTTGTTCATTATATTTGTTCTGTGTGTACACTCGTGTCGATTATGATTTGTTGGAAGTATTACGTTGATTATACTCTTGACATAGGTGTATATATGTCATGTAAGTGTTGTTTGAGGTGTATTGTCGATTATACCTATATTGATATATGCACACGGGTTCGGTATGCATTGTTGGAGGTATCACGATGGTTTATACCTTTGTTGTGAGTATGTTTGGTGTGTACTAAATGGAGGATTATGTCGATCATATATATGTTGTGTGTGCACGTGTGCTAGGTGTATGGTTAGTAGCATCATGATGATTCTACCTATGTTGAATGTAGAATGTCGAGTGTCTATATTATGTTATTGGTTGTATTACCCTGTCAACTAATTATCCTATTAGTGGGTAATCGACCCACTAGGATGATGATAGAGTTGACTATGGATTTGATTTACTTACTGGGTTGGTTATACCCTAGGCTACCCATAGTGGTCTGTGGTAGAGAGATCTCGTGCAGTCTCTAGCTGGATAGTTAGGTGCCTTAGACACTTATGTATTGTTTGTGGTGGAGCGTTGCTCCCATACATGTTATGGATTGTTTGTGGTGCAGCGTTGCTCCCACATATTGCAGATTGCTTGTAGCAGAGCATTGCTCCCATATTTATTGTAGATACATGTTACGAATTATTTGTAGTGGAGTGTTACTCCTACATATTGAGGATTTCTTGTGGTAGAGCGTTGCTCCCACATATGTGGTATTTTCTATAATGGAGCGTTGCTCTCACACTAGAGGATCTATTCTTTGGTGATTTATATCGTTGGTGATCAGATTTCCTGACTTGTTGTCGGGGATCTTATGGTTGAGGATGTCTGATTTACGGACATTATAAGTTCTTGGTTTTATCATTTAGGCTAATAGTGCCTTAAATGTTATCATGGACTCGATGATTTGGGTATCCCTAGGATATTGGATCTGAATTCGTTATCGTTATTGACGACGTGGTGTTTTATTCCTGATCTGAGGTGTATCACGTACACCATCTTCACATAGTTCTAGAGATGTTTCGACGAAAACGTCTATATGTGAAGATCAGTAGTGCGTATTTTGGTTATCTTCTGTGAGATGTTTGAGACACACGATCACCAGTAGGAGTATACCGTGGTTCCACAGGAGATAGAGGTTGTTATCATTGGGAGTAGACGAAGTCTATAGAGGAGGCTCGCAATTTTCTTTGTTTGGCTCAATATTTCCGGAGATACGTTGAGAGCTTCTCTCGGATTGCTTTGCCACTTACACGCCTGACCAGGAAAGGCGTGAAGTTCACTTGGACTGAGGATTGCGAGACCAGCTTCCAGGAGCTGAAGCGGAGACTAGTGTCCGCTCCGATTTTGGTTTTACCTTCTGGAGAGGACGGATTCGTGCTCTATACTGACGCATCTCTACAGGATTTGGGCGCTGTTCTGATGCTGCACGGCACGGTAGTCTCCTATGTTTCTCGGTAGTTGAAGGAGCATGAGGAGAACTACCCAGTACATGACTTGTGGCTGACCGCCATTATTTTTGCCTTGAAGATTTGGCAGCATTATCTGTACGGTGTTACATTTGAGATTTTCATTGACCATAAGAATCTCAAATATCTGTTCACTTAGAAAGAAACTTAATCTCCGACTGAGGAGATGAATGGAATTCCTGAAGGATCACGATTGTACCATTAGCTATCACCTGGGGGAAGCTAATATGATTGCCGATGCACTCAGCAGGAAATCCAGAGGGACTTTGGCTTGCCACCAAGTTTCAGTTACAGACTTGGTTCAGGGTTTCTTCGAGTTAGACCTTGAGGAGCAGGGACTGTTAGGGTGTATACTAAAAGCCTAGCTTTTGGTATAAACATTTATCTAGTAATAAGAATCACATTGGTCAAATGTCTACATTTATGATAAATGTAGTTGTTCAATTAATTTATATTGTAGATAACATGGTGTGTGGTGTCACACACAGAGGATCATGTTATCAGTACCTTATAAATTATAAACAGTAGCTCACGACCAAAATGGAAAGGAACAAACCATTAGAAGGTCGTAGTGTAATTAGGTATCAGTTTATCTTGACTGTATAATTACACTAGTACACTTAGAGTGTATTGAGTAGGACCATTTGAGGTCGTTTCTTTTATACTGATTTTATAAAGAAACAAAGACCTCGGTTATTATGGAAGTGTGTGCTCTTAATCCTAATATAATAACAAGCACATATATTTGATATTTATTTCTTTAATTTATCAATGGGTGAGATTTAGTTCGATGAATCAATAAGCCCGATAAGTTGGGAAATGGTATCACTTATAGTGTGTGTTGTTGATTATAGAAGGAAAGCGTGTCCTAGAGATACTAGGTTGATAATGTCCTCAAGAGGAGCTCATAAGGATTGTCATGTTAAACCTGCGGTGGACCTAGTCCGACATGATGATAAGGTTGAGTGGTACTACTCTTGGACTAAGATATTAATTAAATGAGTTGTCAATAACTCACTTAATTAGTGGACATTCGATATCTTAAACACAGGAGACTAACACACTCATGATAAGAAGGAGCCCAAAATGTAATTTGGGATTGGTGCGTAGTTCAATAATAGTTCTCTAGTGGAATGAATTATTATTGATAAAATTAAGTTGTGTGTTCGGGCGAGCACGGGATGCTTAATTTTATCGGAGACCAAAACCAATTCCTCCTCTCGGTCCCTATCGTAGCCTCTTGTATATAGAGATTTATACCCACCACATACCCACCTTCTTACCCAACCAATAGGGGCCGGCCAAGCTAAGCTTGAAGCTCAAGCTTAGGGCCGGCCAAGCCTAAAGGTTGGCCTTAAGGTGGCCGGCCAATAGCTTGGAGCCCAAGCTTAGGTGGCCGGTCACATCATATTAAAAAGGATTTTTTATTAAAATTATTTCTTATGTGGATATCATAGTTTTAAAAGAGAGTTTAAAAATTAAATCTTTCCTTTTAAAAGCTTTCTACAAAAGATTAAGAAAAGATTTGAAATCTTTCCTTATTTGTAGATTGAAAGGAGATTTTATTTTTAAGAAAAATTTTCCTTTTTAACCATGATAATAATTTAAAAGAGAAGTTTAAAAATTAAATATTTTCTTTTATTAGTTTCTACAAAAGATTAAGAAAAGATTTGATATCTTTCCTTATTTGTAGATTGAAAAGAGATTTTAATTTTTAAGAGATAACTTTCCTTTTGGAAATTATCCACATGTTTAAAAGAAGAATTTTAATTTATAAAATTTCATTTTATTAAACCATGAAGGAAAATTATTGGAGAAATTTTTATAAATTTCTGGAGACAAATTAGGAAGTTTTAATTAATTAAAACTCTCCTTGTTTATAACTTGATGGTGGCCGGCCATGTAAATTTAGAATAGGAAAATTGTTTTTAATTAAATAAATTTTTCTTTTTCATGGCAAAAGAATTAAGGAAGTTTTTAATTAAATTTCCTTATTTGCCAAGACCAAGGATTATAAAAGAAGGGGTAGAGGTGCCTTCATGGGTGATTAACTCTATTATTCTTCTCCTCTCTTTTCCTCCTTGGTGGCCGGCCCTAGCTTCTTCCTCTTCTCTTCTTCTTATGGCCGGTGGCAACCTCTCTTGGAGCTCTTGATGGTGGCCGGTTCTAGCTAGGAGAAGAAGGAGAGAAAGGTGGTTTTGTTTCTTGCATCCCTTGGAGCTTGGTGGTGGTGGCCGGACCTCTACTTCTCTTGGAGAATTGTGGTGGCCGAAACTTGCAAGGAAGAAGAAGGTGCTTGGTGGTTCTCATCTCGGAAGATCGTTGCCCACACAACGTCCGAGGTTAGAAGAGGAATACGGTAGAAGATCAAGAGGTCTTTTTAGAAGGTATAACTAGTAATTTTTCCTTTCCGCATCATGCTAGTTATTTATGGAAATAATACCAAATACAAGAGGCTTACGATTCTAGTATTTCGAATATGTTTTTCGAAGTTGTGTTCTTTTATTTTTCTTTTCCTTGTGATTTGATTGTTCTTTTCGGTTAACCTAAAGTTATTTTAGGAAATTAAATATTATCTTTCTATAAAAGGTTTTGTCTAGTTGGTGGTGGTTGCTCCCATATCCAAGAAGGCCATGTGCCTCGCCACGTCAGTACTGGGAACCAATTATGGAAATTAATATTTAATGGAATTAATAACTTAAGGTGACTTGGGTCGAACGTGTTAAGTTCCGCAGGAGATCCAAGTCAAAACCTAAAAGAACAAATAGATTAAGTTTTGGATCAAACGTGTTAAGTTCCGCAGGCGATCCAAAATTTAATTTAAAAGAACACATGGTAGCTAGGAAAAGGTTCAGACCTTTGTACAAAATTTTTGTACAGTGGAACCTATAGGTTTTTCGAGTAGCAACCAACAGGGACAAACAGAGCAGGGTATTATGGTTACCATGGTTGCTCAGTCGTCGATCAGGACGAGGATCTGAGAGGCTCAGGCTGGTGGTCAGCATTTGCAGTTCATTGACAGTCAGATAGCTTCTGGGCAACATACCAAGTTTACCCGAGATGAGGAGGGTATTATATACTTTCGAGACAGATTTTTGCGTACCTCAGTTTTACCCGGTCTTACATGAGCTATTTCAGGAGGCTCATCATTCTCGATTTGTGATCCACCCAGGCGGTACTCGTATGTACCGAGATTTAAGGCGTTTCTATTGGTGGAACGGAATGAAGAAAGACATCGCGGATTTTAAAGCTGGATATCTTTGAAAGGGAGTAAGTTAGGATTTCATTACCTAGAGGGAGTTTGCCCTCTTAGGGGGAGAATGAAGAGCTTAACTTATGTATTCATTGCCCAGTGGCATGAAGCAGGTTTAGGCTATGGGATTAGCCTAACTTACATGTGGTATTGTAAGTGATAGTGTTGGTATTGTCAAACATCAAAAAGGGGGAGATTGTTGGTGCAACATTCCTCAGGTCAAGGTTGACCTAGTTGACCAAGCTTGAGTCTTGGTTTGGGTTTCGATGTTTGACAATGCAAGGCTGATTGAAGAAGAGTCAAGTAGGTCAAGGATGACCGGATACTTGACTGGGAAGTCTTAACTGGGATGTTAGGCAGAAGGAAAGACCTAGTGAGTGAAGCTAGGCCATGAGGAAAATCCTAGTAAGTGAAGTTAGGTGAAAGTCCTGGTGAGTGAAGCCAGGTGAAAATCCTAGTGAGTGAAGCTAGGTGAAAGTCCTAGTGAGTGAAGCCAGGCAGAAGAAAATCCTGGTGAGTGAAGCCAGGTGAAAATCCTAGTGAGTGAAGCTAAGTGAAAATCTTGGTGAGTGAAGCCAGGTGAAAATCCTAGTGAGTGAAGCTAGGTGAAAGACCTGGTGAGTGAAGCCAGGCAGAAGAGAAGTCCTAGTGAGTGAAGCTAGGCAGATTGGAAGTCCTGGTGAGTGAAGCCAGGCATGGGGAAATCCAAATGGGTCAAGATTGACCAAACATCTGGTGAAAGTCCAAGTAGGTCAAGGGAGTGACCGGATACTTGGCATGATGAAGGAAAGTCCAAGTAGGTCAAAGGATTTGACAGGATACTTGGTAAGAGGAGAAAAGTCCAAGTGGGTCAAAGGGATTGACCGGACACTTGGTGAGGGAGTCCTAGCAGGTCAAGGGAGTGACCAGATGCTAGGCATGATGTACCAACAGGTCAAGGTTGACCGAATGTTGGTTTGAGAGGCTTGGGACTTGGTTTTGGGCAAAAACCAGGAGCTGGATCGATCAGTGAATCGATCCAGGCTTTTCTCCAGCGAATAGAAAGCCTCTGGATCGATCAGTGGATCGATCCAGGCCTTTCCCAACGAACAGAGAGCCTCTGGATCGATCAGTGGATCGATCCAGAGGTCCCAATCGATCAGCCGATCGATTGGGACGTTGTTGGTTCGCGCGATATGCGCTGGATCGATCCGTGGATCGATCCAGGCATTTTCCCAGAGCACAGAGGCGCTCTAGATCGATCCGTGGATCGATCCAAAGCCTCCCCGATCGATTGGGAGCTTTCGAATCGATCGGGATCCGACCGTTGCGTCGTATTTGAGCTGCAGGCGTGTGATGGCTGCAGAACAATTTCACGATTTCATCTCAGATCAACACAGCGACTTCTCCACACTTCTCTCAAGCTCAGATCGCCAGTTCTTAAAGGTTCTTGGAGGTTTCCCAAGTCAAGAGGCGGATCAAAAGCAAGAAGAAGAAGTTAGGGTTAGGATTTTTATTGCACATCTTGTAAGCTTTTGCTTATCTTGTATTTCCCTTTCTTCTTCTTGTATTGAGAGTGTTGTAGGGCTTCTCCGCCTTTGGTAGTTACCATAAAGGAGTGTTATTCATAGTGGAGGGTGCGTGAGTAGGTGTGGATCCTTGGACTAGTCACCTCTTGTGAGGTGGATACCAAGTAAACCATCCTTGTTAGCGTTGTAAGCTTTTGTTTCTTATATTTCCGCTGCATATCTCTGAAGAAACGAGCAACGTCGACGACGAGCACGCGAAGAGCTATTCACCCCCCCCCCTCTAGCTACTTTTCGGTCCCAACAATCTTGTTTGTCAGCAAGTGAAGGCCGAGCACCAGAGACCTGCCGGCTTACTTCAGTAGATTCCTATTCTTGAGTGGAAATGAGAACACATTTCCATGGACTTTATGGTGGGTTTGTCTAGGATACAACGAGGCTATGACGCGATTTGGGTAATCGTTGATCGATTAACCAAATCCGCGCACTTCTTAGCGATCCGGAAGACTGATTCCCTGGATCGATTGACAGATTTGTATTGCCGAGATATCATCATATTTCATTGTGTCCCTTTGACTATTATTTCGGATAGAGACCCCCGGCTCACGTCTCGATTCTGGCAGAGTCTGCAGCAGGCCTTGGGCACTCAGCTCCAGCTTACCATCCGCAGACAGATGGACAGTCTGAGCGGACCATTCAGACTCTAGAGGACTTACTGAGGTCATATGTATTGGATTTTGGAGACAGTTGGGAGGACCATTTGCCATTGGTAGAGTTCGCCTACAACAACAGCTTTCGTTCGGCTATCCAGGTGGCACCGTTTGAAGCGTTGTATGGTAGACCTTGTTGGACACCCACCCTCTGGGATGAGGTTGGGGAGGCCCAGTTGTTGAGACCTCATAGAGCTTAGCATGAGGCAGAGTTGGTCCGTACTATCAGACAGAGGATGTCAGAGGCGCAGGACCGCCAGAAGAGTTATGCTGATCGGAGACGCATACCCCTGGAGTTCTCTACTGGCGACCATGTATTTCTGCGCGTCTCACCCACGAAAGGGGTGAAGAGATTTGACCTCAGAGGTAAGCTAGCTTCACGATACATTGGATCTTTCCAGATCTTGGAGAGAATTGGAGCGGTAGCTTATCATTTGGCGCTACCACCAGCTTTGGCAGGTGTTCACGACATGTTCCATGTGTCTATGCTGAGAAGATACATACCCGACCCGACGCATGTGCTGACAGATATCTCGGTTCCTATTCAGCCTAACGTCACTTATGAGGAGGTTCCGGTACAGATTCTGGACCGGAAAGAGCGTCAGTTGTGGAACAAGACTATCCGGCTGGTTAAAGTCGGATGACAGTATCATTCGGACGAGGAGGCTACCTGGGAGCTCGAGGATACGAACCGAGCTCGATACCCCATCTTTTCACTTGAGGTATGTGATTTAATTTATCGTTCAGCATTTGTACTCTTTGCCTGTTAGTATTTGCTGATGGAAGATAACGAAATTTGGGGACAAAATTTTTATTAGTGGGGGAGAATGTAAAATACCAAAAAATGGCGAATAATGATAAGGGAATTTTTCAGAATTTTTAAAAAATTTTCTGGAATTTTTCCGAGACTATATGGACGAGTTTACGGGGATAAAAACGGGATCTGGGAAAGCCTATTTAGGCAACCCCATTTAAACGAGGAAAAGTTTCATTTTTCCTTTTTCTTTTATTTTCTTTTTCTTTAAATTTTCTTATCCTTTCCCCGTGCCCTCACCCGAGCCTCACCGCGCCCTCTTCTTTCCCGCTGACTCATCTACCCTAACTGCTGCCGCTCGCGGCGATTTCTCCAACCCGACGAATACAAGTCTTTCCCTGCACCGATTCCTTTGCCCTAGCCTCTTCATCGCTGCACACCGCCGCCTTCTACTCGAGACAAGTTGCAGGGACGACATGAGGCCGAGAGCCGGCCACCAAGTCCGGCACCAGTCGCCGATGATCCATTTCTCCTTTCTCCCTCGTCGCCTCTTTCCCGATCACAGTGGAGACCACCCAATGCTGAGGTCCATGCCCTAACTCTGATTTGTCGAATGTCGCATACTTGATTCTCCGGTCATTGACACCTTGTTGCAGCTTTCTCTTGTGTCTATCCATCGCGACCAGGTGCGAGCCCTAGTTTTGGTTCATTGCGACATCTTTCTTCTTGATTGGATTTCACCGTGGGTATGAGGGATCTCTATTTGATCTCTCCAACCGATCTCTGTTTAGTTGGGGATTTCATTATTGATCTTTTTCTTGTTTAGGGATTGCGATGCAGTAACCAGGTCGAGCTTTGGCTCCACGAATCAGTTGTGGTTGATGAGGTATACATGTTATAGTTCAGTTTAAGTTTGATTCCATATTAGGGTGCTGAATTGGGTTTAATGTTTGGATGTGGTTATGAGGATTGTTGTGTAGGGCATTTGAATTAGAAATAAACAACTCTATCTTGTTCCGACCACAATCCTTGGCAGCGAACATATTTTTCAGTGGTGAATCAACATGAGAGCATATGAGATTGGGGTGAGTTATGATGGATTCATGTTTAACCTAACCTAATGTGATTATGGAATGCTTAATCTATTGTAGTTGTGATGGCTTATGGATTAAGTTTAGTAAATTCTTATTGAGATGAATTATCTACAGTTGATTCATGTTGGATTAGATTTAATCCTTGGATTATTAGAGATGATCATATTGCTAATCGTAAGTTGATCAACGAAAGAGAATGATTGTGTAGATTGAGGATTATTGGAGTTATTGAAAAATGTTGGATATGATTGGATAATTGATTAAGGGGATTAATATAAGTTAATCATTAATTAGGATTAATTAATGATGGATCGATTAGAGTTTTCCCTAATTAAATTGGGGAGTTTATCTGGCTATTTGTTATCTATATAATTAGCTAAATATATTGTGTGATCACAGGACTTTGACACGAGACGAGCATCTTGACGTCGGATTTGGACTGGATTGGATCTTCCTAAAGGAGGCGGGTACCTCTTGACTTATCTTTTATGATATTGTCAATTTGATATGCATAGTATTTTATAGCTACAAACAATGATCATGTTTGCCTTTGGTATGTCACGGTTTAATACCCATAGCATGTTCTGTTTTGTCGCTTGTTATGTATCCATGTTTATACCTCGTGATTATTGCCATGTCTACCTTAGTTCCTAGAGTAAGTGACATACCATGTTTTACTGAGTTTAGGACTAGATTCTGGATTTTTATTATCTGGCATGTGTACCTATATTTTTATATCATATCTGATCTGTGTACCTAGACCCTTTTGCTTTGATCCGTGTATATTTTTGGTACATATTTTATGGAGGTGGATATGTTCAGGACCTAGGGTTTTTGATTCCTTATCTGACCTATGTACCTAGACCATTGATTAGGTCAATTTATTCTAGGGTACACATTTTATATATATGGATTGGTACAGGATATTGTCATGCTTAGTGTCATGCATCATTCGCATGATTGCATGCTGTATGATTGTCGGCTCCATTATTGTTGAGCACATCGCCAGTTACATGTATCTACACACACGACCACTCATGGGTTAGTGGTATATTCAGGCAGGGTGTGTTGCAGCAGGTGCACTGTCAAGGGCTCCGTTGGTCCACTCAAAGGTTAGTGTGACGCAGCGTCGTAGCAAGACAGGGATCCCTCCCCGTCATCGTGTACCAGGAGATGAGAGCATTGAGCTCCCCCATTTATGATTTGGGATAAGGAGGATAGGGGTACTCCGACAGCATCACGTCCACTCGGTCACTCATCAGGAGTAGTGATGGCAGAGTGCACGGTTGTCACAGCCCTACCCACTCGGTCTCACCATCATGTGTGAGACGGCTGACTGGATATTAGGGGTGACCAGGACATGTCATTGGCATCATACGCATTGATGCATTTATTGCTTGTGCTTGCTGCATTTATTTGCTGCATTTGGTTGGATGCATATGTTTGACATGCATACAGGATTTATGACACTCTCAGTTTGACGACCTTTTTGTTCTGGATAGGAGTTCCTAGTGAGTACAGCTTCCTCAGTTACCTTTCAGTTTTGCATTTGTCCTATATATGATTAAGAAGCTGTATTCCATGTTTATTACTGTTAGATATATCTTACTAGGCATGTCTATTGGTATTCGCTGAGTTGTTGAACTCACCCCCCGTGGACACTATTTTTTTTCAGGTACCTGGTTGTTATGGAGTTGTTTGGAGTAACCTGCCTGCTGGTCCCCACGTCACATCAGAAGACCTGTCTCAGTTTTTGTTTATTTGTATTTTGGTAGATGAATGTGTGTATTTGGCTTTCTGTTCCGGTTTTGTTTCCGGAGTATTATGTTGTTGTGTGGTGTGAGCCTAGCCGGCTAGCAGTGTTTTGTTTTGTTTTGTATAGGCTCGTATTTATGTTTTTCCGCTGTGTTGGTTTTGATTTCAGCCGAATGGGCTGATAAAAATATATATAACTGTGTGGTTGCTGTTATATTTGTCCAGCCGTGTAGGCTGAGATTATTAACTGCGTGGTTGTGTATATATTCCAGCCGCATGTGGCTGATGTATATTGTGTCTGTAGAATTGCTTCAGATTGTCAGCCATACAGGGGAGGTGCTTCCAAAATTTTCTTCGGACAGGGACTCCCCCGGGGCGTGACATTGGAAGGACTTCAAGAACTACTAAAGCATAAGCAGAAGGAGATGAATATGGAGGAACTCACTATTAGACTTCACATTGAAGAAGGCAATAAGAGTTCTGAGAGAAAGTTGTTCTCTCTGGCTACTATGAAAGCCAATATGGTCGAGCACGGTCAAAACTTGAAACGGAAGAACCGCAAGTGTTCCAAGATGGGATCCAGAGGAGGCATCATCAAGAAGCAATTCTTTGGGAAGTGCTTCAACTATGACTGAGTCGGTTACAAATCTTCAGAATGCAGAAAGCCGAAGAAGAAGCAGGAGGCCAACCTGAACGAGGCATCAGAAATAAATGGCCTCTGCGCAATGGTCTTAGAACTGAACCTGATTAGTTCAAACCCGCGGTAATGGTGGATCGATACTGGAGCCACCAGACATGTGTGCTGCAATAAGGAGCTACTTCACAACTTTGAAGAAGTTAATGGAGACAAATTATTCATGGGGAACTCAGCAACCTCAGACATCATGGCCTAAGGAAAAGTGATGCTGAAGATGACCTCGAGCAAGGACCTTACTCTGAACAATGTATTGTATGTTCCAGAGATTCGAAAGAATCTAGTGTCTGGATCACTGTTAAGCAATCATGGCTTTCACATTATTTTTGAGTCAAATAGAATTATGCTATCTAAAAATAGAATATTTGTTGAAGAGGCTATGTATCTGATGGACTATTTAATCTCAATGTAATGACCATTGGGCTTAAGATAAATAAAAATGAAAGCTCCTCTACTTATATGCTTGAGTCTTCATGTTTGTGGCATGGTAGACTAGGACATGTTAACTACGATATGTTGTGTAGATTAATAAATATGCAAAGCATACCTGCATTCCACCTTGATCCGAAACACAAGTGTGAGATTTGTGTTGAAGCAAAAAAGATAGTCATCCTTTCACCATATTGAAAGAAGCAACGAACCACTCGGGCTAATTCACACAGACATGTGCGATCTCAAAGGTACACCAACACGTGGTGGGAATAAATACTTCATCACTTTTGTAGATGATAACACAAACTACTATTATTTGTATCTTTTCAAAAGTAAGGATGAAGCTATAGAAAAATTTACACTTTATAAGAACGGGGTTGAAAGCCAACTTAATAGAAAGATTAAGGCTTTTCGTAATGACCATGGCGGTGAATATGTATCACTATTTGCTGAGTTGTGTGCTGAATATGGGATCAGAAACAAAATTACATCTTATACTCCTCAACAAAATAGAGTTGTTGAGCATAAGAATCAAATTCTAAAGGAGATGACAAATGCTCTTCTATTAAGTTCTGGACTACCAGAGTTCATATGGGGGAAAGCTATGTTAACAGCTAATTATCTTCTAAATAAGGTGTCTGGAATAAAATAGATAGAGCCCTTATAAGTTGTAAAATGAAAGACAATCCTCTTACAAATATTTACAAATACGGGGGTGTCTTGCCAAAGTTTTGGTGTCTGATCAGAAAAAGAGTAAGATAGGATCAAATACTATTGATTGCATATTTATTGGATATGCACAGAATAACAGTGCGTATCAGTTTTTTTCTATGAGTCACAAATATCGGAGATACACAAGAACTCGATAATAGAATTGAGAAATGCCTCATTCTTTGAACATGTATTTCTGTATAAGACCTGAGAGAATGCTAGCTCCTCAAAGCGGGCATATGAAACATAAGGTGAAGATGATGATAAGGAACCAGTGGAGGTTGAGCTTAGATGGAGCAAAACAGCTCTTGTAGAAAAATCCTATGGATCAGATTTTATCACATTCGTGTTGGAAAGTGAGCCCCAAAGTTACTCAAAAGCTGTAGGCTCTTTTGATGGACCTCACTAGAGAGAGGAAATTACATCTGAGATAGACTCTATCTTGCAAAATTACACTTAGGAACTTATAGATATTTCTCCTGAAAGTAAACCACTATGTTGCAAGTGGATCTTCAAGAAGAAAGTAAAGTCAGAGGGCATAATTAATAAGTATAAGGCCAGATTGGTAATCAAAGGATACTGACAACAAGAAGGCCTCGATTACTTTGATACATATTCTCCGATGTCGAGAATAACTTCCATTAAAGTATTGTTGGTTATTGTCACTCTATGGAATCTCGAAATACATCAAATGGATGTAAATATAGTCATTCTAAACAGGGATTTAGGAGAGAAAGTCTATATAGAGCAACCGAAAGGATTTTCTGTGCCAGGACAGAAAAATAAGATTTATAGATTGGTGAAGTCATTATATGGTTTGAAACAAGTACCAAAGTAGTGACATAAAAAATTTAATAATAATATAAAGGAATATGGATTCAAGATTAATGAATGTGATAAATGTGTCTACATGAAAGTCACAGAGAATTAGTACGTCATCTTGTGCCTATATGTAGATGATCATACTTATCATTGGAAGTAATGATAAGATAATCAAATCCACTAAATATATGTTTGTTCCTATCCATCTTAGTCATGAGCAACTGCTTATAATTTATAAAGAACTGATAACATTATCTTCTGTGTGTGACACCACACACCATGTTATCTATAATATAAATTAATTGAACAACTACACTTAGCATAAATGTAGACATTTGACCAATGTGATTCTTTATTTCAAAATAAATGTTTACAAAAAGTTAGGCTTTTAGTATACACTCTAACACAACCAACCTAACTACTCAATCTAATCAACTCGGTAGCCACATTACCTTCGGATCTAACATAGCTATATCTCCGATAGGCGTAAAGCTGGATGGCTCCAACTATGCTTTATAGTCCTAGGTGGTTGAAATGTATATCTTGGGTAAAGATAAACTGGGAGATACCAATAGAGATTTCCCTCAACAACCCTAGCTAATCCGGCCTTTTGATGATGGCGTACTGAGAATGCTATTGTCAAAGGTTGGCTAATTAACTCTATGGATGCCTCCCTTATTGGGAATTTTATTCCTTCCCAACCACGAAATCGGTATGGGATGCCCTAGCCATGACATACTTTGATGACAGCGACACCTCTCAAGTGTACAATCTTCATCACCGGGTGACATGACTTAAACAAGCTGGTAGTTCTCTAGAGAAGTTTTATTCAAATCTTCCAGGACTTTGGCGGGAAATTGAGTTTCGACAACCAAATTTGATGGAATGTCTAAGTGATATTCAGCGGTATAATTCCTTGGTTCAAGAAGACCACGTCTACCTATTTCTGGATGGTCTTGACGATCACCTTGATAATATTCGCAGCGATATCCTACAACTTCAGGCGTTTCCCACACTAAAGTAGGCTTTTGCCCATATTTGTCAAGAGGATACTCGACAATCAGTAATGACCAACCACCCTACGAATGATCTACATGGAGTAGGCTTAGCAACTCGAGGTTCTCGGTCAAGTCCTTGGGTTCCACCTCACGTTGGTTCTCAGTCGAGTTCTAGTAGGAGAACAGGCCCTACCACCAAGGCCCTTCCTTGCTCGCATTGTGGTAGTGTTAAGCACTCCCATGACAACTGTTTTAAACTTCATGGATGCCCCAACTGGTGGCACGACCTCCAAGCCCGCAAGAGGAAAGATAGCAGTGGGCGGGGCTCTTGGTTAAGCCAAGCAGACGGACTTAGCAAGGCATCCCTCGTTGACGGGCGGGATGTTGGAAAGGAGGATAGTTCGTTTGGTCCGATGGTTAGACCAGGCTGAGTTGCAGTGGCAGGAGCAGGAGCAGCTACCCAAACAACAGGGAAGAATGTTGATCTAGGCTAGACCATTGGACAAGATGGCCCAAGCCGGATAGTCGAGCAACGACTGCCCATGCTTCCACCTGATGGTCAACCTACTTCCTCAGGTAATGCTCTTCTTTGCTCGATTCAGGGGGATAGCAAATCATTCCTGGATACTTGATTCTGGTGCGATGAATCACATGACTTTTGATGTGACCGATTTTACTCAACGCACTCCTCCCAAGCGAACCACAATTGTCAATGCTAATGGTGATATATCTTGGTAGCTGGAGTTGGGACTGTGCAATTATTCCCTACCCTATCCTTATCTAATACCCTATTAGTGCCTTCCTTGTCCCACAAGTTACTATCTGTTAGCCAATTTACTAAAGACTTGCATTGTATTGTGCTGATTTATCCCACGTTTTGTGTCATTCAGGATATTCTCACAAAGGAGATCATTGGGCGTGGTACTAAGAGGGGGGGACATTATTACCACTACAAAAAAATACAGTTTTACCGACGGGAATACCGACGGAAAATAATTTCCGTCGGTATTATTCTTAAACACCGACGGAATAGTTAATTCCGTCGGCGTTATTTTCATTTCCGACGGAATAAAAGATTCCGTCGGTAAACTACCGACGGAAGCTTTTATTCATTTTTTTTTAAAATAAACTATACCGACGGAATAAAATATTCTGTCGGTAAATTCATTTTTACCGATAGAATACAGAGTCCGTCGATAAATCTGCCTAAAACACAACCCTAGCTTCCTTTCTTTCCACGCGCGCGCCGATTCCTTTCTTCCTCTTCCCCGATTTCGCCGGTAAGAATGTAACTCCTCTCCCTCATTTTTTTTTTCCTCTCCCTCATTTTTTTTTCCTCTCCCCGATGCCCTTTGTGGCGACCGGCAGCGGGCTGCTGTGGCGACCGGCAGCGGGCCGCTGTGGCGACCGACAGCGGGCCGCTGTGGCGACCGGCAGCGGGCCACTGTGGAGACCGGCAGCGGGCCGCTGGCCGCTGTGGCGACCTGCAGTAGACCGCGAGCCGCTGTGGCTGCCGGCAGCGGGCCATTGGCGGCTGTGGCGGCCGCCAATGGGCCGCTGGCCGCTGTGTCGGCCGTGCCGGTGGCCGCTGTTGGCACTGTTGCCACTATGCCGGCTGGCATCAGGCCGCTGTGCCGGCCGTGCCAGTGATCGTTGCTGCGTTGGATACTGCTGTGTTTGTTGATAGTAATAATTTATGCTTTGTACTTGTTAATTTTTAGTAAAATTTTGTACTAAGGTGTTTTTATTTTGTAAACAGATAGCATTTGCTGCTCTTCTCCGGTTGACCTACACATCTTCAGGTATATTTTAGTAAATTGTACTTGATATTATTTAGCATGATTTAATTTAGATATATTCGTATATTATTCTGTAACATAATATAGTTATTTCATTTGTAATGTGTTTGTACGTTAATATTTGCTAATTTTCAATTTATTGGTTTAAGGTCAAAATGTCTATGAACAAAGCTTGGATGTACAATCGTTTGGAAAATGGGTTTATTAGAGATGATTTTATTGCTGAAGTTGAAAAATTTGTGAACTTTGCTAAAAGTCGTTCAGAATGTATGAATGGTGATGAGTTATGGTGTCCGTGTAATCTTAAGAAATGTAGGAATAGAGCTTTTCGTGATGAGGATACCGTGAAGGTTCACATATGCAGAAATGGTTTTGTACCAAATTACTATAATTGGTATTGTCACGGGGAGCCTTATGTGTATGAATTAATTGGACCTTCTGGTGGGACGTCATCTGCCACAACTTATACTGCTCCTGATATCTCAACTAATGATATTGCAATGCAGTCAATGGTTCACGATGTGATGAATGCTGCAGTTGATTATTCCAATATAGATGATGAAACACCAATACCTGAATATCAGCAACTATATGAAATGTTGAAAGCTAGTGAAAGAGAATTGTGGGAAGGAATTCCCTCTAGTCATTCTCAGTTATCAGCTACTGCTAGGTTATTGAATATGAAAGCAGAACATCATTTTTCAGAAAGATGCTATGATGACATATGTCAATTGATGTCAGAATTGCTTCATTCTGATAACATAATAACTGATAGTTTTTATAATACAAAGAAATTGGTCAGAGGTTTAGGCTTGCCTGTAGAGAAAATTGATTGTTGTATAAACACCTGTATGATATTTTGGAATGAAGACAATGATCTACGTGAATGCAAAATCTGTACACACCCTCGTTATAAGCATGGTAATCGTATACCAGGGCAGAAGAAGAAAAAAATTGCTTGGAAAGTCATGTATTATTTTCCGTTAACTGCTAGACTTCAACGTTTGTATGCATCTACTGCTACAGCTTGCCACATGATATGGCATCATGAACATGAGCACGATGGAGCGCTGATGTGTCATCCTTGTGATTCCCCTGCATGGAAACATCTTGATGGTTTATTTCCTTCGTTTGCAATTGAACCACGTAATGTGAGATTGGGACTTTCCGCCGATGGATTTTAGCCATTTGGTCAGTCAAGGCAACAATATTCATCTTGGCCAGTTATATTAACACCGTACAATTTACCACCATGGATGTATATGAAGGATGAATTTATGTTCCTTACAGTACTGTAAAATACCGGAAAATAGGCGAATATTAATAAGGGAATTTTTCAGAATTTTTGGACATTTTTCGGGAATTTTTCGGAGCTTGTACGGACGAGTTAACGGGGATAAAAACGGGGTCGGAAAAGCCTGTTTAGGCTACCCAGTTTTAATAAGGAAAAGTTTTATTTTTCTTTTCCTTTTTCCTTTTCTTTTTCCTTATTTATATTTTTTTTCCCTCGTTACTGTGCCTGCCCGAGCCCTAATCCGTTCCTCTCTTCTTCTCTCGCGCCCGACGTCGGCGGTTTCTTCTTCCCGAGCACCGGCAGCCGGTTCATAGCCGAGTTTTTTTTTTCTCCACTTCGCCTCCCAGTGCCGAGCTCTTCTCCTCCTCACTGCCGCCGTGACGCCGCCACCACAGCGCCCGACGCCTCTGCCCTAGATCGGAACTGAAGCCCTAGCCGCCGGCGACGCAATCGACCACTTTCTCTTCCTTTCTTCCCTCCACCCGAAGCTGTTGCCGATTATCTTCTTCTCCAAGCACCGACGACTCTGCCACCGCCGACCTCCCCAGTGCCCTAGCCTTTGCACAGCGTCGCTGCCGATCCGACCGTCGGCTTGTAGATGCCCTAGGGTGTTGAGGATTGAGGCCACGGGATTGGAGAAGAAGGGTGAAGTTCTGTGTTCTATGGGGTTCTGGTAGCATTCAGTCAGCAGTAGAACAGCAGCTTAATCGAGGTATATTCTTTGATTTGTAATCGTCACTGCTTGATCTCTTCTTCTGATCCTAACCAATGAGGATTTGTTGGAAGTGATCTTGGTTCTAGTGGTGTTTCGTGCTGGCAGCACTCAAACAAACATTGCCAGGGATTTTAGATCAAGAGCAAAGGTAAGAATGTGTACTGTGAAGAAAAGAAAGAATTTGTTACTAGAATTAGTTTTAGGTTTACCTTTAAATCTATTTGTGTAGTGGAATTAAGTTTGGATTTCTAATCTAATGAGTTAATTGGGGATTAAGTTACTAACCCTAGTTAACTATTAGATTTAATTAGGTAATTGAGGTTATGTGATTAAGGTTTTTCCCTAAATTAGTTTTTTTAGATTTTATTTAGCTATTTTTATGAATGTAGCTAAATAAAAGTATATCTATTGGTATTACAGGGCTTTGACGCGAGACGAGTATCTCGGAATCTGATTGGACCTTTCTATTTTCGGAGGCAGGTACTTTTGACTTATTGTCTTTGATATGCTTAGTAATGAAATTAACATGTTGCATTAATTGTGTTTCTTATCTGTTTCGGTTAATCACTACCCAAATCTTAGTATATGCTTGATTGATTGATTGGTTTGCATCTCATGTATACTTTACCTGTTATTACATGCTTATAGGGGTAGTGATATACCATGCTTGACCATGTTCAGGACCTAGGTTTTATACCTTCTGTGTACCTTTGGATTGTTTTGATTCGTTGACCTATGATGCACTTTTATATCCATGTGGATTAGGTCAGGATATTTTTGTGGTTAGTGCCATGCACCATTTGCATGATTGCATGCTGAGCGATAGTCCGCTCCATTATTGTTGAGCACATCGCCAGTTACATGGATCTGCACACACCACCACTCATGGGTTAGTGGTCGATTCAGGCTGAGTGTGTTGCAGCAGGGACTCTGTTAGGCACCGTTGGTCCGCTCATGGGTAGTGTGACACAACGTGTTATCCGGCAGGGATTCCTCCCCGTCTTTGAGTACCGGGAGATGAGAGCATTGCGCTCCCCCATTTATGATTTGGGGTAGGAGGATAGGTGTACTCCGACAGCATCCCATCCACTCGGTCACTCATCAGGAGTAGTGACGACAGAGTGCACGGTTGTCACAGCCCTACCCACTCGGCCTCACTATGTGTGTGAGATGATCGACTGCCGTCAGGGGTGACCATGACGCATCATTGGCATCATATGCATGATGCATTTATTGCTTGTGTTTGTGTTTGCTGCATTTATATGCTGCATATTGTTTGGATACCTATGTTTGACATGCATACAGGATTTCCTTATCCCTCGGACTGTTTGACCTTATACTCAGGACCTGGTTAGTACAGTATTCTCCTGTTTACTTCAGATGCATTTTTTTATCTTTATTATCAGGAGACTGTACGCATGATTAGTGCTAGGTGTTGTTTCTTTACTTTGCATATCAATTGTACCTGCTGAGTGTTGGACTCACCCCGCCTCCATTGTTGTTATTTTCAGGTTGATGCTGTCCGGAGGGAGTTCCAGTCGCTAGTCCTCACTGCACGTAGTGCTGGTCCCTGCAGACCTCCAGGATATGTTTGGTTTTCTTTGGTTTTCTTTTCTGTTCTAGACTGTTTTGAACATGATATGTTTTGGATTATTTCTGCTTATGGATATGGTATGGATTTTATTATTGCGATGGATTTGGATTTGGATTTTATTCTACTACATGCCTGCCAGGATGGCAGAAGAGGTGAGTTCGTCGGATTTGAGCTTTACGAGTGTAGTGGAGTAGGGTGGATTTCGAGTCAGAGTATTATTTTACTGTTTAATTATCTTAACTGCGTGGTTGTGACAGCAAGAGGCTGAATAGATTATATATAACTGCGTGGTGATGTTTTATTTTGTTGTTATTATTCAAGCCGCCTGTGGCTGAGGTATTTGTGAGATGTAGAAAAGTTTCAGATTGTCCACCGTACAAGGGAGATGCTGCCGAAATTTTCTCAGACAGGGACTCCTCTGGGGCGTGACAATTTAGTGGTATCAGAGCACAGGTATGCGATCTTTTGTTTTCGTATTTTTGATGTTTGGGATAACCTGATACCAATTTATTTACTTGGTATCAGAGCGCCAGAGTTCGGCGACGCTTGTTGGATTTTTGTATTTTGGATTTTCGAGATTTATCTGATACTAATTTATTGGTATCAGAGCAGGTTATGGATACCTGCTTTTGGTGTTCTGGATTTTTGGATGTCTATTTCGGTTTGTACGGATTTTCGTTATGGTTATGTTTCGGACTTCCGTTTCGGATTTATTTGGATTTCCGGCGATATGTACGTTCGGAATTTTGAGGTCAAATTGGGGACTGGACAGCGACGGAACATCTCCAGACGGCAAATAGGTATGTTGTTATTTTATGTTTGTTATATTGGTATTGATATCTGTAATTTAATTTAACAGATATGAGACGATCTACTCGTATTGCCGTGGTGCTGGACGACCACGTGCGAGGACCACGGGATCTCTGGATATGCCAGAGATGCCCATGTTAGTGAGCCCGTCAGTGATGGACTCAGGATGCGGCAGGAGCATCGGGCCTCAAACCCGATAGCTCCTATAGAGATACCTACTTTGGCCACACCGGTATCCACTCCCACCGGTACCATCAGTGTACCATTGGCGTGCATTCGACATTTGCTCCAGGCGACCACTACGTGCAGCACCCGGCCCGCTGACCTACAGTATGCCCGCCGACACGGTGCTGTGCCCCGTGCCTCTGATGGCGTGCTCCATATCCGTACCATTACTACCTCCAACCGCCACCACTTTGTTCCCGGTCACCGACTTATGCTCCGGTATATACAGCAGCATCGGGAGTTCCTCCTCCGGTTTATTCCGCGGTACCACCTGTAGTATCAGCTCCAGTGTTTCCGCCAGTTCCTGCAGCCGTCCCGACACAGCTCACTGATATTGTCGCTGCACGAGCTAGGATTCCAGCACTGGCTGAGTCGATGAAGACTCGTTTCACTCTTTTCCGCGGAGATCTCGATCCGAGTATGACTCTGTCATGGATAGAGACTATGGAGCAGACTTTCTTCTATATGGCTTGCTCCGAGTAAGAGAAAGCAGAGCTGGCTGCTTACCATTTACTGGATGAAGCTAATGCCTGGTGGGTTACTCAGCGTTCTATTATTGGTGAGCGCAACGTCACATGGACCAGGTTCAGAGAGGCTTTTGAGAGCCGTTTCTTTCCACTGTCCTATCAGATGGCTCGCCGACAGGATTTTATGAGTCTGAGGCAGAATAATCGCTCAGTGACCGAGTATAATACTGAATTCCTCCGGTTGGCTCAGTTTTGTCCAGAGTTAGTTGCGGAGGACAGAACTCGCATGATGCAGTTTATACAGGGATTGGATGGTTATCTGCATGTACAGCTTGCCGGATTAGGGATTTCATCTTACTCTGATGCATTGAATCGAGCTTTGATGATAGAGTTAGCTCGGCAGACAGCATATCCGGACAGGAAAAGAAAGCATACGGGTCAGACATCAGGGCAGGTCCAGCAGACACAGGCGACAGGACAGCCTCAGAGTAGTCACAGACGGTCAGGTCAGGGTACTTCTGGGGCGTCTCGTAGGCCTCATAAATCAGGGCGGTCTTCTTCAGGGCGTTCTCGGTTTTCTCAGCAGAACCGACAACCACCTTCCAGTGATACACATTGTTTCAGATGTGGATCCAGAGATCACCTCACCCCAGCTTGCTCTCTGGGACAATCAGTTTGCTTTTATTGCAAACTGCCGGGGCACCAGAGCCGAGATTGTCAGCTGAAGGCTCAGCACACGGCTTCCGGAGGGTCAGGTCAGAGGGGGCAGTCTAGTCAGTCAGGGGCATATCGAGGAGGGCAAGCTTCAGCAGGGAGCAGCTCCCTCCGCAGTAGCATTTGGCATGCTTGGACAGGAGTACTCCAGTGCTTCTGTAGCACCCCAGAGTTTTGTTCCAGGACTTTATTATCCGACTCAGGGGCAGTATCAGACTCAGTCCCAGCCAGCTGCATAGTATCAGTCACCATCCTCTCAGTCTTATCTGGCACATAATCCAGCAGCACCTCAGTGGCAGGCTTCTGCCCAGCCGCAGCAGCCGCTGGCAGCATTACCACCTCCTCCTCCGCCAGAGACTGGTCGTGTTCATGCGATTACCAGAGAGGATGCTCAGCGGGCCGACGGATCCATTTTCCACGGTACGATTTCCATTTATGCATTTACTGCTGATATTTTGATTGATACTGGTAGTTCGCACTCTTTTATATCCCGTACCTTTATGCGGGAGATTGGTAGATTACCTACTGTTAGGTTGCGGCGATTGACTGTCTCCCTACCGTCCGGTGATACTTTAGACGTCACCCAGGAGATCAGAGGTTGCCCGTTAGACTTTGGCAACATGATACTTACGGTAGATCTTCTAGTATTGGAGATGGTCGAGTTTGATATCATTCTTGGCATGGATTGGCTGTCAGTATATCATGCTACCGTTGATTGCCAGACGAGGGTGGTCACCTTCCGGCCTCCGAACCAACCCTCGTGGAGTTTCACTGGCATCAGAGACGACGACATCTCGATTATTTCGGCGATTCAGGCGCAGAAGCTGCTGTCTCACGGTTGTCATGGTTTTCTGCTGTCGTTGATCAGTACTGAGGACAGTAGTAGTTCGCAGCTCTCCGACGTTCCTGTTGTCCGGGAGTACCCAGATGTATTTCCAGAGGAGCTGCCAGGTTTGCCTCCCAGAAGGCCAGTGGAGTTCGCTATTGAGTTGATTCCGGGAACCGCGCCGACATCGAAAGCTCCGTATCGTATGGCACCAAAAGAGTTGAACGAGCTGAAGGTTCAACTCCAGGAGCTTTTAGACAGGGGATTTATTCGCCCTAGTGTTTCACCATGGGGTTCTCCAGTTCTGTTTGTCAAGAAAAAAGATGGTACTATGAGGTTGTGTATTGACTACAAACAGCTGAATACAGAGAAAATCAGAAATAAATATCCATTACCACGGATCGAGGATTTGTTTGATCAGCTCAGAGGTACATCAGTGTATTCTAAGATTGATCTGTGATCCGGATATCATCAGTTGAGAGTCAGAGATTCTGATATCCAGAAGACAGCTTTCTGTACCAGATACGGTCATTATGAGTTTTTGGTAATGCCATTTGGGCTTACCAATGCTCCAGCGGTGTTTATGGACTTGATGAACCGCATCTTTCTGGAGTATCTGGATCAGTTTGTTATCGTTTTCATTGATGACATATTGGTCTACTCTCATTCCGAGGAGGAGCATGCACAGCATCTTCGCACAGTCTTGGAGATTCTTCGACGACATCAGCTATACGCGAAGTTCAGCAAGTGTGCATTCTGGCTATCCTCAGTTGGGTTTCTGGGACACGTGGTTTCTAGCAGAGGTATTTCAGTTGATCCTCAGAAGATCGAGGCTGTCACCGGTTGGGAGCAGCCGAAGTCAGTTCAGGAGATCCGCAGTTTTCTGGGATTGGCCGGATATTACCGACGTTTTGTCGAGGGCTTCTCGCGTATTGCTATGCCACTGACACGTCTTACACGGAAAGACGTGAAGTTCATATGGTCCGAGGATTGCGAGACCAGCTTTCAGGAGCTGAAGCGGAGATTAGTGTAGGCTCCAGTTTTGATTTTACCTTCTGGAGAGGACGGATTTGTACTTTACACCGATGCATCTCATCAGGGTTTGGGCGCTATTCTGATGCAGCACGGCAGAGTAGTCTCTTATGCTTCTCGTCAGCTGAAGGAGCATGAGAAGAACTACCCAGTTCATGACCTGGAGTTAGCTGCCATCATCTTTGCTCTGAAGCTATGGCGACATCATTTATACGGTATCACATTTGAGATTCTCACTGATCATAAGAGTCTCAAATACATTTTCACTCAGAAGGAGCTTAATCTCCGACAGAGGAGATGGATGGAGTTCCTGAAGGACTACGATTGTACCATTAGCTACCACCCGGGAAAAGCTAATGTGGTTGCCGATGCGCTCAGCAGGAAGTCCAGAGGGACTTTGGCTTGCCACCGGACTTCAGTCACGGACTTGATTCAGAGTTTCTCGGAGTTAGATCTTGAGGAGCAGGGATCGACAGAGCAAGGTATTCTTGTTACCATGGTTTCTCAGTCGTCGATCAGGACGAGGATCCGAGAGGCACAGGCCAGTGATCAGCATTTGCAGTTTATTAGCAGTCAGATAGCTTCCGAGCAGCAGACCGAGTTTACACGAGACGAGGAGGGTGTTATATTCTTCCGAGGCAGATTATGCGTACCTCAGTCTCATCCGGTCTTACAGGAGTTATTACAGGAGGCACACCGTTCTCGATTTGCGATCCATCCAGGCGGGACCCGTATGTATCGAGACTTGAGGCGTTCCTACTGGTGGAACGGCATGAAGAAGGACATCGCGGATTTCGTAGATAGATGTCTTGTTTGTCAGCAGGTGAAGGCTAAGCACCAAAGACCTGCAGGATTACTTGAGCGGATTCCTATTCCTGAGTGGAAGTGGGATCACATTACCATGGACTTTGTGGTAGGGTTGTCGAGGACACGACGAGGTCATGACGCGATTTGGGTAATCGTTGATCGATTAACCAAATCCGCGCACTTCTTAGCGATTCGGAGGACTGATCCCCTGGATCGATTGGCAAATCTGGATTGCCGAGAGATCATCCGATTACATGGTGTTCCGTTGAGTATCATTTCGGATAGAGATCCACGGTTCACGTCTCGATTCTGGCAGAGTCTGCAGCAGGCCTTGAGTACACAGCTCCGTTTCAGTACAGCTTTCCATCCACAGACAGATGGACAGTCAGAGCGGACCATTCAGACTTTAGAGGACCTGCTGAGGTCATGTGTTATGGATTTCGGAGGCAGTTGGGAGGACCATCTGCCGTTGGTAGAGTTTGCCTACAACAACAACTTCCATTCGGCTATCCAGATGGCACCGTTTGAGGCGTTGTATGGTAGACCTTGTCGGACACCCGTCCTCTGGGATGAGGTTGGAGAGGCCCAGTTGTTGGGACCTCATAGAGTTCAGCAGGATGCAGAGTTGGTCTGTACTATCAGACGGAGAATGTCAGAGGCGCAGGACCGCCAGAAGAGTTACGCTGATCGGAGACGTAGACCACTAGAGTTCTCTGTGGGCGACCATGTATTTCTGCGAGTTTCACCCACGAAAGGGGTGAAGAGATTTGGTCTCAGAGGTAAGCTAGCTCCGCGGTACATTGGTCCTTTCGAGATCTTGGAGAGGATCGGAGCAGTAGCTTACCGACTGGCACTACCACCGTCCCTGTCAGGCGTGCACGATGTATTTCATGTATCCATGTTGAGGAGATATGTACCCGATCCGACGCATGTGCTGACAGATATTCCAGTTCCTATCCAGCCTGACATTACATATGAGAAGGTTCCGGTACGGATACTCGACCGGAAAGAGCGTTAGTTACGGAACAAGACTATTCGGCTGGTTAAAGTCGGATGGCAGCATCATTCAGACGAGGAGGCTACTTGGGAGCTCGAGGATACGATCCGAGCTCGATATCCCCATCTTTTCACTTGAGGTATGTGATTTTAGTTTACCGTTCAGCATTTATACTTTCTGTTTGTTGTTAGTACTTGCTGATGGTAGATACTGAAATTTGGGGACAAAATTTTTATTAGTGGGGGAGAATGTAAAATACCATAAAATAGGCGAATATTAATAAGAGAATTTTCCGGAATTTTTGGACATTTTTCGGGAATTTTTCGGAGCTCGTACGGACGAGTTAACGGGGATAAAAAGGGGGTCGGAAAAGCCTGTTTAGGCTACCCAGTTTTAATAAGGAAAAGTTTTATTTTTCTTTTCCTTTTTCCTTTTCTTTTTCCTTATTTATATTTTTTCCCCTCGTTACTGTG
Organism: Zingiber officinale; assembly: GCF_018446385.1. Taxonomy (NCBI): domain Eukaryota; kingdom Viridiplantae; phylum Streptophyta; class Magnoliopsida; order Zingiberales; family Zingiberaceae; genus Zingiber; species Zingiber officinale. The sequence goes on along the minus strand of NC_056002.1, from coordinate 130,632,718 downwards.
CCTGCCCGAGCCCTAATCCGTTCCTCTCTTCTTCTCTCGCGCCCGACGTCGGCGATTTCTTCTTCCCGAGCGTCGGCAGCCGGTTCATAGCCGAGTTTTTTTTTTTCTCCACTTCGCCTCCCAGTGCCGAGCTCTTCTCCTCCTCACTGCCGCCGTGACGCCGCCACCACAGCGCCCGACGCCTCTGCCCTAGATCGGAACTGAAGCCCTAGCCGCCGGCGACGCAATCGACCACTTTCTCTTCCTTTCTTCCCTCCACCCGAAGCTGTTGCCGATTATCTTCTTCTCCAAGCGCCGGCGACTCTGCCACCGCCGACCTCCCCTGTGCCCTAGCCTTTGCACAGCGTCGCTGCCGATCCGACCGTCGGCTTGTAGATGCCCTAGGGTGTTGAGGATTAAGGCCACGGGATTGGAGAAGAAGGGTGAAGTTCTGTGTTCTATGGGGTTCTGGTAGCATTCAGTCAGCAGTAGAACAGCAGCTTGATCGAGGTATATTCTTTGATTTGTAATCGTCACTGCTTGATCTCTTCTTCTGATCCTAACCAGTGAGGATTTGTTGGAAGTGATCTTGGTTCTAGTGGTGTTTCGTGCTGGCAGCACTCAAACAAACATTGCCAGGGATTTTAGATCAAGAGCAAAGGTAAGAATGTGTACTGTGAAGAAAAGAAAGAATTTGTTACTAGAATTAGTTTTAGGTTTACCTTTAAATCTATTTGTGTAGTGGAATTAAGTTTGGATTTCTAATCTAATGAGTTAATTGAGGATTAAGTTACTAACCCTAGTTAACTATTAGATTTAATTAGGTAATTGAGGTTATGTGATTAAGGTTTTTCCCTAAATTATTTTTTTAGATTTTATTTAGCTATTTTTATGAATGTAGCTAAATAAAAGTATATCTATTGGTATTACAGGGCTTTGACGCGAAACGAGTATCTCGGAGTCTGATTGGACCTTTCTATTTTCGGAGGCGGCTACTTTTGACTTATTGTCTTTGATATGCTTAGTAATGAAATTAACATGTTGCATTAATTGTGTTTCTTATCTGTTTCGATTAATCACTACCCAAATCTTAGTATATGCTTGATTGATTGATTGGTTTGCATCTCATGTATACTTTACCTGTTATTACATGCTTATAGGGGTAGTGATATACCATGCTTGACCATGTTCAGGACCTAGGTTTTATACCTTCTGTGTACCTTTGGATTGTTTTGATTCGTTGACCTATGATGCACTTTTATATCCATGTGGATTAGGTCAGGATATTTTTGTGGTTAGTGTCATGCACCATTTGCATGATTGCATGCTGAGCGATAGTCCGCTCCATTATTGTTGAGCACATCGCCAGTTACATGGATCTGCACACACCACCACTCATGGGTTAGTGGTCGATTCAGGCTGAGTGTGTTGCAGCAGGGACTCTGTTAGGCACCGTTGGTCCGCTCATGGGTAGTGTGACACAACGTGTTATCCGGCAGGGATTCCTCCCCGTCTTTGAGTACCGGGAGATGAGAGCATTGCGCTCCCCCATTTATGATTTGGGGTAGGAGGATAGGTGTACTCCGACAGCATCCCGTCCACTCGGTCACTCATCAAGAGTAGTGACGACAGAGTGCACGGTTGTCACAGCCCTACCCACTCGGCCTCACTATATGTGTGAGATGATCGACTGGCGTCAGGGGTGACCAGGACGCATCATTGGCATCATATGCATGATGCATTTATTGCTTGTGTATGTGTTTGCTGCATTTATATGCTGCATATTGTTTGGATACCTATGTTTGACATGCATGTGATTTCCTTATCCCTGACTGCTTGACCTTATACTCGGGACTGGTTAGTACAAGATTCTCCTGCTTACTTCGATGCATTTTTTTATCTTTCTTATCAGGAGACTGTACGCATGATTAGTGCTAGGTGTTGTTTCTTTACTTTGCATATCAATTGTACCTGCTGAGTGTTGGACTCACCCCGCCTCCATTGTTGTTATTTTTAGGTTGATGCTGTTCGGAGGGAGTTCCAGTCGCTAGTCCTCACTGCACGTAGTGCTAGTCCCTGCAGACCTCCAGGATATGTTTGGTTTTCTTTGGTTTTCTTTTCTGTTCTAGACTGTTTTGAACATGATATGTTTTGGATTATTTCTGCTTATGGATATGGTATGGATTTTATTATTGCGATGGATTTGGATTTGGATTTTATTCTACTACATGCCTGCCTGGATGGCAGAAGAGGTGAGTTCGTCGGATTTGAGTTTTACGAGTGTAGTGGAGTAGGGTGGATTTCGAGTCAGAGTATTATTTTACTGTTTAACTGCGTGGTTGTGACAGCCAGAGGCTGAATAGATTATATATAACTGCGTGGTGATGTTTTATTTTGTTGTTATTATTCCAGCCGCCTGTGGCTGAGGTATTTGTGAGATGTAGAAAAGTTTCAGATTGTCCACCGTACAGGGGAGATGCTGCCGAAATTTTCTCGGACAGGGACTCCTCTGGGGCGTGACAGTACTTATTCCTGGTCCAACAAATCCAAAAGAGAAGATAGATGTTTTCTTGCAACCTCTTATTGCCGAGTTGAATGAATTATGGAATGTAGGGTCAGTGACTTACGATGTTGCAAGTAAAACTAATTTTAGATTGCATGCTGCATTATTATGAACAATCAGTGATTTTCCAGCATTCTCAATGTTGTCGGGATGGAGCACGGCTGGTAAATTAGCTTGTCCACACTGTATGACAGATTCTGATGCATTTTCATTACTTTATAGTGGGAAAGTATCTTCGTTTGATAATAATCATAAATTTTTACCAATTGATCACTCTTTTAGACGAAATAAGAAATTCTTTTTAAAAAATATTGTTGTGAGAAAATCTCCTCTAGCTCATGTTTCAGGTGAAGATATCATTGAGCAAATAGATAGTTATGGATTTCTACCAGTATCTCAACCTGGTTCCGATGAGTTAAATAAATACATTGTTAGGATGTGTAAGTGTGGTTGGAAGAAAAGAAGTATTTTTTGGGAGCTACCATATTGGAAGCATTTACTTATTAGACATAATTTGGATGTCATGCATATTGTGAAAAATTTCTTCGATAATATTTTCAACACTGTGATGAACGTGCCTGGAAGAACTAAAGACACTGCAAAATCACGTGAAGAATTAAAGGAACTAGTTAATAGACCAGAGTTGCATCAGGATGAAACAACCAACAGATTTCCAAAAGCTTGTTATACATTAGACAAAGATGGTAAGCAAGCTTTATGCAATTGGTTGAAAGAAATCAAATTTCCAGATGGGTATGCCTCAAATATGGCTAGATGCGTGGATGTGAATAGATTAAAGATGTTTGGAATGAAAAGTCATGACTGTCATGTCTTCATGCAAAGACTTATTCCAGTAGCCTTCCATGACTTACTTCCTCGACATGTTTGGCAAGCACTCACTGAATTGAGTCTATTTTTTAGAGATTTGACAGCGAGATGTATTATGATGGATGATATGCTTCGGCTAGAAACAGACATTCCTCTTATATTATGTAAGCTGGAGCGCATATTTCCACCTAGTTTTTTTTATTCAATGGAACATCTACCAGTGCATTTACCATACCAGGCACAAATAGGAGGGCATGTGCAGTACAGATGGATGTATCCATTTGAATGGTTTTTGAGGAAATTAAAAAATAATGTTCGTAATAAAGCAAGAGTTGAGGGTCCAATCTGTAATGCTTATTTGGCTGAAGAAGCATCTTCTTTCTGTTCATATTATTTTGCTGATAGTGTGCAAACAAGACACCGCAAATGTCCTAGAAATTCTGATGATGTTCAGCCGATAGACCCATCAATGCTTTCTATTTTCAAATTTCCTGCTAAATCAATGGGTGCATCACGTTCTAGATGGTTAACCGATGATGAATACCATGCTGCAAGAAGATACATACTATTAAACTGTGAAAATGTCAAGTCATACATAAAGTAAGTTAACTACTTTAAATAAATAATTATTCATTCTTAAATATCTTTCTTGATATCCCAATATTTATATAATTACATTCTTTCTCAGCTTATACGAACAACAACTATATTACAAAATCCATCAATTGCTACAAGTGAGGTAGCTGAAAAGTTAGAGATTGAATTTGCACTATGGTTTCAAATATATGTAAGTTACAAAATTTATAAATTTTTTTCCTTCAATCCTATTAATAGGTGTCGTAATTTATATGTGGACTATATTTTATAGGTGAAAGACCGTAGAATATCAAATGTGCAAGATGATAGGATAATGAATATTGCATCAGGCCCGCTTCGTAAAATTAAGGTGTACTCTGGTTACTATGTTAATGGCCTTAAATTTCACGTGGCATAAAGAGATTCACAGATATTAACTTATAATTCTGGTGTTTGCGTCAAAGGATCTATGAACAACAATAATACTGAGTTTGATTACTATGGTAGACTTGAGGAGATCATAGAGATTGAATATCCTGCATTACCAATAAAGAGGTGTGTGTTGTTCAAGTGTTCATGGTATGATCCGACACCAAGAATAGGTACTAGAATTCATCCAAATTATAATTTAGTTGAGGTTAATACAAACAAAAAATTCAACAAATTTGAGCCTTTCATTTTTGGGATACAAGCGGGTCAGGTTTTCTATCTTGAATACCCTACGAAGAGAAGAAGATCTAGTGAATGGTTGTCTGTTTGTCAAATCAAGTCTCGCTCAACCATAGAGATGTCGAACACAGTCACTCCTCAAAATCATAATGCATTTCAGAATGATGAAGTGGAGAGACATTTAGTTGATTTACAACTCCAATCTACTTCTCAATTACTTGTAGATGTTAATGTCACTTACGAAGAGATTGATGATGGAGAGATCTCGAACAGTGAGTATGAAGTTGAACTAAGCTCATCTAGCGAAGAGGACATAGCAACTGTACAGAGTTGATTAGTCAGATGGTAACGATGATTAAGTATTATAATTAGTAATCATCAAGTAAGTTATGCTTTCGTATTAAATTGTAATTTTATTATCATGTTTTCATCACCTTATTATTATGTGTTCTAATGTTGTTTTACAGATATCATTATGGCAGAGCAGCAGCCTGTAGCACCACGTGGCTACAAGGTCCTTAAAGTCGTCGGGGACTCGTACGTATTTTTCATTATATTAATTCAAGTTAATATATGATTGATTTCTCTTAACTTAATATTATTTTGTGCAGGTTCACTCCAGATGGCCACCGAGTTGCCACATATATCACGGGAAAATTCAAAGAACGAGTTAGCGCGTCTGGTACTACATGGAGGCATGTAGACCAGGAGATGAAGATATTTTACTATAATGAATTTGTGGAAAGTAAATTTAATATATTTGGTATTATATTTAATATAGTTATCACTTAACTTAAATGCTTAACTTATAATTCACTACAACAAAAACCCTCATAGACATCGGTTTTCCACCGATGTCTATTATATTTTCGACCGATGTCTATGAAGCAGATGTAAAAGGTCTGCCATTTTAGACATCGGGTTAAAACCGATGTAGTATCACTTAACGACACCGGTGTTCGAATCGGTTATTAACCGGTGTAGTATCACTTAATGACACTGTTTCATCAACGGTGTAAAACCGACGTAATATTATATGTTAATAATACCAGTTTTGGTAGCGGTATACGACCGATGTAATATTAGTTAATAACACCGGTTTTGCAGCGGTGGAAAATCGATGTAATATGGGTATTTTTTTAACAGCACAAATTTGATTTTCGAAACAATGAAAAACTGACAGTAACAAAAAAAAACACAAATATTCACAAATTACACAAACATTCTTCATTCAACAGTATCCATAAAATACACAAATATTCACAAACTACATAAATAATCTTCTTACAACAGTATCCATAAAATACCCAAACATTCTTTTTACATCAAAAGCTAATAGATATCAGAATCAAGGTAGAACATTCTTTTAACAACACATCAAGGTAGAACCGCACTTCAAATGTAATCTAGCATGCATTCAGCCCACTCGAACCGCACTTCATCAATTTCAACTCTGGAGTACTTGAGATTTGTAAACTGTAAAAACACATAAATAATATATTAGTAAAGATGCAATTTTGAAAGCTGGAAATGGTAAAGATGCAATTTTGAAAGCTCGAAATGGTAAAGATGCAATTTTGATTTATTTATTTTTTTCCAAATATCTGCTCTAGCTCTAACGAGGCCAGTCTAGTTTTTCTGATCTCTATCCTTCTAACACTTCAAATCAAGCATTTTGAAAGCTTTTCAGTCTGATTTTGCAATGAGAACTACCAATAAACTAAATTTGGAATGCAAAATATCTAAACCAAAGAAAGTCCCTTTCTAATTGATACTTGCAACAAAGATAATCTACAATACTTTATACAAAGTTAATTCATGATCAAGACCCAATAATCCACCATATGTCAAATAACTAAAACAAATGTGTACATGTATCAAATAAGATAGAATACTGAGTTTTTAAAGGCTGCTGTGGAACAGTATTGTTCATAATGCTTAATTCATTGAAGGATAATTGCGCGCATCCGCATACACACCGATACACATATACATATGCAATCTAGCACAAAAAAATCATTGTAAAATCTAAAACTTTCATATATGACACTTAGTATATGCTGCTTAGAATATAACATAGATAATTTGCTCCTTCTAATTAAAGTGCAGAGATTGATAAGAACCGACAGCATCATACAACAAATTACTAGGCATGATAATGGTTGAACAAAGAAATATGACTACACAACAAATCCAGTGAAGGAAGCATAGAAGAACAAAGAAAATGTTCATAGTTAACAAGCAAATGAAGAGATATACTATTTATTGTACTACCTCTGATGCCATCTTCCAAATCTCGTAAGCAAGAATGCAACTGTGCCCTTTGTATAAACATGGCTAATAGACATAATACAATAAGGAGCAAAAGCTATAAAATTCACCATCACCACGCAATCAATGAAGCAGACAAACACAAGGTGGGTTGATATGCAGTGAAAGTGTTAATTAAGTGGAACTGCAGCAAATTACCTGTTTCTATGTTGCATCATCAGTACAGTTAGCCATGTGCATGAAGATGGGGGTCTAAATCTCTGTACAGGAGATTTGGATGGTTAAGTAGTTTCTATTACTGGCTTTTACTGTAACAGATCAACTGAAAAGTGAATATCTGGTTAATTTACAAGTAATGAAGTATTCACAATCAGGAAGCTATTTAAAGGTCTTCTTTCTTATCAAGAGCAGGGAATATTCTTGATGCAAACTAGCCAATTACTGTAATCATAGGGCACTAGGTCACAAAACTCAGAAACATCGATTATGATAGGACGCTGAGATCCTAAGTAGCAATTTTACTTCAGAAAAACCTTGGAAACGATCCCAAATTCAAGAACATAAAGATCCTAACATATCTCACTTACATCCGTCAACTCTGCCTTACAGCACAGCGGACAACAAGAGTGGTGCATGGTCGCCAATTGCACTAGTGAAGGTTCTCCTCTCTTTTTCTCTCAAATTTGATTGGCTGACTATTTATCCTAAAATCTAAGTTGTTAGGAAAGAGAGAAAGAGACTAATATATACATTGATATCCTTAATAATCTCCAACTCTTTCTCCAATTCTAATTCCCTCTTTTCGGCCACTCTAGTTACTTTTGAGGGCATTTTTACTAGACTTTGGTTGGCTATTACTGATCTTATTCTTAAGCCAAACCAGCTGATTAGATTGACAAATATTCATTTATGAATCTCTAGTAGCACAATCAAAATCTGATTAAAGACAACCTTAACAGATTGTCCACACTCCAGATTCTGCGAACCACCATATTGTCAATTGAGGCATTCTCTATCCACCAAGTAATTTGCTCCTTCTAATCTCCTTCTCAACATTGATGATAGTCAAAATCCAGTGAAAACTACACAAAGAAATATAATTAGTGTATATATGCATCTTGCAAGTTCTCAAAATAACTCTTTTATTATTTCCGTTACCACAGTTCAATGGTCAAAACTTTGACAGGAATTAACAACTACAGAAAAAAACTAAACTTTTGACAAGAATCTTTAGATGTCTTTCAGATTTTTTTTTTTTTGGCAAAATACATATATACATATTAGAAACTTAACCCAAAATATAAACAGATACCAAAACTTCAGCACCTGGAACTTCTGAAACAACAAATTTGCAACACTTAAAATATGATCAAAGAAAAATACACTAATTCACCAAACAAAGAACAAGAACTTGTCCCCAGGTCATCTTAAGAAATTCGAGATATTTATCTGCAGCAGAACTACATCCTAGAAATGCCCTCATTAAGTAACAAAATTCAATCCTCAGACTACTCTGATGGGCGAGTATGAGAAGAAAAGAACCAGAATTGCTCAGAAAGGTAATGGATAAATAAAGTAAACCTTATGCATACACCAGCACATAAAACTCCTTTCATATTTCTAATATTTTATTGATTGCGATAGAATGGACAAAGAAAAAGTGGAGTCGAAACGTACAAACAACACTAATTATTCTAAATTCGGAATAGATGTAACAGTGTGAGATAAATGAAATTTATGAAGTAAACAAAAAATTGAAGTGTGAGATAAAAAATTCTAGATAAAAGTGGTTGTCACCTTGGCAAACTTATCTGATGAACCTGTTAGAAAATGAGAGCCATATGCAAATTTTGATAGGGAGGTAATCGTTTTCTGATGACCAATTTCTTTATCTACCTCCTTCAGCAGTTTGCCAGTCTGAAAAGTTCACACAAAAATACCACAATGAATACACATATTGCCCAATGACAACAAGAATGAAATTGACTATGCTGTGATGAAGAGTTGGGCAAGGTCTTGACTAATTAAAAAATGAAATCAAATAAGTCTGAAATTTTATATATCTTAGATTTTGTACTGCCATTCCTTGCAACCGATTTGATTTCCTTGGCTCATCAAGAATGAAATGATAGTTAAATTAGATATGATAACAGTCTCTTATAATTATATGTTGTCAAATGGCATGAAATTTCCTTGAAAGATAAGAGCCACCACAAAACATGGCAAACATGAAAAGTAGACCATGTGAAAGAATGATATATTAGGAACTGGTACAATAATTGTAGGGGGGACTAATATGGTATCAGAGGGAAAAAAAATCCATACTTAGCTAACGTCGCATCACAAAACAGCAAATTTACATATTAGAAGATAGAAACATCCATCAAGTCTTTGGTAAATAATTTCAAGAAAATGAATAGCTTATACATAGATGATATGACTGATTCAGTAGTTTCTGCACAAGCAAACATCATGAAATGACTGTCCTATAGCAGTGAAGAGATGGTGAGAACACTAAGGTTATACATAGGTGATATGACTGATCATGCTTCAAGTGAAATCCTGACTTCCTAGGAATACAAAGTCATTGGACTAGAACTGCTGGATTAGTTGATTGACTATATTGACTAATCTGACGATAAGCAATCTATAGTGCTAGCTATAACAGCATGAGCAAATTTCAGTCATGCATGAACCTACAAAGTAATGATAGTTCAATAATTATCTTGTACATTCTCGTGGGGCCTACCTCAAGGCCAAGGCAACATTATGTTGAAGAACTTAGATATGTAGTTAAGATAAAAGCTAGCATGTTCAAAGTGTAAACAAAGTATATTTTGTTTAATTAATTCCAGCTGTGTATCCATACGGCATGACGTGACTGCACGCATAGAAGTAAGCTTGGAAAAGTGTTAACAAAGTAAGCTTGGATATGGTGGATGGTGAGGTAGATGCTTCCAGTGTTTGGAAAAGTGTTAACAAAGTCAATCTTGGGCCATGTTAATAGGTCGATAAAAGTAAGCTTGTATTTTGATTGTTGCTTCTTAGATGGTGAATTAACATATTGAGAACATCCATATTCTAATCCTGAATATGCTATAGAAGACTGATTAATACAGACTAGAATGACAATTAATGATTGAAAAAAAAAAAGAAACATTGACTATCATTTAGAAGATGAAAATCCTTCTAGATGTCCATTAAACTTACTATACATTTTTTGATTCCCAGCACATAAAATCAAAACAAGTAACTGCTATAAAAAATATAAATGACTCCACAAAAGATTTGTCATGGCAAACATACCTTTCCAAAAAAAAAGTATCTTACAATCTTTAACCTTCAAGGCAAAGAACCAATAAAGCTTGCAAACACAAACGAAAAACATCAAATAACAAGACCTTTTTTCCAAATAATTCTTTTCTTTCTCAAAAGAAATTAAAAAGGAATATGGCATGATTTTTGAAGCTGGCAGAGTTGTTACACCTAAAAATCATATCAAACCATGTAAACATTTTATGGATGACTACCAACAGAAATTTCCAAAGTTTATTTAAATTGAAGCTTTTGTGCAACATGAGTTCTCAAACTTCGATTTGCATGTAGTAAATAAGCATGACATGGTACATAAAGCTAATAATAACATGTTTTAGTCTTATGAAGTAAAAAAACAAATTTCCTCAAGAGAATAATCATATCTATCAAGAACTATCCTTCAACAATACAGAGGAAAACAAATGAAATGAAAGAAAAGAATGAATGGGAATAGTACAGACTTCAAGAAAAAATGGAGTCAATTTGAAGCCTATATAGCAATTCCTATAACTTGTACATGTACTTACAAGCTAGGCTCATGCTCAAGTGTAGTCTTCTCTCTATGAGGAGAAAAAATATCATTGAATTCCACAATGGAGAGACAAACCTGAAAATTGACATAAACAATAAATGAGTTCAATGCTTGAACATATAGAACATCTCATTGGTATACCCAACTTAATAAGTATGGTCAAGATTACTACTAAATCCAGGAGTCCAATTTGTTTTTTGTAACTACAGCTAAGAAATAAAATTCAAAGTAACACAAACAAGTAATGGGATGGAGCATTAACCATCAATTGTAACTTGTAAGTCATTAGGTGACTTTTTGTAGTGAGAAGCAACATAAAGGGAAATCATGCCCTGTAATATAAATGAAAAAATAGCACAAATTTAACCAAATAAAAGTACCTATAAACATATCTCACTCTCCTTGTGATATTAGAAAAGTATATCTCGGTTGACATAGTAAAGGGCACATTCACTTGGATGTGGAAGTCTAGACAAATAAAAGATCATTTAGAGAATGACCTGAAAAACAATTATTTACTTTTCACCAAGAATACTAACATAGTGATATTTGGAATGTAACTTGCAACATCCAAGCAAAGTAATTCATTAAGCCATGACTTAATTGAATCCTCAGTAGCATATCTGCTAGCTTGTGCAATTCCATCTTCTTGAAAAGCTTACCAGTATATGGAGATGGAAAAACACGAGAGTTTCAGAAGCAGATAACGATGTCGTTGCCTCGCTACAGGCCACTGCTTAGACCCCCTCGTGTGCAACCGTTTGTGAACGGGCTGCCTCGTGAGCCATCGACCCCCTCACGTGAAGCCATTCGCAAATCGACCGCTAGTAAACTAGTGGTCTGGAGAGGCTGCAACCCCCTTGAGTGTGGCCGCACCTAAAGCATCCTCTCATCGCCTGGCGAGGTTACGCACGGTGCTGCGAAGAGGGAAGAAATAAGATATAGGGTTACCTTTGAACTCCTTGCTTACTGCGAAGAGGGAAGAACCTGGTGCGCTGCAAATACGAAAGGAAAGAAGGGGTAGGAGAGAGGAAACCTAGCGGTGATAGAGGAAAGGAAAGGAGATGGAAGAAACCTAGCGGTGATAGAGGAAAGGAAGGAGAGGGGAGGAAACAATGATCGAGTGGGAAGGAAAGTTTAGGTTAATATGTTTATAAAATAATGACATTTATAAAATATGTCACCATACAAAGTTTAATATGATAATTTTTATAAAAAAATAATTAATGGTAAAGAATGTCATTATAAAATATTTATAATGATATTTTTTAATAAGTGTCATATAGAAAATATCACAATAGACTTTTTTTCTTGTAGTGAGAGGAAGGGGCGTCGATCTTGGAAGGGGAAGGACGATGCGATATAGGTTTAGGTTTGGAGGGAAAAGTGAAGTGTTACAAATTTTGGCTAAGTATTGGGGGGAAATTAAATTATTTTATTTATCATAGACATCGGGTTTTAAAAACCGATGTTAAAATCGGTGTCTATTAACGAAAAAAAGGCACTCATAGACATCGGCTAAAAAAACCGATGTCTATGAACGAAAATCTGCGCTCATAGACACCGATTTTTGGAAAAATCGGTGTAAAATACTCAAAGACATCGATTTTTGCTTAAAACCGTTGTTGTTCCACCGATGTCTATGAGGGTTTTTGTTGTAGTGATTGCAGAAAATGTATACATGGGAGGACGGGCATGAAGAAGAATTTAAATCTACATGGAATACATACTGTGCCAAACTATACAGAGATCATATGTATTACATGAGAAAGAAGGGCGTTAGACCTGCGTATGTTTCCGAGGCGATATGGAGTGCATGGACGGCCACCTGGGCTGCAGAAAGATGGCAGGCAAATGCTGAAAAGGCAAAAGCAAATAGAAATACAGAACCAGGTGGCCCGAGCATCGGAACCGCTCGGCATACGTCAGGACCCAGATCTATTGTAGAGCATACCATGGATCTGGTGAGTAAAATTTAAAGTTATACATTGTAACAAATTATGTATTTATTAGCAAACTTGTATAATTTTATCCAAAAATTTTTTGTATGTTGGAACACGAGCTTGCCCGACAGCCCACATGTATGGAGGTCTTTCTCAAGACCCATAAGAAGAAGGATGGATCATTTGTTGATTCTCGATCTCAGACTCTCCATGTAAGATTATTAACTTTATTACATTTGTTCATTTCTATATTAATTAGTAGTCATCAATACTGATTAAATTGGATATTATTTATTTGTTTACAGCAACAAATGACAGAAAGGGTGGCTCAGGCATCTCAGCCATCAGTAGAGGGGGGAGATTCACAGTCTCTATCCACCGACGCTCTAAATGAGATTTATTATGATGTTGTCGGTGGAAGGACAAAAAACTCTACCCTCTACGGCCTGGGCTCTCAAGCAAAAGTTGCATTTGATTGTCTGAGAAATCTGGCCGCCCGTGCTAGTTCCTCTTCATCTAGCGAGATGCAGTCCTTAAGACGTGAAAATCAAGAACTGCGCACTCAATTGAAATCAATGGATGAGAGGATGGCCGGTATGGATCAGTGGCGAGCTGATGAGGAGAAGAGGAGATCTGATGAGGAGAAGAGAAGAGCCGAACGTGACAAGAGTAATGATGATCTCATGGCCCAGATGCGCCAGATCGTGGCTAATTTCACCCAGGGCTCACATGGTTCTGAGTCACAGGAGACTCAAGATCCATCAGCCGGTGATGATTAGCATTTTCTGAGGTATGTTCAATTATACTTTATTAGTTTTTTATTTATCATATATAGACCGTGGTAATATATTTATTCCATTTTTATATTTGGTATAATATGTTCATTTAATTTCTAAATGTTTTATTAATATATGTTTCAGGAGTCACATTCGGTTCTATTTACATACTGGCCCTTCATATGATCATATGCTCCTTTTTGTGTCCCGGTATCATTTTATTATAAATAAAATTTGATATACATATATGCAAAAATGTTTATTTATATATCAACATGATCATTTGATATTTGTCTTTTGACAGGATTTCTAGCATTATCTTTCATTCTTGTATTATTTTACGTACTCTACACTATGGTATGTATTCTGTAACTTTGCACTATGGTATGTATCATTTTCACAGGATTTATATATGCACTATGATATTTTGTTCAGTTTAGTTTGTTTTAGATGATTATAGTTGTTTCTAATAATATGATATTGTGATTGTTTAAGTGTCGATTGTGTAAAAGTGATTGTTATATATATATATATATATATATATATATATATATATATATATGATGTAAGTTAGTAAGTGTGGATTATATGTTTGTATGTAGTTGTATCAATGAAGTGTTAGAATGTTATGATTGTTTAACTGTGGATTGTGTAAATGTGATGTTTTAATTTATGTGTGGATTATATATGTTTGTGTGGATTATATATATTTGTGTGGATTGATTGTAATGAATTATATTTGTGATGGTTTGTATATTTGGAAATTGTATATATGGAAATTGTCAAAACAGATCGTTCCTGGAATTTTTTTTTTTAGTTTATCGACGGAATAGCGACGGAAATCTAAATCCATCGGTAAATATCGAAAAAATCGACCGACGGAAATGCGGTTTTCCGTCGGTAGATCGATATGTTACCGACGGAAACAGGTGTTTCCGTCGGTAATTACCGACGGAAACAGTCTTCCGTCGGTAATTCATTCCTGGCCAAAAGACACTGTTCCAGCAATGTTTCCGACGGAATTATGGTCCGTCGGTATATTATTACCGACGGAAATAAGATCTTCCGTCGGTAATGACCTTTCCAACAAATTGGTTGCCGACAACTACAATTCCGTCGGTATTCCGTCGGTAACCTATTATACCGACAAAATACCGACGGATAATTTCGTCGGTAAAACTGTTTTTTTTTGTAGTGTACATGGATGACTTCATCAACCGTAGTGCTCACCACACATCTAGTGATTATCAAGCACAACAAGTTCTTCTATGGCATCACCGACTGGGCCACCCTTCTTTCAGTTATTTACAGCATGTGTTTCCACCGTTATTTTTGAATTTATCGTCTATGGATTTTAACTGTGAAACTTGTTTGTTAGCAAAAAGCCAGAGAGTCTCGTATCCATTACGACATAATAAATATGACATTCCGTTTGCATTAGTCCATTCTGATGTTTGGTGTCCTGCTCCAAATCCCACGTCATCTGGTTACCGATGGTTTGTGACATTTATTGATGATTGTACCTTCATGATTTGGATTTATCTACTGCACCATAAAAAGGAAGTGTTCACTATATTTCAGTCTTCTCAGACTCTTATTTAGACACAATTTGGGGCTAAAATCAAGAAGCGACAATGGAGGTGAGTATGTTAATCAATCATTCTGTCAATATTTCAGTTCACGTGGTCTCATTCATGAGACCTCCTGCCCTCATACTCCCCAATAGAATGGTATTGCAAAGCGAAAAAATTGATATATCTGGGAGACTACTTGAGCCCTCCTTCTTGGGGCCCATGCCCCGCAGCATCTCTAGGTTGACGCTGTTTGTACTGCTGTATATCTCATTAATCGAATGCCCTCCAAAGTATTGGGGTTCCAAACTCCTTTACAAGTTCTGGAATGTTAGTCTCATTACCTACCATCTGATGCTTCCACCTCATATTTTTGGATATGTGGCTCTTGTCCATCTTCCTGAAACCCAACGGACCAAGCTTGATCCCCGTTCTATCCGTTGTATTTTTGTGGGATACGGTACTTACCAGAAGGGGTATCAATGTTATGACCCATCGATTCACTATACATATGTTACTCTGGATGTTACCTTCATGGAATCTGAATTATTTTACTCCCCTACTACTTCCCTTCAGGGGGAGACGGTATCAGAAGGGAATACGTGGCTCTCGTATAACCAACTAAATGAAGCTAGCATTCCACTTTCTGGCTTAAGAGAAACAACAAATTATTCGGAAGATTGCTCAAGAGGAACGACTCCCTGTATGGGTGACACAGTAAACCTACCGAAAGAATCTCATTCTGGCCCAAGCAATACCATGCAATTACCGCTTGAGAGCCCTCCCTCGCCAGTATCCACCAGCCTATCTCCTGAGAATATCATTGACGTATATCCTTATGCTAGTGATAAAACTACTAGTGTTGGCTATGAATTACCTTTCAGGCATAATAGGGGTAAACCTCCAAACCGGTACTCTCATGAAGGAAAACCAGGCAGTCTAAATATCCCATTGCAAATTATGTATATACACTAAGGTTATCCAACCCTCTAAAACACTTTGTATCCGAACTATCCTCAAATCAAGTTCCTACAAGTGTAAAAGAGACATTGGGAAATCTTAGGTGGACTCAAGCAATGGAAGAAGAGATGGCAGTGTTGCTTAAAACAAGACATGGACGCTAGTATCAATACCAGAGAATAAAAATATAATGGGATGCAAATGGATATTTTCTATCAAATATAACACCAATAGATCGATTGAGAGATACAAAGCAAGGCTGGTAGCGAAGGCTATACATAGACATACGGTATAGACTATCAAGAAACTTTCTCACTAGTAGCAAAATTAAATACTGTCAGGGTACTGTTGTCTCTTGCTGCAAATCTTGATTGGCCTTTATATCAGTTTGATGTAGAGAATGTTTTTCTCCATGGTGACCTAGAAAAAGAAATATACATGGAAGTGCCTCCAGGTTATCGGGCATATACTCAAACTAAAGTAGTATATAAGTTGCAATGAACTCTGTATGGGCTGAAGCAATCTCCTAGAGCATGGTTTGGTTGTCTAACTACTTCCATGAAAAGATATGGGTTCAAGCAAAGCCACTCAAACCACACGTTATTCTTAAAACATCATCAGGGTAAGATAACTGCTCTAATAGTATATGTGGATGATATGATCATTACAGGAGATGACTAAGAAGGAATGGCTAATTTAGAAAGGAGACTGGCCACTGAATTTGAAATGAAGAATCTTGGAGGATTGAAGTATTTCTTAGGCATTGAAGTTGCTCGATCAAAGCAAGGTATATTCTTTCTGAAAGAAAATATGTTCTTAACTTATTGGCAGAAGTTGGACTACTAGATTGTGTGGACACCCCAATAATCCAAAATCATAGGCTTGGAGAGTACACAGATCAGGTTCCAATAGACAAGGGCAGGTATCAAAAATTGGTGGGGAAATTAACTTATCTCTCCCATACTCGGCCTGATATTGCATATGCAGTAAGTGTGGTAAGCCAGTTCATGCACAACCCAAGTAAAGATCACATGAGAGCGGTGATTCGCATTCTCCAATATCTAAAGTCATTTCCGGGAAAGGGACTTATGTTTACAAAGAACAACCATTTGTTGATTTAGGGATATACAAATGCTGATTGGGTTGATACAATTTCGGATAAGAAGTCCACCTCTGGGTATTTTACATTTGTCAGTGTAATCTAGTCACCTGGAAAAGTAAGAAGCAGAATGTGGTGGCTTTTTTTAGCGCTTAAGCGGAATTCCGAGGTATGGCAAAAGGGGTGTATGCACTCCTCTGGCTAAGGAATGTATTAACTAAAATAGACTTTGCGCCTGATCATGAAATTGATTTATTTTGTGATAATAAAGCAGCGATTGCTATTGCTCATAATCCAGTTCAACATGATCGAACGAAGCATGTGGAAGTTGATCGACACTTTATTAAAGAAAATATAGAAACAAAGATAATTTGATTTCCTTTTGTCAAATCTGAAGATCAACTAGTAGGTATACTTACAAAAGCAGTATGTAGCAGAAATTTTCATGACTCACTCAACAAATTGGGATTGTGAGATATCTACCTACTAAGTTGGAGTATTGGAATGAGTTAGGAAAGATAATCATTGAGTTGGCAGCATTCAATTTTTACTGTAATTAGTGGATCATTTGTTAGGAATATAATCTCTAAATTATAATAACGTAGACGGTATTAATTAACATTTAATTTTTTTACTTTAATTTATATTATATTGTATCATTATATTATATATTCTTGATGAATAATAATATAGCAAGAAAATCTTCTACCTAAAGGTTTGAAATCTTCTGCCTAAAGGTACGACAGTTCCTTCAATTGATAATGGTGGGAAGTGAGCAACTGTTACATTCCTTTCAACTTTACTTGAATTATTTGTCCCAAGGATTCTCTAATCTGCACATTCACTTTCTTGGAGGTTGTTCATTCATTTCTTTGAACATCGAAAGAGTCAAGGTCGGTAACTTTGGTGGCAAAAGAACTGATGCAGCTTTGGTGGCAAAAGATGTTCTTTGCTTTGGGATGATCGGTTTGATTTCATAAATTTTTTCTATTATTTCATAGTTAAAAATTGAACCGTGTGTACCTAGAAAATAACTAAACGTTTTTACCATTGTATCATAACTCTTGGGCGGTTGGAGAGAAGGGAAAAAAGAAATTGATAATTGAGCGAAGACAATTGTATTAATTGTTTAATTCTTTGTATATGATATGTTTGTACAGAGTATAAATGAATATGAATAAAAAACGACGGTTGCATTAATGATATTACGATGATAGAGTGGTTGGATAAATGAAAGGATCTTAATGTTTGTTCCATGTGGTAATATTTCTATGCTTTTAGAGAAATTCACAAAGGCAAATTAAATTAGCACTCAAACAAAAAAAAAAATACTCAAAAGACATTTTTAAAATTCATCAAGATACATCCTAATATTCTAGGAGTGTCAATTCAGATGGATCGGGTAGGATTAAGTCGGCTTGAGTTTTTTTTTTTTTTAACCCAATCCGAACCCGATCCGAACCCGAGTTCAACCCAAAATACCTCAACCTGAATCCGAACCCGACCAACCCGATCAATCCGAACCCGACCCATATAACCCGAAAATCCGATTCAAAATGACTTTTTTGAGTTATTTTCCCTATAATTCTTCACTTTTATCTCAATACTCCATTATTATCATACAAACTTCATATTAATATACATAAAAACATCTAAATTTTTAAAATAAAATTTAATTTAACTCCAAAAAAACCCACAAAACCCTATATTTAAGTCAACCCGGATCAACCCGAACCCGACCCGACCCGACCCGAAACTTTTTTACTCTCCAACCCTCCAACCCGAACCCGATCCGAACCCGAAAATGCCCAATCCGAACTTGATTTTTTTTCGGGTCGATTCGGATTGGGTCGTCAGGTCGGGTTCATTTTTGACACCCCTATAATATTCTATCAATTTTTTATACTCTAACAAATATTGCTATGAAATATTATTTATTATGAAACCAAAAATTTTAAAATCACAAGTAGAGACTTGCATGGTCAAATACATGCATGATGCATGATACTAGTTATATTTTTCACTGTGTGAGCACCTCGACACACATTAGTTGTAACTTTTTTTCTTTGACGTGAAAGAACCTTAACACACATTACACACATTGCGCGAATGAAAATTATTATGATCATAATAATGTTAATCATAACAGTATATTCAGTAAGACTTAATATAAATTTTTAGCGGTCTTTAGGGCACAACACACGAGCGCGATATTCTCCAAGTGCCCATATCGGAAATATATTTCGAAATGCTGCATAGCTGTTTGTCATATTTTTATTGGAGACTCCGATAATCTCCTACACGAACAAGAGAAAAGATTAAATATAAGTTCTTGAGTTCTAAAAAACCAATGAGCACATAAAAAAAAATATAATCAATAAATTCACAAGTGTGATGCTCAACTGTTATATGAATGTACATCGTCAAATAAATTATACGTGAATTTTTGAAAATCAAGATATACATGAATATAAAATTTGTCATTAAGCTTGATGTTTTATTTTAAGAAAAGTGTCTTACTTGTTGGGGAAATTCGCCATTCTCCATTTGCATATTTATTAATACCTTTGCTGCTCTCTGCAATGGTTTTGGATCTCTATCACCCTGATCCAACACAAATTTGAAAAAAAAAAAAAAAAGTAATGTTACCTCATCTATTACATCATTAAGTTCAAGAACATATTATTAACACAAAAACTAAGTGGTTTCCATAATGAAAAAAAAAAATTAAGGAAATAGTTATGAATGATGGATATAGATTCGTGTATGAGTTTTAAATATTTTGGAGAATGGAGAGGCATTTTTAGATTCTTGTGTGATAGTCATGTGCTTCAAGAAAATTTTATAAAGGGTGAACAATAATGTATAAGAATGTTGATATAGAAAGGTAAGATTATTTGAAAAAATAGGATTTGGATGCCACTGTACTATAATTTTTACCCGGCCCGAGCTAGAACTGTAATTGACCAGACTTGTAACCGGGCTAGTTATGATTCCAGCTCAAATTAATCGCTGTTCTAAATAATTAGAAAAAGAGACACTTATTTATTTATTAATTAATTTATAATCAATTATCTCTAAATAATATTATATATTAATTAATTATTTAATAACTAATTAATATTTTTTACTATATAATTATTCTTAATAAGTCCAAGGCTAGAACCGGTGGTTCCGAATTATCAAACCGTTGAATCGTTGATTTCATACTAGGGTCGGGTCTAAATTTTGAAGTTACCACAATGAAATATACAATATTTCTTATGCTGGCCCTTTGAGCAACCCCCAATACTCCATGTCAACAACAACCTCATCTCCAAATTCTAACCTTCTTGCACATGGTAATTTTGAACATTTGAATTATTTCTACTTGGATCTTAAGACAAGAATAATCTTCATTGAATACAACATTTCACTCATTTTGCATTAACTTGGACACTATTTTCATTTTTTTTCTTTCTATTGACCATACTTCCAATCTTTCCCCATAGGGATTTTATATGTTGTATCATTCACTTGATAAAATTAAAATTGCTTGCAAATTTGTAGTCCTAGGAAATCCAAGCCCTCATAAGATTGGTAATCAACAGAAAACTGACCTGTCCAGCATCTATTAGAGCTAGCATGGCCCAGCTTGTATTCACTGCATGAACCCTGTTGCCCTCAAGATTTGTGTAGACCTGCTCAAAGAGAACACGAGAAATATCTAAGTCACTTACCATCTAGATAATGTGAAATCTAAAGTGGTCAGTAACTTTCAGAATCAATCAAAATGCCAATGTGACACAATTATAATTGTAAGGTAACTTATATAAAAAAATTGGAATTTGATGAATTCTGTATAACAAGATTCAGATACTCAAGTAGATTTTCACATGATGTCCCAACTATTTGAGGACTACTGCACCGACAATGTGTTGAACAAATCATAAAACTAAAATATGAAGACGAATGTACGAGAAGAAATCAGTGTGTTATTTCATGGAGAAACATCTCTGCTAATTTAACTATCTGTAAAGGCATTGCCTTGTGATCTGCCAAAGATGTTTCTTGTTAAATTTGATATCTAATTATAACATCTCACTGGCTACTCTTGCTTTGACCATAAACATTCAAATAATCCAAGAATATGGCTAGATTTTCTACTCACCCCTCAACAATGAGTTTCATAGTTGATTTTTCCTTCAGTTTTTTTTTTTACTGAAATATCAGTAAATGAAAACAAATCTTTCATGAAATTACCATAAAATAAATAAACTTCACTTATTTACAAAAGTGAAAAAGATAAAACCATTGGCCTCTATTATTTTGAACGGAATAATGTTAAATAACTTATACACTAAGCTTCTATGTTTGTTGTCTTAGCTTAAAGCTAGACCTTATTAAACATGTTAAAAAAAACAGAGGATATTATACGGAGAAATGAACTAGAACCGTGTTGATTCTAGGAAGAAACTTGAAAAGATAAATGGGTAATAAATTAGGAATTAACCTTGTTTACACAGGAAAGGTAGCTCTCTCCCCAACCACCAGAATCCAGTTGTTTAGATAACAGAAAGTTGCATGCCTTTTGGATACAAGAGCTGCTCTCGTATGTCCTTCCAGCAGCAAGTAATCCCTCTACTCCAAACCATGTGCCGTAAGTGAAGCAAACACCCCAAGATCCATACCTATTAATTAGAAGTAGTTAACAGTCTGTACTCAAAGTTTAAATGCCTTAATTCAACTATTGATTTGTAAGCCTAATTGTGTTATTTTTTTGTCTTTTTAAAAAATGACAAAAGAGAGTCCTACAAAATATATTTAAAGGAGACAAGCAACTATATATAAATGCAAACCATGAACCATCGTCTCGCTGCATCTTTTCAAGAAAACGTGCTGATTTGTTAATGCAATTATCTATCTCCTCTCTCCGGTGGCCTGGATATATCTTTCTAAATGATGTCAATGCCTGAATCGCTGATGAGGTGCATTCAACATACCTATAAAAGACATTTGCATTTCAACTACATATAAAAAAATTGAAGTAATAAATAGGAAATGTTATATTGAGAAATAAAAGTGATGTAATCTTACGAATAGTCAATAAAAATGTCTCCAAATGTTTCAGAAGGGTTAAGAATCTGTACGAGAAAAAACAAGAAGAGATTTACAAAGTCAAGATTAGCATGACTTTGGTAGAAGATTGTCCTAGTTTTATAGATAAAAATTCAAAGTTATTATGAACCAATCAAACAGACATAAATACTTTCTGCGGTATATCTAAGGCTAATGCTTATCAAGATCATCATTGTGAATCAAACATGAGGTTTATAGTCGAGTTTGCCTTGGAAGGAAAGTTGATATATACAAGGCCAACAACTAAAGATAGATTTTTTTTGTAAAATTACACATTGTTCCATTTCCCAACTCTGTCCCACGAAATCTCGCATTTTACACAACTGGAAAGTGTGGAAAATGTCCCTGGATTTACTTTTTTCTTCTAAAACTAGAAAAGAGATCAGTTTGTTGAGAAATTTTCACTTTTTATTCCTGAAATTGTAAAGGAACATACAATAAGATATTTCAGATATAAACTAGCCACTCCAATTTGTATGTGCCAAAGTTCATTTCTTTCCTTTATTTTTTGCTATCGTGTTCCTCTCAAGCTTCCCTTGACTATCCAAAATTTCTATGGTTCTTGAATTAACAAAACAATGCCTTGAACTAATGATCTAAGGAATTAATTTCAATTTTACATCTTTAAAAATACTTTTAATAAGTGCTCATGTGTCTCATCAACCTTTATGCCTCAATTTAATTGGAAAATTAACAACTTCAAGGATAAGCCCGCATTATATATATAAACAACTCCTATTTGTCCAAAGTGAATTAATCTATGAGCAAATTCCAAATTCATGATTGAGAAACATATGCAGAATGCAATAACCACAAAATGTTCTTGGAATACATACCTCCAACCAAGCATAGGATCTTGTAAGTTCATAACTGGCAAAACCATCCTTGTTCTGCAACATAACTACAATTAGAAGAAAAGTTACTGTTAAGTATTTGCATCTATTTCTAGTGGTATTACCATTAGTGAAAGGATGATATTAACAGCATCATAAAGCTTCCTTGCTTCAATTGGATCACCAACAATCTCTGGAGAAACCTTAAATAACAAGAGGACAGCCTATAGAAGAAATATTAGCATCTCCATCATGAAATTTAGCTTGACAATAGAAGATAGCAGTTACCTTAAGTCCTTCTGCTGTGCAATCTGAGACAGACCACCCTTGATCTGCAGTGGAAAAGGGCCATGCACCTTTGGAGATGTGGCGATACCAAAAATCAAGATTACCAGGGCAATCTTCAAGGATCTTCAATCAGAAAGAAGTGAAAATTTAATGTATTTACATATATAATAAAGGGTAAATATTCAGCAGAACTTTGCATACTTTGAGAACTTTGTTAAAAAATGCTAACCTGTGAACTTTTTAAAAATTCATGAGCCTTCTTGACTGTTAAACCAAATTCCTCAAAAAGATCAGTTGACATAATTGCATGAATAGCAAAAGCTGTGTCCCACAACTGGCTACCATTATAGCCCTACAAAATTAACAATATGGCATCAACTTCTTTAACGCATACAAAAAAAGGTACCACACACACTATTCAGAACTGTACATGATTATAGGAAGTAAAAAAACTAATAAGAGTACATGCGCTGCATATTCTAGCGTACCTGCATTTTCATTCCATCTTCAGCTACCCATAGATAATCATATATTCGTGGAAGATGTAACTTAAATGCCTTTGAATTTGGGTCTTCAATCCAAACACAAAGCATATTAAGTACCTATATAGATGAAGTTTCAGAAGAAAGCAACATTTCTCACATAATTGCTGCATAAATTGTAAAACATTTACCGTGTTGGTCAGAAAGAAAAACTGGCTTGAGTTTTTCATTCACATTCTATTTAACTCATATACTAAAATTCTACAAAAAAAAAATAAACTTGGATTTAGGAACGAAATTTAGGGACAAAAAATTTTTATCCCAAATCTGCAACAAATTTAGCGACAAAACAAGAAATTGTCACTAATTAGCAACAAAATAGTTTTATAACAAATTAGCAGCAAATTATATTTCGTCGTAAAATTTGTTGCCAATTAGCGACGAAATTCAATATTTGTTGCAAACTTTGAGACAAAATTCTAGATTCATTGCAAATTTTGCAACGAAATTAATATTCGTTGCAAACTCTACGACGAATTAAGGATTCGTCACAGAAGGGGCGAAAATTAAAAATAAAAATAAAAATAGCTGAAATCGGTTGATGGACCAAAAGATCTCGGAATGATATGAAATTAGTTTCTATGTATTCGTCTAATTCTCCTAATTACGTCCATACCTTCAAATATCAATTTGACTTAATATATTGAGATTAATAAATTTTTGAACATGAACTAGATTTTTCACATACATTCATGTTCAAAAAATCACAAATCTTAATATATTAGATCAAATTAATATTTAAAGGAATAGATATAATCATGAGAACTAGAGGAAGATTTTATGTCATTCGAACTCTCTAGGTCTATCAATTGGATTTGGACATATTTATTTATTTATTATTAAAAAAAGGCCCATTCTATGACAATACAAGGATTCGTCGTCAAATCTGAGACGAATCCATGGATTCATCGTAGAATGAGCATATTTTCAAAAAAAAAATGTCTCAAGATGATTGATGGACCTAGAGAGTTCGGAATAATATAAAATCAATTTCTATGTATTCTTTTAGTTCTCTAGATTATATTCATGCATTCAAACAACAATTTGACTAGAAATATTAAGATCAATGATTTTTTTTAACATGAATGTATCTAAAAAATCTAATTCATGTTTAAAAATTCACTAATCTCAATATATTAGGTACAATTGATGTTTAAAAACATGGATATAATTAGAAGAATTAAACAAGCATATAAGAACTGGTTTCATATCATATTGAGTTCTCTATGTTCATCAATCGATTTCAGACATATTTTTTTGCATTTGTCAGAGAATGAGGATTTTTCAAAAAAAAAATGTCAGAAGCTGGTTAATTGACCTAGAGAGCTCGGAATAATATGAAACCAATTCCTATGTATTCCTCTAGTTCATGTTCAAAAAATCATGTTCCTAGGAGTTTGGAATAACATAAAACCAGCTTCCATGTGTCCGAAAAATTAATTCATGTTTAACAATTCATTGATCTCAATATATTAAGTAAAATTGATGTTTGAAAGTATATAATCAGGAGAATTAGAGGAACACATAAGAACTAGTTTCATATCATTATGAGCTCTCTAGATCCATCAATCGGCTTCAGACATTTTCTTTTTGAAAAAATGTCATTCTACAACAAATCCATAGATTTGTCGCAAAATGAGCATTTTTTTTTAAAAAAATATTTAAAGCCAATTGACAGACCTAGAAAGCTTCAAATAATATAAAACCAGTTTCTATGTATTCCTCTAGTTCTTTTGATTATATTCATGCCTTTAAATATCAATTTGACTCATATATTAATTAGATCAATGATTTTTAAATATAAATGTGTCTAAAAAATATAATTCATGTTCAAAAATTCACTGATTCAATATATTAGGTAAAATTAATGTTTGAAAACATAGATATAATCAAGAAAATTAGACGGACATGTATGAGCTGATTTCATATCATTCTGAACTCTCTAGATCTATGAACTAGCATTGGATATTTTTATTTTTATTTTTATTTTTTTATAAAAATGATCATTCTACGATAAATCCATGGATTCATCCCCAAATCTGTGATGAATCCGTGGATTCGTCGCAGAATGAGCACTTTTTTGATAAAAAAAAATAAATATGTCTGAAGTCGTTTGATGGATCTACAGAGCTAAGAATGATATGAAACCAGTTTTTATATGTTCTTCTAATTCTCTTGATTATATCTATGCCTTCAAATATCAACTTGACCATATATATTGAGATCGGTGATTGTTTGAAAACGAATATGTCTGAAAAATCTAATTCATGATAAAATTTCACTGATCTCAATATATTATGTAAAATTGATATTTGAAGGTATGGATATAATCAAGAGAATTAGATGAACATATACAAATTTGTTTCATATCATTCCGAGTTTTGTAGATCCATCAAACTACTTTAGACATTTTTTTTAAAAAAAAAGATGCTCATTTTGCGATGAATCCATGGATTCATCACAGATTTGCCGATGAATCTATGAATTTGTTGCAAATGGGCATTTTTTAAAAAATAAAAATAAATATGTCTGAAGTTGGTTGATTAACCTAGGGAACTCAAAATGATATGAAATCAGTTCTTATATGTTTCTCTAATTCTTCTAATTATATCCATGTCTTTACAAATCAATTTGACCTAATATATTTTTTTATGTCTAAGTCAATATATGGGCTTTAAACGATGGATGCCTTAGTTAAAATCCTAAAAAGAGTTATTGATTGAACATGTTAGAGTTATTTTGATGTTAAAAAATTATTGCTCTCAATATATTAGGTAAAATTTATATTTTAAGGTATGGATATAATCTGGAGAATTAGACGAACATATAGAACTAGTTTCATGTCATTCTAAACTGTTTAAATCCATCAACCAACTTCAGATATATTTTCCTTTTTTAAAAAAATGCCCATTATGCAACGAATGCTGAGCTCTCTAGGTCCATCAATCTACTTTGGACATATTTGTTTTTTTTTTAAAAAAATGCCCATTCTACAATGAATCTATGGATTCGTCGTAAATTGGTGATGAATCAATGGATTCGTCACAAAATGGGCATGTTTTCACAAAAAAAAAAAGTCCAAAGCCGATTCATCGATTTAAAGAACTCAAAAATACATTAAACTAATTTCTATAAATTACTCTAGTTATATTCATGTCTTCAAATATCAATTTGACTCAATATATTGAGATTAATAATTTTTGAATACTAATATGTCCGAAAAATCTAATTCGTGTTCAAAAATTCATTTATCTCAATATAATAGGTAAAATTGATGTTTGAATGTATAGATATAATGCGGAGAATTAAATGAACACACTTTAAACTTGGAGTTCAAACTATTTTTTTATTAGGAACAATATAAAAACATTAAAAAAACATGTTATTAAAATAATAATAGAAATAAGTAAGTTCTACAATCAATACCAACCCAAAAACATGTCATTTTGTGATTTTTTTAATTAACTTGATATTATTATATTAACTTTATTTAAAATTTATATTTATAAATTTATCAATAATTAAGATTATTATATACATTATAGTAGTTTAGATTAAAATTAACCAATAATAGTTGAATAAAGATATATTTAAAATAAAATTAATATTTATAAATAAAACTATTATAATTAATATTTATAATTCAGGGTCGAATTCAGGATTAGATACTTCCTGATCCTTCTTCTGCTTAAGGCTTGAAAGATCAGTGTTTTTCTTTCTCCTTGTCGTCCCGTGAGTTCTACTTTCCCTTTGATTTGATACTTTTGTTGGATAGAGTAGTCTCACGTTTGTGATTTTTGATGTGCTTCAGAACCTCTGAATATCAGCAATTGATTCTCGACCTATGTGTGTGAGTCACCTGAGCCTTTGGGTCTCCCTAATCCTATTGGTAGTTTCTGTTGGAACCCCAAGGTTGTTTTGGTGTGATCAACAAGTTAAGTTAGGTCCTGCGTTGTTTCTAACCTTGTGTCTAAGTGTGCAGGAGCTTAGGAGCACAGGTACTCGAGCGGAAGAGGCAGCTAGAAGGGCTCGCTGCGTCCGAGGGACGAGGTGTCTTGGAAGAGTACACCGACGAGAAGGAAGTGCGGTGGTTCCGAGGCACTGGAAGTCGAGCGGAAGATCGCTCGGGAGCAAGAGACGCAACCAACGGTCGGCACGGGTGCGACCGAGGGACGAAGTCTGAGTACGCCGGTGGACGAGAAGGGACACGCGGTAATTCCGAGGGACGAAAGCCGGAAGCACGCCCGAGAAGACCGGAAGATGGGTTGGGTGAGCCCTATTCCGAGATCACCCAAGCAAGCGGAGCAGCGAAAGAGCCAGAGGCGAGCTGAACCAGAGAAGAGAGCACGGACCAAAAGTCAACTGGTTGACTTGCCCGGCGCCGAACTATCCGGCGCCCGTCCGGCGCTGGAACCATCCTGCGCCGGAATGGACTTTCAACAGATCGAGTTTGACTCGATCCGACCGATGGGGATAAAATTTATCCCCAGGTGCCCGAACCCTTCAGGCGCCCGACCAAGACTATAAATATAGCCTTGGTCCAAGCAAATGAACTCACCGATTGTAAATCCAGTGCTTGCACACTCTCTTTAGTCTAAGCTTCTGTTTTCTGCACACGAGGCTTCTCCGCCTGAAGGAGTTTTATTGAGCTTAATCTTCCTTTAATTAACAACCACATCGGTTGTAACCAATTAAATCTTTTTTGCCTCGCGTGTTCTTTATGCTTTTAATTTGCTGCTTAGTTTATTGATGCAAGTGTTAGCCTAAAGAGTTCGAGGAGGGTTTGTTTTCCTTTTGTGTTAGCAGGATATCCAACAACCCCTCCTAGCCGGCCCAACGGTCCTACATACCGCACTCGGTGATGCTCTCCACAAACTAGCGACTACCCACCAGCATTCGAGGGGGAGCTTGCGTCTTGGAAGCAACAAATGATGGTATTTCTTAACTCTGATATTGGTATTTCACTAATAATGAAAACAGGTTATGAAGCACCAAAGACAACGAATGGAGAAGAACTCGATCTACGCCTATGGAACTAGAAGCAACGTGACGCGTCAATGGCAAACGGTCGGGCAGAGTTTCACATTCTAACCGCAATACCAAACAAAGATTTCGATAGAGTTGGCGAATACAACAGCGCAAAAGAACTTTGGGAAAAGTTCTTAAAACTTTACGAAGAACCAACTGAAGCCGAATCCGACTCTTTGATAGACACCGAGCTGCCGACAGAACAGTCTGAGATGGAAGAAATTACCGAGACAGCCCCAACAGCCGAAGTACATCCCGAGAGTGATGAAGGGGGAGAATCTTCGGATAAAAGCAACTCGACAGGGGGAGAATCAACTACCGAAAAGGTAAGTCAGGTATGGATTCGAACCTTTGATCAATTAAATGATTCAATCGAAAAATTGCCTGAAGAGTCTTTCGAATCAGAAATTGAATCATCGAAAGAATTTTTCGAATTAGAAAATCAATTGTCAAACTTGCCTTGCAAATTATTATTAAAAGAATTTTGCAAGTTAGAAATTTTGTCGAAAAACTTTTGTAAATTGCAAAATATTTTTTCGAAAGAATTATGCAAATTAGAAATGATGTCAAAAACTTTCTTCGAATATTTTTTCGAATTACAAATTACTTTCTCGAAAGAGTTTTGCAATTCAGAAAATGAGTCATCGAAAAAGTGTTTCGGATTAAGAAATCTATTATTAATAAATTCCTGCAAATTAGAATTTTTATTAAAAATTCTTGCAAATTACAAAATATTCTTTCAAACGAATTTTGCACATTATCGAAAGAATTTTTTATAGCGTCGAAAATTTTTATCAAGTTAGAATCTATGCTATCGAAATATTTTTGTGAACTTGAAATTCAAAAAATAATATAAATTAACATGATACAAATTGTTGCATGTTTAATATTTGTTGCTTTAAATCTGAAAAAGTGTGACTTAAGAATTTCTGATAAATTAAAATGAAAATTTAAACCTTCTGATTAAAGCATAAACTATATAAATAAATAAATGCATAGAAAATTTCTCTTTATGTTATTAATTCTCTGAAATTTTCTTGCATAAAGCTTTCTGTTTAGAAACTTCTTAATCTTGATGTCGAATGACTTAGAAATTTGTCTTGACTTAGAAATATTTCCCTGAAAATTATTGAAATATAGTTTCAAAATTTTTTTTAATGTCAACCCTTAGATTTCGTTTGTACCCCATTTTTATTGTGATCAAAGGGGGAGAAGGGAAAGTATAAGTCTAGGGGGAGGTAGAAAACATTGAAAATTAAAATTTGGAATGTTTGAAATTTAATTTTTTTCTATCATGTTGCATGTTATTGCAATAAACTGTTTAATTTCATATCTATTGTTGACCCTAGCTTAACTTGGGTTGATCACACCAAAAAGGGGGAGATTGTTGGAACCCCAAGGTTGTTTTGGTGTGATCAACAAGTTAAGTTAGTCCTGCGTGTTTAACCTTGGTCTAAGTGTGCAGGAGCTTAGAGCATGTACTCGAGCGGAAGACGCAATTAGCGAGAAAGATGGCACAGAGGCGAGGTCTTGCGGAAGAGTACACCGGACGAGAAGGAAGTGCGGTGGTTCCGAGGGACTGAAGTCGGAGCGGAAGATCGGGAGCAAGAGACGCAGCTAGCCGAAGGTCGGCACGGGTGCGACCGAGGGACAAAGTCTGCGGATGAGTACTGGTGGACGAGAAGGACACGCGTAATTCCGAGGGACGAGAAGCCGAAGCACGCTCGAGAAGACCGGAAGATGGGTTCGGGTGAGCCCTTTCGGATGTCGAGATCACCCAAGCAAGCGGAGCCGAGAAAGACCCGACGCAGGCGGTGAACCAGAAGAGAGACGCCCAAAAGTCAACTGGTTGACTTTTGGCTCGGCGCCGAACTATCCGGCGCCGGAACTATCCGGGCGCCGGAGTCGTCCGGCGCCGAACCATCCGGCGCCGGAATGGACTTTCAACAGGATCGAAGTTTGACTCGATCCGACCTGGGGATAAAATTTATCCCCAGGCGCCGGAACCCTTCCAGGCCCGGACCAAGACTATAAATATAGCCTTGGTCCGGAAGCTTAACAGACAAGCGATTGTAAATCCAGTGCTTGCACACTCTCTTTTAGTCTAAGCTTATGTTTTCTATTGTATGAGGCTTCTCCGCCGAAGGAGTTTTATTGAGCTTAATCTTCCTCGAATTAACAACCACATCGGTTGTAACCAATTAAATCTTTTGTGCCTCGCTTTTCTTTATGCTTTTAATTTCTGCTAGTTTATTTATGCAAGTGTTAGCCTAAAGAGTTCGAGGAGGGTTTGTTTTCCTTTGTGTTAGCAGGATATCCAACAACCCTCCTGGCCCAACGGTCCTACAAGTGGTACCAGAGTTAAGTGTCGTCTGAAGCAACAAAACAATGGCCGAGCTAGCGATTACCCACCAAAGATTCGAGGGGAGCTTGCGTCTTGGAAGCAACAAATGATGGTATTTTTAACTCGATATCGTATTTCACTAATAATGAAAAAGTTATGAAGCACCAAAGACAACGAATGGAGAAGAACTCGATCTACGCCTATGGAACTAGAAGCAACGTGACGCGTCAATCGGGCAGAGTTTCACATTCTAACCGCAATACCAAACAAAGATTTCGATAGAGTTGGCGAATACAACAGTGAAAAGAACTTTGGGAAAAGTTCTTAAAACTTTACGAAGAACCAACTGAAGCCGAATCCGACTTTGATCGAGCCGTCATCAGAAACCGAGATGGAAGAAATTACCGAGACAGAACAGCCGAAGTACATCCCGAGAGTGATGAAGGGGGAGAATCTTCGGATAAAAACTCGACAGGGGGAGAATCAACTACCGAAAAGGTAAGTCAGGTATGGATTCGAACCTTTGATCAATTAAATGATTCAATCGAAAAATTGCCTGAAGAGTCTTTCGAATCAGAAATTGAATCATCGAAAGAATTTTTCGAATTAGAAAATCAATTGTCAAACTTGCCTTGCAAATTATTATTAAAAGAATTTTGCAAGTTAGAAATCTCGTCGAAAAACTTTTGTAAATTGTAAAATATTTTTTCGAAAGAATTATGCAAATTAGAAATGATGTCAAAAACTTTCTTCGAATATTTTTTCGAATTACAAATTACTTTCTCGAAAGAGTTTTGCAATTCAGAAAATGAGTCATCGAAAAGTGTTTCGGATTAAGAAATCTATTATTAATAAATTCCTGCAAATTAGAATTTTTATTAAAAAATTCTTGCAAATTACAAAATATTCTTTCAAACGAATTTTGCACATTATCGAAAGAATTTTTTATAGCGTCGAAAATTTTTATCAAGTTAGAATCTATGCTATCGAAATATTTTTGTGAACTTGAAATTCAAAAAATAATATAAATTAACATGATACAAATTGTTGCATGTTTAATATTTGTTGCTTTAAATCTGAAAAAGTGTGACTTAAGAATTTCTGATAAATTAAAATGAAAATTTAAACCTTCTGATTAAAGCATAAACTATATAAATAAATAAATGCATAGAAAATTTCTCTTTATGTTATTAATTCTCTGAAATTTTCTTGCATAAAGCTTTCTGTTTAGAAACTTCTTAATCTTGATGTCGAATGACTTAGAAATTTGTCTTGACTTAGAAATATTTCCCTGAAAATTATTGAAATATAGTTTCAAAATTTTTTTTAATGTCAACCCTTAGATTTCGTTTGTACCCCATTTTTATTGTGATCAAAGGGGGAGAAGGGAAAGTATAAGTCTAGGGGGAGGTAGAAAACATTGAAAATTAAAATTTGGAATGTTTGAAATTTAATTTTTTCTATCGTGTTGCATTAATTGCAAAAAGTTAGTTTAATTTTATATCTATTGTTGACCCTAACTTAACTTGGGTTGATCACACCAAAAGGGGAGATTGTTGGAACCCCAAGGTTGTTTTGGTGTGATCAACAAGTTAAGTTAGGTCCTGTGTTTCTAACCTGTGTCTGAGTGTGCAGGAGCTTAGGAGCACAGTACTCGAGCGGAAGACGCAGCGAGAAGGACTTTGCGTCCGAGGGACAGTCTTTGCGGAAGAGTACACCGGACGAGAAGGAAGTGCGCGGTGGTTCCGAGGTACGAAAGTCGGAGCGGAAGATTGCTCGGACGCAAGAGACGCGAAGGTCAGGGGTGCACCGAGGGACAAGTTCATGGATGAGTGGGACGAGAAGGGACACGGTAATTCCGAGGGACGAAAGGGAGGAAGCACGCTCGAGAAGACCGGAAGATGGGTTTGGGTGAGCCCTATTCCGATGTCGAGATCACCCAAGCAAGCGGAGCCGAAGCGGAAGACCCGAAGAGAAGAGAGCACGGACCAAAAGTCAACTGGGTTGACTTTTGCCCGGCGCCGGAACTATCCGGGCGCCGAGTCGTCCGAGGCCGGAACCATCCGGCGCCGGAATGGACTTTCAACAGGATCGAGTTTGACTCGATCCGATCATAAAATTTACTCCCAGGCGCCGGAACGCGCCCGGACCAAGACTATAAATATAGCCTTGGTCCGGAAGCTTAACGAACTCACTGATTGTAAATCCAGTGCTTGCACACTCTCTTTTAGTCTAAGCTTCTGTTTTCTGCACTTCAACGCTGTACGAGGCTTCTCCGCCAGAAGGAGTTTTATTGAGCTTAATCTTCCTTGAATTAACAACCACATCGGTTGTAACCAATTAAATCTTTTGTGCCTCGCTTTTTCTTTATGCTTTTAATTTACTGCTTAGTTTATTTATGCAAGTGTTAGCCTAAAGAGTTCGAGGAGGGTTTGTTTTCCTTTTTGTGTTAGCAGGATATCCAACAACCCCCTCCTAGCCGGCCCAACGGTCCTACAAGTGGTACCAGAGCCGAGTACGCCTCAGAAGGGCTAACCGCCGTCTGAAGCAACAAAACAATGGCCGGAGCTAGCGACTACCCACCAGCATTCGAGGGGGAGCTTGCGTCTTGGAAGCAACAAATGATGGTATTTCTTAACTCTGATATTGGTATTTCACTAATAATGAAAACAGGTTATGAAGCACCAAAGACAACGAATGGAGAAGAACTCGATCTACGCCTATGGAACTAGAAGCAACGTGACGCGTCAATGGCAAACGGTCGGGCAGAGTTTCACATTCTAACCGCAATACCAAACAAAGATTTCGATAGAGTTGGCAAATAAGAACTTTGGGAAAAGTTCTTAAAACTTTACGAAGAACCAATTGAAGCCGTCCACTCGATAGACATCGAGCCGTCAGCAGAATCCGAGATGGAAGAAATTACCGAGATGCAACAGCCGAAGTACATCCCGAGAGTGATGAAGGGGAGAATCTTCGGATAAAAGCAACTCGACGGGGGAGAATCAACTACCGAAAAGGTAAGTCGGTATGGATTGAACCTCATCAATTAAATGATTCAATCGAAAAATTGCCTGAAGAGTCTTTCGAATCAGAAATTGAATCATCGAAAGAATTTTTCGAATTAGAAAATCAATTGTCAAACTTGCCTTGCAAATTATTATTAAAAGAATTTTGCAAGTTAGAAATCTCGTCGAAAAACTTTTGTAAATTGCAAAATATTTTTTCGAAAGAATTATGCAAATTAGAAATGATGTCAAAAACTTTCTTCGAATATTTTTTCGAATTACAAATTACTTTCTCGAAAGAGTTTTGCAATTCAGAAAATGAGTCATCGAAAAAGTGTTTCGGATTAAGAAATCTATTATTAATAAATTCCTGCAAATTAGAATTTTTATTAAAAAATTCTTGCAAATTACAAAATATTCTTTCAAACGAATTTTGCACATTATCGAAAGAATTTTTTATAGCGTCGAAAATTTTTATCAAGTTAGAATCTATGCTATCGAAATATTTTTGTGAACTTGAAATTCAAAAAATAATATAAATTAACATGATACAAATTGTTGCATGTTTAATATTTGTTGCTTTAAATCTGAAAAAGTGTGACTTAAGAATTTCTGATAAATTAAAATGAAAATTTAAACCTTCTGATTAAAGCATAAACTATATAAATAAATAAATGCATAGAAAATTTCTCTTTATGTTATTAATTCTCTGAAATTTTCTTGCATAAAGCTTTCTGTTTAGAAACTTCTTAATCTTGATGTCGAATGACTTAGAAATTTGTCTTGACTTAGAAATATTTCCTGAAAATTATTGAAATATAGTTTCAAAATTTTTTTAATGTCAACCCTTAGATTTCGTTTGTACCCATTTTTATTGTGATCAAAGGGGGAGAAGGGAAAGTATAAGTCTAGGGGGAGGTAGAAAACATTGAAAATTAAAATTGGAATGTTTGAAATTTAATTTTTTCTATCATGTTGCATGTTATTGCAATAAACTGTTTAATTTCATATCTATTGTTGACCCTAGCTTAACTTGGGTTGATCACACCAAAAAGGGGGAGATTGTTGGAACCCCAAGGTTGTTTTGGTGTGATCAACAAGTTAAGTTAGGTCCTGCGTTGTTTCTAACCTTGTGTCTAAGTGTGCAGGAGCTTAGGAGCACAGGTACTCGAGCGGAAACTAGCGAGAAGGGATGCGTCCGAGGGACGAGGTGTCGGAAGAGTACACCGGACGAGAAGGAAGTGCGGGGTGGTTCCGAGGTACGAAAGTCGGAGCGGAAGATTGCTCGGGACGCAAGAGACGCAGCGAGAAGGTCGGCACGGGTGCGACCGAGGGACAAAGTCTGCGGATGAGTACGAAAGAAGCGAGCGGTAATTCCGAGGGACGAGAAGCCGGAGGAAGCACGCTCGAGAAGACCGGAAGATGGGTTCGGTGAGCCCTATTCCGGATGTCGAGATCACCCAAGCGGAGCCGAAGCGGAAGACCCGAACCGAGGCTGAACCGGAGAAGAGAGCACGGACCAAAAGTCAACTGGTTGACTTTTGGCCCGGCGCCGGAACTATCCGGCGCCGGAGTGTCCGGCGCCGGAACCATCCGGCGCCGGAATGGACTTTCAACAGGATCGAGTTTGACTCGATCCGATCGTTGGGGATAAAATTTATCCTTCCAGGCGCCGGAACCCTTCCAGGCGCCCGGACCAAGACTATAAATATAGCCTTGGTCCAGAAGCTTAAACAGAACTCACTGATTGTAAATCCAGTGCTTGCACACTCTCTTTTAGTCTAAGCTTCTGTTTTCTGCACTTCAACGCTGTACGAGGCTTCTCCGCCAGAAGGAGTTTTATTGAGCTTAATCTTCCTTGGATTAACAACCACATCGGTTGTAACCAAGTAAATCTTTTGTGCCTTGCTTTTTCTTTATGCTTTTAATTTACTGCTTAGTTTATTTATGCAAGTGTTAGCCTAAAGAGTTCGAGGAGGGTTTGTTTTCCTTTTTGTGTTAGCAGGATATCCAACAACTCCCTCCTAGCCGGCCCAACGGTCCTACAGTTTCATGCTGCACCAAGAAGATGAGAGCGAAACTGCCAGAATGTGAGGTATTGCTTCTACTTTGGACTTGTATTCCTATTGATTGTTTCTTGTTATATATAAGACGTGGAATTCACTGTTATTTTATTGTTTCTAGAACAATAGAAGAACACTTTCATTGATGTTCCACCAAATGACACCAAGAATCCACTTGGTGTCACTTGCCCGTGGTGTAAGAATAAGGGTTCTGAATCATATTGCATTGACTAGTATACAATATTATCTGTGTGACCATGTTGAGGCATTAGAAAAGGTAAAGTTTTAATTTGTAGGTCAGTTGCTATTTACCCCTTCTGAGCATTCTAAAAAGTTCCTAACACAATGTAACATTGTTTGACAACACTGAATGTTTATCCTTAGCATGTTGAGAGATGACTGTAACTATCTATAAAAGTTTCTAGTAACATAATGTTACATTGATAGGTCAATCAACTGAATGTGCATCTTGTGATAGCGTTGCAGATTTTAGTAAATATCTACTACAACATGGAAAATTTTTGGGAAAAAACTGCTTCACATTGTAGCAATTTTTTTCAAATCTACTACAGCATATGTAGATTGATTTGCATGTTTGTCAAATCTTTCCATTGTGCTCACTAGACTCAATTGAGTTGCAAGATGCAATGGCTTCAACACTATCAGTTTGGCTTTATGAAGACGTTCAAATCATTCCATTTTTTTTTTTGCAAAATTGTTACAACAAGTTTTGAACTCCTACATGATTAATAGAATTCATTATTGCATAGAGTAACAATTGCATTGGTTTTGCAACACTAAATAGCCTCAAGTTCTTCACATTTAGTCGATAATTCATTTGTTGACTATGAAAACACTACATCATGTAGTTATGAAAGGAAAAATACAATGAAAAGCAATTTTTTCCATTTAGGTCCTTTATTACACTACTATTAATTTGTATGTATACATGGTGGCAATATCATTAAAAATATTGTGTTTTGCTATGAATTTGGTGATGAATTTTTTAATCGCAAAATGTTATTGTGTATCAAAATTCTGGGATGAAAACATGCTTTTATCCCAGAATTTACGATGAAAATAGATTTTCGGTGCAGATTTGAAGTTCACTGAATTTCTATTCTTTGCATGATTGAGCGACAAATAATTCATCGCAAATTTACGACAAAAATATATTTTCGTCATAGATTTAAAATCATAAAACTTTGTGACAAATTAATTTTCGTCGCAGATTTGCAATGAAATCTGCAAGTTCTTTTGACAGTAAAAGAATCCTATTGTTTGCTATAAAAATTAACAGTAATCAACTTCTGCAAAATGTTCTTTTGACTTACCTTACTAACTGGTCCAAGGCAAATATATCTAGTATTCTCATCTTCATAATGAATATGCTGGATAGCAGTATTAATAGCCTTCTCTCTCAACTTGCTACAAGGCCAACGCATTAAAATAGGTTCAGCAATTTTATGAAGGAATGCCCAAACCATGTCTTGTATAAATGGATGTGGATAGTATAAATCTTCCTGAAACATACATCACCAAGCCACAAAATAATGAGCATTTAGTATATACTCATTAATAAGCATCACAACTAATTATAGTCACCAATTACAAAGTTATTTAATTCATTTATTTAAGCATTAGCAGGATTTTCTGGTAAATTAATATACTTTGTAGTTGATCCTATCTAATGGGATAAGACTTAGTTGTTGTTGTTGTTGTTTGGTAAATGCACTTTGTGCTTAAGAAATTTGAGGATGAAAAGGTAGACAGGATTACCTTCTAGTTATTTATGGAGGGAAAATGGGGATACAATTACCTCTGATCTATTAGGAGATAAATAACCAAAGCAATAAAAAAATGACTAGTGAGTGGGGCGATAGATTTCAGGAGTATCCCATTGAGGGTAAGGAGTTGACAAGAGGTAGATGATGAAGCAATTAAATCCTATGGAGAGAAGAGACAGTAAAATAAAAGCTACCACCATCATGAGAGGAGCAAGCCTATGGACATTTAAGTCAATGATTCCAAGTTCTTGAGATTTACAACTAGACGAAAAAACCAATTGCTCTTGAAATCAACAGAGAAATAGAGGATGATCCAATTCAATAAATCACTCATTTAACAGCTTTGAAGAAAGAAATTATAGAGAACAAAAAGTACAACATTTCATGTGGGTAAGGCATCCATCATTATTTAAGTATCCATGAACCAATTTTATGCTAGGAATCTCAGGGATGCTTGGATAAGAAGTTGGAAGTTAAAGATACTTGGTTGAGAGGATCCTAAATTACTCCCAAAGAAATCTACCTAGACAATGGGAGGAGTAAGGACATATGTTGAGATAATAAACTAACAAGCATTCTCAGCACATATCTTCGATCAAAGACCAATTGGCACTTAGACAATCATAAATATGCTAGCACCATAATATACATGAAGATAATGTATGCTTCAAAATGGAGCGCTAAATAAAAAACCCTTCATCCAATACGAGTTCAGGATGTCATCACACATAAATATCAAGAAATGCAGTTTAGGTCATGAAAAAGTATGAAATGTGTTCATATCCCCATGCTACAAAATATTGCATAAAAGAGACCCTGTTTGTATTATAATGCTAGAAGTCAGCATGCACATTCACAAGGGAATCATTATAGATCTTATATGCCCATGCTACAAAATAATGCATAAAAGCAACCTCTTCTGTATTACGCACTATGATACAGTCAACTTGCATGAGGGGCTAATTGTAGAACTTAACGTTTGGTTCATTACTAATAGACAGTCTAGCTAGCATCTCATTTCTACTGATAGTAATCTAAAATTCACTGTATCTCTTCCCATCAACATTTATTTGGACTAGATGTACTTATGATAAGAATCGCACAACCATAGAACTATTTGTTAATGTAAGACACATTTAGGTACACTATAGGCACTGTAATAAGATAGGAAAAAGATGCAATGACATGCATGATAATAGTACATCCAATTAGTCAGAACTAGGAGAATAAGGAGTAGAGGAATTGCACACCTTTGCACATTCATTACGAGCATGATTCCAATCTATTTGGTCATATGGGCAATGGAATAGCTCATTTCTTAGTGATAAGATTATTGGTGTAATTGGGCCAGTAAATCTTTTCCCGTATATATATGACATGGGCAAGTAAACCATCCGGCAATGGCACCACATTCGTCCTATAAAACAAAATTATTTGATAAAGTTCAGAGCTTTGTTGTACCATTCAGATTTATAGTTTGGAAATGAAAATTGATTGTATAAAGGCACCATACTAACATTTAAATGCCTAAAAATATAACCATGATTAGAGCTTGCTAGATTCCTTCTCTTAATGCAATCTCTTCTTTGCACTTATCTAAAAGATACTTATTTGATGCATCCTAAAGGTCATTTAAACCACTTGATAGTAACAATAGTCTAGTCTTTATTCCACTAAATGGAGTGAGTTATATAAATCCTCCTATGCTATTGGGCTCAATCTCCTAGTATATCATCACCTATATTTAAATAAATTTTATCCACTTTGATCGTTGTTAACCAAGTCTTCTTTGTCTCCCTCTTCCTCTATTAATGTGCATATTTATCACGCTTCTCACATTACCTAACTGGAGTACTTATTGAACACCTAAGTATGTGTCATTATCCTCTTAAACACATCTATTGGACTTTTTCCGCATTCAAACCATAGATTGCTTATATAAATGAAACTTTCTAATACATAAATGCTAAGAATACATATGGCCATGATTATATTTTACATGATGTCTTCCCTAGATGTTATCTCTTTTCCGCTTGTTTGAAAGAAACTATTTGCTGAATTATAAATGTCAGTACTCAAACCACCTGATGCATCTAGATATTCCTACCTTGTAGAACAACAAACAAACCAAATGGAGGGAGGAATGCATGATGATGCCATCCGTAGCTAAAAAGGCATAGACATAGTAGAGTAGGTCTGTCGTTCCATGTAGAGAAGTGAAATTGACACTTGTTTCTCAAAATAGAATGAACATTCTACTTATGTTTTATTTGTCAAAGATTTCTGCAGGTGATATCTGTGAATGATGGAATTAGTTAAATAATACAACTAGTAGGTAGAGGAATAAACCGCATGGAATGATGTTCTTAAAAATTCATAAAGGAATGGCAACCCTAATAGAGAGATAATGGAGTTCTCAAATATATACTAAAAATTTGCACCATGTATAAAATTACCATCTCATAGTAATGCAATTTCATACAAAAAAATTGAAACCTTCTCTAATCTCCACTTTAGTAATCGTGTAGTTCATCTTAACCCTAGTAAGTATCCTACACAACTTTTGAATAGTGAGACTGTCTATGTAGAAATTTGGTCTTTAAATTTCCAAGTTGCATAAAAGTTACCTCTATCCAATAAGTTTTATGTTGTAACGAAAACTATATATTAGGCACATTGCCTGCAATAGAAAATTGTATAGTATATGTTATCACGAATGTATGAAGAGTTACGAAACAAGTCTTGAGAATTGAAAAGGTTTTAGTATTGTTTCAGTTGTGCTCAGAATCATATCTGAAGTTCATGTCTAATGAGCAAAAGTCCTCATATATGTTGTTATTTACTATTACAAGAGCAGACAGTAAGTGATTGTGACAACATTCTCCACAATACAGAATTTTCATGTTCTACTAGTTACCATTCAGCTTATCTAAGACATCATCTTTGTTTTTACATCCTCTTTTTAGTTGGAACTAGATATTCTACTCATTGTTCTCTAACAAATGCATACCTGGATGAATAGGTACAAAGTATGGCAGTAACCACATTTCTGGTGGTAAAGGGTTGTTACCAGCCCAGTCAAACACTCCAAGCACCTGAATGAAATTCAGTACGTAGGAGTCAAAGCTCTTCTCTTGGACATGTGATATAAGTAACAACTAGAACGAAAAGTGGTAAAAAAATCCTATAAGGTTTCATTAGTATCACCAAATGTTTC
The DNA here is from genome assembly GCF_018446385.1 of Zingiber officinale. Classification (NCBI taxonomy): domain Eukaryota; kingdom Viridiplantae; phylum Streptophyta; class Magnoliopsida; order Zingiberales; family Zingiberaceae; genus Zingiber; species Zingiber officinale. The sequence continues at coordinate 130,591,408 of NC_056002.1, read as the reverse complement.
CATGGCAGGAACCCCATTGGAAGCAATGCATGTGGCTATAACTGAATGTAACCGCCCCACAAATGCTTAGTTTAGTGAGGTAACTATCTTTGGCTTGTGGAATACATGGATATCAAGCTTTAATATAAAAGAAAGTCACTATTACTTACGGATAACCACATCTTTCCCCATGATGTTGTACAAGTTGCACTTCCATGGTCTAAGATCCATTTTCTCCCTTTTTCCATTGCCCCATCTCCATCATCAGGTCCTTGCCCAAGCAACCTTAAACTAACATAAGTCAATGTCGAACCAAACATAGTACTCCCACCCTCAATATGCAAACCCCACCCTCCATCTCTGTTCTGCAGCACATAAGCAGACACAAATGACAATTTAGCAAAGAATTTAGATCAAGTTTATCAAAAAAAATGTCAAGAATACGAAACCTGATGGTTGTAGAGATAACGACGGATCTCCTTCTGGTGTTCAGGTGTCAGAACAGTATTTAGAGTTCCAGTAACTTGTAAAGTTATTATCTGCACAAATCAAAAGGCAAACATTTAGTAGACACCTGATATGAATAATAAAATTGCGTATCTTATCTAGTAAGACATATCTAGAGCCAAAATTCAAGTCTTGTCCAACAATAGACTGAGTCAAGTTTTCAGAAAAATAAAACTTCATAAGAATAATCAAGGCACAATATTGAAGAAGCATAATCTAGAAAAAGGGTCATATTAAAATATTCAAGGCACAATATTTTATAATTTTCCATATTAAAATATTCAAGCAAATTTAAATACCAATCCCGGCAACAAAAACATTGGGCCTGCAAAATCCCCAGGCCAATGTCCATCATGTGCTTGGTGAGTAGAAAAAATGCTAATAGCCTTTCTTAAGGAAGTGACTAGAGCTTCTTCCGTGACATCTTCATCATCTTCAATCCTGATGATAGGATAGTCCATCTCAAGTGGATTCTCCTTTGCAAACTGCAATAAAGTAAAGAAAATAATAACTGCAATCACTTCCATAAAAAGAAAAATACAGAGGCATAGTTTTTCCAAAACTGAAAACATATTGCCATATTTTCGAAATAAAGTTAAAAGATTTCATGAACCAGCAACTAAACGTTGGAACCTGAAATTTGATTATGCCATATAAACAACTCAAAATTATGGTGTCATTTCTTTACTCAGTGGGAAAAGAATCTGCAAGAGTTGTTTTTTTTGTTTTTTTTTTTTTTGACCCAAATGAAAGAAATAACTTACACAATTGAGTCCAAATATTAGATGTGCAATGTCCAAACCACCATCCACTGGCACCTTAGCGAGCCCGTGGGTGTTCCTAGGGCTATGGTGTCGTAGTAGGATATCCAGATTATCACTCAGGTACCCGTCATTCGTTCCCCAACTATGACGTATTTACTGAAATTTTTCCTCCAAATGGGGGGCACAACCAAAGGATGCTGGGCTTCTAGACTGGTCGCAGTCTGCGCTTCTCGATTTATCCTGGTGACCGGTGGAAAACTTCCGTGGGGCCGGGCCGGTCACCCCAAGGATAATTAATGAGACTAACTGGAATTATCATTTTCTTAACTAGCCCGTGGGAGGCAGAGTCCAAATATTACAGTATACACGGTAGGTGGCAAGGAGGGATATTTTGTCCCATAATCTTCCTGTCCCATTAGTTAAATGACAAAAGAAAAATGTCATTTTGAAGCAAAAAAAAAAAAAAAAACCTTGGTTAGAGTTTGGGGGTCAGGGTGAGATGGGATCTTCTATCCCATAATCTCCCGGTCCTCTTGTCCCATTAGTTAAACGATAGAAGAAAAATATCGCTTTAAATAAAAAAATAAAATCTCTGTTTAGGGTTTAGGATTTAGGACGTTTAAATATCTTTCCTATCATCACTCCAGCTCCATGGATAACTTTAAATCCTAACCCTTAAACTCTAACCCTTAAATTCTGAACCTCAAATCTTAAACAGAGATTTTACTTTTTCAATTCAAAATGATATTTTTTTTCTATCGTTTAATTAATGGGAAGGGGAAACAAGGCGATTATGGGACTGAAGATCCCATTTCGTGCCCAAGTGGGGCCCTCCCCCTCAGACGCATACAATAGGCTCGCACGCCTACCATGCAACGCAACATATCTGTTTCTCTGCATGCTCGTGTTATGCTGCTTGGAAAGCGTGTGCACCTGCAGTGAACAACTAACCCTCTGTTTGGATGAAGTGAGGGAAGATTCATTAACGGAAGGGGAAGGAAAGGAAAGTGAGGGAAAGTAAAATATTTAACTTTTCCTTGTTTGGGAGAGATGGAAGGTTTATTAACGTAACATGTATTACTTTGTTTGGAAGGAAAGGAAAGGGAATGAAGGTTAAATAGATAAAGTTACAAAAATACCCTTATTTTTTAAATTAGAAAATTTTCATAATATTAATATTTATTTTATAAATATAAATTAGATATTTTTAATAATAAAATTAATTTTTTATATTATCATTTAAATTAACTATTTTTTTAATAAAAAGGTAATTTTTTATACTATTCATAACAAAACAATGAAATAATCAAGTAATTAAATGAGAAATAATGAAAATAATGATTTTAGAAATCTTAAATAAAAAAATTTGAAAGATAACGGTGATAACGAGAATTCCTATTCTTTAAAAACTTATTAAACTTTGATGGAAAAATTAAAAAATAGTAGATATCCTCTTAAATTTTGACGATAAAAATAATTTCTCCCTTCAATTCAGTTAGAAGACGTATCGAATCCCCTCCTCTAATAATCTGATAACAAGCGAGCTGTGAAGAAGGCGAGGAAATTGAACTCCGACAACATAGTAAAATTAGAAATTGAAATATTTCTTAAACTATTAAGAACAGGGATAAAATTGGAATAAAAAATATTTTGTTTTCCCTTCCCCTTCCTTACACCCCAATTCGGGGTGTAAGAAAATCTCTTTCCATGGGTAACGAAGGTTAAAGTTTACCTTTCATTCCCTTTCCTCACTCATTCCTAAATGAGGTTCAAAGTTTCCCTTCCCCTTATTTCCCCTTCCTTCCCTTTCTCTCACCTCCTCCCAAACAGACCATAAGGGGGAGGGACCCTTATGTGCTAGTCAAAGCCGAGGTACATGCCTCCCTTATGTGCTAGTCACTATTCCAAAGGCTAGTAGCCGCCCGTGATTTACCTCCTCCGTGTTGACCCTGGGACGGATTGACGGGGGCGCTGGGACGAACATATTCATCTTTTTTGCCATCATAAGGGGGAGGGACCCATACGGCAAGTGTACAAGGCAGGAGAGCATGGCTGCCGTGGAGCACAACAGGTCTCTTCCTCTGCATTTTATAAAATAGTAACGCGAACTAATCATGACCTTTCTTTTACATAATCGAATAAAATAAGCATAATAGATATAGACTGTCTTTCCTTTTAATTTTTCCTTTCTCATGCCAATGAAGTCTATTATTATCCTTTTCTTTTCCTTTCATCTTTTCTAATGCTAAAATTTCCAGTTATAATTTTATATCCCCTACAATCATATGCAATCCTACAATGAAAAACTTATAGAAAAAAAATTTCTGATGGTATCCGAGGTTTTCTGTCCTAGATGATTACCTTCCCATAGCCCAGCATGGTTTGAAAACCCTTCTTCAGCCCTTCCTGACCTAACTGATTTGATCCAGTAACTTCCTCATGTAGAGGAAACCTTGCCGACCCATCAGTCTCATTTCCCCAGCACTCTTGACTCGTTAGTCATTTTTCCCGAGCACTCAGAGTTCATCCAGTAATGTCCCATTCGGACTCAGGAAGGCCACTCAAGATCTGCACTCTCAAGCACTCGACATTCGTCCAGCTTTTTCCTTTCTGACTCGGGAAGGCCACTCGGAGTCTACGCTCCCGAGCACTCAACATTCATCCAGCGATTTCCTATTCGGGCTCTCGAAGCCCAGTCGCTATAGCCTACCACTATGACTCGTACACACCTAACCCATGGCCCAACAGCTTCCGACAACTCACGCAAAAGGTGACACCTGGCCAATGGCCAGATAGTGTTAGAGGTATAGTCCAATGGTTGTCGCCCCTGGTGACCTACCACCATTCCTACGACCAACATGCAGGCACCATCTCATTCATGTGGTACTGGTAAGTCCATTTTTGTGTGTCATGAATGAAATCCAAATTAATAAATTGTTTGAAATCGCTCAACTACACGAGAATAATATAGAATAGTACCCAAGTTGAATCTCTCGAGGACTAATATTAGAGTGTTTGTCTTAGATCAAAAGCTCTTTTTGGGGTTTTCTTCTTTAAAAATTGGTTACGTTGTTGAATTTTTGTTTAAGTTCTAGATTAAAGGCGAATTTGCAAACAATAAAAGGAATTTCAAACAAATAAGAAATCTGACCTAATGCAATTAAAAGAGTTCTAAGCTAAACAACATTATGAAACTACACTAATTAAAACTTCATGAAACAAAATTTACAACTAAACAAGAATTCGAACAACTAAGCACAAAAGAAGTTAAGATTACTGAATCCAAACATCAACAATTGTCAAATGAAATATGTTCTAAAGTTGTAAATACAGGAAACTAAATTAACCAATCCCTAAATCCCATTCAATCTGCAAGGAAAACTTCTTCTTGCCATCACACAAGAAACCGATATGAAACCTCACTTTGGTGGTCGGAGAAAAATCTCTCAGCTCCGAACTCAATGTCAATTTGTCCCAGCAAACCAAAGAAACCTCTCCGATAAGATGAATGAGAAATTGAAATTGTCAACACACGAAAATTTGGAATTTGGCCATTTGAACCTCTGCTGCAATGGGGAGCTGGATGATGATTAAAAGGGCGTCGGAAGGAAGTTAGGAACACTAGATAAACCTCTCCAATGCTCGCCAATGATGGAATGGGTGCACTGCCATCTTCACCGTTTCAGGCAGTGGCGGCAGCTGGGATTTCGATAATAGAATTCTCTTCGGAGAAACCTCTCCGACGAGTTTAGCTGATCAGGGGATGAACGCTAGTGACTGGGGACCTCGACGCCAATGAAGTCGCCTGAGAAATAGATATGGGAGAAGAGATGGGGGCTGTGAAGCACAAAATGTATAAATAGAAACGATGAACAATAGGAGCAACCACTGTTCATCCGTGAAAATTGAGTTTTTATACCTCTTGATTGAACCGGGATTTGAATGGGGTTTAGGTTTTGGTTCAATGGGGGCTTTTAGGGATTTGATAGGGGAATTAGACTTGAGTTAAGCTCAAGAGATTATCTCCTTGTGATGGGTTGAATAAATTTGGTTTGAGCTTCTTCATTTCGTTGGATGAACCAAACTTGTTTGGGTTGGTATCAATCTTCGAAGTGTGAGTCCACCTTTTTCCTTGGTCATGTACTAATTTCTATGAATCAACTTAAGTGTCCTATAAAACCAAATTTAAATTGCAAATGGATATAATACACCCAATATCAACCCAAAAAAATATATCAAATAATGACTTATTCAGCAAACCACATGAATATCTCATTCTGTCAGCTATATAAGGACCGATGAAGGTATGATCATTTTTTTCTCGTGCTCGAAGGTAACTCTTCTACACCAAGCGTGTGCACGTGCGCGCGCACACTCTCTCTCCCCTTTGTGAGTCTCATATCTCAGTTCAGTGTTGACTTGATCATCAGAAGGGCCACGCTAGCCCCTGTTGACATGATGGACTTTGTAGGCCACCTGATCTTAGCCAACTAGGAGATGGTTGTAACTTCTACTCCAAAGGAATCAGGAGAGGAGAAGTCCGAGCAAGTAAAAGGCATCATCAAATTGGTGTCATCTATGGAAAGAAATACACAAAGCTACGGTGATGAGTGAACAATGAAGCAACATCACCCTCAACTCTTCTACTGTCTACCAATCACAAATCCTCTGGTTTCCTCTCCTCACACTCCATCCTAGAGGGAGGGAAAAATCTTTGAAGCCTGGCAACAGAAAAGGACAATGACTTGGATCTCCCAGGCATGCATCTCCACATCCTTTCTCTCCTATGATAGCAAGATGAGAGGCTTGAATCCACCCACAGCCCTCTACTCCATAGGGAAAAAAAGGTGAGTGGCGTGTGAACGTCTCGACGAACTCAGCTGTTGAAGAGCTTGAAATAACATGATTTGCTTCATACTCCCCCAAGAAAGTTAATGAAGGATTTCTTGCTCTGTATCCCATTTTTTGCTCCATACAAATCAATTATTCAAGCAAAGTAGGTAGTTTTATCCCTTTCACACTAAAGGTAATGTGGGAACGCATTGCCCTTCGGCCATTCAGCCATTCGCCACTTGGCCAATCAGTCATTCTCCTCCTGGTCACCTAGCCAGGATCAACTTATCTCTCCTAGTCTTTCAACTAGGATCAAGCCATCTCTCCTGGCCGCTCAGCCTGGATTGAGTTAAGTCTCCCGGCCACTCAACCAAGATTGACTTATCTCTCTTGGCCTTTAGGTCAAGATTGAATCATCTTTCCTGGCCCTTGGCCATCCAATTGGGATCAAGCCCATCTCTCTCGGTCAATAGATCAAGATCAAGCAATCTTTCCTCGCAGTCTTATTGGGATCGAGCGGTTTCTGTCAAATGTCTGATTGAGATCGAGTTGCTCTCCTGTCCATTCTACCAGATCCAATTACCATGTACGGCCTTTTGGCCGACACTAGGTATCTTCTCTCCTAACAACCCAATTGTATGACTTTACCTTTCTTGGCCTTATGGCCAGGATTCAATCATCTCTCTCGACCGCCTAACTGGGATCGATCCACCTCTCCCTATCATTCAACAAGGATCAAGCCTTCTCTCTCTCTACCATTGACAGCGGATAGAGTCATCGCTCCCAAATTTTACAGTTGGGTATGCATTGGTCACATGTCCTTGCCCTCAGCTTTAGCCAAATGATCTTGCTTCAAATTGACAGCACGACCTCATATCTCATTCTTTTAGCTAGGCTACCTGGCCTCAGCACTTCATTCATCAAGCTCGGCCAAACGACCCCACCTCAGTCATTTAGCTATGTCGCACCACCTCAACTCTCATTACTTTATCCTTGTCCACACGATCAAACACTATTGTTCAATGCTCGGTCATTCAATGGCCGCTTAGCCTCAACCTTAGCTACAACTGTTTTACTACTTAATCGCCATAGCCCTAGCCCTTCATTTATCTATCTTAGTCACAACTAGACAATCTGACTCTTGCTAAGCATTCAGTTATTCAGCAACTACATGGCCTTATGTCAATCCTCCAGCTCGGCCACATGACCTCAACTCACAGTCTCAGGCCCAGTCACGCGGCCTTATTTCATTCTCTCAGCTTATGCACATGGTGTCTATCATGACCATACAACTTTGTTTTTGTTATTCCACCTAGGTCGTAGGACCCACATTGTGCTATGTTGCTTCATGACGTCAGGGTCTTAGCTTTGTTCCTTAGGCCACACGGTCTCAAGCTAGGTCGCACAACCTAACTCTGTTCCTTAGCATTTAGCAGTTCAATGGTCGCATGGCCTCAATTCAATTTTTCCTCTTAGCCACAAGGCTCTGACGGAGTTATTTTACCGAGCAAGCCTGAGTTAGTTAATCAGTCTTTACTACACAGTCTCAGCTTGTTTAATGGCCCCATACATCTCAGCCTCACTGCTTAGAGTTCTCCCAATCTCTCACACAGCTTGGTTTAATTATTTGGACTGTCACTACTTTAGCTCCCATCCTCATGGTCTATGGGATTAAGCACCTCTCCCTAGATAGGGAGGGATCAATGTGAGTAACAATATGACATAGAACTGGTCTTCTTGGTATTCTTATTTGTTAGAGTGTATACTAAAAACCTAGTTTTTTGTAAATATTTATTTTTGAAATAAAAGAATCACATTGGTCAAATATCTACATTTATATACTAAGTGTAGTTGTTCAATTAATTTATATTATAGATAACATGGTGTGTGGTGTTACACATAGAAGATCATGTTATCAGTTTCGTATAAATTATAAACAGTAGCTCACGACTAAGATGGATAGGAACAAACCATTGGAATAGTCGTAGTGTAATTTAGTATTAGTTTATCTTAACTATAAAATTACACTAGTACACTATAAGTGTATTGAGCAGAACCATTTGAGGTAGCTTCTTTTTGTACTGACTAAATAAAAGAACAAGACCTCTGTTATTATGGAAGTGTGTGCTCTTAATCCTAATATAATAATAAGCACATATACTTAATATTTATTTCTTTAATTTATCAAAGGATGCATTTAGTTCGACAAATCAATAGGCCCGATAAGTTGGGAAATAATATTATTTATAATGTGTGTTGTTGATTATAAAAGTAAACTGTCCTAGGAATCTAGGTTGATGATGTCTCCAAGAGGAGCTCATAAGGATTGTCATGTAAACCCTATAAGTCGACTTAATTCGACATGACAATGAAGTTGAGTGATACTACTCTTAGAACTAGATATTAATTAAAGTGAGTTGTCAATAAATCATTTAATTAGTGGACATTCAATATCTTAAACACAGGAAAACTAATACACTCATGATAAGAAAGAGCCCAAAATATAATTTAGGATTGATGTGGTAGTTCAATAATAGCTCTTTAGTGGTATGAGTTATTATTGATGAACTTGAGTTGGGTGTTCGGGGTGAACACGGAAAGCTCAAGTTCATCGGGAGACCATAACCAATTCCTCCTCTCTGTCCCTATTGTAGCCTCTTATATATAGTCTTATATCCATCCAAAGCCTAGCCTCTTAGCCCATGCTAGGGGCCAGCCCCTATTCTTGCTTGGAGCCCAAGCAAGGGGTCGACCAAGCCAAGCTTGGTGCTTGAGCTAGGGCCGGCCAAGTCTTGCTTGGTGCCCAAGCAAGGGCCGGCCAAGTGTGAAAAGGGAAGAGGGATTTTATTAAAAATAAAATTTTGATAAAATCTTTCCTTTTATGTTTCATCCACATTATTTTAAAAGAGAGTTTTAAATTTTAAAATATTTTCTTTTATAGATTTTCTACAAAGGATTAAAAGAGATATTAGATATCTTTTCCTATTTGTAGTTATCTATAATGTGAAAGAAATATTTTAATTTTTGACAAAACTTTCCTTTTTGTAACCATGATATAAAAAGAGTTTTATTTTTATCTCTTATCTTTTATAGATATCCATATAAGGATTTAAAAGAGAGATATTTTAATTTATAAAACGTTCCTTTTATAGCCAACCACAAAAGGGATTTATAAAAGAGAGATTTTAATTTTTATTTAAAATCTTTCCTTGTTTGGTTTTACAAGAGGTGGCCGACCATTAAGAGGAATTAAAGGAAGTTTTATTTTTGTTATAAAACTTTCCTTTTTTGGATTCACCAAGGAATATAAAAGAGGGGGAGAGGGTGCCTTCATGAGACACACAACCTATTATATTGTTCCTCTCCTCCATCCTTGGTGGCCGACCCTACCTCTTCTCCTTCTCTTCTTCATTGTGGTCGGCGACATCTTCTTTTGTGGAGCACTTGGTGGCCGGTAGCTTGGAGGTGAAGAAGTAGAGGAAGGAGACATTGTTTTCTAGCATCCCTTGGAGCATTGTGGTGGTGGCCGGAACTTGGAAGCAAGGAGGGCTTTGATGGTTTTCTTCTTGGTAGATCGTCGCCCACACGACGTTCAAGAAAAGAAGAGGAATATAATAAAGATCAAGAGGTTGTTGCTTACAAAGAAAGGTATAACTAGTAGTTTTATTCCACATCATGCTAGTTTTCTTTGTATGGATTTTGAAATACCAAACACAAGAGGCTAATAAATCTAGGCTATCGAATTTATGTTTTCGATTCTGTGTTTCTTTTGTTTTTTGAACTTGTGATTCGATTGTTCTTTTTGATTAAACCTAGGGTTACTATAAGAAAATTAAATATTGAATTTCGTTGAAAGACTTTGTCTAGGAAGTGATGGTTGCTCCCATATCCAAGAAGGCCTAGTGTCTCGCCATGTTTAACCTGGAAGCTTATCTCTGAAATTAATATTTAATTGAATTTGTAACATGAGCGGATTTGGATTAATAATATTAAGCATCGTTTGCGATCCAAATCTAAACCTCTAAGAACAGATAAGTTGAATTTGGAATCAATAATGTTAAGTTCTGTTTGCGATTTTAAATTTAATTTTTAAAGAACACAATAGGTTGTTAGGAGTGGTTCAGGACTTGTACAAAAATTTTGTATAGGGGAACCAGTACGATATTTTGGATAGCAACCAACAATTAGTATCAGAGCTAGGGTTTGCCTCTGTGTTTGGTTTTCAGTTTAATTATGCACATGTCATATATAGTTTAGGCAGGATAATAGTAGGATATGATAACTCTGTGGTTGCAGGCTCCAACTATTATGGCTTAATGTGATTGTGTGTGATTGGACCCTTGTACATGTCAAGGGCATTTTATTGTGTGTGCATAATTGTATTTATTAAATACAACTGGAGCTGTATTAGCCCTAGGATTTTACATTTTTTGTTCGATCTAGACTTCATGTACATTCCCTTGAGAAATATAGGATTGATATATGTAAAATTATATTTTTTTTCATGGATCGTATCCTTGCAAGACGTGGTACTATTAGAGCATCAGAGGCGCAGCAGAAAAGGAAGCTCGATGGACCCGACGACATGAAACCTAGGGCTGGCAGCACACGGAGGACAGTGATGGAAGAAGTCATAATAGTTGGAAAATTAATTTACATATTTATTGCTTTTATTTACTGTGATGTGTGTGTGCATGTGATGTGTGCTTGCATGATAAAATCCTCATCTTAAAAAACTAAGTGGGAGAGGGATTAGTAAATAAATTTCACAATCTCCATTACTGGTTTGTAAGTGATGCAACAAACTTGCGTGTTGGCTCTGAGTGCCTCCCTCCACAACGGATGAGTTTGTTTGCGGATCACTAGATCAAACTTCTTTTATGGATGGTTATAGAAAATTATTTAGGAGCGTGTGATCTTCTCTAACTGAATGGGTACAATTCTATTTAATGGACTAAGTATCAAGTAATGATATACACTTAGACACATGTAATAGTATACTCCCCAACGGAGTCACTGCTATTATTTATGTGACCAAAGGGATACCAACTATTAATTTTATTTGTCATAAAGTTAGGATGACAAGATAATAAAATTAATGGGTAAAAATCTCCTCTTGCAAATGTTGAATTTGTATACGCCCACACTAACATGCCATGCAAAATTCAAGGTGTTTTGAAGTGTTGGTAAATTTAAATAATATTGTTTGAGGAATTAATATTATTCTAAATTTAGAGTCTTGACTAAAAGTTTATTTTGTGATTCTTAGGGTGTCTTTCAACCCATTTGCTATTATACTGAAAGAGAACAAACTTACTAGTCCCAATTACATAGATTGGAAAAGAAACTTGGACATTGTTCTTACTGCTGAAGGCTATAAATTTGTACTGTTAGAGGTCTGGCCTAATATGCCTAATAGTGATTCTAGTGAAGAGGAGATTGAGAATCATATGAAATGGGTAAAAACAGATGAGATGGCGTGGTGTTACATCATGGCTTCAATGTCAAATGTGTTGCAACATCAGTATCAGGACTTACCAACTGCTTATGATATAATGAACAATCTCAAGGAACTCTTCGGACACCAGAGTCGGGCTGCTAGGCAAGAGGTAATGAGAAAATTGATGACAACCATCATGTCAGAAGGGACACCCGTAAGAGATCATATCCTAAAGCTGATGGCTTACTTGAACGAGATACAAATCCTTGGAGCTGAAATCGATGGGGAAACCTAAGTCGATATTATTCTCCAAATGCTACCCAAAAGTTTTAAGCAGTTCCGCCTGAACTTTAATATGAATAAGAGGATGCATTTATTGGCATAACTACTGACAGAACTTCAGGCAGCAGAAGAGTTATTTCGTCATAATTCTCAAATTCACTTTGCTGAAAATGTTTCTACTTCTAAGTCGAAAGACAAGAAGAAGAATAAGAAACAAGCTGGCTCAGCAAAGAAGGTGAATAGATCTCTAGGTACTGGACCGAAAGCTGGAGTAAAGAAGCCGAAAGGCAAGTGCTTTATTTGCAAGCAGACTGGACATTGGAAGGCGGACTGTCCTCGTATGAGAGAGAACAATAAAGGTATATCTTATTCTCTAGTAGTTGAAACATATTTAGCGGTGTTATTTACCAGCACCTGGTGTGTAGATACAGGAGCCACTGATTATGTCTGCAATACATTGCAGGGGTTCCAGGAAACCCGGCGACTATTTGAGGGAGAGATAACCGTCTACATGAGAAATGCTACAAAAATGGCAGTTGTTGCAGTGGGAGGCGTCTACTTATCATTCGATAGGAATAGAACTTTGGTTTTAAGAAATTATCTTTATGTACTAACTTTTAGAAAGAATTTAATTTCAGTTTCTAAATTGTTTGTGGATGGATATTCTGTTTCTTTTGATGACAAAGTAATTATCAAGAAGAATAGGGTTATTATCTGCTCTGGTATATTAATAAGCAATTTGTATACTTTAAATCCAATTTCTCCCACAAAGTAACAAATAGAAATTAATAACACATCTTCTAATTCTAATAAGAGAAATGAACCTTTGGAAATGAACCAAACATATCTTTGGCATCTGAGGCTTGGTCATATTAACTTAAGTAGGATTCAAATGCTAATAGTCGATGGACTCTTGGGTTCGTTAGTGTTGTAAAACTTTCCAACTTGTGAATCTTGCTTGGAAGGTAAAATGACCAAGAGACCTTTTAAGGCCAAGGGGTATAAAGCCAAAGATATGTTAGAATTGGTTCATTTTGATTTGTGTGGTCTTATGTCTATCCAGGCAAGAGGTGGTTTCGAATATTTTATCTCTTTCATAAACGACTATTCGAGATATAGGTACATTTACTTGATGTGCCGCAAATCTGAATGCTTTGATAAGTTTAAAGAGTATAAGGCTGATGCGGAGAAACGTCATTGTAAAAGTATCAAGACACTACGGTCTGATCGTGGTGGTGAATACCTCTTTAGAGAGTTTAGGAATTACTTATCAAAGGATGAGATTCAATCCCAATTGTCTGCACCTGGTACACCCCAACAGAATGGTGTGGCAGAACGAAGGAATATGACTCTTATGAAAATGGTTAGATTAATGATGAGTTATTCAAAATTATCAAATTCATTTTGGGGATATGCTCTGGAAATAGCAGTGTACATTCTGAATATGGTACCTTCTAAATCAATACCCTCTACTCCCATGGAATTATGGAATGGGCGTAAGCTTAGTCTGAGTCATATTCGGATATGGGGTAGCTCAACACATGTGCTGAAGGGAGATACTGACAAGTTGGATTCACATACAGAAGTTTATATGTTTGTGAGATATCCTAAGGGAACGAAAGGTGATTTGTTTTATAATCCTAAAAATCAGAAGATCATTGTTAACACCAATGCTCGATTTTTAGAGGAAGATTATGTAATGAACCACTAGCCCATGAGTGAAATTGTTCTAGAAGAAATTTGAGAGGACACGTTTAGTCTAGTACCAACAGTACAAGATGAAATATCACAAGAAACTACAACACGTATCACAAATGATACACAACCACAGACAGTGCCTCGTCGTAGTGGGAGGGTTGTGAGGCATCCTGAAAGATTCATATTTTAGGGAGAGTCTTTGGACTTGATCCCTGGTAAACATGAACCTGATCCCCGGACATATGACGAAACACTCCAAGATAAAGATGCAGTATCTTGGAAAAAAAACAATGAATTCAAAAATAGAGTCCATGTATTCTAACAAAGTCTGGGAGCTAGTAGAACCATCAAATAGTGTAAAAGCTATTGGATGTAAGTGGATCTACAAAAGGAAAAGAGGGACAGACGGGAAGGTGGAAACCTTCAAAGAAAGACTTGTTGTGAAGGGGTATACTCAGAAAGAGGGTATCGATTATAAGGAAACCTTTTCGCCGGTAGCCATTCTTAAGTTTATCCGGATACTCTTATCTATTGTCGCTCATATGAATTATAAGGTTTGGCAAATGGATGTCAAGACAGTTTTCCTTAACGGAAGTCTTGAAGAAAACATCCATATGAAGCAACCAGAGGGGTTCATTGAAAAAGGTAAAGAGCATCTAGTATGCAAGCTAAATCGGTCTATTTATGGACTGAAGCAAGTTTCAAGATCTTGGAACATCCAATTTAATGAAGTAATCTAGTCGTATAAATTTATTTAGTGTCCGGATGAGTCTTGTGTATACAAGAAGTGTGATGGAAACGTGGTGGTATTTCTTGTACTATACGTAGATGACATTTTGTTAGTTGGAAACAATATCAAAGTGTTGTCGGAAGTAAGGGTATGATTGTCCTTGCTTGTTTTAGCATGCAAGACTCCAAGAAAGGTTTTCTACCTTTTAGATATAGAGTAGCTTTATCTAAAGAGATATCTTCGAAGACATCAAAGGAGATAGAGGACATGAAGGCAGTTCCTTATGTTTCGGCTATCGGAAGCCTAATGTACGCTATGCTGTGTACGAGACCGGATATCTGTTTTGCCGTGAGCATGGTTAGCAGATATCAAAATAACCCTGGACAAGGACACTGGACTACTGTAAAGCATATATTAAAGTACCTGAGAAGGACTAGAGATTATATGTTAGTTTACCAGTCAGATGATTTGCTCCTTATGGGTTACACGGATTCTGACTTCCAATCAGATAGGGACAATAGTAAGTCTACATCAGACTATATGTTTAATTTAGGAGGTGGAGCCATTGCATGGAGGAGTGTTAAGAAGAAATGCGTTTCAGACTCAACCATGGAAACTGAGTATGTGGCAGCCTTTGAGGCAGCCAAAGAAGTTGTATGGCTCAGGAACTTCTTGATGGACTTAGATGTGATTCCTGGTTTACCCAAAATCATCACAATTTATTGTGATAATAGCGGTGTAATAGCAAACACGAAGGAACCACGAGCCCATAAGGCGAGTAAACACATAGAGCGCAAGTACCACCTGATACGAGACATCGTGAAGCGAGGAGAAGTTGTAGTCGCCAAGATTGCATCAGCAGATAACCTGGCAGATCCTTTCACTAAGGCCCTTCCAGCGAAAGCTTTTGATCGGCATGTTGAAGGAATGGGAATCAGATGTATGACAGCGTTTATGACATCATAGTCTTTTAGTATAAGTGGGAGATTGTTAGAGTGTATACTAAAAGCCTATCTTTTGTAAATATTTATTTTTGAAATAAAAGAATCACATTGGTCAAATGTCTACATTTATATGCTAAATGTAGTTGTTCAAGTAATTTATATTGTAGATAACATGGTGTGTGATGTCACACATAGAAAATCATGTTATCAGTTCCTTATAAATTATAAACAGTAGCTCACGACTAAGATGGATAAGAACAAATCATTGGAATAGTCATAGTATAATTTGGTATTAGTTTATCTTAACTATAAAATTACACTAGTACACTATAAGTGTATTGAGCAGGACCATTTGAGGTAACTTCTTTTTGTACTGACTAAATAAAAGAACAAGACCTCTGTTATTATAGAAGTGTGTGCTCTTAATCCTAATATAATAACAAGCACATATACTTAATATTTATTTCTTTAATTTATCAAAGGGTGTAATTTAGTTCGATAAATCAATAGACCTAATAAGTTGGAAAATAATATTATTTACCGTGTGTGTTGTTGATTATAGAAGGAAACTGTGCCCTAGGAATCTAGGTTGATGATGCCCCCAAGAGGAGCTCATAAGGATTGTCATGTAAACCCTGCAAGTTGACTTAGTTCGACATGACAATGAAGTTGAGTGGTACTACTCTTGGAACTAGATATTAATTAAAGTGAGTTGTCAGTAACTCATTTAATTAGTGGGCATTCAATATCTTAAACACAGGGAGACTAACACACTCATGATAAGAAAGCGCCCAAAATATAATTTGGAATTGGTGTGGTAGTTCAATAATAGCTCTTTAGTGGTATGAGTTATTATTGATGAACTTGAGTTGGGTGTTTGGGGCGAACACGGGAAGCTCAAGTTCATCGGGAGACCATAACCAATTCCTCCTCTCGGTCCCTATTGTAGCCTCTTATATATAGCCTTATATCCACCCAAAGCCTAGTCTCTTGCCCATGCTAGGGGCCGGGCCCTATCCTTGCTTGGAGCCCAAGCAAGGGGCCGACCAAGCCAAGCTTGGTGCTTGAGCTAGGTCCGGCCAAGCCTTGCTTGGTGCCCAAGCAAGGGGCCGACCATGTGCGAAAAGGGAAGAGGGATTTTATTAAAAATAAAATTTTGATAAAATCTTTCCTTTTATGTTTCATCCACATGGTTTTAAAATAGAGTTTTAAATTTTAAAATCTTTTCTTTTATAAATTTTCTATAAAAGATTACAAGAGATATTAGATATCTTTCCTTATTTGTAATTATCTATAATGTGAAAGAAATATTTTAATTTTTGACAAAATATTTTTTTTTGTAACCATGATATAAAAGGAGTTTTATTTTTATCTCTTATCTTTTATAGATATCCATATAAGGATTTAAAAGAGAGATATTTTAATTTATAAAACGTTCCTTTTATAGCCAACCACAAAAGGGATTTATAAAAGAGAGATTTTAATTTTTGTTTAAAATCTTTCCTTGTTTGGTTTTACAAGAGGTGGCCGGCCATTAAGAGGAATTAAAGGAAGTTTTATTTTTGTTATAAAACTTTCCTTTTTGGATTCACCAAGGAATATAAGAGAGGGGGAGAGGGTGCCTTCATGAGACACACAACCTATTCTATTGTTCCTCTCCTACATCCATGGTAGCCGACCATACCTCTTCTCCTTCTCTTCTTCATTGTGGTCGGCGGCATCTTCTTTTGTGGAACACTTGGTGGCCGGTAGCTTGGAGGTGAAGAAGTAGAGGAAGGAGACATTGTTTTCTAGCATCCCTTGGAGCATTGTGGTGGTGGCCGAAACTTGGAAGCAAGGAGGGCTTTGGTGGTTTTCTTCTTGGTAGATTGTCGCCCACACGACGTCCAAAAAAAAGAAGAGAAATACAATAGAAGATCAAGAGGTTGTTGCTTACAAATAAAGGTATAACTAGTAGTTTTATTCCGCATCATGCTAGTTTTCTTTGTATGAATTTTGAAATACCAAACACAAGATGCTAATGAATCTAGGCTATCGAATTTATGTTTTCGATTATGTGTTTCTTTTGTTTTTCGAACTTGTGATTCGATTGTTCTTTTTGGTTAAACCTAGGGTTACTATAAGGAAATTAAATATTGGATTTCGTTGAAAGGCTTTATCTAGGAAGTGGTGGTTGCTCCCATATCCAAGAAGGCCTAGTACCTCGTCATGTTTAACCTGGAAGTCGATCTCTGAAATTAATATTTAATTGAATTTGTAACATGGGTAGATTTGGATTAATAATGTTAAGCATCGTTTGCGATCCAAGTCTAAACCTCTAAGAACAGATAAGTTGAATTTGGAATCAATAATGTTAAGTTCTGTTTGCGATTCCAAATTTAATTTCTAAAGAACATAATAGGTTGTTAGGAATGGTTCAGGACTTGTACAAAATTTTTGTACAGGGGAACCAGTACGATATTTCGGATAGCAACCAACATTATTATCCTCGAGCAGGATGGATCTTCTGGTCTCTTTGGCATTCTTAGGGTTATCTCCGAACCAATTGGACTTTTGGCTATTCAAGTATTCGTATATGCCCAGGGATTGAGTTCCTCTCCCTGGTTCGAGCTGATTGGTTTTTGGTCTTCTAGGTATTCTCATTATTACCCCCAGGTGGGATTGGGCTTCTACTTTTCTTAGTATTCTTATTATTATTCTCGTTCAGGATTGATCAGACTTTAGATCTTCTTGGTATTCTTATGTCCTTACAATGGTGGGATTAAGATCCTCCCCCTAATTGGGATTGATCGAATTCTAGTCTTCTTAATATTCTTACTTATTCCCATGACCGAGGGATCAAACTTCTCTCCCCGGTCTAGGCTGATTGGACTTATGGTATTCTAGACATTATCCTCGATGTAGTTGAAAGAGCCCATTCAACTAAGATAATTTCTCTACCTAATAAGGCAATCAATACTCATTCTCAGTATCCTCCTACCGATTAATCAGACTTGAAGGGAGAACCTATTATGCATCATGGCTAAACTCAACCGGGCCATCGCTCTCTTTTACACCCTTACATGGGTCAACGCCCTCTAAGGGCTCCACTTTCTCCCGACCTCTCCATACTACTTGATTACAGCAAGTCCTAAACATATACTCCAACTATGTCGAGTGGACCTTCTCCGACCACAACCTCCAACAAGTACTTGGATGGTCGTCATCATTGCCCCATACTTAATCGGACTTCATTCGACTCTTCTCCTCAATGCGACTTGCAGGAGGAACATGTGATGGTATCCAGGGTTTCCTGTCCATGTTGACTACCTCCCCATTAGGGGTGTCAATTCGGGTGGGTCGGGTCGGGTTGGGTCGGGTTGGATTTTTTTTTTTATTTTTTTTAACCCAACCCGAACCCGACCCGAACCCGAGTTCAAACCAAAACACCTAAACCCGAACCCGACCAACCCAATCAACCCGAACCCGACCCATATAACCGGAAAATCTGATTCAAAATGATTTTTTTGGGCTATTTTCCCTATAATTCTTCACTTTTATCTCAATACTCCATCATTATCATATAAACATGATATTAATATACATAAAAACATCTAAATTTTTAAAATAAAATAATTTGATTTAACACCACAAAACCCTATATTTAAGTCAATCCGGGTCAACTCGGGTCAACCTGAACCCGACCCGAAAATTTTTAACTCTCCAACCCTCCAACCCGAACCCGACCCGAACCCGAAAATGGCCAACCCGAACCTAATTTTTTTCGGGTCGACTCGAGTTGGGTCATCGGGTCGGGTTCATTTTTGACACCCCTACTCCCCATAACCCAACACGTCTTGAAACCCCTTCTTCCCTAGCCTTACTTATTTGATCCTCTTGTAGAGGAATCTATGCTAAGTTAATCCTCTTCGACCCAACTCTTCTATCTAACTTCCACTCCTTAGTTTGACTTGGAAGAGAGACATGCGATGGTATATGGAGTTACTCCCGAGCACCTGACCTCACTTCCTAATTTGTTAGTATCCTTTCCCGAGCACTGCCAACTCACCAGTCTTCTTTCTTGAGCACCCAAAGGTCATCCAACAACGTTCCATTTAGACTTGGAAAAGTCACTAGGGAATTGCACTCCTGAGCACTCAGCGTTCATCTAACTTTGTCCCTTTCGGACTCTGGAAGGTCACTTGGAGTCTATTCTCCGAGCACTTGGTATTCATCTAGCGATTTTCCATTCGAACACAGGAAGCCCAATCGCAGCAACCTATTACTCAGACTCAACCTCGAACAACTCGCGCACACCTGACTAATAACCCAACAACCTTCGAAAACTCACACAAAAGGTGACATATGGCCAACGACCCGACAGTCTCAGAGGTACAATCCAATGGATGTTGTCCCAAGTGCCCTACCATCCTTCGTGCGACCCACCTATGGGTGTCATCTCGCTCATGTGGCAACCCACATGGAGATTTCATTCCATCGGCTATATAAAGACTAATGGACATAAGCAGGGACGATCCTAATAATTTTTGGGACTGAGTCTACTTTTTTTTTAAAAAAAAAAAGTTCCTAAACTATAATGGGAATTCATATTCTTTTAGTTTCATATTAACCTAAAATATTTTGCAACTGTATTTATTGATATCTCTATAATTATTTTTTTAATCTTTAGCTTTTTTTTTTTTGAACCATATATATGTGCTTAGGAGGCATGGTTAACCTAAAAATTCAACAAATAATTTAAAGGAATATCTTTTGCTTATGTTAGAATTTTGTGAGGCATTTTTAGTAAGCATATAAATTCATACCTCACGAAGATTTCTTACCATACATTAATGTAATTCCTAGTATTATCATAAAGTAAAGAAAATAACAAAGACTCCATTTAAAAAGCTCACTTTATATTCTTTGGTTGGGTTATGGTCTACAGAATTAATAGAGTCATAAACACTTTTTTTTCTTAAATTTAAAATCTCAAAAAACATACCCAAATCTCGTGTTCATCTATTAAGCAAGTCGAGATATTTACTCCTACTTTTGAAAATAAAATATTCTAAATTAATAATCAAAAGAAATAAGAGGGAAAAGAAATCGAATCTTTTAACTATTAAAAAATGATTCTACCAATAGGTGTTTTGTCACTTTTTAAGAACGGAAAAGGGGGAAAGAAATGATAAAGAGTTCTTCAATCAGGCCTTAAGAAGGATTAAAGTGCGAGGGATTGTATATTTAGTGAATTTACACTAATATATATAATAGGTTTTTTTCTCTAAAATTATGGGGTCCTAAAAAAAATAGGCATGAGTCGGACGACTCTTTTGCCTTGCACGACCCTCTAGGTAAGTTAAGGTATGATGGATTTTTTTTTTCTCGCGCATAGAAATTACTCTTCTCCACTTAAGCGTGCTCTCTCCCATTCTCTCATGCGTGGTTTGATTTGATCATCGGAGGGGTCATATTAGTTGCAATACACGGATATTATAAAAAAAATACTCGTATAGGGGCGGTTTTTTTGACTTTTAAGAGTGACTTTCAACCACTCCTATACTTTTACCAACGGTTTGAAAACTGCTCCTCTTGTCGCCGCCCCTATATCCTATCGAAGCGATTTTCGTAACCGTTGGTAAAAATTAAAAAACCGCTCCTATTATATTTTATAGGTATGGTTTGAAATTGATCTTACACGTTATATATATAACAACGATTTTAAACCATTTCTATAGCTATATATTCAAGAGGGGTTCAAACCACTTTAAAACTCTTCAAGTGTTAGAATGGTTTTAAACCGCTCTTACACACCATGGATATAGGAGAGACTTCAAAATGTCTAAATGTCATAATTATAGGAGCACTAATCCTACAGGTAGACTCACCGACCTTGGGCTCTGGGTTAATGGGTCAAATGCCCGTTGACCTTATTTTTATTTTTATTTTTATTTTCTTTTAAAGTTGGAAAAGAGATTAGTTGTTACTTGGGTTTGAATCTAAGTCTCCTAAATTAGAACCTAATTTCCTAACCAACTAGACTACAACTATTAATATTTTTATGTGTTAGTTAATTATTTAATAACCAGTCAATAGTTTCTTTTGTTATATTGTTATTCTTAGTAATTAGGAGAAGATTAAGAGACATATTTATTCATTTATTTATTAATTTATAATCACTTACTGATGGATAATTTCATATGCTGGTTAATTATTAAATAATTAATTAATAATTTTATTTTACTATATATTTATTCTTAATAAGTCCAACAATGTCAGGTTTAGTAAACGATTTTGATTACCTATGAGAATATGAGACTAAGATGATCTATGGAAAGGATTTTGATTCTAGTTGATGCTGAGAAGTGGAAAGAAAAAAAAATTAGATTAACTTTACTTGCTATTAGAGGCTAATAAAAGCAAAATTTTAAGAGAAAAAATAATAAGGTTAATATATTTTTAAAATAATGGTTCTATATAAATAATAATAATATTTAATAATATTCCAATCATAAATAATCTAATATTATTTTTAAATTTTAAAATAAATAATTTTTAATAAATGTCATTATAAAATATTTATAAAAAATATCAAAGTTATATTCTAGTAGTGCGAAATGGAGGATGGATAGAATCGAATAAAGAAAGAGAAAGGTTTTTCAAAGTGAGATTTAGGATTTTGGAATTGAATAGAGGAAGAAGAAAAGTTTTTGGCGTGAGATTTAGGTTCGGAGTTGAATAGAAAAAGAGAAAAGATTTTTGACATGAGATTTAGAATTTCGGAGATAGATAGAGGAAGATGAAGGTGTGGAGGTTGTGTGCGATGCCGGGAATGAAAGTTATATGTTTAGGGAAAAATATTAAGGAAAATTTTTTAAAGAAAATACATATAAGAAAAGAAAGAAAATTGATATATATAAAATTAAAAATTTTCTTTAACAAAAATAAAAATAAGAAAAGAATGAAAATCGATATAAATAAAATGAAGATTTTATAAGTTATTTAAAGATTAATTTATTTGACTAATAAATATTTATATTAAATAAATAAATTTAAATTTGAGATGTACAAAATAAAATTATATTAAGTAAATTGTACACTTTAATTGTTATTTTTTTTAAAAAATATTGATCAATTTTAACTTCAATAAGTTTACAGAATGACTACTAAAAGTGTATTGTTTGATAACTATTATTAGATATTAGAGCAATAGAAACAGTTAGTAGCAGCGTTTAACATAGAACTGCTGCTAAATGTACCCAACATTAGTAGTTTTAAGATTGCTTTAATAGCTGAATCATTAAGAGTGGTTTCAGCAGCGGTTTATTCAAATCGGTGTTAGAACTATTCAACAAGAGCGGTTGGAAAACCGTTCTAAAAAGGTAAGACATTAGAAATGATTTAGTTCAAACTGTTGATATTGTTTGATTTTCAAGAGCGGTGTTAAAATCGCTCCTAATAAACCGTTCCTATACCGGTATTTTTTTTGTAGTGGGAGTTAGATGACTCTTTTGCCTCCTAATAGGCACGACAAGTATGATGATTTTTTTTTCCCACACGGAGACTATCCTTCTCTACCTAAGCACGCGCGCGCTCGCTCTCTCTCTCTCTCACAGCCCTAAAGATAAGTCCCATATCTCAGCTTAACTTGATCATTAGAGGGACCACACCAGCTAGAACGCTAGCCCTCACTAATGTGCTTTGCTTCATAGGCACCGGATCTTGGCCAGCTAGGAGACGGCTATAGCTTCTAAGGGTGATCATGGATCGGATTGGTTCGGTTATTGGAGTAAAAAAATATTCGGCCCTACTAGATCAGATAATGCAAAATCGGGACCTACATTCGGCCCTATATCCGGCAGTTCTTATGTTTCAGATATCCGACGGGTTGTCAGTTATTTGGATATCCGACCCTATATCTAATAAATATAAAATATAAATATAAATATAATAAAATAAAATAAATTTTTTTAAAATGATAATAGACATTACTAATTACACATTATAGCAGCTAATCAGAAAAAACTATTATAATGTGTAGCAGTTTATCGGTAATAGTTGGTACAACGTGTAACAGCTTATCAACATTAGTTGCTACAAGTAGGGGTGATCGGATCGGGTTGATTCGATTATTGGGATAAAAAACTATCCGACCCTATTAGATCAGATAATGTAATATTAGGACCCTATATCCGGCCCTATATCCGGCGGATAATTTTTTTTCAATTCGATTGGGGTCGATATGAACGGGTTGATCGGTTTGACGGATTGACTGCTCACCCTTAGTAACTTCAACTCCAAAGGCATCGGGAGAGGAGAAGCCCGAGCTAAGTGAAGAAGGACGCCATTAATTTTTTTAAAAAAAATAAAAAATACTTTCACATATATACACTTGAAGAATAAGAAAATAAATCCCGCAACTTCTATATATGGTTTATCTACATCATGTTAACAATTTTAAATTCTGGACAAAAACCAAATTGGCATTTCAAATGATTGGATTAATTCTTGGATGTTAATACCCAACTATTCCGATTGATATCAAATCCATCTTGCTTTTGGAACTTGAATGTGTTTGAACTACGTACAGCTCGTACCTGCAACCGCATGAGCAGATCGGCGCTGTGTTTCTTCTCAAACCGGCTCTTGCGGAAAGCTTCTCGCGCCCTCTCCACCTCCTCGATTTCCTCGGGCGTGCCGAGGCTGGGGTCGAACTCCCACACCTGTCTGCCGACGTGATTGTTGGTCGTGCGCAACCAGGGGCTGCCGCCCTCAGCCACCTTGAGCTTCCACATGTCGATCGGGTGGAAGACGGAGTTCACCGAAGGGTATCGGAGTGGAAGAAGGTGGGTGTAGAATCTCTGAAGCTGCCGTGCGCTTCGCTCTTGGCTGGGATGGCGAGCATCTGAAGCGCAAGGACTCTTTATAACTAACGTTAAGTTTCATATTAATACGAAACGTCGGAAAATTGGAGGGGTATAATGACATTTGTCAAAGTAACTAAACTTCCACCCTGCAAGGCAAGTGCTAAGATTGGGGATGAACATGCAGGCCACCAGGCCAGATTTTCTGGACCGCATTTGTGGTCCAGATAAAGTTTCCTTTGCATGTATTAGTAGAGATGTATGATCTCCACTTGTAAAATTGGTGGGGACCATGCACGCCCACCAATGCATGAAAAGGGAGCCTCCTCTGGATTGCTTTTTGCGGTCCAGAGAATCTCTGCTCGCAGGCCACTTGTTACTTGACGTTAAACTAATATTTTAAAAATGAATAAATAAATAAAATGAGAATGAAAAATAGGAAAAATTAAAATAGTGCTGCCAAAAGTGTTTTATTCTGAAAAAATAGTTGTTTAATTTCACTAAATTTATTTTTAATTAAATTAATAAAACAAATTATAAGTGATAAAAATAATCGTAACAAAAGAAACCCAATTATTATTTTCTCTAATCTTCTCTCACTGTATCTTTACTGTTTTTCTCTAATATATTCGTCAATCATTTATTTTCTAACCCAATTAACAAATATCTATCGGCAATTTATCTTGAATTGATGAACAGGTATATTATATTTTGATAATTATTAAAGTGCATACTAATTTATCTAGTCTTCTCATTCTTTCTCAGTCAATGTCAACGGCATCCCATCTCAATATCTCTTTTCCTCCTCTCTCAACTCGTGGAAAGTAAATCTTCCACCCTTTTACTTTCATCTATCGATTTATTCCATTCGAATTTATTTTCCTAAAAATACTATGGAAGACCGAAAATACTAATAGATGATATATTTAAATTCCTTACCATTTTAGAAATTTATAAAATTTAAAATAAATATAATAAAAAATTCTTTAGTTAATCAGTGGATTCCATTATTTATTTTAATTTTTTTAAAAAGTGTTAGGCACTGATGCGAGTCAATTAATTAAGAGTCAAATAAGCATATCTTCTTAAGTAATGTAATAATTGCGCAGACGATGGACGTATGATATCTCTAGCGTAATGATTAGGGGTTGATTCTCAGGAACTGACGACCTGGGGTTTACCCCACCATGCGCCTATGACCTGTGTACCTGCATAAATCTCCCTCAATATTCATGGGGCTGGTACTAGCGGGGTCGCTAAGGTAACGGATCTACTTTTTTTAAGTAATGTAATAATAATAACATAAAAAAAAAATATTTTTTTCCAGAATTTATTTTATTTTTTTTTCAAATGCACTCAAGAGGCTCAATTCATAGAAATATTCTTAATATTTTTAAGCTATTATCATCTTAGTCCTAACCATGAACCTCACTAATTAATTAATTAATTAATTAATTAACATGAAGGAAATGACGCCGTACGTGGAAGTGAAGGTACATCATATACGCAATACATTGTTTTTCCTATCAAGTAATAATATAAATAGTTTGAGTGTGAAATAACAACTGTTTGAATCTATTGAAATGGAATTTAGCAGTTTTAAAATGAAAAAGGGTGTTTTGAAAAAAGAATAAGAAGGTAAACTCGAAGGGCGTTAATGAAAATTTTCCATTACATCAAGAAGGAAAAGGAAAACAAATATAAGTCCTTGAATAATGCATTAGCAAAAATCAACCAAGAATAATAATTCGTTTCATTTTTTTCAAATTTGAATGACAATAAAAACTTGAAGCAAAGATATTCTATAATGTTAATATTTAGATTTTAATTTACTTAGTATCCATCTTATTAAGATAACTAACCTAAGGATTCACTCATTTCTCAACGTTCCACTATAAAAACCTCCTTTTTGGAGACTTTTTGGAGACTTTCCGGAGGTAAAGACGCCTCGTACAAGCTGTTCTTACAAGAACACAACAACAAAATGCAAACAAGATTACAAACTAAATCGAAAACGACTTTACAACAATGAATATTACTTTGTTTGCTCTTTTCTTACTTTGAATTACCTCTTGGTGGTAGGAAATACAGTAGTACTTGTCTCCCAAACACACAAGAACTGGCGTCTTCAAAACATCGTGAAACTCTCTTTTCTAGCTAGGATTCCTTTTAGGCTGGAAAATATCTCTGAATCGATTGGTCTTACCTCGAATCGTTTGTCACATCGAATAAGACCATTCAAACCTGCAGAACAACTCTTTTTTACTTGACCAATCAATTGTGAGTTATACTAATCGATTGCAATCAATTCACTAATCGATTCTGAAGCCTTCTGTTCTCTCAAAAAAATATTGCTACTCGGCCAATTGATTGATAAGGCTGAATCAATTAGGCCAATCAATTTGATAGCATTCTGTTTCCTTGTGAAACAACTACCAATCGATTATGATTCCTTACGTCCCAATCGATTGCTTCAATCAATTCCGAATCTTATTGTGCTTTATGAAAAATGCTACTAGATTGCCTTAATCGATTAGCATTGCTCAATCGATCAGTCCAATCGATTTGAACATACAAACCCAAAATTTCAGGTTTGGGGTTTGCAAATCGATTCCATTTCCTGACAATCGATTACCAACCCTAATTTTAGCTTTTCCAAGACTGAAGTCACGTCTTGCTTGTATCTGATTGACCTTAACATACTAGGACTTCCTCTACCTAACATCTAGTCATTCGTGACCTGCTGGGACTTATTGTTGCCTAGTATCTGGTCACACTTAACCTGCAAGGGCTTCTTCAATAAGTGTCTGGTCCTCCTTGATCCACTTGAACTTTCTCTTGCCAATTTTTCATTAGACTTTCTATCACCAAGTGTTCGGTCAACCTTTAACCCACTTAGGCTTTGCCCTTACCAACCTTCTCGTTAGGCTTTCTCTTACTTAATCTCAAGTTAAGACTAGTTACTCGGTATATTTCTCACCTGCCTAACCATAAGTTAGGAGTTTTCATTGCCTAACCTTCAGTTAGAACTAGTCACTAGGCAGACTTCTCACCTACCTAGCTTCCAGTTAGGACTTTCCATTACGTAACATCCAGTTAGGATTTTCTAAGTCAAGTATCCGATCCTCCCTTAACTTACTTGACAACTCTCTCACATATTGTCAAATATTGAAGCTCATGTTCGAGTCAATTCAAATATAGTTAATCTGATCAACCTTTATCCAAGCACGATTACACCAATAATTATTATACATTTAACATATTTTCACTTGATTCTTTCCCATCGTAATATTAATATGTCAAATAAAATTGAGGAAGTCTGAAACAAAAAAATATTACAATCAAAAGATTGACCTAGGAATAAAAAGAAATAGCGAAGAGTAAAAAGTAGAAATGTGAGAAAATAATTGCATTAAATTTTTAAAAAAATATTGTAAAAAAAAAATTAAGAAGTAAAAAATATAAAACTAGAGAATGTTGACAAATTGTTGCTGTAATCATTCTCCAGGTCAATTTTGCCTAGTTTGACTAAGCTCGAGTGGAGTCAAGCTTCAGTTTCGATGTTTGAATAATATATTGTGGATAACATGTTTGGACAATATATTGTGGGATATATATGAGAGAAGTCAAGTAGGTTATGGAGGATTGACACTTGATTGTTAAAGTCTTAATTAGGGTTAGACAATAGTAAAGTCCTAGCTGGGGGTTAGGTAAGGAAAGTCCAAACTAGGGTTAGACAAGAATAAAGTCCTAACTGTGTTGGTGCGGGAAGCATCAGACGATCGAACCCAAGTTTTGATAATGACAAAGGGTTCAAAGTTAAGTAGTGTTGTGATCTAACAAGTTCATAGAACTTGCAGGAAAGTCCTAAGTGATACTTAGGAAAAAGTCTTAGCTGCAGTTAGGCAGGTGGAAAACTCTACGGGGTGGTAACCCTAGGTCATAGGGGGTGGTAACCCTATGCGGAAAGTCTTGGCGGGTTGACAGCTTCAGGCAAAAGTCCTAGGGGGTAACCCTAGGTGGAAAGTCCTGATGTCACGAACCAGGTGAAAGACTGGACGGGTCGGGAAGCGGAACTCTAGCATAAAGTCTGGAAGCTTCGAACGCTGAGCAAAAGTTCAGTCGATCTGGAGAATCGCACTGGTAACAGGTAAATCTCCTAAGTGGAGTAGGTGAGGACGCATTCCCCGTAGAGGGAACAGTAGGCGTCGGGTCGACCTACAGTTTCTGGTTGAAAATCCGAAGTCAAACCCGGACAGTCCGTTGACTGTTGATATCATTTATCATATTTCTGTGCTAACTTTGTTTTGCAGGGTTTGTGTTTGGGACTAACACATTTTGCAGGAACAAAGGAGCACATTTAACCTCGGATGAACAGTATCCGAGGTGCCTCCATGGGACTTGGAGGTAGGGGTGGGATAGGGTCGGGACCCGTCCCGTAACCCCCTTACCCAATACCCGTCCCGATAAGAATTAGGAATTTTTTTTTCTCCCGATCCCGTACCCGAAAAGTGTCGGGACCCGAATGTTCGGGATCCCGAATATTCGGGATCGGGTAGGGACCCGTAAGAATATCCCGAAAAATATTTTTTTTTAAAAAAAAAATCTATAGAGACTCAAACAATATTTTAGTACAATACAAATAAATTAAAATGATTTCTTGGTACATAACCATTAAAAGCTAAAATATCTTCCTAGGACATCATAAATATATTAAAACTAATAAAAAAAACTAAAACTACTACTTAGTTTATACTTTATACCTAATACAAGAAAATCCAAAAATAAAAGTTGTCATGTCAACCATTGTATCAATAATGAATTGATGATATGGTGACCTTAGTCCTTAGAAATGCTTGGATTCAACTTACAGAAAAAAAATCATAAAAATTATTCTTTATATCATTTTATCAGTTTTCATATCCTAAAATAAACTAATTGATTATCTTCTTCACACATTGCCAATAAATTATTTAGAAACAAAATTATGATGAAGTATGAGAAAAATGAAGAGAAAAAAAATAAACATAATAGTTAGATGCTTAAAATATAAAAAAAATAATGTAAAAAATAATATTTTTAATATAAAAAATAATATTTTTAATATAAAAATAATATTATAATATAATCGGGTCGGGACGGGATTTCCGTCGGGAGAAAAAAAATTCCCGATCCCTTTCCCGATATTGATCGGGACGGGAAAAATCCCGAACCTTCGGGTCGGGAAAATGTCGGGTCGGGATATTTTCGGGTCAGAAATGGGATGGGATTCGGGAAGGGTTGGGATTTTCAGGAATTTTTCCAACCCTACTTGGAGGCGCCTCGGGTGCTAGCCGAAGCCAGCTGTCCAGAGGCGCTGGAGGCGCCTTGGAGCAGGCGTTGGAGGCGCCTTGGAGCAGCTTGGAAGCGCCTTCAATGGGATAAGGTGCGACCAGATCAGAGCTGATCCACGCGTGCGACTCAGCGGCCTAGAGGCGCCTCGGACAGGCTTGGAGGCGCCTCCAGCACTGTTTAAAAGGGGGGTCGAGGCAAAGGCTCAGAACAAGAATTCTAAATCAATCTTTCATCAACCTACTGCCTACGTGACGACCTTGAAGTGTTATTTCAAGTTCCCGACGACCCGGAGCTCCGATATTGTTTGATTTTGTCGTCGGTATAAGTTTTCTTTAATTACTACACTTATTGTAACTTACATTTGTACAAACTCTTTGCGCGATATAGTTGTTGCCTATAGTAAGCGATCAACCATCGCGGGCCTTGGAGTAGGAGTCGCCACAGGCTCTGAACCAAGTAAACGACCTGTGCCTTCTGTGTTTGTGTGATTCTTTCTATTTATTCCGCTGCTTTATTACTCGAACGATTTACGATTCTGATATGCAAAATAGCCACGAGCGCTATTCACCCCCATCTCTAGCGCTTCTCGATTCAACAAACTGTGGTTAGGGAAAGAAAAATCTAAGTGGGTCAAGGAGGACCGCATGTTGACAAAGGAAACTGCGGTTAGATAAAAAAAAAGTTTGAGTAGGTCAAGGAGGACCGTACATTGGTAAAGCAAAATCCAAACTGCGGTTAGGCAAAAAAAAAAGTCTAAGTATGCTAAGGAGGACTGCACATTATCCAGGAAAGTCTTAACTACGGTTAGACAAACAAGTCCAAGTGGATCAAGGAGGATCGCAAGTTCACAAAGGAAAGTCCTAACTGCAGTTAGGCAAAGGGAAGTCCAAGTGGGTCAAGGGATCACACGTTGGCAAGGTAAAGTCTTAACTACGGTTAGGCAAGAGGAAAATCTAAGTGGGTCAAGGAAGACCGCACTTGGTGACCTGAAGTCCAACAAAAAATTGGAAAAGTCTAAGTGGGTCAAAAGGTTGACTGGACACTTGGTAGAGAAATCCAAATAGGTCACGGTTGACCAGAGATTGGGCAAGGGAACCCTAGACTTAGGTTAAGAAAGTTAGGTTTGGGTAATTTGAGATATAGAGGCGCTCTCAATCGATCCACTAATCAATTGAGAGATGCGCCAATCAATCAATGGATCGATTGGGTGCATTTTCTTCGCGATGCACAGAAGCATGGTGAATCGATCTGGTGATCGATTCACCTTGAACTTAATTGATTGGGTAATTGATTAGGAAAAGCTTGTGGTAAATAGAGAGCTTCTGGATCGATCGACTGATCGATTGACTGCTCCAATCGATTAGGTGATCGATTGGGCACACTTTTGTCGTGAAGCATAGTAGCTTCCTCGTGAGAGCGTGATCGATTGGGTGATCGATCAAGAGGAGCTTAATTGATCAGGTGCTCAAGTGGGAGGCGAACAAGAGAGTTGTTGTGAGGTTTGGATGGCTAGATGTGCTCGTATCTCATGTGACAATCGATTGGGGGTAAGGTCAATCAATTAGAAATCCTAGATCGTGAGGTATAAAGGCATTTGTGAAGATTTAAATGCAACTCTTCATATCCACTATTAGATTTTGAGGAATGTCCTAAGGTAATTATAAATATAGATTCACTATTTGAGTGCATATTATATATTTAAATGGTCTTAAACTAATTTACTGGATATCCGCAATACAATTCATAGCATGAGAAAATTTGTGATTGGATCACAACTTGTGATTATCTCTACATATGCAATTATGAACATATTAAAATTTTTCTAGTCATCGAATTGGTACATTTAGACATTATCAATTCTGTAAGACTAGCACGGATTATACTCATTGGTTTGACCAAGCAGCTATTTCTCACTAGTTGGACACATTGGGATGTTGAGAGTTAAATGGGGATGCTAGTTGTGGTAACTAATTCATTGAAGTGACTTACTATAAACCTTCGTATGACTCTCTACATATATGGATATATCTGTGAAGTTCTTACTACAGCTCTATTGTAAGTTTCTTTAGACTTGAGGTATACAAGTCATCTTGGTTATGGAGGCTTATACTTTGACATCTTAAGCAAACATCTCTTGGAGGTGTGGGCCCGAGATGATTAGGTACAAATCAAAGTGCCCAAAGGTGTTTGGATAGCCCATAGAGGATTTACCCTCCTTATGTGGAGACGTATACCCTATGATCACTTGTTAGGATTATTACTCAAAGTCTTTGGCTAAAACATCACATGTTAAGACTATAGGACTCTTGTACACATGTACGAGTAATTTGAATCCGCAGAACAAGGAAGTATTACTTAGGCTAAGTGTGATGTAGTCAGCCTAGTGGGGGCAGACACATGGACCATGTCATATACTAAGTGGGTATAAGACGAGTGAAATGAATGAGATACGACTCACTCTAACTTATGAAGGGTTCAGAATTAGTTCTGAGATCAACTGTGACTTTTTAGTTAATTGGGAATCATGATGTACTACTAGGTGTCACTCATGATCATTCCATAATTAAGTAGTTAATATGGACAACCAAGATAAACCAGGAACTTATTAGGTCACGCAAACTACAAGTCTCTAGAAGACATAAAATAAGTTAGAGAATATGATTCTTAGATCAAGAGATAAATGTTTGGTTGGACCATATATAAAATAAATATGGAAATATTTATTGAAACGAAAGCATGGATGTGCCACATTTCTTATGAAAGAGTTGGACCCTATTTGATTTAGTTATGAACCAATTTAGTTTAGCTATGAGCCAACTTGATTTAGTTGTGAATCAAACTAAGAGGTTAATGGGCTAATTTTTGGTTAAAACATAATGGATTGGATTTAGACTTTCTAATACAACTTATTAAAGAAGACTATATATTAATATGGTTAAGAGAGAATTAATACACAATTCATGATTGGCTTAATTAGGTTTTGAAAATCTAAACTCAATACCTTTTTCTCTCCCTCTCTCTTGCCGCTGACCACAACAAGAGGGTCTCCTAGACCCTCTTGTTGTCGTGAGCCATCTAAAGGAAGAAAATCTTCCTTTAGCTTCTTCCTATTCTTGCTCCTCTTTCGCTTGTGTCTAGTACCTTCCGAAAGCGAAGCTTGTTCTCTTTGAATTATCTTGAAGAGCTCAACGTGGATACTAACATCACAAAATGTTGTCGTCTTTCTCGTTACATGTCATCCGTAAGGCATACCTAGAATAATTGTTATTCAATTTATTTTTATTTTATAATCTTGTCTGCGCAATTGCATCTTGCATGCGTGTGGTGTGCGTGATGTAATAAATTAGTTTATTTATCGTTAAGTCTTCTACTGTGAATGTTTATGAAATGTGTTTTTAGCACACACCACATCGGGCATATCCCATAATCCACTCTTCACCATCGGTTCATGGAAGATTCAAGACAAAGTGCTACTATATTTCTGAGTCTCTACAAGAGACATCTACAAGTTACAAGAGACCAAGCAAGGTGTTCATTGTATTGTTTGTTTATTTCCTTATTGTATTTTCTTGTTGAGAGATTGTACAAAGTTTCTCCACCTCCAGAGTGTTCCCAAGGAGTATTTTCATAGTGGAGAGTGTAATCTATGTGGATCCTTGGATTAGTCACCTTGTTGAAGTGGATACCAAGTAAATCCGGGTGTTGGCATTACTTCAAGTGTTTTATGTTACAACTTATTATCGAAGAAGTGATTGGAGCTAATCACCTCCTCTAGCTCGCTGGAGTGTCTTAATTACAAGTGGTATCAGAGTAAGGTTGCTCTTCATTGGACTCATCGTCGAGAGAGCAATGAGCTAGTGGAAGAAGAATACATTGAAGCTTGAAGCCCTAATTTCAAAGTCAAGAAATTATCATTCAAAGAACTCAAGTTCAAGAATGGAATTTATAGACGAATTAGGATATGATATTCGAGCACCTCTACCATTTGGCATTGAAAGCTTCGACCTTTGGAAATCAAAGGTTGAAAAAATTTTTATGATCAAAATTGAGCAATGGTTTGCTCTAATAGAGGAGTTTCAAGCTCCAACATATTGCAAAGGGAAGCTTCACAAGAGAAGCAAATGGACCGAGGAGCAACTAAGAAAATCTGAGGCAAATGATAAGATAACTAAAATTTTGATTAATTTATTACCTAACAGTGTCTTGTGCAATATAGGGGATTATAAGAGTGCAAACGAGTTATGGAGCAAGTTAGTCAAGTTCCATGAAGATTCATCCCTCCATATTGCCAAATCAAGAAAAATTCAAAGAGGGAGACTCATTGGATCAAGAGGAAAAGGATTTGGAAATTGAGAGATGTTCAACATCTAAAAAAGAAATTGAGGAAGCATCCATCACAAGGAAATTGAGGGTAGAGATAATTGATAATGGAATAACAAGAAATTTCATCATCCGAAATTAATGTGAAAGAAGAAAGTGTCACCTCTATAAGTAAAATTCATAAAAGTATAACAATTTCAATTTGTCAAAATAAAAATCATATCATTTATTTTGAGTGTTGGAAAAATGAATATTACAAGAATAAATGTCCAAAGTTGATCAAGTAGAAGGGTCAAGCTATTAGTACCCCAAGATTTACAACAGAGAAGATAATCACTCCCTAATTCGCTGGAGTATCCTAACAAAGAAGAACTCAGACACAACAATAAAATAATGTAAAATAAAAACATGTTAAATTATAATCCAAAAATTTAGAAATGTGTATTAAAAATGCATTGCCCGATTTCTTCAGGGCTAAATAGGAAAAAAATTATTACAAAAATTGACTTTTTTTTTTTTTTTGATAATTTAAGTATCGAAGTTTTACAATCCAATTAATCTCGAAAGTTAAAGATTTGATTTATAAAAATTTATGATTAATTCGAAAGGCCGGTGACAGTATACGATGGCCTAGTCATCCTATAGCTGTGCTTACCACTACACGTCCGACATTACATGTGAAATATTGTAATAACATTATAGTGACATGCTTAATTTCCTGCTCAATAAATTGAGCAACCGACTTGGCTCACGTACCTCATTATAGTCTTTTAAGGTTTGACATCGACTTTCAAAGTATTGTGCATCTCAACCAGCCATAATAATTATTCGACATCTCAACCATCCATAATAATTATGTTCGTGCAGTCGATCTGCCAAAATTAATAATTTGAATTTTGATATTTAATCAATATATTACTGAATAAGTGAGATATTTGTAGGAAATTTTCTTACAAATATTATCTCTTGTATTATGATATTATGATAGGATATTTAAGTTATTACTATCTCTAATTATTTTAATACTATAATTTCAATTAAATTTAAATAACTTTGATTAAATTAATGAAATCCTAAATAGTGAAACTCTTTCCTCTAAATAAATTGGACTACTGGCCTGGCCCGTTTCTATAGTTCATCGTAACATGTGACAGCGTTCTCATACATGTGACATGTCCCATGGTGGATCCGTCACCTCAATGGTAAGCTCTGATTGTTATATTAAAAATATTATATATCCATCGTTAGTCCTATGCTCTGGGACATATGACATGTACGAAGGGTTTGACATTGTGAGCACCAAGTTCGACTTTAATAATTCAACTTTATTCGACAGCACCCATAATAAATTCCTAAGTAATTGACATTCAGAGCATTAACTCATTTTTTTAAATGCCCAGCATCCCAAGTACCTAACTCAAGTGCTTATCATCTTGTGCATTCACATTGGCTTACAGAGTACTTGGCATCTCTATTGGTACGAATTCTTTTAGATAAAACTTAAAAATAAATATATAAAAACTTAAGTTTAAAATAGACAATATCATATTATTATGAAGATATTAATTTTTTTTTATTTAAACAAGTGATATTAGATGTTAGGACACTTGAGAGCTAGAGGGGGCCGAATAGCTTCAATCATTTCTTGTCGTTGTTTTGTGCTCGTCGTTGAAAGCGCAGTGGAAACTTCAATCAACTTGGATGCCACATGCATTACACTATGATTTTACTTGGTATCCATCTCCTTAAGGTGACTAATCTAAGAGTCCACTCCTCAGTCACAACATCCACTAAGAACTTCTTCCTTATCAAAAACCTTCCAGAGACAGAGATACCTCTTACAAGTTTGAGCACAAGAATACAACAAGAAAATAAGAAAGCAAGAAAGCAAAGGCAAATATATTCGAAAATGACTTTACAATTAAAATCTTACTTGCTTGATCTTTTTGTAGTTTGAAAATGCCTTTTGTTGGTCTGGAAATGCAGCAATACTATTCTCCAAAACACCCAAGAACTAACAGTGAAAAGCTTCTCGAATCCTTAAAGCCTTTAGATCGAGGCTAATTACTGCCTATCAGCTGACTGATCTTATCCATTAATCAATTAATATAGTCTCTGACCATTGAACGACCTCTGAACTTTCTAAGACCTATTTGATTTTGTCGATAATCAATTAATGTAACTATTAGTCAACTGATCGAATTAGTCAAATCAAACAAGCGAATTTGACTCTCTTCTGTTCAATTCTAATCGGCATCATCCGACTGATATAAACCATTAGTCGATTAATGTCATCAGTTGAGTCTAACAACCATATCGACTTGTTTCTATTCAGTTTGTAGAGTCATCAGTCGACTAATCACACCCATCAGTCGACTGATTCCATCAATTGAGTCTAGCAACCGAATTGACTTACTTTTGTTCAATTTCTAAAGTCATCAATCAACTGATCAAACTCATCAATTAACTAATACCTGAGTTTGGTAAATATAGATCTTTAAACGAGATCTATTTCACAGTAAAATTATTTCGTTTTGATATCTGAGTCAAAAGTTATGACATTCGAAAGTTTGCTCTACCGGAACTTCCTCATTTCATGTCAACTCCTTGTTGGACTTCCGACCGCCAAGTGTTCGATTAACTGTGACCCACTTGGACTTTCCGTATCGTGCCAAGTGTCCAGCTTCTAGCTAACCTAATTTTGACTTTCCATCTCGTGCCAAGTGTTCAGCTCCCAGCTGATCCACTTTAGACTTAACCTAATTCCCAACTAGGTTTACCTAGTTTCCAACTACGTTTACCTAGTTTCCAACTACGTCTTCCACCGTCTATCCCCGCTAGGACTTCCATTGCCTAGTTCCCAATTAGGACTTCCATTGCTTAGTTCTCAATTAGATCTTCCACTTGTAGGATCGAAGCGTACATGAGGAGGGAGAGGGGGGGGGGGGTGAATCACGTGTATTTTAAAAATAAAGTCTTTTTTGAAACTTAATAAAAAGTACAACAGAAAAATTAAATAAAAACAAAAACACAAGACTCGATTGGTTACTTGGTTCGGAGCCTTCGACGACTCCTACTCTAAGACCCATGATCCCTCAGACTGTATCAACGGGGTAATCTACTAAATTCTCTTCTGAAACTGCTAGAAGAGTAATCTGACACTTTCCTTTTGCAAGTATAAAAAATATACAATAATAAAATCGTTACCAACACTTCGGAGAATTGAATCTGATTGGGCTCGTGTATTGGTGTCGGTCTGCCGGCAGTGGTCGGATGTCACTGAATAGTAGCACAGTAGCAGCAGAGCGTGGTCTAAGCGGCAGAAGAGTCGTAGTACCTTGTATGGAAGTTCTGTGTCTTCTGTTGGCTAAATACCCCTTTTATAAGATATTAGAGGCGCCTCCAATGCCACTGAAGTCACCTTCAACCCCAAACCTCATCCCCGAAGAAGCGACCCCTCATCCTCAACGAAGCCTTCTGTCTTATCTGCTCGAGAGCACCCTCATTGAGCTCCAAGGTGCCTCCATTGCACTCTGAGGCACCTCCAACACTCTGAGGTACCTCTCCTCACGTGGTTCGACATAACAATCTTCCAAAGCTCATACCTTTTGACTCTGAACTCGAAATTAAGCTCTGTTAGTTGCCACACATATAAAATTTGAAGATCTACATTTGTCTCTACATTACAGAGTTAGATCCTATCTTATATTTATGAGTTAAAAGAATATCTATATATATATATATATATATATATATATATATATATATATATATATATATATATATGAGTTAGATCCTATCTTATCTAGACCAGGATTTAGTTTCAGTCTCAACCTAGATTTTCAAAATGAATCTAAGTTGGACCGACGCCTATAGTCCCTACTAGGACTCATCCTCACTAGATCACTCTCCTCCAGTGCATACCTTACTTGCCATTTACAATCACTTGACTTGCCTCTTGATCCATCATGTCTTCCTGCTAGTTGTCAGGTCTGCAGACCCAACTGGACTTTAGTCAGTTGTCAAGTCATACAGACCTAGCTAAACTTCCTATCAGAGATTAGGTCACTCCTTGACCTATCTGGACTTCATGACAATTATCAAGTCCTCAGACCTAACTGGACTTCAACTAGGAGTGACTAGACAGGCTTCCTTAAGGGGAACCGAAGACTTTAAACCATCATACAATCGATCGGGGACCTTAAGGAGTGACCAGACAGACTTCCTTAAGGGGAACCAGAGACTTTAAACCATCACATAGTCGATCGGGGACCTTAAGGAGTGGCCGGAGAGGCTTCCTTAAGGGGAATAGGAGACTTTAAACCATCATACAATCGATCGGGGACCTTCAGGAGTGACCGGACAAACTTTCTTAAGTGGAACCAGAGACTTTAAATCATTACATAGTCGATCGGGGACCTTAAGGAGTGACCAGAGAGGCTTTCTTAAGGGGAACTAGAGACTTTAAACTATCATACAATCGATTGGGGACCTTAAGGAGTGACCGGATAAGCTTCCTTAAGGGGAACTGGAGACTTTAAACCATCCTTTTGATAAACCATGGATTTTTGCATCAACATTACTTATTACGCAGAAAATTAATTTTGCTCGAGCATATAAATCCGACCGGTCCATCATACAGTCAAAAGGAGCATTTATATTATAGATGTTTAATCTCTTCAGGGTATATAAATCCGACCGGTCCATCATATAGTCAATAGGAGCATTTATATTGCAGATGTTCAATCTCGCTCGGGTATATAAATTCGATCAATCTATTATATCATCGGAAATAGTCCAAAGGAGTATTTATACTGTGTATGATTATTTCTGTTGGAACCCCAAGGTTGTTTTGGTGTGATTAACAAGTTAAGTTAGGTCCTGTGTGTTTCTAACCTTGTGTCTAATTGTGTAGGAGCTTAGGAGTACAGGTACTCGAGCGAAAGACGCAGCTAGCGAGAAGGACGACATGCGGTGCGTCCGAGGGACGAGGTGCTGCGGAAGAGTACACCGGCGGACGAGAAGGAAGCGTGCGGTGGTTCCGAGGGACGAGAGCCAGAGCGGAAGATTGC
Source organism: Zingiber officinale (assembly GCF_018446385.1). Lineage (NCBI taxonomy): Eukaryota > Viridiplantae > Streptophyta > Magnoliopsida > Zingiberales > Zingiberaceae > Zingiber > Zingiber officinale. Next base: position 130,552,659 of record NC_056002.1, on the reverse strand, counting down.
TCGGGGAGCAAGAGACGTATCTAGCGAGAAGGTCGGCACAGGGTGCGATCGAGGGACAAAAACTGAGGACGAGTACGCTGGTGGACGAGAAGGAAACACACGACGATTTCGAGGGACGAGAAGCCGGAGGGAAGCCTGCTCGAGAAGACCGGAAGTTGGGTTCGAGTGAGCCCTTTTCTGGATGGCAGAGATCACCCAAGCGAGCGGATCCGGAGTTGAAGACCCGGACTGAGGCAGACTAAACCGGAGCAAAGGTCCCGACGGAGAAAAGTCAACTACTATTGACTTTGGTGCTTCGGGCGCCTGGAACAATTCTGGGCGCCCGGAACAGCCCGGGGTGCCCGAAATGACTCCGGGAGCCCGGACCAGACTTTTGACCAGGATTGAGCTTTGACTCGATCTAAACGTTGTGGGATAAAGTTTACCCTCCCCAGGGCGCCCGGAACCCTTCCAGGCACTCCGACCAAAGCTATAAATATAGCCTTGGTCCAGAAGCTTTTCAACGAACTTAGAACTTGTAATTCCAACGCTTGTGCGCTTCTAGTTGTAGTTGAGCTTCTATTTTTTGTGCCTAAATGTTGTAAGAGACTTCTCCGCCTGAAGGAGTTTTTAGTGCTTCAATTTCCTTGGATTAACAACCACATCGGTTGTAACCAAGTAAACACTCGTGCCTCTTCCTTTATGTTTTATTTATTTTATATTCTTATGCAAGTGTTAGCTTAAAGAGTTTGAGGAAGTGTTGTTTATTTTTATTTTACAGGGCTATCCAACAACCCTCTCCTAGCCGACCGCAACGGTCCTACAAGTGGTATCAGAGCCGAGACGCCTCAGAAGGACTAATCGTCGTCTGAAGCAACAAAACGATGGCCGGAGCTAGTGACTACCCACCAGCATTCGAGGGGGAGTTCCCTTTATGGAAGCAACAAATGGAGGTATATCTAAACTCGGATTATGGTATTTTTTCCAATAATTAAATTTGGTTATGAAGAACCGAAGAACGCGAATGGAGAAGAACTCGAGATACGCCTCTGGAACAAGAAGCAACATGATGAGTCAATGGCAAATGGTCGGGCAGAATTTCACATTCTAACCGTAATACCAAATGAAGATATCAACAGAGTCGGAGAATACAAAAGCGCAAAAGAATTTTGGGAGAAGTTCTTAAAGCTCTACGAAGCACCTTTGGAAGCCGAAAACTCAATGGACACCAAGCCTGTTGGTGCAACATCCCTCAGGTCAAGGTTGACCTGGGTGACCAAGCTGAGTCTTGGTTTGAGTTTAGATGTTTGACAATAAGAAATTGATTGAAGAAGAGTCAAGTAGGTCAAGGTTGACCGGATACTTGACAGGGAAGTCCTGGTGAGTGAAGCCAGGCAGAAGGAAAATCCTAGTGAGTGAAGCTAGGTGAAAGTCTTGGTGAGTGAAACCAGGTGAAAATCCTAGTGAGTGAAGCTAGGTGAAAGTCCTGGTGAGTGAAGCCAGGAAGAAGGAAAACCCTAGTGAGTGAAGCTAGGTGAAAGTCCTGGTGAGTGAAGCCAGGTGAAAGCCCTAGTGAGTGAAGCTAGGCAGATGGAAAACCCTAGTGAGTGAAGCTAGGTGAAAGTCCTGGTGAGTGAAGCCAGGCAAGGGAAAATCCAGATGGATCAAGGATGATCGGACATCTGGTGTTGGGAAGTCCAAGTAGGTCAAAGGATTGACTGGATACTTGGCACGAGGAAATACAGATAGGTCAAAGGGATTGACCAGACATCTGATGGAAGTCCAAGTAGGTCAAGGGAGTGACCAGATACTTGGCATGAATAGAAAAGTCTAAGTGGGTCAAAGGATTGACCGGACACTTGGTGGGAAGTCCTAGCAGTCAAAGGAGTGACCAGATGCTAGGCATGATGTACCAAGGTCAAGGTTGACGGATGTTGGTTTGAGAGGCTTGGAACTTGATTTTGGGCAAAACCAAGAGTTGGATCGATCGGTGGATCGATCAGAGGCCGGATCGAGCTGATCGATCAGGGGATCGATCGGTGGATCGATCCAGAGCTATCAGAGACTCGGATCGATCCGTGGATCGATCGGATGTTCCAATCGATCGCTGGATCGATTGGGACGCCGCTGCTTGCGATAAGGGCTGGATCGATCCGTGGATCGATCCAGCGCTTCTCGCGCGAAGGCTCTGGATCGATCCGTGGATCGATCCAAAGCCTCCCCGATCGATTGGGAATATTCGAATCGATCGGGATCCGACCGTTGCGTCGTATTTGAGCTGCAGGCGTGCGTTGGCTGCAGCATCTCTTCTCCGATTCACTCCAGATTTCTCGCCAGCTCCTCCACAGCACTCACAAAGCTCAGATCGCCAGTTCTTGAAGGATCTTGGAAGTTTTCCAAGTCAAGAGGCGGATCAAAGCCAAGAAGAGAAGCTAGGGTTAGGGTTTATACTCATTGTAAGCTTGTAAGCTTGTATTTCTTGTATCCTTTCCCTCTCTTCTTGTATTGAGTCTTGTAGGGCTTCTCCGCCCTTGGTAGTTACCATAAAGGAGAGTTTTATTTAGTGGAGGGTGTGTGTGTTGGTGTGGATCCTTGGATTAGTCACCTCTTGTGAGGTGGATACCAAGTAAACCAACCGTGTTAGCGTTGTGTGATTGCTTCTTTGTATTTCCGCTGCATAGTCTTGAAGAAACAAGCAACGCCAAGCAACGCCGAGCAACGCCGAGCACCGAGCGAACGCGACGAGCTATTCACCCCCCTCCCCCCCTCTAGCTACTTTTGGTCCTAACAAGTGATATCAAAGCGAGGCCGCTCTTCACCGGAATCATCGCCGGAAGGGTCAAGCATAACAAGAAAAGCTAGAGGGTGAAGAAGTTGAAGCAAAAATTGTCAAAGTCAAAGATATCAAAAAGCTCAACTTCAAGATGCAATTCCAAGATGGACTTGGATTTTACACAAGGGTGGCTCCACCATACACTTCCACGAGTTTTGATTCTTGGAAATCAAGAATTGAAAATTTTCTTATGATGGAGATAGAGCAATGGTTTGCTCTAATGGAAGGCTTCGAGGCTCCAAGAAATTCAAAGGGCAAAGTTCTCAAGAGAAGCAAGTGGAGCCAAGAGCAAGTCCAAAGGTGCGAGGCCAATGATAAAGTGACCAAGCTCTTGGTAAATTTATTGCCAAGCACCATCCTTTGCAAAATTGGAGAATTTGAAGATGCAAAGGAATTATGGAGCAAATTGGCCAAGCTTCATGAAGAGATCCCCTCCACTGTACAAGAGCAAGAAGTATCCAGAGAGGGTGACTCTTTGGAGCAAGACCAAGAGGAGGGCTCCGAGGTTGAGAGATGCTCAACCTCCGAAGAAGAGGAAATCCAAGAAGCTTCATCCTCAAGGGAATGCAACGAAGGGAACAAGGAGGGAGCATACTCCTTGTTTCATATTCAAGATGATGAAGCCTCCACCTCTAGGATTGAGGGGGAGCAATCCTTGGTGACGTCGGATCAAGAAGAAGGAGAAGCTTCTACATCCGGGTCAAGAGATGAAGAGATTGAAGAAGCTTCTACCTCCACAAGTCAAGAAAAATCAAATGGAGGGGAATCAAGGTCCGATCAAGAGGAAGCTTCTATCTCCGGATCCAAAGGAAAAGATGTCACCCCTACACACAAAGGTATAAATGTTTCAATTAAAAATAAAAATCATATAATATGTTTTGAGTGTAGGGAAAATGGACACTACAAGAGCAAGTGTCCTAAATTGGCCAAGAAGAAGGGCCAAGTGGCACAAAAGGGCAAGGTGAAGCCCAAGGAGATCATCCCCAACACAAAGAAGAGCAAGGAGCATATTATATGCTTCTCTTGCAATCAAAAGGGGCATTACCGAAGTCAATGCCCCAAGGGGAAGAAGATGGTCAAGGCTCAAGGAGGCATTCATCAAGGGGGAGCCTCCAAGGTAAAGAAGAAGGTAATATTTATTGAGCCTACCCCTTTACATTATGGTAAAAAGCATGATAGTTCTAACTTATATCATTTTAATGCTATTTACCATGAAAATAGAAAGCATGATAGCGTTAAAGAAAAACATATAGCTTTTCATGCTAAAACTACTACACCTAAGGCTAGGAATGTAAGTAAAAGTCTAGGCAAGAACTCTAAGGATTGTATCTACAAGCCTAGGCACAAAAATGCTCATGAACTTAATGGAAAACCAAAAACTAAGGACTTAGTGATGGAAAATCAAGTCTTGAGGTCAAGACTTGATAAAATGGAAAAGAGCCTAAAAAGGATGGAAAATATCCTAATAGGGCAAAATGAGCATAACCTAGGTTTAGGGGTACAAAAGCCATCCAATGGCCATAGAGGTTTGGGATACAAACCAAAGGCTAAGAAGGATGTACCCTCTTACCATAGAGTTCCATATAGTTATGGAACAAACCCTAGGTCTAGTGGTCAAGCCAAAAATACTAGGGAAGTCATCCCTAAGAGTATTTTTGCAATAAATGTGACTAAGACTTCTAAGAAGTCTAAGAAAGTCACAAACAAGGTCACAAGGGAGGTTATCCCTAGAGTTGACCTAGAAAGTGTGACCAAGGCTTCTAAGTAGCCCAACAAGGTCACTAGGAAGGTATCTAGGGAAGTTATCCCTAGTGAGTACCTAGAGCATCCAAGGAGCACCAATAGGTGTTGGGTTCCTAGGAGCATCTTCTCTACCCCATAGATGGGTTAGAGAGTGTCAACTTCGATTAGAAGGGTAGTTAACCCAACTTTGAGGAAATTGACACTCAAGGAGCATTTTCAAGGTTTTAGTTAACCTTTGAAAATGAAATGGACCTATTGATTACTTCTTGAAAGAGTAACATGTGTCTATTGGTGAAAAATTGATTTTATCTTAAAAAGGCAAAAATTAGAAAAATATAAGAAATACCAAGTTGGGACTTTGGTATTTTCTTAGTGCTACTCTTGTGAAAAAATGAAATATGCCAACATTTGAGGATATGTTTAATTATTAAGTGGCATAAACAAATCAAGAGAAATGAGAAATGTCAATTTAGGTTTTGACATTTCTTTGAAGCAGTTAGGGCAATCTAGGTTTAATGTTTTAAATTAAAACAAGTGGTATCGTTTTAAGTTAAAACAAGTGGTATATTTTGAGTTTAGCTAAGACTTTAAGGATACTTAGATAGTTAATCTAGGTATATTTTATTTATGCTAAATCTTGCCATGAGTGTTTGCCCATCATATGCCATGACATCATGTCAAGTTTTGCATTCATGTTTTATTATGAAAAATCCAAAAATACCATGTCATGACATTCATACATCATGTAGTAATAGGATATTTTCTTTTGAAAACTATTTTCTTTTGATGTATGCCATAACATAATCATGCATTAAGTTTAATTCCTTGTAATTAAGGACGAATGACATTTAACAACAATTATTGACAAGTGACATCCTAGGTGGATGTCTAATATCTCTAGAATGCCTAGATAGATATGCATGATCCCTAGATTAGGGAAAAATCAAAATCTCACATCTCACAAGGACTATAAGGTGACTTGTCCGTGTTTTAGTGTACATTAGATACAAGTGAGATGTTAGGAAGATGAACAAAACTCAAGATGTTGATTTAGTGCATTCTTTTGATTTTTAGATTCATCAAAACACATAGTTATGTGTTTTCCCATCATTGGGAAAGCTAATGTACAAGTCTTGTGCATTATGCCCAAGGAACATGATGGGATATTGGTTTTGAAAATGTTTTTAAAATGTTTTTGGAAAACCTTGGTGAAGGCTATCTTTTGATAGTAATCACCATTGAATAGTTAGACACAAACTTGAAGAAAAACACTAAAGTTTTGCAAGTTTTCAAGTTTGTGTCAATCTTTGAAAATATGATGTATTTTCATAGAAAGCTATTTTTCCATGATTAAGTATGCCCTAAATAATGTCTATACGAAATTTCATGATTTTTGGATTTTTGTAGAATTTTCTAGGGGTTTCTGAAGTTGACTGAAATGGAATTTCAGCAACTATCAGAGCTCCGATCGATCCATGGATCGATTGGAGTGCCCGAATCGATCCGTGGATCGATTCAGAAGGCAAGACTCCCGCGAGCAGAAGCTCGCTGGATCGATCAGCCGATCGATCCAGGTAGTCTGAATCGATCAGTGGATCGATTCAGAAAGGTTCAATCGATTGGAACCCAACTCCAATCGATCCAAGTTGCTGATTTTGGCTGGGAAGGCTTGATTTCAGCATCTTTGAACCTCTTTGAGTCTAGGTAACCATTCCAAACCCCTAAAATACATTTGTATACATACAAAGGGTGTTTTCATGTGAAAACAAGGATGGATTGGTTAAGGAAGGCTTCATTGAAGTTTAGGTTGAGGTTTGTTTCAAATTTTAAGTATTTGAACCTTAAAACTTCTAAATTTGGATTTCCTAAAGGTTTAGGGATTCCAAGTCATTGTTGGTGCAATGACAGAAGTCACCACCATGTCTTTAGGGGGAGGGACTCTTTAAAGACATGAAAAATTACTTTTCATGAACCTTGGAAGGTGGTTAACCTTCTTTAAAGAAAATGCTCATGTATGAGCTTTTGAACTTGAAATGGGGAGTGGATATCCTCATTATTTCAAGTGGGAACTCAAGTGATTAGATAATGCTCAAGTTTGGGTATTTGTCTACATTGAGGGAGAAGTTAAGGATAAATGAAGGGTATGAGACCTTCATTATCGTGTTGATCACAACGAGTGATGTTGTGAACAATGATGAGTAACTCTTCAGGGGGAGAGTCGTCAACAAATGGATTTGTTGATGTGTACCCAAAATTGGGACATGGGTTGATGTGTGCCCAAAGATGGGTTGATGTGTGCCAATAGGGGGAGAATGAAAGTGTTGGTGCGGGTAGCACTAACGGTCTAACCCAGGTTTTGATGAATGACAAATAGGTTAAGTTAGTTGTGTTGTTGTCTGACACTTTGATCAAGTGTGCAGGAAAAGTCCAGCTAGGTCGACGGGCTGACCGGATAGCTGGCGAGAAGTCCAAGCGGGTCGACGGGCTGACCGGACGCTTGGCGAGAAGTCCAGCTAGGTCGACGGGCTGACCGGACGCTTGGCGAGAAGTCCAGCTAGGTCGACGGGCTGACCGGATAGCTGGCGAGAAGTCCAAGCGGGTCGACGGGCTGACCGGACGCTTGGCAAGAAGTTCAGACAGGTCGACGGGCTGACCGGACGTCTGGCAGGTAAGTAAGGTAAGTCACTGGAGGGGAGTGACTGCGAGGACGCGTTCCCGGGAAGGGAACATTAGGCGTCGATCCGGCTTAGATCCATTTCGGATATCTAAGTCGAGATCGTGACTAGATTCCGGTCTCGGAAAGACGGAATCTAAGTCATACTCTTGATGCTAATTTTTATTACTTAGCGTATCTGTAAAAATGTGCTAACAAACTGTGCTGCAGGATTTATTTGCCTCGGACTAACACTGTTTTGCAGGTAGGGAACAGTGAGGGTCCGGGCGCCCGGAATGGCTCCGGGCGCCCGGAAGTCCGGGCGGGCTGGAAGGGATCCAGGCGCCCGGAGGCAAATTTTATCCCAGGACGACGTTGACACTTGGAGCATGCTGGTTGGGAGTGTTACGTCACACTCCAAGCGCCTGGAAGGGATCCAGGCGCCCGGAGCAGCATATAAAAGAAGCCCCAGGCAGGAGCTTCAACATATCAGTCTTCTGAGAACTCTGAGTCCAATCACTCTGCTGCTCTGCGCTCCAACAACGTTCACAAAGCTCCGACGACTCACTCCGGCTCTCCTTTTAATTCATTGTTTGTCGGTTAGCTTTGTTTTCTTTCTTTTCATTAGCAATATTTGTACGTAAATTGTAATTATCCGAATTGCCAGTGAATTGCCCAACGAAGGTACTCAAGGAGTACAGGCCTTCGAGTAGGAGTCGTCACAGGCTCCGAACGAAGTAAAAATCAACCGTGTTCATTTCTTTACTTCCTTACTTTTCCGCTGCGTTTTAGCTCGAGATTTTCGAATCGATATTCACCCCCCCTCTATCAAATCTAACGGTCTTACAAGTGGTATCAGAGCAGGTACCGCTCTGATTTGGTGCAACCACCAATCAGACAGGGGGTGAAATCATTTTTTTTAAACAATTCCAAACTGATATTATTATCTTTTTGGAAGTTTTTTTCGTTGCATTTAAAATCTAAATTGGTACAACACCAACTTAGAGTTTCTATTTTCTCCCGCACTGCTAATCCAAGACGAAGTCTTGGGATTTTTTCCAGTTAATTTAGTGTGTGCAGGATAAGATGTCTCAACAAGAAGGCTTCAGCACAGTACGTCCTCCCCTATTCAACGGGGATGACTTTTCATACTGGAAAAGAAGAATGGAGGTCTACATGAAGACAGACTACGACCAATGGATGAGCGTCACAAGGGCTTACAAAATTCCAGTAGACAACTCCGGGAACATAGTAGACCCTGAAGACTGGACAAATGATATAAAGAAAAAGGCATCAATTGAAAACAAAGCCATCAATACTCTACACTGCGGACTAACACGAGAAGAACTGAACCGAGTCGGACCGCATCAAAACGCTAAGGAGCTTTGGGATAAACTGATCGAGCTGCACGAAGGAACAAGCGATGCGAAGGTAACAAAAAGAGATTTGCTGTTAAATAAAATTTTTAATATAAAAATGCAGGAAGGAGAAACGGCAAGTCAGCTCCACGTGAGGATCAAAGATATCCTCAACGGTCTCCACGCGATTGGCCACCAAATGGAGAACCGAGACTTAATCAGGTACGCGTTAAATGCTTTTCCGCGAAACAATTTGTGGGCATCAATCGTAGATGCCTACAAAATTTCAAAAAATTTATCTAAATTAAAATTGGATGAACTCTTTTGTGAATTAGAACTGCATGAGCAAACTAACGCCGGGGTCGAGAAAGGTGTAGCTTTATTTGCAGGTTCCTCTAAAGAAAAGAAGAACAAGCCCGAATCTGAAGAAGATTCCGATCAAAACTCTGAAGACGAAGAACACCTGGTGAACCTGGTAAGGAAAATGTTCACCAGGAAAAAGAGAAGCTTCAGCAAACAGGATCTTCAGAAGATCAGTTCGCCAGTCGACTCAAGAAATGTCACATGTTTCGGATGTAACAAAAAGGGGCACTACAAGAACGAATGCCCAAGATTGAAACTTGACAAACCAAAGTCAACAAAGAAGAAAGCCCTCAAAGCAACATGGGACGATTCCTCCTCAGACGAATCGGAGGGAGAAAGGCAAAAGCACCAAAGTCACCTCGCGCTGATGGCTCGCGAAGCTGAAACGGAAGACGAATCAGAGGAATCGGAAGACGGGTCCGAACCCGAATCGAGCCACGAGTCCGCACTCGTTTCCGAAGGTTTCGAAGAGGTATACCTAAACTTAAATCGTAAATTCTTTAGAATTATCTCGTGTTTAAATAAAAAATTAGTTAAATTGGAAAATAAAAATAAATCGCTTCTTGAGGAAAATCAAAACCTCAAGGAACAATTAAAAAATTCGAATCCAACTCAAGATCGAACACTTGAGGAGGAGAATTTATCGTTAAAAAATGAAATTAATAAGTTGAAAGAATTGTTGGAAAAATTCACAACAAGATCTAAAAATTTAGATTTAATTCTAAATAACCAAAAGGCATGCTATAATAAAACCGGACTTGGATATAAGTCAAACTCAAACAAAACCTTTAAATCATTATTAATCCAACACAAAGCAACTAAACAAGCTTGGGTCCCGAAAGCGTGCTTAACCACGCAAGTAGGACTTAATCAATTCTATATACCTAAAGATAAAATACATTATATAAACTTGAATAAATCAGATAAAAAACTAAAATATAAATCTAAATTAAAATCAAAATTCAAAACTCAACAAAATTTAGATTATCACCAAGTTGATTATAACTATAAAAAGAATCGACACAAACCCAAAATCTAAATTAATGGCCAATAATTCAGGGGGAGGCTCCAGAATAGCTGGCACCTCCAAAACTAACCTACCCGACAGGGTAACCCAAAACAAACTAACCCGGCAGGGTAATTAGGATTAGTTAAAAAAAGACCAAGCTTAACTTGAAACATGGTACTGGTGAAATTTTTGGATGATAGTACGTTAGGGAAACTTGGGCATCGCATGTCTAGAAAGATATGGTTTCGATCTGGTGCATTTGGCCAAGTGGAACTGACCGAAGCTACCCTTAAACAAATCCTAACCAGTTAGACCAAGATTTAGTACTAAGTTCCGTGGATAGGACTATTCGGAAAACCTCGAAAGGTTGGTTACTTCTAATGATGTCCTTGTGACTCACCAAGCTTAGAAGTTTATCCGAAGAATGCCTATTTGTGGAAACCAAAGCTAAGTCTGAATCTAACACAAGTTAAAACAAAACTCTGTAATCAAACTAATTTCATCTCACAAAATCATAGGATTCCTTGATTGATAATATAGATCGGGTGAGATGAATAAAACTTAAAAATTAATTTCAAAATGTTAAAACTTAAATTAATTTCAAAATTTCAATTTTAAACTTAAATTAATTTTAATTTTAAAACTTAAATTAATTTCAAAATTTTAAAACTTAAATTAATTTCAAAATTTTAAAACTTAAATTAATTTCAAAATTTCAATTTTAAAACTTAAATTAATTTCAAAATTTTAATTTTAAAACTTAAATTAATTTCAAAATGTTAATTTTAAAAATTAATTTCAAAATTTTAATTTAAAAACTTAAATTAATTTCAAAAATTTAATTTTAAAACTTAAATTAATTTCAAAATTTTAATTTTAAAACTTAAATTAATTTCAAAATTTTAATTTTAAAACTTAAATTAATTTCAAAATTTTTAATTTTAAAACTTAAATTAATTTCAAAATTTTAATTTTAAACTTAAATTAATTTTAATTTTAAAACTTAAATTAATTTCAAAATTTCAATTTTAAAACTTAAATTAATTTCAAAATTTTAATTTTAAAACTTAAATTAATTTCAAAATGTTAATTTTAAAAATTAATTTCAAAATTTTAATTTAAAAACTTAAATTAATTTCAAAATTTTAATTTTAAAACTTAAATTAATTTTAAAACTTAAATTAATTTCAAAATTTTAATTTTAAAACTTAAATTAATTTCAAAATTTTTAATTTTAAAACTTAAATTAATTTCAAATTTTCAATTTTAAACTTAAATTAATTTCAAAATTTTAATTTTAAAACTTAAATTAATTTCAAAATTTCAATTTTAAAACTTAAATTAATTTCAAAATTTTTATTTTAAAACTTAAATTAATTTCAAAATGTTAATTTTAAAAATTAATTTCAAAATTATAATTTAAAAACTTAAATTAATTTCAAAATTTTAATTTTAAAACTTAAATTAATTTCAAAATTTTAATTTTAAAACTTAAATTAATTTCAAAATTTCAATTTTAAAACTTAAATTAATTTCAAAATGTTAATTTTAAAACTTAAATTAATTTCAAAATTTCAAAACTTAAATTAATTTCAAAATTTCAATTTTAAATTTAAAAATTAATTTCAAAATTTCAATTTTAAACTTAAATTAATTTCAAAATTTCAATTTTAAACTTAAATTAATTTCAAAATTTTAATTTTAAAACTTAAATTAATTTCAAAATTTTAAAACTTAAATTAATTTCAAAATTTCAATTTTAAAACTTAAATTCAAAATTTTAATTTTAAAACTTAACTCCAAAACCTAAAACAAAAAAAAAAAAATGTCAGTCCAAAACCAGGGGCGGGCGCCCCTGGTATTCCCCTCCGGGGCGCCCGGAGGGGATCCGGGCGCCCCGCCCTAAATCAACCTCGGGCGCCCGGAATCCCCTATAAATAAGGGGCAGCAGGCGCCCCCAACCTCTGCCCCACTCATTCTCACTTTTGCCAAGGTTCACTTTGAACCTCAGTGCGAAAGTACTCTAAATCAAAATTTTCTTGCGGTGAAGACGCTGTTGCGATTCAACCGAGGTCGTCAAATCTATATTATTTTTCGATGGCTCCTCGGTAAAACATTCTTTCCCTCTCTAAAATTTTTTTCTTCTAAATTTTGTTTAATATTCTTTATATACAGTAGGAAACGAACAAATACTGGTGCTGGACCCTCCAATGCTAGTACAGACCCTAGGTTTCCCACAGACGAACTTAGGATTAAATTTGAGTCCACCAATTATAAGGCCATTAGGACTACCTGCATAGATAGAGCGTTCTTCCTTAGGTCATGTCCCTCTGCTTTAGAGGTTATAGGCCACTATAACTTAAGGAACCTTGTCGAATGTACCAGTCCAATAAACATAAGTCTATGTGCCGAATTTTGCAATAACCTAGTAAAAGTAGACGATTTCACCTATACCACTAGGGCAGCAGGCACTGATATCGTATTTTCCCCTACGACTATCCGAGAGTTTTTAGAGTTGCGTCCATCTACTTGCTCCTTTTTGTGCTATCCTCCGAGGGATCTTCCGTTCGACGATCCCTACTCACATATTACTCTCGATACGATGTATTCGTATTTTTTTGAGGGAGAGAGAGATCCCACTGTGACACAGTTTAGATCAGTAGAACTTAGAGTCCAGGACTACGCTCTTTATAGGGTTGTAGTTCTTTGCATTTTACCACTGACTACTCGGGACATCGCTGTGATGCGCCCATTCCATTCATTCTTACTTTATGCCCTGATTCATAGGTTAGAGATTGACATTAGCCTACATATCTTCTCCACCATCATTTACTCAGCCGGATTCGTGACTGACAGTCGAGTCCATATACCATTTGGTCACATTTTGACAGCCTATATGTCCTCGTTGCACATTGATGTCACTAGAGGAGACGTTGCCCATATGACCAAGTTCGATGTTATATCCTCTCGGAACTTTTCCCTAGCCGGCATCCAGATAGATAGAGATGACGGGACTATGTCTTGGCGGAGGGGGGCACAGCACCAGCCCGATCCAGACGCACAGATGGATGAGTTCATGCTCGCGCTATTTCCGGAGGAAGCCGCACCGGCTCCACCACCACCCCCAGCTCGAGCACCACGACACGCTCCTCGCACTCTAGCCGACCGTATGACCGAACTAGAGAGAGCCATGGCGAGTCTCCAGCAGGAGAACTCCGATTTTCATCGGGACATACGGCGAGAGGTTGCCGAGTTAAGAGCTGCCGGAGACACCCGACACACTGAGCTGATAGCACTTCTTCGATCCTTGAGATCTAGTCCACCCCCTGCATCATCTCAGTAGCTTTAGTGATGACCTACTTCTGTAGCTACACTACTTGTAAAATATTTTGGATTTATCTAGTGGCACTTCAAACTTACATTGCATATGTTCTTTCTTAATAGACTAGGATCTTTTAAAAATACCTTCAAAAATGATTTTAACAACTTATAGGCTAAAATTGCTTGTTTTTCAAACTTTCCATTTTTAGACTTTCAAAAACAGTTTTGGCCTTAGACTAGTTTTACATCTTTAGAAAGCATGTACCCATAGGACTAGTTTTTGAGCATCTCACCAACACCCTAGGGCTACCTTGCTTGTGTTTGACAAACATAGAAAGGGGTGAGATGCATAGGCCAACTGTCTAGACTTAAGATGCTTATTTCAGTGCATCAACATAAGTCTGGACGTTAAATACAATTAAGATATTAATCAGATTAAAGTTCATCAGTCAAGTCAAACACTGACTGATTATAATTAACTTTATCTGACTAACCAGGTGAAAGCTACTATCTTCTGATAGTTAGTTAGTACCTAATTGGTTAGACAACTGGTTAAAGTTATGTCAGGTTCAGGGGGAGGAATTAATTAAAAATTTTCCGTTATATAAAATATTTTAAATCTTGTTTGAAAAATGTTCTCCTAAAAATTTCTTAAACCTACTTTTGAAAATTAACTCTTATAAAACTAAGTTGTTTTTAAAAATTGGGTTTTACTTTTTATTGAAAATTGATTCTGAAAATTAGATTTAACTTAGTTTTGAAAATTGTGGAAATTAGATTTTTCAAAACTTAAGTTTACAAACTAAGCTTCTCAAAATCATTTTCCTTAATTTTGAAAATCAATTTTTAATATCAACTTGCTTAAAATTGTGAAAATTTTTTCAAAATTGTTTGTTTTAAATCACAAACTTTTTATCCTTTTTACTTAGTCTTTGAAAACTCAACTTTTCAAGTATTTTAAACCATGGTTTTGAAACTAGTACTTTTGAACTTTAAAATTTTGATTTTTGAAAATTAGATTTAATTATTTTACTTTACCAAAATTAGTTCTACCAAACTCCTTTGAAAACTAAAAGTAAAGTTCAAAATCAATATTTACAAACTGAAATTTGATTTGCAAAAACTCAAGTGTTAAAAATTATGAAAGTTAGATTTTTTCAAACTTAAATCACTGTCAAAACTTAAGTTTTAAATTAAATCGTTTACAAACTTAGTGTTGAAAAATAAAATTTTCAAACTTAGTTTTGGAATTCTGGTTTTTGAAAACTTGTGTTTGAAAATGAAAACTTAGCTAGCTTTCTAAAAGCTAAAAGCTAATGCTTTAAACAAATTTTCAAAAGTTTAAACTCCCCCAAGTCAACTTGGCTAATTTTTTTTTGCTGTTAAAAATTATACTTTTATCAATATCTTTGAATTTTTTTTAACCAAACTTTTTATTACTCTACACTATGCTTGTTTACCCCTGCTTACTTTTTTATGAATGCCAAAGGGGGAGAAGGGTTAGGTAGTTAAGTTAGCTAAACCAATTTGAAAACACAAACTAACTTTAAAACCACACAAATGCATGTTGTTTCGTACATATGCTTTCACTAACTTAACCAGGTTGTCATTCCATCAAAAAGGGGGAGATTGTTGGTCCGGGTAGCACTAACGGTCTAACCCAGGTTTTGATGAATGACAAATAGGTTAAGTTAGTTGTGTTGTTGTCTGACACTTTGATCAAGTGTGCAGGAAAAGTCCAGCTAGGTCGACGGACTGACCGGATAGTTGGCGAGAAGTCCAAGCGGGTCGACGGGCTGACCGGACGCTTGGCGAGAAGTCCAGCTAGGTCGAGGGGCTGACCGGACGCTTGGCGAGAAGTCCAGCTAGGTCGACGGGCTGACCGGATAGATGGCGAGAAGTCCAAGCGGGTCGACGGGCTGACCGGACGCTTGGCAAGAAGTCCAGACGGGTCGACGGGCGGCCTGGCAGGTAAGTAAGGTAAGTCACTGGAGGGGAGTGACTGCGAGGACGCGTTCCCGGGAAGGGAACATTAGGTGTCGATCCGGCTTAGATCCATTTCGGATATCTAAGTCGAGATCGTGACTAGATTCCGGTCTCGGAAAGACGGAATCTAAGTCATACTCTTGATGCTAATTTTTATTACTTAGCGTATCTGTAAAAATGTGCTAACAAACTGTGCTGCAGGATTTATTTGCCTCGGACTAACACTGTTTTGCAGGTAGGGAACAGTGAGGGTCCGGGCGCCCGGAATGGCTCCGGGCGCCCGGAAGTCCGGGCGCCTGGAAGGGATCCAGGCGCCCGGAGGCAAATTTTATCCCAGGACGACGTTGACACTTGGAGCATGCTGGTTGGGAGTGTTACGTCACACTCCAGGCGCCCGGAAGGGATCCAGGCGCCCGGAGCAGCATATAAAAGAAGCCCCAGGCAGGAGCTTCAACATATCAGTCTTCTGAGAACTCTGAGTCCAATCACTCTGCTGCTCTGCGCTCCAACAACGTTCACAAAGCTCCGACGACTCACTCCGGCTCTCCTTTTAATTCATTGTTTGTCGGTTAGCTTTATTTTCTTTCTTTTCATTAGCAATATTTGTACGTAAATTGTAATTATCCGAATTGCTAGTGAATTGCCCAACGAAGGTACTCAAGGAGTACGGGCCTTCGAGTAGGAGTCGTCACAGGCCCCGAACGAAGTAAAAATCAACCGTGTTCATTTCTTTACTTCCTTACTTTTCCGCTGCGTTTTAACTCGAGATTTTCGAATCGATATTCACCCCCCCTCTATCGAATCTAACGGTCTTACAGAAAGGACCTATGAATGGGTGTAAGTTAGGCTTTCATTACCTAGAGGGAGTGTGCCCTCGTAGGGGGAGAATGAAGAGCTTAATTTATATGTTCATTACCTAGTGGCATGAAGATTGAGGCTATAGGATTAGCCTAACTTACATGTGGTATTGTAAGTGTTATTGTGGTATTGTCAAACATCAAAAAGGGGGAGATTGTTGGTGCAACATCCCTCAGGTCAAGGTTGACCTGGGTGACCAAGCTGAGTCTTGGTTTGAGTTTAGATGTTTGAAAATAAGAAATTGATTGAAGAAGAGTCAAGTAGGTCAAGGTTGACCGGATACTTGACAGGGAAGTCCTGGTGAGTGAAGCCAGGCAGAAGAAAAATCCTAGTGAGTGAAGCTAGGTGAAAGTCCTGGTGAGTGAAACCAGGTGAAAACCCTAGTGAGTGAAGCTAGGTGAAAGTCCTGGTGAGTGAAGCCAGGCAGAAGGAAAACCCTAGTGAGTGAAGCTAGGTGAAAGTCCTGGTGAGTGAAGCCAGGTGAAAGCCCTAGTGAGTGAAGCTAGGCAGATGGAAAACCCTAGTGAGTGAAGCTAGGTGAAAGTCCTGGTGAGTGAAGCCAGGCAAGGGAAAATCCAGATGGATCAAGGATGATCGGACATCTGGTGTTGGGAAGTCCAAGTAGGTCAAAGGATTGACTGGATACTTGGCACGAGGAAATACAGATAGGTCAAAGGGATTGACCAGACATCTGATGGAAGTCCAAGTATGTCAAGGGAGTGACCAGATACTTGGCATGAATAGAAAAGTCTAAGTGGGTCAAAGGGATTGACCAGACACTTGGTGGGAAGTCCTAGCAGGTCAAAGGAGTGACCAGATGCTAGGCATGATGTACCAACAGGTCAAGGTTGACCGGATGTTGGTTTGAGAGGCTTGGAACTTGGTTTTGGGCAAAAACCAAGTGTTGGATCGATCAGTGGATCGATCCAGGCTTCTCCTAAGCGAACAGAGAGCCTCTGGATCGATCCGTGGATCGATCCAGATGTTCCAATCGATCAGTGGATCGATTGGGACGCGGCTGCTTTGCGCGATAAGCGCTGGATCGATCCGTGGATCGATCCAGGCGTTTTTCCAGAGCACAGAGGCGCTCTGGATCGATCCGTGGATCGATCCAAAGCCTCCCCGATCGATTGGGAATATTCGAATCGATCGGGATCCGACCGTTGCGTCGTATTTGAGCTGCAGGCGTGCGTTGGCTGCAGCATCTCTTCTCCGATTCACTCCAGATTTCTCGCCAGCTCCTCCACAGCACTCACAAAGCTCAGATCGCCAGTTCTTGAAGGATCTTGGAAGTTTTCCAAGTCAAGAGGCGGATCAAAGCCAAGAAGAGAAGCTAGGGTTCATTGTAAGCTTGTAAGCTTGTATTTCTTGTATCCTTTCCCTCTCTTCTTGTATTGAGTCTTGTAGGGCTTCTCCGCCCTTGGTAGTTACCATAAAGGAGAGTTTTATTTAGTGGAGGGTGTGTGTGTTGGTGTGGATCCTTGGATTAGTCACCTCTTGTGAGGTGGATACCAAGTAAACCAACCGTGTTAGCGTTATGTGATTATTTCTTTGTATTTCCGCTGCATATTCTTGAAGAAACAAGCAACGCCGAGCAACGCCAAGCACCGAGCGAACGCGACGAGCTATTCACCCCCCCTAGCTACTTTTGGTCCTAACAAAGCCGCCGACAGAATAGTTCGAGAATGAAGAAACTGGTGAAACTACCAAAGTTCATCCCAAGGACACAGAAAACCCTTCTTCAATGAGCATCGATGAAGGGGGAGAATCTTCGGAAGAAAGTAATTCAACAGGGGGAGAACCAACGACCGATGAGGTAAGTAAGGTATGACCTCTACCCTCTGAACAATTGGTTAATTCAATAGAAAAGTTGTCTGAAGATTTTTGTGATTTAAAAATTGAATTATCGAAAGAGTGCTTCGGTTTACCAATCATTTTGAAAGAATTTGGCAAATTAAAAAATATTTTGACAAAAGAATTTTACAAGTTAAAAATTTTACTGAAAGACTTTTGTGAATTACAAAACATTTTTTCGAGAGAATTATGCAAATTAGAAATATTATCAAAAGAATTCTTCGAATTGCAAAATGTTTCGACGAAAGATTCTTACGAATTACAAAATATTTTGATAAAAGAATTTTGCAAGTTAGAAATATTGTCGAAAATTTTCTTCGAATATTCTTTTGAATTACAAATTATGTTATCGAAATAATTTTGTCAAATAAAGTCTATAAAGTCAAAAGAAATAGCTCGTGGATTAAAGTATCTCAACTAACTATTAATAGAAATTAACATGATACAATTTGTTGCATGTTTAATATTTGTTGCTTTAAATCTGAAAAAGTGTGATTTAAGAAGTTATGATATATTAAAATGAAAATTTAAAACTTTCTGATAAAAGCATTAGAATAAAATATATAAATAAATAAATGCATAGAAAATTTCTTTTAATGTTATCAATTCTCTTAAATTTTCTTGCATAATGTTTTGGGCTTAGAAAGTTTTTTTTTTATGACGAAAACTTAGAAACTCTTCAAAAGTTATTTTTGACTTAGAAATTTTTCTTGACTTAGAAATATTTTCCATAAAATCATTGAGATAGATTTTTATAATTTTCTAAGTGTCAACCTTTAGACTTTTCTTGCAATCCCAATTTTTTATGTGATCAAAGGGGGAGAAGAAAAAGTATAAGTCCAGGGGGAGGTAGCAAATTGAAAATTGAAAATTAAAAAAAAAATTTGTTTCTATCTTGTTGCACGTTATTGCAATATAAATTGTTTAACTTTCATGTCTATTTTGACCCTAGCTTAACTTGGGTTGATCACATCAAAAAGGGGGAGATTGTTGGAACCCCAAGGTTATTTTGGTGTGATCAACAAGTTAAGTTAGATCCTGTGTGTTTCTAACCTTGTGTCTAAGTGTGCAGGAGCTTAGGAGCACAGGTACTCAAGCGGAAGACGCAGCTAGCGAGAAGGACGGCACGCGGTGCGTCCGAGGGACGAGGTGCTGCGGAAGAGTACACCGGCGAACAAGAAGGAAGCGTGCGGTGGTTCTGAGGGACGAAAGCCGGAGTGGAAGATTGCTTGGGGAGAAAGAGACGCAGCTAGCAAGAAGGTCAGCACGGGGTGCGATCGAGGGACGAAGACTGCGGATGAGTACGCTGGTGGACGAGAAGGAAACACACGGCGATTCCAAGGGACGAGAAGCCGGAGGGAAGCCTGCTCGAGAAGATCGGAAGTTGGGTTCGGGTGAGCCCTTTACTGGATGGCAGAGATCACCTAAGCGAGCGAATTCGGAGTTGAAGACCCGGACCGAGGTGGGCTGAACCGAAGCAAAGGTCCCGACGGAGAAAAGTCAACTGCTATTGACTTTGGTGCTCTGGGCGCCCGGAACCATTCCGGACGCCCGGAACAGCTCGGGGCGCCCGGAATGGCTCCGGGCACTCGAACTATACTTTTGACCAAGATCGAGCTTTGACTCGATCTGAACGTTGGGGGATAAAGTTTATCCCCCCAGGGTGCCCGGAACCCTTCCAGGCGGCCCGACCAAGGCTATAAATATAGCCTTGGTCCAGAAGCTTTTCAACGAACTCAGAACTTGTAATTCCAACGCTTGTGCGCTTCTAGTTGTAGTTGAGCTTCTATTTTCTGTGCCTAAACGCTGTAAGAGACTTCTCCACCTGAAGGAGTTTTTAGTGCTTCAACTTCCTTGGATTAACAACCACATCGATTGTAACCAAGTAAACACTCGCGCCTCTTCCTTTATGTTTTATTTCTTTTATATTCTTATGCAAGTGTTAGCTTAAAGAGTTCGAGGAAGGGTTGTTTGTTTTTATTTTACAGGGCTATCCAAAAACCCCCTCCTAGCCGGCCGCAACGGTCCTACAATTTCATCCAGAAATATACGTCGGACCAGCATACTAGACAGGTCGAGGATTCCTTACATATATATAAGCAAGGCATTTAACTTATCATATAAACCTGGAGATCATCAGAAAAAGTTCATTCAACATTATATATCACTCAAAAGATAACTTCGATTATAATTTTTCTATGGGATTTCTTTACATATGGCGAATATATTGAAAAAGTTCATTTATATGAATACGTGGGTGGTTCTGAAGACAGAGAAGGTTACACAAGAAAATACAGGTAATTACAAATTTTTATTAACATCTGATAAATAATAAGTAATATATAGTAGTTATGAAATGATAAGAAAATATAGATACAAGATCCCAAGTTTACTCAAATTTGCTTAGGAGGTCTTTTGGAAGTTCTTGGTTAAGTTGTCAGCGGTCTATAAATAGGGGATGAGGTTCTACAGATAGGATACCTCCCCTCTCTTAGTTGTTGGATTACTCCTTCTGTTGGACCCCATTGACCGACTAGAAGGGGGGTTGAATAGCCCTGCACAAAATCAAAACAAACGAACCCTTCATGGACTTAAAAGAACACTGTAAAAAAATAATTAAATGAACAGAAAAGAAAGAGGCTCTGGAATTTTTACTTAGTTACAACTGGGGAAGTTGTTAATCCAAGGAAATGAATTGCACTACTTTCTTCTTCAGGTGGAGAAGCCTCTTTACAATAATTTACGCACAAAAATGAAGAAGCTAAATAAAGTGGAAAGCGTATACAAGTGTTGCTCAGTAATTCTTGTTGTTCTTTATCTTCTTGACCAAGGCTATATTTATAACCTTGGTTAGGGCGCCTGGAAACGTTCCAGGCACTTGGAGTGGGATAGAAATATATCCCCCACGCAACGGTCAACGTCCACGTCGATGGCGATAAAGTTTGGGTTCCGGGCGCTCGGAAGGGTTTCGGGCCCCCGGACTCTCAAAGTTAACCTTGTTGACTTTTTTGATCCGGGCCCTCTACTCTGATACTACTCACATCGATCCGGGTCTTCCGCTCTGGCTCCGCTCACTTGGGTGATTTCGACCAACCGAAATAAGGCTCACCTGAATCCAATTTCAGCCTTCTCCTCGAGCAGACTTCTGCTCTGGCTTCTCGTCCCTCAAATGTTGCGTACGTTCTTCTCGTCCACCGGTGTATTCTTCTATAGCACCTCATCCCTCAGACGTACTGAGCCTATCGGCTCTCTTCCGTGTTGTCCTTCTTGCTAACCGCGTCTTCCGCTCAACTTCCTGTGCTCCTAAGCTCTTGCACACTTAGACACAGGGATCAAAAACCAACAGGACCTAACTTAACTTATTTGATCACATCAAAATAACTTGGGATTCCAACAATCTCTCTCTTTTTGAGGTGAACAACCCAAGTTAAGTTAAGGTAAACAAATAAAGTTAAATCAAAAATAAATTTTATAATAAAGCACAAAAAGTAGAAAATTTTATATTTAACTACCTCCCCCTAGACTTAATATTTTTCTTCTCCCCCTTTGATCATATAAAAAATGAGGTACCAAGAAAAATCTAAGGATAATTCTAGTTTTCAAATAATTTTGAAAAATGTTATCAAGTTTTGAAATTTTAAAAAATAATCTCAGCAGTTTTAGAAGCTTTAAGTGTTGCAGAAAAGCTTCTAAGTAAGAAAATTTCAAGCAGAAATTTTTTTTAAGTTTAAAAAATGAAAAAAAATCAAGTAAAAAAAAAAGAATTTCTAACTAAACTTTGATTTTGAAAATATTGAGAACAATTTTGATAGCTCTAAAAATTCAAATGTAATAATTTTAGAAATATTTTCTAAGTAAAAAAATTTTTAAAAAAACTTTTAGTTAATTTTTTTAAAAGTTAAACAGATTTGCATAGAAAAATTTTAGAATTTTCCAAAAAAATTTGAATAACTATTCAAAGCATTTTCAATATTAATATTCTATCGTTAGTCAATTAAATATTTTATTTCAATATTTGGCTTCTAGGCTATGGCGAGGCACTAGGTCTTCTTAGTTATTGGATCATCAACCACTTCTAGATAAAGCCGCATAAGGAAATTAAACGTTTAATTTTCTTGCTGAAAACGCTAAGTCTAAATTAAAATTCAAGTTAAACAAGACTTTGGAACCCAATATAGGTTCCAATCAACTAGATTAATTAGGAATTTCTTTGGAACATATTTCTTTGAAATATTTTTAATTTATCCTTTGTGATATCTAAAATACCAATTTAGGTTATTGAATTTTCTAAAACTTGTATTATATGAGCATGCATGATTTTTCAAGTTACTTATTTTTTTTTTGTAAAATATCATTTTCTAGTTTTATTTTATTAAACTCTTCTAATGGGAAAGATTTTGTTAAAATTAATTTTTAATTTTTAATTTCTTTTTCAAGTTTGCAACAATCTTTGGTTAATACTTTCATAAATTTAAATAACTTGTCAGGTGGGAGAGATTGTACCTGACTTAGCTTGCCGATTTCGTTATCTGTAGCTCTCCGTGAACTGCTGCTTTCTTCCGATGTAGCTCCTCCTTCATCGATTCTCTCGATGCTCATTTCGAATGAGCTTGCCTTGTGTTCATCTTCTTGATGACTTGCAATTAATGCAAGTTCGGAGAAAGCCTCGACTTCCGATTCAGACGACGTATCGTCCCACGTCGCCTTTAAAGTCTTGTACTTGTTCGCTTGAACAGACTTTTTTCCTTTGTCCTTGTCCTTGTTCCTAAGCTTGGGGCAGTTGTCTTTGACGTGCCCTTCTTTGTTGTAGTGGTAGCATCTGATCGTCCTTTTCTTTCTACCCTACGGATGGTTAATTTTTCTTGATTTAAATAACTTTTTAAAACGCCTCACGATCATTGTCGTTTCTTCATCCTCAAGAGAAGATTCTGAATCTTGTTCGTCCATCCTTGCCTTAAGGACAATGTTGTGCATCGGTTCCTTCTTTGTATCTGCACATCTCACCTCATGGATTTCAAAAGTTGAAAATAACTCTTCTAAGGTAACAGTTTCTAGATCCTTAGAGATATAGTAGGCATCTACTAATGATGCTCATTTCATATTTCTAGGGAAAGCATTAAGTGCGTACCTTAGCAAATCTCGGTTGCTTACCTTTTCTCCGAGATTTGAAAGTCTGGTGATGAGCTCCTTTAACCTCGAGTGAAGTTGTGCGATCGTTTCATCTTTTTTAAATTACAGGTTGGTGAGTTGGTTACGAAGTAAGTACCATCTCGCGAGCTTGGCTTCGGACACCCCTACGTGTAGCTTAAAGAACTTCTCCCAAAGCTCCTTTGCTGAGTTGTAAGTGCCAATCTGGTTGACTTCTTGTGGCGGAAGGATGATTAGTAGATGAAACTCTAGCCTGCCATTTGCCACGTAGTCGACTTGTTCCTTCTTCGTCCATTGAAACTTTTCCTTACCCTTGGGTGCTTCAAAACCAAATTTTATTATTAATGATAAATCGAAATCAATTTTGAAAAATGCCTCCATTCTCTTTTTCAAGCTTGCGAACTCCCCCTTGAATTTTGGTGGGTAGATGCTTGGTCTGACCATCATCTTTGCTTCGATCGACGGTTAATATTCCTGAAGCGTCCTAGCTCTGATACCACTTGTTGGACCCAGTTGGCCGGCTAGAAGAGGGGTTGAATAGCGCTGCACAAAATCAAAACAAACGAACCCTTCTTGGACTTAAATGAACACTTGCAAAAAAATAATTAAATGAACATAAATGAAAGAGGCTCTAGAATTTTTACTTGGTTATAACCGGGGAGGTTGTTAATCCAAGGAAATGAAACATACTACTTTCTCCTTCAGGCAGAGAAGCCTCTTTACATTAATTTATGCACAAAAATGAAGAAGCTAAACAAACTGGAAAGTGTATACAAGTGTTGCTCAGTAATTCTTATTGTTCTTTAGCTTCTGGATCAAGGCTATATTTATAGCCTTGGTCAGGGCACCTGGAAGCCTTCCAGGCGCCTGGAGTAGGATAGATATCTATCCCCAACGTAACGGTCAACGTCCACGTCGATGGCGATAAAGTTTGGGTTCTGGGAGCCCGGAATAGGTCTGAGCGTTCGGACCTTCAAAGTCAACCCCGTTGATTTTTTCAATCCGGGCCCTCTGCTACGGTGCTGCTCGCCTCGGTCCAGGTCTTCTGCTCTGGCTCTGCTCGATTGGGTGATTTCGGCCAACCGAAATAAGGCTCACCTGAACCCAATTTCGGCCTTTTCCTTGAGCAAACTTCGGCTCCGGCTTCTCGTCCCTCGAATGTCGCATACGTTCTTCTCGTCCACCGGTGTACTCTTCCACGACACCTCGCCCCTCAGATGCACTTAGCCCGTCGTCTCTCTCCCATGTCGTCCTTCTCGCTAGTCGCATCCACTCAATTTCCTATGCTCATAAGTTCCTGCACACTTAGACACAGGAATAAAAAATCAACAGGACATAACTTAACTTGTTTGATCACATCGAAACATCTTGGGGTTATAACACCTTCAACAGAGTGGGTGAGAGTTCCTACAATGTGCCTAGCATACTCCTTACCAAACTTAGGAGAACTTAAATAAGATCTACGCCTGCTTTGCAGTGCTCTTCCTTGCCTGCCTTATATGCTTGAAGTTCAGATTGTAGGCTATCCTTTTCCCCTTGTAACATAGTTTTCTCTGCCTTATCCTCCTCTAGTTCTTTCAAAAGCAAGCTTATCTGCAAGTCCTGGGCTCATAATCCTTCCTATTGCTGAAATAAGGCAAAATCTTTAGAAGCTAACTCTAGGGCTAATGTAGGAGACTTCGAGCTATATGACAGCTATAATTGGTCTAGAAGAGCGATTTTGTGAGTAGCATCCGAGAAAGATTTATCCTTTAAGGCCTTTTCAACATCAAGCTTAGAATTAAGCCCTTGTAATTGTAGCTCTAAAATTTTCTTTTCTTCTTCTCTAGATTATAACAATTGACTGCAATCTTGTAGGGCTTTTTCTAGGCTAGCGTTAAACTCAGTCTATGACTTCACTTTGTCTCGTAGCTAAATAAGTTCATTATTAGGGAGGTTGGAAGTAGCTTGTAATTCCTCCACTTTGTCTTTCAAAGTTCAGTTAGTCCTTTCTAAATCCTCAACTAGCTTGCTCAAGTGTAGGCTTGAAGCATAGAGCTGAATAGAATAACAACATGAATATATTTTGTGGTTACCAATTAAGAAAGTTTAATCAGAAACTTACCGCAGTAGCTTGACGACTATGATTATCAGCACGTACAGATATTGTATTCCTTTTTATATGTACTTGTGACTGTAACTCAGTGAATGATCCTTTTAGTTGAAGTAGTCCATATGAGGTGGGAATATAAGTTTGGCCAAGTTGAGATGGTAGCCCATGAGATTATTTGAAAAGGATAGAGGAGCTGGTGGAAGTTGTAAACGGTGAAGAAGAGGAAGGAGGAAGTTCAGAACCCTATGGAGAGGGATCAGGAGATGAAAAGCTAGCTAATGAAGGATCTTGTTCAGTGGATGTTCTAATGGGCCAGGAGGTAATTGATCTCCTGCAATGAGTTCTTTTGGCACGGGGCTTAGTGGAAGAAGAAGGTATAACCGAAAGAAGGGGCAATGAAGCCACAGGAATAGTTGGTGCTTCCTCAAGTGAAGGAACAGTTGGAGGAATATCAATAGACTTAGAAATAAGAAGTCCTGGCCTCATCATATTCAGAGCAAAATTAGAACGAGCATGTGTAGGAAGGGCAGGTTCCTTACCTCTGCTGTGGGAGATTTTGGAAGAAGTAATAGGAATTTGTTCAAAAGTAGCTATGGTAGAAGAAAGTAGACATGGGGAGGAAGCACGAGGCTTTTTACGCTTCACAACAAAGGGACCTTCCTGATCTGATGAGATGGATGAATCTTGAGGTTGCTCAGATGGAGGTAGTAAACCAAGAGAGGAGGAAGGGTGATTGAGACGACGATCCCTTAATAATTCTTCCCCCATTCTAGTCAAGACTGTTCTTGTGAGTCGAGTATTCTTGTACATGAAAGCAGGAAGGACAACATTAGCTGGAAAAAAGAGAAATTCATGTTAGGAACAATATTATGATGGTCAAAAACATGTGTTGTTGGAGTGTATACTAAAAGCCTAGATTTTTGTAAACATTTATAAAGAATCACATTGGTCAAATGTCTACATTTATATGCTAAGTGTAGTTGTTCAATTAATTTATATTGTAGATAACCTGGTGTGTGGTGTCACACACAGAAGATCATGTTATTAGTTCCTTATAAATTATAAATAGTAGCTCATGACTAAGATGGATAGGAACAAACCACTAGAATAGTCATAGTGTAATTTGATATTAGTTTATCTTGACTATAAAATATGCTAGTACACTTAGAGTGTATTGAGCTGGACCATTTAAGGTAGTTTCTTTTTATACTGACTGCATAAAAGAACAAGACCTTTGTTATTATGGAAGTGTGTGCTCTTAATTCTGATATAATAGCAAGCGCATATATCTAGTATTTATTTCTTTGACTTATCAATGGGTGAGATTTAGCTCGATAAATCAAGAGGCCCGATAAGTTGAGAAATGATATTATTTATAGTGTGTATTGTTGATTATAGAAGGAAATTGTGTCCTAGAAATCTAGGTTGACAATGTCCCCAAGAGGAGCTCATAAGGATTATCATGTTAAACCCTGCAGATGGACTTAGTCCAACATGACAATAAGGTTGAGTTGTACTACTCTTGGAACTAGATATTAATTAAGTGAGTTGTTAGTAACTCATTTAATTAGTATACATTTGATATCTTAAACACAGGGAGATTAACACACTCATGATAAGAAGGAACCCATATAGTAATATGGGATTGGTGCGGTAGTTCAATAATAACTCTTTAGTGGTATGAGTTATTATTGATGAACTCGAGTTGGGTGTTCGGGGCGAACACGGGAAGCTCAAGTTCATCGGGAGACCAAAACCAATTCCTCCTCTCGGTCTCTGTCGTAGTCTCTTATTTATAAAGTGTTATATCCACCCATACCCACCTTCTTACCCACCTTAAGGTGGCCGGCCAAACCAAGCTTAGATGGGTCAAGTAGGTGGTCGGGCCTAGCTTGGAGCCCAAGCTTAGGTGGCCGACCACAACACAATAAAAGGATTTTAATTTTTAAAATCTTTCCTTATGTGGAAGCCATGATTTAAAAGAGAGTTTAAAAATTAAATCTTTCATTTTATAGTCTCTACAAATGATTAAGAGAAATGTTTGATATCTTTCCTTATTTGTATTTAAAAGGAAGATTTTAATTTTTGATAAAACTTTCCTTTTTTGTAACCATCCTCATGGTTTTAAAAGAGAGTTTTAAAAATTAAAAATCTTTCTTTTTATAATTTTCTACAAAAGATTAAAAGAAAGATTTGATATCTTTCCTTATTTGTAGATTGAAAAGGAAGATTTTAATTTTGAGAAAACTTTCCTTTTTGTAATCATCCACATGTTTTAAAGGAGAGATTTTAATTTATAAAAGTTTCCTTTTATAACCAACCATGAAGGGAATTTTAAAAGAGAAATTTTTATTTTAAAAATTTTCAGAAACAAATTAGGAAGTTTTAATTTTGTATTTAAAACTTTCCTTTTTTTGAAGGGGATGGTGGTGGCTGGCCATTAGAGGTTTAATAAGGAAATTTTAATTAAATTTTCCTTCTTAAACATTGGCAAGGAATATAAGGAAGTTTTATTTATAAAACTTTCCTTATTTGCCAAGACCAATGAATATAAAAGAGAGGGTAGATGTGCATCACCTCAACACAATAATATATCATCTATTATTCCTCTCCTCCTTGGTGGTGGCCGACCCTTCATCTTTTCTCCTTCTCCTATTCTTTTTCCTTTGAGGTCGGCGACATCTTCATCTCAAGGAGCTTGGTGGTGGCCGGATCTTGCTAGAGGAAGAAGGAGAGATAGGAGGCTTTGTTTCTTGCATCCCTTGGAGCTTGGTTGGTGGACAAAGTTCTTCATCTCTAGAAGACTCTTGGTGGTCGAAACTTGCAAGGAGAAGAAGGAGGCTTGAGTAGATTCTTGTCTCGGTAGATCGTCGCCCACACGACATCCGAGATAAGAAGAGGAATACGATAGAAGATCGTGAAGTCTATAAGCTACAAAAGGTATAACTAGTTATTAAGTTTCCGCATCATAACTAGTTCATCCTTTTGTTTAGATCTTGAAATACCAAACACAAGAGGCTAGTGATTGTAGGTTTCGGATTTGTGATTCGAATTTGTATTTCTTTTATTTTTCGATCTTATGATTCGATTGTTCTTTTTGGTTAAACCTAGGGTTACTAAAAGGAGATTAAATATTGAATTTCTTTGAAAGACTTTGTCAAGGCAGTGGTGGATGATCCCATACCCAAGAAGGCCTAGTGCCTTGCCATGTTTGACCTGGGAGTCGATCTCTGAAATAAATATTTAATCGAATTTGTAACATAGGTGGATTTGGATCAATAATGTTAAGCATCGTTTGCGATCCAAGTCTAAACCTCTAAGAACAGATAAGTTAAATTTGGAATCAATAATGTTAAGTTCTGTTTGCGATTCCAAGTTTAATTTCTAAAGAACACAATAGGTTGTTAGGAAAGATTCAAGACTTGTACAAAATTTTTGTACAGGGGAACCGGTACGATATTCCGAGTAGCAACCAACATGTGTAAGGGGAATAATCTTACCAAAGGAGACGTCCAAGGTTGTGTCAGCTGTGCTAATACCAAAAGCAAACAATAAGCCTTCAGCGATTAGGGCAAGCAAGTTAAACTTTGCGCCTTTTAATTTCCCGATAGAAGAATGATGAATAGGATCTTGGAAGATATCACCTAATTGGGGAATAGGAGAAAGATTTCGATGCCAAGTTATTGAGTATAGCGGTGGAGAAGGAAGATGCATAAAAAAGAAGTTATCCCGCCATTCTCCTTGAGGGAGAATTCTATGGAATAAAGTGGTTTTAGGACATGATTGAAACTTAAAAATGTTATCTTCCACTTGACAAGGAATGAAAAAGTGATGGAATAACCAAGGAGATAAAGGAAAATCCAGTAGATGAGAAATGACAACAAAACCAACCATAATAGAGAATGATTGGGGAACGAGTTGATTCAAGGGAAGGTCAAAATACCTACTAACATCAATAAAAATGGGATGAATGGGAAATCTAAAACCATATAAAACTTGTTCCCATAAGATAGCCACATTCTCTGGAGGAAGAAGATGAGGACGATCCCTGGAAGTAGGGGTGGCCAGGTATAGAGGAAAGTTATAGTTCCATTGAAGCTCATAGGCTTCCTGTGCGATAAACTTGGAAGAGCATTGAGTGTACCACTCATCGAAGGTCGACATTGTTAACAAGAAGGAGTAGTAAAAATAAGGACAATTAGCGGAAGGCGAACAATAAGAGATACGCAAACTAGAGGAAAAAAGACGAAGTATTAGGAATTTTCCTCTCTTTTCTCTTTAAAAGCCTTGATAGGGTATCGAAAAAGGTGTTTCAAGTAGAAACATTAGATTAAGGTGACAAGAAAAGTGGGACCGAAGAGGAGCCGTTGGATGGATTGGTAAGGCAGCGGATATAATGAGATAGGTACATATCCAACGTCATAGGCACACGTGTCACCAATAAGGAAATAGTATTGCTAGTCGATACAAAAGGTTACATTCCCGAGATATTAAAACCATTACCAAGGTTGAACTTAAAAATCCTGAGATCTCAAAAGAGATTAAATATTATATACTTCTTGTATTATGAATTTGGTCGATTATTACCAACTGATCAAATTTTAGGACTAGTTTAGAATATATATATATATATATATCGGTCAGTCGTTGCTGGCCGATCGAATTTAGAAATAAGTTAAAGATATATGTATATAAACTCAACCGGTCATTAAAGACCGGTCGAGTATTAAGTTTGAATAAATTAAATATAGAAGTGGACTTCCCCAGCTGGTAAAGGTTAGACAAAAATTGTTATCAAAGAATGATGTGTGAATTAAAATAAGGATAATCTGCTTATAGGAAGATTAATAATAACCCTAAAGGCAACGAAACAAATCTGAGCAAATGATGAAACTTAAATAAATGCCAAGCCTAATTAAAAATAGTAATTTAACCCTTCAATAATAAAACCAAATCAACTAAAGTCAACCTAAAATCATGCAAATTTCTGAGTACTCATCAAATGGAAACAATAACGAATGGTGTCAATAGTTAGAACATCATAAGAAATATGAAAAAAGTTAACAATTTTTCTTCATTACAAAAACATCTTAGAAATTAGATCTAGGATTAGAACAACTTAGGGAACAAGTCAGGGGGCATAGTATCCAACAATTTTCGATGGTTAAGAAAATTGGCCAGAGGATCAGAAGTTATATGCCCTTTATCCTTTAGTTGCTTTATACCCCCCTCATCCCCATGAGTGAAAGCTTTAGCAATCGAGGCAGCAATGAGAGCATTGAATTAAGGAGATTCTAACAGTATTCTTTTTCTCTTCTCAAATATATCATCTTCACCCGCCTGATAACCCGCCAGAGCATCTTGAGAGGCTTTTAATTCAGACTCTTTGGAGGAAATGTTTGCTTGAGCTGTGGTTAAAGATGAACATAAAAGGTTTAGCTCATAATCCTTAGATTGTAAATCAGAGTCTTTAGCATCCAATTCTAGAGCATGAGCATCCTTCAGTGCTTGTAATTGAGATGATAATTGGGCATTTTTAGCGGTATACTTATCCGGTTTGGATGTTAGTTCAGCACGAAGGTTGACCTTTAATTTAAGTTGAGACTCAAAATTCTCTGTAGAAGCTTTCCATTGATTCAGATTCTTAGATTTAGCCTCCAAAAGTTTGTGAGTCTCTTGTAGTTGGATAGATAACTCTGCTAATTCTCTAGAGGTATGAGAAGAGGATGCTCCAAAGGTTTGATGCTTTAGTGTGTTATTTTCTTGAGACAAATCATATAGTTGGCGGGCCACACTCATATTAATGATCCACCACTGTAGAAAGGAAAGTTGTTGTTAGAGTGCATTAATGAAAAAACAAAGGGATGAAGGGCATGTTACCTTAGTTTCTTCGAAAGAAAATTTATCAGCTAACTTAGTAAAGGTGAGTTTTTCAAGTTCTTGACATGCCTCTACCCAAACAGTCGTCAAAGAAAATAATATTGGGAGGGTGAAAGAAGAGGTGAAGGAGGATGATAGAGAACTGTGAAGTGAAGGAGGAGAGAAGAGAAGTATAGGAGGACCCTGAGTTCCTTGGTTAGGTAGAGGAATTGGTTCTGGAAAGATCATCAAGAACTCAGGATCCAAACTGGCAATTGGAAGGGAAGGATCCTCTAGTGGTTGAATAGGTGGGGAAGTAAGCATAGGGTATAAGGAAGAGAGGGTAGATTCCGGAGAAGGGGGTGGAATATCTCCTCTAGGTATATCCTCGGGAGCATAGATAACACATTTCTTGGGGAGGGGCGCTAATGTTAACCTCTGCGCAGGGTGTTTTCTGGTAGGAGTAGTTTTTGGTGCTTGTTCTAGTGGCTTCAAAGGGGCATCCTCCGATAAAGGAGGTAAACTCATGGATGCTTCCCCAGAGGTGGTGTAAGAACTAGAAGCGAGCGTAGGTTGGGTAGATGGCTCAGTTAAAGGAGCATCAGAAGCTTGAGCTGATACAATGTTAAGCTCCGCATTGAGCTCCAGTTCCTTAGCTAATAATGCCTCCTCTTCTAGGCGTATTTCCTTGTCAACCAAAGCTCTGAATATAACATCCACTACAACAAATAAAAGAGTATTTTAGTTAGTAAAGGAGTAATAGTTAAAATATCAAAACTTACCAAAGGAACATTGTAGGCTCTTTGAATAGGGCTTAGGCCAAAAAGGTATAAAAGATCACCGGGTATCCATTTGTGAATGTAAAATCAATGACCTAGTAATTTTTTGAAATATTTAGAGAAAATTGGTTCTTGATGAAGCTCTCTTATGTCAGGAAGAGGAGGAAAAGAAGATTGTCACTTAGTAGACCATGTGACAGACCTAGGAAACTTGATAAAGAAAAAACGTAATTTCTAACTCTTGATGAATGAAGACATTTCTTCAAAGAACACCATCTTCGGGTGAGATTGTAAAAGAAATACTCCTGGCTTTGATTTTTTAGGATAAGCTAACATGAAAAAATTTTAAGGAGTAGGAGGAATACTGAAGAGGCGAAATACCATGTATAGCCCGCATAGATATCTAAAAGCATTTGGAGCAAATTATTGTAAGGGAATACCAAAATATTGACTTATATCTATCAAGAATGGAGGAATAGGAAAGCGTAAACCTGCAACTAGCTGATCTTTGAAAAAAGTAATGCAATTATTA
The DNA here is from genome assembly GCF_018446385.1 of Zingiber officinale. Taxonomy (NCBI): domain Eukaryota; kingdom Viridiplantae; phylum Streptophyta; class Magnoliopsida; order Zingiberales; family Zingiberaceae; genus Zingiber; species Zingiber officinale. The sequence goes on along the minus strand of NC_056002.1, from coordinate 130,520,292 downwards.
GGAGGGAGATAGGGATGAGCATCAAGTTGAAGGATCTTAATGCGATATTCTTTAGGGATTTCATATTGAGAGCGGATGGAAGTTCGATCGGCAATAGAAATGGAAGAATGAATTTGAGCATACCAAGGGGTTAAGGATTCTTCAACCATGGTGAAAAACAAAAACGCTTAAGGAATAAGTGACTTACTGAATCCTTAAGGAAAGGAAGGTAACAGAAGAAGGTCGGGGAAGAGGGGGAAGCGTAAAATGTTGAAGAAGGTCGAAAAAGAGAAGCGCCAGAAAATGAGTTAAGGGAGATGAAGAGTAAAGGAATAAAAAAGAGTTAGGGTTTAAGAGGGTATAAGGATTTCCGTCAAAATGAAACGGCTCGCGATGGGAAAGGTGGTGATTTGCTAAAGGGCATGTGATAGGATGTCAATAAAGAAGCATGTTAACGATTACTTCTAGAAATAGAAAAAACAGGCCACATGACGATCACCCATAAAGAGACATTTATGATGGACAGAATCGAACAAATCATATGCTTAGATGCCATATTTTCGAGCGTCTTTGACATTCTCTTTCCGTTGAAGGACCAATTACCAAAGAGACAATTTTGAAAAACTGCTCGATTCTCAAAGTATAAAAAGAGAAAAAAGAAAAAATAATGACCTAGGCAAATAGAACAAACAAATAAAATTGAAACTCGTGTCTAGTCAGTCGTGTTGGTGCAATATCCCTTAGGTCAAGGTTGACTGGTTTGACCAAGCTTGAGTCTTGGTCATAGTTTCGATGTTTGACAATACATGTAGACACATGGACAATGCAGGTGCAGTTGTTCATATGGGGAGATTCTGATCAGGGACTGATCAGTGTGAATGAAGAAGAGTCAAGTAGGCATACCTGACTGGATGGAAATCCTGGTGAGTGAAGCCAGGTGAAAGTCCTAGTGAGTGAAGCTAGGCAGTATGGAAATCCTGGTGAGTGAAGCCAGGTGAAAGACCTAGTGAGTGAAGCTAGGCAGATTGAAAACCCTAGTGAGTGAAGCTAGGTGAAAGTCCAAGTAGGTCAAGAGAGTGACCGGATACTTGACATGAAAGAAAAGTCCAAGTGGGTCAAAGGGATTGACCGGACACTTGGTGAGGGAGTCCTAGCAGGTCAAGGGAGTGACTAGATGCTAGGCATGACGTACCAACAGGTTAAGTTTGACCGGATGTTGGTTTGGGAGGTTTGAGACTTGGTTTTGGGCAAAACCAGGCTGGATCGATCGATGGATCGATCCGGACCTTTCAAATCAGAATGCTCGATCGATCGGTGATCGATTCAGAGGTCCCAATCGATCGCTGGATCGATTGACCAGCCGCGATAAGCGCCGGATCGATCCGTGGATCGATCCGCATTTTCGAAACAGGCGCTCCGGATCGATCGATGGATCGATCCAAAGCCTCTCCGATCGATTGGGAATAATCGAATCGATTGGGATCCGACCATTGCGTAGGTTATAGCCAGAGCGTTGTCTTCGGCAATCACTTCATAGATTCATTTCAGATCTTCACCAGCTCCTCCACAACTCTTCTCAAGCTTGAGATCGCCAGTTCTTGAAGGTTCTTGGAGGCTCTTCCAAGTCAAGAGGCGGATCAAAGCAAGAAAAAGAAACTAGGGTTAGGGTTTGTGCACTCATTGTAAGCTTGTAAGCTTGTATTTCTTTACTACCCTTTCTTCTTTTTGTATTGAGTCTTGTAGGGCTTCTCCGCCCTTGGTAGTTACCATAAAGGAGAGTTTCATTAGTGGAGGGTGCGTGCGTTGTGTGGATCCTTGGATTAGTCACCTTCCTTGGAGGTGGATACCAAGTAAAATCCGAGTGTTAGCGTGTTTGTATTTGTTTCTTTGTATTTCCGCTGCGCATTCTTGAAGAAACAAGCAACGCCGAGCAACGAGCACGCGAAGAGCTATTCACCCCCCCCTCTAGCTACTTTTCGGTCCTAACAAGTCGATCATGTCTCCTTCGACTAGACTTGAAGGGGAGGCTAGTGATATGGATTATGATAAGATGCCTAATGAAGAAGAAGTCAGGATCAAGAAAGATAAGATAGGTATATAGCCAAAGTACCTTTGCGCGCTCGGTCAGGTAAAGCCCAACCGAGCATAAAAGCACTTATCCTTATAAATAGCTCTCAGTATATTACCGGCAGATTGAAGGTTGACCGAGAGCCAGTGCGCGTATATGTGCTCGGCCTAGCAAAGTTCGACCGAGTGTAAGGGCGCTTAGCCTTGTAGATAGTCCTCAGCATATTACCAACCGACCGAAGGACGAATGAGAACCAGTGTGCTCATATATACGCTCAGTCGAGTAAAGCCCGATCGAGCGTAAAGGCACTTAAGCTTATGTATGACTTTAAGTACATTACCAGTCGATCGAAAGCCGAGCAAGTACTCATGTTCTCATAGACGCTCGGCCAAGCATAGTTCGATTGAGCGTGAAGGCATTTAGCCTTATGGAAACTTTTAGTATATTACCAGCCGAGTAAGCACCGATGTGCCTTCGCATGCTTAGTTAGGCAAAGCACAACTAAGCGTAAAGACACTTAGCCTTATAAGAAGCTCTTAATATATTACAGATCCAGTGAACGTCGAGTGGGCACCAATGAGTGCCTACACACGCTCGGTCAAGCAAAGCCCAACTTAGCGTAAAGGCATTTTGCCTTATGGAAACTCTTAGTATATTACTGGCCGAGTGAAGACCGAGTGAGCACCAATGTGCCTTCGCATGCTCGGTCAGGCAAAACTTGACCGAGCGTAAAGGCACTTAGCCTTATAAGAAGCTCTTAATATATTACCGATCGAGTGAAGGTCGAGCGAGCACCAATGAGTGCCTGCACGCGCTTAGTCAGGCAAAGCCCAACCAAGCGTAAAAGTACTTAACTTTATAGCAGCTTATGGTATATTATCGGCCGACAACTTATGGTCAATATGCACTCGCCTGGATAAAGTCTGACCAAGTGTAAGGGCACTTAGCCTCCTAAAGTTCATAAACATTCTCTGCCGAAACATGTTTATCAAGAAACATTCTCAATATATATATATATACACACACACACGATCGACTTGAACGATCGGTCGAAACATGCTTAACAGAAGTATATGAGTATGACAGTCTGGCAAACTTGGTGGGAAATATCTTCTAGAAACTTTTTCAGTTATAATGACATGTTCATATGCATATACCATCATAAATATGAGTCACAAACCACAAAAGAGGTACATATGGGGTAAAAAAAATTCCTTAAAAAAATTATTGCACGAAGTTTAGGAGATGACTTCATCTCCTAACAAACCGGGGATTACTTCACAACTACGGAGGTCACATGAGGTAGTATAAAAAGGGGGATCCTCTCCATTGACAAGGTACGCAAGTTCTAGCATCTAAACTCTGTTTTCAAATATTTCAATTACTGTTCTTCTTCTTCTTCTTCCTTCTATCTTTGGGAGAGAAACTGACTTGAGCGTCGGAGGGCCTAGCCATGGATCCCCACCCCGGTCTTAGGTTACTAACGCTTTGTTGGTTTGTCTCACTGTGTGTAGGATCGTGGAGAAGTTCTTTTAGGTATCCAAGAGGCTATCTTCATCAAGGATCGTCGTTCACTGAAGCCAACACACCTCTTCGCAGATTTCAGATAGGATCAGTGGTGTTTTTGCAACTTTGGGCTATGCCAAGGTTGATTTCGTGAGGAGATACATGGGCACATTACAAATTGGAGGTGAAGATATTTTTTACGATAAAAATTAATAGATCAAATACTATTTTGATCTATCTAATGTCCCATCATTTCAAGTTGTTGGAGTGTATACTAAAAGCCTAAGCTTTTGTAAACATTTATTTGGAATAAAGAATCACATTTGGTCAAATTATCTACATTTGTTTGTAGTTGTTCAATTAATTTATATTGTAGATAACATAGTATGTGGTGTCACATGTAGAAGATAATGTTATCAGTACCTTATAAATTATAAATAGTAGCTCACGACCAAAATGGAAAGGAACAAACCATTAGAAGGTCGTAGTGTAATTAGGTATTAGTTTATCTTGACTATATAATTACACTAGTACACTCAGAGTGTATTGAGTAGGACCATTTGAGGTTGTTTCTTTTATACTGACTTTATAAAGGAACAAAGACCTCAGTTATTATGGAAGTGTGTGCTCTTAATCCTAATATAATAACAAGCACATATATTTGATATTTATTTCTTTAATTTATCAATGGGTGAGATTTAGTTCGATGAATCAATAAACCCAATAAGTTGAGAAATGATATCACTTATAGTGTGCGTTGTTGATTATAGAAGGAAACTGTGTCCTAGAGATACAAGGTTGATAATGTCCCCAAGAGGAGCTCATAAGGATTGTCATGTTAAACCCTGTAGGTGGACTTAGTCCGACATGACGATAAGGTTGAGTGGTACTACTCTTGGACTAAGATATTAATTAAATGAGTTGTCAGTAACTCACTTAATTAGTGGACATTCGATATCTTAAACACAGGGAGACTAACACACTCATAATAAGAAGGAGCCCAAAAATGTAATTTAGGATTGGTGCGGTAGTTCAATAATAGTTCTCTAGTGGAATGAATTATTATTAATAAAATTAAGTTGTGTGTTCGGGGCGAACACGGGATGCTTAATTTTATCGGGAGACCAAAATCAATTCCTCCTCTCAGTCCCTATCGTAGCCTCTTATTTATAGAGTACTATACCCACCTATACCCACCTTCTATACCCACCTAAAGGGGGCCGGCCAAGCTAGCTTGGAATCAAACTAGGGCCGGCCTAAGCATGGTTTAGGGTGGCCGGCCCTAGCTTGAACCCAAGCTAGAGGGGCCTGCCATAATTAAATTAAAAAGAATTTTAATTTTAATTTTTATTATGTGGAAGATATAATTTATTAAAGAGAATTAAAATTAAAATATCTCTCTTGAAAAGGATCTACAAAAGATTAAAGAAAAAGATTAAATCTCTTTCCTTATTTGTAGATTGGAGAAATATTTTATTTTCTCTTTAAAAATTATTCACATGTTGAAAAATTAAAATTATAGAAATTTCTTTTTATTAACTATGAAGGGATTATTGAAGAGAAATTTTATTTTTAAAATTTCCGGAAACAAATTAGGAATTTTTAATTTGTTGATTGAAACTTGTCTAAATTGCTTCTCTTTGATGTGGCCGGCCAAGACATGTTGTTTTAAGAAATTTTGTTTAATTTTTCTTAATTGATTAATGTCAAGGAAAATTAAGGAAATTTTATTGTAATTAAATTTCCTAAATTACCAAGGCCAAGGAATATAAAAGAAGGGTAGGGGGTGCCTTCATGAGACACAACTTCTATTATTTCTCTTCCTCTTTTCCTTGTTGTTGTGGCCGACCAACCTCTTTTCTTCTCTTCCTCTTTGTGGTGGCCGAATCATCCCTATTGCTTGGAGATCTTGTGGAGGCCGGATACTACTTGGATAAGAGGAAGAAGAAGGAGAGAAAGCTTGCATCCCTTGGAGCTTGGTTGGTGATTTGTTCTTCATCCTTGGTAAAGCTTCCTTGTTGTGGCCGAACCTAGCTAGGAGGAGAAGAAGGTGGTTGGTGGTTTCTCATCTCGGAAGATCGTTGCCCACACAACGTCCGAGGTTAGAAGAGGAATACGGTAGAAGATCAAGAGGTCTTTCTAGAAGGTATAACTAGTAATTTTTCCTTTCCGCATCATACTAGTTATTTATGGAAATAATATCAAATACAAGAGGCTTACGATTCTAGTATTTCAAATATGTTTTTCGATGTTGTGTTCTTTTATTTTATTTTTCCTTGTGATTTGATTGTTCTTTTTGGTTAACCTAAAGTTATTTTAGGAAATTAATATTAGCTTTCCATAAAAGGTTTTGTCTAGTCGGTGGTGGTTGCTCCCATATCCAAGAAGGCCGTGTGCCTCGCCACGTCAGTACTGGGAACCAATTATGGAAATTAATATTTAATGGAATTAATAACTTAAGGTGATTTGGGTCGAACGTGTTAAGTTCCGCAGGAGACCCAAGTCAAAACCTAAAAGAACGAATAGATTAAGTTTTGGATCAAACGTGTTAAGTTCCGCAGGCGATCCAAAATTTAATTTAAAAGAACACATGGTAGCTAGGAAAAGGTTCAGACCTTTGTACAAAATTTTTGTACAGTAGAACCTCTAGGTTTTCCGAGTAGCAACCAACACAAGTAAATAAAGGAATATGTGGAATATTTAAATGATTCATCATCTTGTTGATACAATAATACATTTGTGTACTTATGACCAAGTAAAAGATGATTACAGGCGAAAGCTTATAGCAATATTTATTTTGTAGAAGCAGTAATATTGTTCAAATTTTCCATTCCTATCATCATCACACTCTTTGTTTTTTTTAGGAAATTTTTAATCTAATTTTTTTTTTGGCCCATGCGTTAGTCCGTCTAATCTGCAATCCGCTTTAAGTAGGGTTAAATTAGGGATTTTAAATCCATCAAGATGACGGATCAACCCACTCCATCCCACCAAATGGTCACGAGTCGCGCGACTTGTCTAATAGTTCTACATATGAGTGGGGTTAGTAATTAATTAATAATGAGATTTGAGATTTATAGAGAAATTTTTTTATAACGAAGAGAGTAATAAGTTTTAATGTCTTTCATGTGAAATATTTAAAACTAAAAAAATAAAAAACCATTTAAAACTCTAACGATAAGAGAGGTCCCAAATCTATCTTGAAAGGTAAAGTCGCATGGAGGGATGGATTTTATGGAGCTTGATCGTAACCTCGAGTCGAAGTACCTCAGGGAATCCGTGCACTTTGGGAGGCCAATGCGAGTTCTCAAGATGCCAAGCACTTTCGAATCGAGGTAGGTGCTTGGGATGTTGGGCATTACGAAAATTGAGTTGGGTGCTAGGAAGGTAAGTAGTTAGGAAATTATTATGGGCGCTGATGTAGAATTTTTTAGGGCATCTCCAATGGTTAATTTTTTTATTAAATTTTTTTACAGTTTTCAATATGCCACAACAATGTCACATCATAAGGATAAAAAGTTTTTAAGACATCTCCAATAGTTAAACCTCTCAATGAGTTTTTTTATAATTTTCAATATATCACATCATGTCACATCACAAGTATAAACACATACTATTATCTCCACAATGAAAAAACATCCATATAATTTTTTTGTGTGCCCTACATTATAAATCATATATTTTTATTTATCAAATTTTCATTTAATATATTTATATAATTTTTATTTAATATTTTAATTAATTTATGATTTTGATTTAATTTATTTATAATGTTAAATTAATAAATTTATGATTTTAATTTAATTAAATTTATAATGTTAAATTAATAAACTAATTAATTTATGATTTTAATTTAATTATAATCATTTTTATGTTTTTTTTTAACTTATCTCAAATATATTTATTTTCAAAAGAAAAAAATATCACTTTAATTATTATTAACTATTTATGAATTAAAATATTATAATTAAATGTTACATCAAATAATTTATTTTTAATTATTTGTACATTAATTACCAACTTCACTTTCAAAAGAAAAAAAAGTTTGAAAACTCAAACATGCTCTTAATTAAAAACTCTAAATCTCACTTACACAATCATAAAAGTTTTTTTGATAATTTTTTTTTAATTTTTTAAATCTTTCATAAAATTTACATTGAAGATGCTCTTAGACTATTAGCCAGCATCAAATCCCAACAAACATCGAGAAATTAACATTTCATATGATTGATTAATTTTAATTTTGTGATTTACTTCCTTTAGTGGTGTGGGATAATCAACAGAGCAGTCGCACAAATTTTACCTTTGCATAATTTTAAAATTTGAATTATTATGGGTGGTTGAGATGTCGACTACTATGAAAGCTCGGTGCTCAAGATGTCAAACCCAAGGACTTCTCCCATTTATAAGAACTATTGATATGGGCCTAAGTCACCAACCCAATTTATTTAGGGGATATTGATATTGGCCTAGCACAATTTATTGAGGGGAGAGAGTGTCACTATTTAAAATTTTATTAATTTAATTAAAGTCATTTAATTTAATTAAAATTTATAATATTAAAATACAGTTATTTTTTCAGAATAAAACACTTTTGGCAGCTCCATTTTAAATTTCTCCTACTTTTCTATCTCATTTTAAATTATAAATATTTAATCTCTATTTCTGTGTGAAATAAAAAATAAGAACTTGATTAAAACAATAATATTTAACTTTGGTTTCTATTATAAAAATGCCATTGTGCTCCTAGAGTTTTCATCAATTTCATTTCACATCAATGAGGTAATTTTTCTTTTTGGCGTTAAGATTATTTTTTTAAGAAAATGGATTTATGGATAAAATTAGAAACTACAAACTATATAGTTGTAAACATAAAATTATGCTTAGATTATCAAATAATGTTGAAGTTCTAAAAAGTTAAATAATTTTAATTAAATTTTAACAAATAAGTTAGAATTAATTTAGGTTAATATTAGAATGATTTAATTAAAATTAAAAAAATTAATGAAACTATTATTATTATTGATCATGTCCAAAATATGAGGAGATGACGACCTAATGATGAAGATCATAGCTTGACTCGATGAAGACTCCATGAGGATCTGCTATCCACCAGGAGACTCAGCGTGCTCCATGAAATCAAAGGGGAATGTCAGTGCCGAGCTGGGAAGGGATTCTCGGTATTGGCCCTCCGACGCTCAAGTCACTCTCCGGCGGAGAATAGTAAAAATGTTGTAGTTGGAGCGTGAGAGTATAAGATGTTGCTCCTACCTCCGCGACGAAGGAACCCCCCCCCCCCCCTTTTTTTTTATAAGGGTCCTGTAGCGTTTGTGCACGCATCTCAAAGTGTGAGCATATTTTCCCATATGTCCTATGAAAAGACAATTCTAAAAAGTGTTTCTAATACTATTCCTTAAGCAGGCCAACTATCCTTTGACATGACGGTTGGAAGCTTCTAAAGTATTTTCTGTCGGTTGCCAGCGGCTCTACTCCCAAAAACATGTGTGAGGAGACTCATGGGGGTCGAGCATGTCTAACCTACGTTAGCCCGGTCTTACGTCCTCTGCTCGGCTTATCCTCAATCCGCTCAGACGCACTTTGCTCCTTCTGGCTATGTTGTGCTTCACTATATGTTAATCCGCTTGGCCACATGTTGGCTCATTTGCTTGCTCGGCCATACACTGGACCGTTGTTCGTTCGGGCATACGCTGGACATTGTCCACTTGGCCACACGCTGGTCGTTGTCCGCTCAACCACACGTTTGTCGTTGTCTGCTTGGCCACACATTGGACGTTGTCCGCTAGGCCACACGCTGGTCGTTGTCCGCTTAGCTATGCACTGGACCGTGCCCTCCACGTCATCTGATCCTAATGACTTTGACCTCCCTTGGGTGGGACCCGCTATCATCTACGGATCACAAGTCTCCCCTCAAGTCTAGTCAAAGGAGGCTGCAAGTCCGATTGACTAGACCAGTAGTCCCCTCCGCTGTCCACCTCACCTATCTTGAATCCGCCGCTCAGCCTATCCGGTTTGTGTTGCTCGGCCACAGGACACCCTCCGAATCCGCTCGGGAGAACTACATCCGACACTTGATTTATAGCGGCTCCCTGCCTCTCCTCATCGTATGAGAAAGCACTCGGACGCTCATAGTTGTCATTCGGTTGTCAAGGCGAAGGTTATGAGTTTGGACATCCTGTTCGGCTATCGAAAGGAAGAAGCTACGCTCAGGGCGCACGCGGCCGACACTTAGCGACTTTCGCCCTTATCCTCTGCCTTTGGGCGCCTTTTAGTTGTTGCTAGCGTCATCTTGATTTCTTGAAGATTGTGCAAATCTTTGATCATTAAAGCCGAGCACGCCGCCCACACCTCTCCAGTAAACCTCATTAATTGCCCCTGTAACAGAGCACCACGTGTCCCATGTCTGCCGCCGCACGTTTGATGTGACTTGCGCATATTCTTTGATTGACGAGACCCTAGCCGCTTCAAATTCCATGGCTGGATAGGGTTCTCATTTTCCATAACCCTTGATTAGATGGTTGCGAACGTTGTGCCGCAGGGTTTTTAAACCCGAGCATTTCTCGCTATCTCCTTCCTTGAGTAACCCCTTCACTCTCGTCCCCTTTCCGCGTCTTCTTCTTCATTTTCTTCTTTGCACACTTCACCGGTGACTCCTTTCAATAAACTTCCTTCCTCACCGCTTTCTCTTTTCTCATTCCTTCTACTCTGTTGCTCCTTTCATGGCGGAACCCTCTAGACCTCCTTTGGCCATCACCGGCCTCTGGTACACTTCCACTGCCTCCAATTTCAACGACGATGAACTTGACCAGTGCGCCTGTCCTTTTGCATCCCTGATTCTCACCAAATAGCCATCCCCTTTGCTTACGCCCGCCCCCATACACCGCCAAATGGCGCGGTTACCTTTTTTAAAGACCAACTAATAGCCGACCTGAACTTCCCCATCCATCCTTTTTTTCTTGGACGTTTGTAGATATTTTCGAATTCTCTTGGAACAGTTAGTCCCGAACTCCTTTAGGATCCTGTGTGGGGTTGTAATTTTGTTCTGTCTGTACGGAATCCCCCTTTTGCTTCACATCTTTCATTACTTCTTCTACCCCAAGCTTTCTGAGCCCGACAGCACTTGAAAGAGTATTTCTTTTTTGTGCGCCTTCCTGACCGCTTGGCAAACTGACCTGCCCAAACCTCCTCCGCTCGGACGATACCGAGCCACTTCTGACTTTCTCCAAGCAATCGCGATACTGGCCGATCAGAGATACCATATCCACAGGCTGCTTCAGGAGGGAGTCCTATATGTGTTAGGACTAAGTCCCATCCAAATGCAGCCCTTTGCTCCCTTAGGTAAACTGCTCTTTTTCTTCATGCTTTTGATTCTAGCTAATTGTCATCCCTTTTTCTGCAACTAACACTATGAACCAAGCACAGCTGCGCGGCAAGTGTGCCCTTGCGTATGAGGAGATAAATGCTAAGGTCGTGACTGAGCTAGAGAGTCGAGGCATTTTGTCGATCGGCCCCTCAGAAGTTACAAGCGAAGTTGAGGGTAGCCTAGCGGCCACCAACAACATCGCGATAGCCACCAGCCCGACCGTCCATGGTGCCAATCATTGTGGCCTCCGAGTTGGCTGCTCCATCGTCCGAGCTCACCTCCTCCGATCAACCCCTCGTCACTCACCGCAAATGACCTTGCCTAGAAGCAATGGCCGCTCCTCTACCGATTGCTACCCTTCTGCGAGGCCTCTATCCAAACGGGGAGAGAGCACCTCCTCTGTCATTCCCGCTGTCTGTGCCACTCGATGGACTACGCATCCCTCTCCAGATCAGATGCCTTCATTGTTTGAGATCTCGCTCAGCGCCATTCCTGCCCAGCCTCTGGCCTCTTTCCCTCCGAGCGGCCACGAGGGCCCGGTGTCCACCATCCAGCCGCTTCCTCGGTCCCAGGCAAGAGCCAACGCTACCTCAGCCCCTTCAAATCGAAGCGTGCGTAGTGGCCTCACTGTGATTATAAGGCTGCCGACGGACACATGGTGGGACCTGACCTTCGCTGAACCTTGTTCTCCCATCCACAAGATTAATATCCAAGGTCCCCTGGCTCAAGCCTAGGCAGACGCTAAAGGTCGAGCAACCACCCTCCCTTCCGGTCAATTTGCTGACAGTTTCACCCAGAGGGCGATCGAGGTAAGTGTCTCATCATCCCATCTGTCTTCTTTCTTATTTTTTGCAGACTCTAAAAGTGGACCAGAGGATCCCTGCTTGATCTCCACCCCGCCCCCTCTAGGTCCTGAGGACTGAAGCTAATCTCTGACCCTTGAGTCTTCTCCTTGCTACACCCGATCGCATGGATTTCCAAACGCCGGGCGTGGGATTTTCGAGCCCTGTTTGAATCTCCATTGGTTGGACCCCCTGCTATCATCCCGATGTCGCCCCTGAGCGAGATTATTTCTATTTTCCTCCTCTCGCACAGAGATACGTGGTCTCTCGGATGGCTCCCGAGCGACCTGTTCCCGCGTCTTGATGGTGATCATCTTTGGGGTACTTTCGCTCACGTGCTACCCTCGCCGTGTTGCCTGTCTGCTTGGTGGCGGTGATGGCGCCCGGGTGTCGACGATCAGCGTCGGGTGACTTGCCGCTCAGGTTGGCGCGGTGGAGGGTTGATGTGGTAACAGTCCCTGGTGTTATGGGACGTTGTCTTGTGAAATGAACAAAACATTGGACTCCACTGTCGGGGCTACTTGAATTTCATCCACTCAGCCCCTATGTTGAACTGCGTGTGCCCTTAGCTCTGAGTGTTGTTGCATTGTGCCCGACCGGGGGGTATTGGCGGGCACTACTCGACATTCGTGCGTAGTTACAGTCTCGCCGTTCGACTCCTTCCGCGCTGATTCGGCTTCCTCCACATTGATATACTTTGTTGCTCGCCCAAGTAACTCGCCGAAATTCTTTGGTGGTTCCATGATGAGCGATCGGAAGAATTCCCCCTCCACGAGTCCTTGGGAGAAGGCGCTCTGCAGAACTTCTTGGGTGGCCGACAGGACCTCCATGACCACTTGGTTGAACCTCTTAATATATGCCCTAGTGGCTCCTTGGACCCTTGCTTGACCGCGAATAGATTTACTTCCCGTCTTTTAGTAACGATGGTTGTTGGCAAAGTGTTGAACGAATGTCGCTCGGAAGTCTCTGAAGCCACGTATGGAGTCAATCAATAGTCGCTGGAACCACCTCTGCGCTGATCCTGAGAGAGTGGTAGGGAAGACTCTGTATTTGACTCCATCCGAGTATTGGTGAAGGGTGGACATAGTGTCAAATTCAAGCAAATGGTCTTCCAGGTCAGTTGACCCATTGTACTTTCTGATCGTCAGCAGCCTGAAGTTGGACGACAACTTGTCCTCATGAATGACCCTACAAAACTGACGGTTGACCCATTCAGGGGGGTCATCGAGCCTTGGGGCTTTGCCCTTTCGACTATCCCGAACAACCATCTCTTCCGAAGATGATCCTTGCGCCCATTCGACGCATCCTTGCTCCTCTTGAGGAGTACGAAACAATACCTGATGATAGGAGATCGACGCGTTGGGTGCCTCCTATCGGTCGGTTGAATACCCACCGATTTGGTAGATTGTCGGTTCAGGACCCACGATCGGCTTGCTGATCGGGTACCGATGTTGGGTCATTGGGTGCTCGATCACCGAGTGCCACTTCTTGTTGCTGTTGATGTAGTTTCGCTGCGCGGGTTTGTATCAAGGCCTCCAAATCCTCTTGATTGAGTGTCACAGTTGTGAGCCGTCCAACGTCCTCTATCTTCATATTTTGGATGCAGACTATGTTCCCACAGACGACACCAATTTGATAGTGTCCAAAATCTTAGGAGATGATGAAGCTCATAGCTTGACTTGTTGAAGACTCCATGCGGATCTGTCGTCCGCCAGGAGACTTCGCACACTCCCTGAAATCAAAGGGGAACGTTAGTGCCGAATTGAGAAGGTGTTCCCAGCGTTGGCCCTCCGACGCTCAAGTCAGTCTCCGACAGAGAATAGTAACAAGTTGTAGTTGGAGCGTGAGAGTATAAGATGTTGCGCGTACCTCCGCGGCGAAGGACCCCCCCCCCCCCCCTTTAAGAGTCATGTAGTATTTGTGCATGCATCTCAATGTATGTTCACATTTTCCCATATGTCCTATGAAAAGATAACTCAAAAAAGTGTCCCTAACATTATTCCTTAAGCGGACTAACCATCCTCTGACACGACGGCTGGAAGCTTCTAAAGTACTTTCTGTCGATTGGAGCAATCCTGCTGTCAGAGGCTCTAACTCCCAAAAAGATGTGCGAGGGGGCGCATGGGGGTCGAGCGGGTCTAACCTACGCTAGCATGGTCTTACGTCCTCCGCTCGGTGTATCCTTAATCCGCTCAGACACACATTGCTCTTTCTGGTTATGTTGTGCTTCACTATATGTTAATCTGTGTAAAATACCGAAAATAGGCGAATATTAATAAGGGAAATTTTTAGAATTTTTAGAAATTTTTTGGAAATTTTTCGGAGCTCGAATAAACAAGTTTACGGGGATAAAAAAACAGGGCCCCGGGAACGCCTGTTTGGGCTACCCTATTTTAAAGAAGAAATGTTTATTTTTATTAATTTCCTTATGTTCCTCTTCTCACGCCGTTTTCTTCTTCCTCCCCCGCGCTCCCGACAGCTTGCCCTAACTGGCGCCACACGCGACGGTTACCTTCTCGTCCGAACAAAAGTCGTGCCCCACCTTTTCTCTGATTCTTCTTCTCGCTGACTCCTCTTACCTGTGCCCTAAAACTCTTCACGCCGGTCTCCTCGCGTGATCCTCCTTCCTCGCGTCTTCCTCATCGACTGCAAGCCGTTCCCTAATCGGCCGAGCCAATTTCCCTCTTTTTCCTCTCCACTCCCGACGCCGTCGCCTAGCACCGACCGTGATTTCCTCTCCTCCGACACCCTCTGCCCTCGCCTCTAGCCGCGTGCCCTAGCCGGAAGCCGACGGCCACGGTTCCATCTCTCTCCGGCGACCATTTTGTTGTTGTCCTTGCTATGCCCTAGCACCGGCAGCCGACCATAGTGCCCTAGTCTTCCTTCTCGCTGCGAGCCATAGTGCAGAGTGCCTCCCCCCTGCTCACTTTCATGCCTTAACTCCACTGTGGGTTTTCTTTCTTCGCCACCAGTCGCCGGCAGAGAGAAAACAAGAAGGTATCGAGTAGGTAAGGTTTATTGGGTATTTAGATTTTCATTTTTGTGCTGGAATGATGGGTTAATCGCTGTGGTACAGTGATTGTGTGTTCTCCGCAGCAACTATTCACAGTTTCCGACAACGAATCTCCGACAACGGGTATATCCAGCCGTAGGAACGACTATAGATTTTAAGGTATGACATAGGGATTTGATTTGTGCTGTTGATCATGTATAGGTTGAATTAGGTATGAGTTGGAATTAAGAAATAGATTGTTATGTGTTGATTAGGGTTCATTAATTGTGTTGGATGGATTAGTTGGATCCAATTTAGAACTTCTTAAATTGGATTAGAATTTAGTTTGGCTAATTGTGGTATGATAAAATTAGCTAAACTAGACATTATGTTTGATATCACAGGACTTTGACGCGAGACGAATATCTCGACGTCGTATTTGGACTAGATTGGACTTTACGATTAGAGGCGGGTACTTTGACTTTATGTCTTTTGATATGCATAATAATGTTTTTAACATATAACAATGATTATGTTTCTCATTTGCTTCGGTTGATCACTACCTGACCTGTTACATGCTTGCTTGTCTATTTATTTTGCACATCATGCTAGTGTATACCTGATTATGCCTATTTATAGAGCACTACACAACCATGTTATTTATCATGTTCAGGACCTAGGGTTTTGATACCTTATCTGGTCTGTGTACTTGATTTGATTCACTTCCCTATGGTACACAGTTTACATGTATATGGATTATTGCTATGCTGCTCAGTATTTTGCCATGCTTAGTATCATGCACCATTCGCATGATTGCATGTTGTGCGATAGTCTACTCCATTATTGTTGAGCACATTGCCAGTTTCATCACTGTCGGTGCTCCGTTGGTCCGCTCATGGGTAGTGTGACGCAGCGTGGTAGCACGTCAGGGATCCCTCCTCGTCATGGTGTACCGGGAGATGAGAGCATTGCGCTCCCCCATTTATGATTTGGAGTAGGAGTATGTGTGTACTCCGATAGAATCCCGTCCACTCGGTCACTCATCAGGAGCAGTGATGGCAGAGTGCACGGTTGTCACAGCCCTACCCACTCGGTCTCACCATTGTGTGTGACATGACTGACTGGCGTCAGGGGTGACCATGACATTTGCATCATATGCATGATGCATTTATTGCTTGTGTTTGCTGCATTTACTTGCTGCATTTATATGAATGCATATGATTGACATGCATACAGGATTATGCCACTCTCGGTCTGACGACCCTGTTATCCTTATACCTTGGTCCTGGTTAGTGCAGTTTTCTCCTGTATTCCTCAGTTGCATTTATCTTTCTTGTATCAGGAGATTGTACGCATGATTAGTGCTAGTTGTTATATTCTTTATTATGCATATCAGTTGTTACCCACTGAGTGTTGGACTCACACCCTCCTCCGTTGTTATTTTCAGATTGATGCTGTCCAGAGAGTTCCAGTCGCTAGTCCCCTGCAGTCCACGAGGATGTTTATTTGTCTTTTGGTGTCTTTTACTAGACTATGTTGTGACTTGTTTTATTTTGATACACTTGGATCTTATATGGACATTGTCGATGAGTTTTTATTTGGATTTGTTATACTACATGCCTGCCTGGACGGCAGAAGAGGTAAGTTGATCTTATCGTCGGATTTGAGCTTTATGAGTGTAGTGGAGTAGGAATATGTTTTGAGCTTTATGGGTGTAGTTGAGTAGGGTTATTTTTGAGTCATATTATCACTGTTACAGTTTGTTAAATTATTAATTGCGTGGGTGATTGTTTATATTATTGTTATTGTTCCGGCCGTGTTGGCCGAGGTATATGTGGCCCAGAGGGCGATGTAGAAAGTTTCAGATTGTCCACCGTACAGGGGAGATGCTGTCGAAATTTCTTCGGACAGGGACTCCTCCGGGGCGTGACAATTTATTTGGTATCAGAGCACAAGTTTTACGATCTTTGTTTTCGTATTTTGGATATTTGGGATAACCTTATACCAATTTATTTGGTATCAGAGCGCCAAGGTTTGTCGATACTTGTTTTGATTTTCGTGTTACGGATCTTGAGATTTATCTGATACAAATTTATTGGAATTGGTATCAGAGCAGGGTGTGATACCTGCTTTTGGTATTCTGGATATTTTGTGTTAGCCCAGGTTTGCGAGTCAAATTGGGTATTTGTTTTGGATTTTAATATGGATTTCCGGTGATTTTCTTGTACGGAATTTCAAGGTAAAATGGGGACTGGACAGCGACGGAACATCTCCAGACAACAAATAGGTATGATGTTATTTTGTAATTGTTTATACTTGTAGTAATACCTGTGATATAATTTAACAAATATGAGGAGATCTACTCGAATAGCTGCGAGACGTGGTGCTGGACGACCACGTACGAGGACCTTGGGATCTCTGGACATGCCAGAGATACCTAATGTTGTTGAGCCTGTCAGTCAGGGACAGACTCAAGATATTGCGGGCGCGTCGGGCTCTCAGACTCCGATGGCTCCCATAGAGGTACCTACCTCGGCTGCACCGACTGTATCCACCCCTACCGTATTTCCGGTACCACCAGGGGTACCATTGGCATACCCGACACCTGCTCCAGAGCAGCCTACGGCGTACCCGGCACCACTGCCACTTGAACCCACCGTGTATCCGACACCAGTGGCACCTGTGCCCCCAGTACCTACGGTGTACCCAGCAGCACCTGCATCAGCGATACCGGTTACTCCACATCCGGTACCACTACCTATAGTACATCCAGCCGCGGCCACCTACGCTGACCCTGCAGTGCCACCAGCGACATATGCTCCAGTTTATACAGCAGCACCGGGAGTACCTCCCCCGGTCTATTCAGCGGTACCACCTGTAGCACCATCTCCAGTGGTTCCTCCAGTTTCTGCAGCCGTTCCGACGCACCTCACTGACATTGTCGCGACACGAGCCAGGATTCCAGCGTTGGCAGAGTCGATGAAGAGTCGATTTACACTCTTCAGAGGAGACCTTGATCCGAGTGTGGCCCTGTCATGGATAGAGACTATGGAGCGTACTTTCTTCTATATGGCTTGCTCCGAGTGGGAGAAAGCAGAGCTGGCTGCTTTTCACTTACGGGATGCGGCAGACACTTGGTGGATTACTCAGCGTTCCATCATCGGCGAGCAGAACATCACTTGGGCCAGATTCAGAGAGGCTTTTGAGAGTCGTTTCTTCCCACGAGCTTATCAGATGGCTCATCGGTAGGATTTCCTGAGTCTGTGACAGAACCACCAGTCAGTGACAGAGTATAATGCAGAGTTTGACAGATTGGCGTGATTTTATCGAGAGCTAATTGCTGAGGACAGTTCACGTATGCAGCAGTTCATTCAGGGGCTGGATGGACATTTGCAAGTAAGACTTGCCGGTCTTGGTTACGCGTCTTATTTGGAGACGTTGGACAGAGGCCTCATGATTGAGTCAGCTCAGCAGAGAGCGTTTTCGGACAGAAAAAGGAAGCAGTCTGGTCAGACATCTGGACAGATCCAGCAGCCACAGGCTACACCACAGCAGAGCAGGCGCAGTCGATCAGATCAGGGTACTTCTAGGGTTTTTTTGTAGGCCTCAGAAATCAGGGCAGTCTTTCTCAGGACGTTTCTGGTCTCCACAGAAGAACCGGAAACAACCTGCCAGCGACATTCAGTGTTTCCGATGTGGATCCAGAGATCACATCACCACAGCCTGCTCTCTGGGACAGTCAGTTTGCTTTTATTGCAAACTGCCTGGGCACCAGAGTCGAAATTGCCAGCTGAAGGCTCAGCATACTGCTCCCGGAGTTATTGCTCAGGGAGGACAGCACAATCAGTCAGGGGCTAGACGAGGAGGGCGGAGATTTTCACCCTCACATCGCCAGCAGGGGACAACTTCTACTTCAGCAGCTGCATTTGGCATGCTCAGACAGGAGTACCCCAGTACTCCCATAGTACCCCAGAGCTTTGTTTCGTGATCTCATTATCTGACGCAGGGGCAGCATCAGCTGTAGTCCCAACCACATGATCAGTATCAGACGCAGTCTCAGCCATTGGTACAGTATCAGTCGCTGCCCTCTCAGACTTCTCTGGCACAGTATCCAGTACCACTTCAGTGGCAGGCTCCTGCCCAAACGCAGCCGTCGCAGGCAGCGTTACCACCACTTGCTCCGCTAGAGACTGGGCGTATTCATGCGATGACCAGAGAGGATGCGCAGCGAGCCGACGGATCCGTTTTCTGCAATATGATTTCTATTTATGCCTTATCTGCAGATATACTGATAGATACTGGTAGCTCACATTCTTTTATATCTCGTACTTTTATGCAGGAGATTGGTAGATTACCCACTTTCAGATCGCAGCGACTGACCATCTCTCTACCCTCCGGTGATACTTTGGGCGTCACCCAAGAGGTCAGAGGTTGCCTGTTAGATTTTGGCAACCTGATACTTACGGTAGATCTTTTAGTATTGGAAATGGTCGATTTTGATATTATTCTTGGCATGGACTATTTGTCAGCATATCATGCCACCATTGATTGCTAGACGAGGGTGGTCACATTCCGACCTCCGAACCAACCCTCGTGGGATTTCACTAGCATCAGAGACGATGATATATCGATCATTTCGGCGATTCAGGCTCAGAAGCTGCTGTCACATGGCTGTCAGGATTTTCTGTTATCTTTTATTAGTACTAAGAACAGTAGTAGTTCGCAGCTCTCCGATGTGCCAGTAGTCCGAGAGTACCCAGATGTATTCCCAGAGGAGCTACCAGGTTTGCCTCCCAGAAGGCAAGTGGAGTTCGCTATTGGGCTGATTCTAGGGACCGCACCGGCATCGAAAGCTCCTTATCGTATGACACCAAAAGAGTTGAACGAGCTGAAGGTTCAACTCCAGGAGCTTTTGGATAGGGGATTTATTCGCCCTAGTGTTTCTCCATGGGGTTCTCCAGTGTTATTTGTCAAGAAGAAGGATGGTACTCTAAGGTTATGTATTGACTACAGACAGCTGAATGCAGTGACCGTCAGAAATAAATATCCTTTACCACGGATCAAGGATTTGTTTGATCCTCTCAGAGGTACATCAGTGTATTTTAAGATTGATCTGCGATCCGGATATCATCAGTTGAGAGTCAGAGACTCAGATATTCAGAAGACAGCTTTCCGTACGAGAGTTTTTGGTAATGCCATTTGGGCTTACCAATGCTCCAGCGGTGTTTATGGACTTGATGAACCGCATCTTTCTGGAGTATCTTGATCAGTTTGTTATCATTTTCATCGATGATATATTGGTCTACTCGCATTCCGAGGAGGAGCATGCACAACATCTTCGCATAGTCTTGGAGACTCTTCGACGACATCAGCTGTACGCGAAGTTCAGCAAGTGTGCATTCTGGTTATCCTCAGTCAGTTTTCTGGGACATATGGTCTCGAGCAGAGGTATTTCAGTAGACCCTCAGAAGATTGAGGCTGTCACCAGTTGGGA
The DNA here is from genome assembly GCF_018446385.1 of Zingiber officinale. NCBI lineage: Eukaryota > Viridiplantae > Streptophyta > Magnoliopsida > Zingiberales > Zingiberaceae > Zingiber > Zingiber officinale. The sequence goes on along the minus strand of NC_056002.1, from coordinate 130,500,030 downwards.
GCAGCCGAAATCAGTTCAGGAGATCCGCAGTTTTCTGGGACTAGCAGGATATTACCGACGTTTTGTCGAGGGTTTCTCGCGTATTGCTATGCCGCTGACACGCCTTACCAGGAAAGGCGTGAAGTTCACGTGATCCGAGGATTGCGAGACCAGCTTTCAGGAGCTGAAGCGGAAATTAGTGTCGGCTCCAGTTTTGGTTTTACCTTCTGGAGAGGATGGATTTGTACTCTACATTGACGCGTCTCTTCAGGGTTTGGGCGCTGTTCTGATGCAGCACGGCAGGGTAATCTCCTATGCTTCTCGACAGTTGAAGGAGCATGAGAAGAACTACCCAGTTCATGATCTGGAGTTAGCTGCCATCATCTTTGCTCTGAAGCTTTGGTGACATCATTTATACGACATTACATTTGAGATTCTTACTGATCATAAGAGTCTCAAATATATTTTCACTCAGAAGGAGCTTAATCTCCGACAGAGGAGATGGATGGAGTTCCTGAAGGATTACGATTATACCATTAGCTACCACCCGGGGACAGCTAATGTGGTTGCAGATGCACTCAGCAGGAAGTCCAGAGGGACATTGGCTTGCCACCGAGTTTCAGTTACAGACTTGGTTCAGGGTTTCTCCGAGTTAGACCTTGAGGAGCAGGGACATACAGAGCAGGGTATTCTTGTTACTATGGTTGCTCAGTCGTCGATCAGGACGAGCATCCGAGAGGCCCAGGCTGGTGATCAGCATTTGCAGTTAATTGGCAGCTAGATAGCTTCCGGGCAACAGACCGAGTTCACACGAGACGAGGAGGATATTATATACTTCGGAGGCAGATTATGCGTACCTCAGTCTCATCCGGTCTTACAGGAGCTACTTCAGGAGGCCCATCGCTCTCGATTTGCGATGACCTGCCGGATTACTTCAGCGGATACCTATTCATGAGTGGAAATGGGAACATATTACTATGGACTTTGTGGTGGGTTTGCCGAGGACACAACGAGGCCATGACGCGATTTGGGTAATCGTTGATCGATTAACCAAATCTGCGCACTTCTTAGCGATCCGGAGGACTGATTCCCTGGATCAATTGGCAGATCTGTATTGCCGGGAGATCATCAGATTACATGGTGTCCCTTTGACTATTATTTCGGATAGAGACCCCCGGTTCACGTCTCATTTCTGGCAGAGTCTGCAGCAGGCCTTGGGCACTTAGTTCTGATTTAGTACAGCTTTCCATCCGCAGATATATGGACAGTCAGAGCGGACCATTCAGACTCTAGAGGACTTGCTGAGATCTTGTGTACTAGATTTTGGAGGCAGTTGGGAGGACCATTTGTCATTGGTAGAGTTCGCCTACAACAACAGCTTTCATTCGGGTATCCAGATGGCACCGTTTGAGGCGTTGTATGGTAGGTCTTGTCGGACACCCACTCTCTGGGATGAGGTTGGAGAGGCCCAGCTGTTGGGACCTCATAGAGCTCAGCAGGAGGCAGAGTTGGTCCGTACTATCAGACGGAGGATGTCAGAGGCGCAGGACCGTCAGAAGAGTTATGCTGATCGGAGACGTAGACCTTTGGAGTTCTCTATTGGTGACCATGTATTCCTACGAGTTTCACCCACGAAAGGGGTGAAGAGATTTGACCTCAGAGGTAAGCTAGCTCCGTGATACATTGGCCCTTTCAGATCCTGGAGAGGATTGGAGCAGTAGCTTATTGGCTGGCACTACCACCGTCCCTGGCAGGCGTGCACGATGCATTCCACGTATCTATGCTGAGGAGATACATACCCGACCCGACGCATGTGCTGACAGATATCTCAGTTCCAGTGCAGCCTGACGTCACTTATGAGGAGATTACGGTATGAATTCTGGACCAGAAAGAGCGTCAGATGCGGAACAAGACTATCCGGCTGGTTAAAGTCGGATGGCAGCATCATTCGGACGAGGAGGCTACTTGTGAGCTCGAGGATACGATCCGAGCTCGATACCCCCACCTGTTCACTTGAGGTATGTAAGTTATGGTTCCTTCCAGCATTTATACTATCTATTTGTTACTAGCACTTGCTGATGGTAGATAACAAAATTTTGGGACCAAATTTTAATTAGTGGGGGAGAATGTAAAATATCGAAAATAGGCGAATATTAATAAGGGCATTTTTCAGAATTTTTATAAATTTTTCGGAGCTCGAATGAATGAGTTTACGGGGATAAAAAAAAACAGGGTCTCGGGAAAGCCTGTTTGGGCTACCCTATTTTAAAGAGGAAATGTTTACTTTTATTAATTTCCTTATTTTCCTCTTCTCACGCCATTTTCTTCTTCCTCCCCCGCACGCCCGACGGCTTGCCCTAATCGGCGCCACACGCGGCGGTTACCTTCTCGTCCGAACAAAAGTCGTGCCCCACCTTTTCTCTGATTCTTCTTCTCGCTAACTCCTCTTCACTGTGCCCTAAAACTCTTCACGCTGGTCTCCTCGCGTGATCCTCCTTCCTCGCGTCTTCCTCGTCGACCGCAAGTCATGCCCTAATCGGCCGAGCCGATTTCCCTCTTTTTCCTCTCCACTCCCGACGCAATCGCCTAGCACCGGCCGCGATTTCCTCTCCTCCGACACCCTCTGCCCTCGAACGTCACGCACGTTCTTCTCGCCCACCGGTGTACTCTTCTGCAACTTTCTCATCCTTCGGACGCACCGAGCCCGTCGGCTCCCTTCCCGTGTCGTCCTTCTCGCTAGCTGCGTCTTCCGCTCGACTTCCTGCACTCCTAAGCTCCTGCACACTTAAACACAGGGATCAAAAGACAAATAGGACCTAACCTAAACTTGTTTGATCACATCAAAACAACCACGGGGTCCAACAATCTCCCTCTTTTTGATGTGTATCAACCTATTTTTAAGTTAGGGTAAAAACAGACAAGTAGTAATTTAAAGAAATTACAAAACTAACATTAAAGTCTAAATTTGTAATTAAACTAAATTGCAACAAGCATAAAATTTAGTTCTAATACTAAATGTTGAAAAGCATAGTAAAAAAAAATTAACCAAAGTTTGTTTTAATTCTCCCTAAACTTAACTTGTACCTATTTCTCCCCTCTTTGATCATAGCAAAAACGGGGTACAAAATATTTCAAAATAAATTCTAAGTTAATTAAGAAGAGATTTGCAAAAAAATTTCCTTAAGTTTTTGCAAAAAATTTTAAGTTAAACCAAAAAAAATTTTAACTTCAGAAAACTTTTTAACTTAGGCAAAAATAATTCTAAAGATTTTTCAAGTAAAAATTCTAAGCAAGAATATTTTCCTAAGTATGGATTTTTTTTTAAAAGTATTATCTAATTTTAATTTTAATGCTTTAATAAGAAGTAAATTAAACATTTCATTTCAATATTTTGGTTTCCAAGTCGTGGCGAGGCACTGGGCCTTCTTGGTTATTAGAGCAATAACCACTTCCTTAGACAAAGTCTCAAAAGAAATTGTTTGTTTAATTTTTCTTTTGAAAGCCTTAATTTAAAGAAAAAAATCAGTCTAGAACGGATTTTGGAACCCAATAAAGGTTCCTTCCTACAGGGTTAGCTAAATATCTGGGGGGTACATAATTTTTAAAAAATTTTCTAAGTTGACCCTGGTGTTTTTTAATATACCAATTCAGTTTTCCATAAATTCTAATTTTTGATTTTGGAAATTTATTTAGGCATGCATTATTTCTTAATTTTTCAACTTCAATTTTTAATTTTTCATTTTCTGATTTTAGATTGTCGTACATCTCAAGTGGGCATGTCTTTGCTAATTTCATTTTCAATTCGGTATTTTCTTTTTCTAATTTTGGTAGATCTTTCGTAAGTAATTTGATAAATTGAAAGAACTGAGTAGGAGTGAGATCACGTACCTTACTTACTTTAAGCGGTGATGCTCCCCCTTTGTCGTAGCTTTCTGTTGGAACAATCTAGGTGCCCTAGGTTTTGATGTTTGGGCAAAAGTTTAAGTTAGATTTATTGTTGTATTTGATATGCATTATGAGTGTGCAGGATACAGGTACAACAAGGAAAGTCCAAGTGTGTAGCCTTGGCAACGTAAGTCCATTTGGCGGTGTAAGTCCAAGTGTGTAGCCTTGGCAACGTAAGTCCATTCGGCGTTGTAAGTCCTAGTGTGTAGTCTTGGCATCGTAAGTCCATTCGGCGGAGTAAGTCCAAGTGTGTAGCCTTGGCATCGTTTGCAGGATACACATGTGACTCAGGTTGACGGCTTCGGGTCCGGTGAAGGATGGAGCATCCGAGGGACCGTGGACAAGGCAGCAAGGACAATGGCCGAGGGAAGCGACTTCGAGGCATACGCGAAGGATGACATTGGGGACAAGCCGTGGGCTTGGATGCATCCGAGGGACGAGAGCCAAAAGAAGTAGGCTTGAAGGCAAAAGGTCAAGGCTGCAAAGAAGAGTCAAATGAGTCGTGAGGGTATGAGAGATTGTACTCAGAGTAAAATCATAGTTTTAGGGTTTTACTGTAGCGGCACCGTAGCATTACTGTAGCAGTTACTGTAGCAGTCGACTGGTGCATGGACCAGTCGACTGATGCACTGTAGCAGAGAGTCGTTGGGCTGGCACCAGTCGACTGGTGCATGGACCAATCGACTGGTAACGGGCAAATCAGGTTGCTGATTTGTTCCAAGTTCTATAAGAAGGAGCTTGGTATGGCCGGCCAAGGTGACGAAATAGACTTGGTTAAAGCCTATTAGAGTCTCCCAAGCCTTCGTGTGATCGATGTGCTTGTATTCAAGTGTTTGTGGCGAGGTTTCTCCACCGACAAGGAGCTTGAGCTAGCCGGAGGTTTTTCGGGGAGTCATCCACCTACGGATCGGGATCGTCCACCTTATGGACAGCCGTGGAGTAGGAGCTTTATCTCCGAACCACGTTAAATCAACGTGTTAAGTTTGCTTTCTCTTGTTAGTATTTGTTTTTGTATTTCCGCTGTGAACTAACATTATAGGAAGCAATCGATTTGGGTGAGACGCTATTCACCCCCCCCCCCTCTAGCAGGCGTCAAGGTCCCAACACTTTCTTCTTCTTCTGATGTTCCTCCCCCTTTATCTATGCTCATCTCTGAGTTTGAGTCATCTTCAAAGAGATGGTTGGCCATCAGTGCTAATCCTGAGAAGGCTTCGACTTCTGATTCGGAGGATGAAGAATCATCCCAAGTGGCCTTCAGACTCTTACGTGTAAAAGACGTCGGTCTTTGAGGCTTTTCCTTGTGCCTTTTCTTTAACTTGGGGCAGTCATCCTTGATGTGTCCTTCCTCATTGCAGTTGTAGCATCGGACCGTCTTTCTGTTGCGTTGATGTTTCCTTGACTGCGATTTAAACTTATTAGTTTTAACGAACTTATTTAATTTTCTTACCAGAAGAGCCGCTTCAGTTTCGTCGATCGACGCTTCAGAGTCGGGATCATCCTTTTCGGCTTGTAGGGCAATGTTGAGGTTCGACTTTTCTACTTGTTTAGGCTTTGCAAATCGAGGCTCGTGAAGTTCAAAGGTAGAAAATAGACTTTCTAAACTACTTACCTCAAAGTCCTTAGAGATGTAGTAAGCATCTAGTAAAGACGCCCACTCTGGAGTTCTTGGGAAGGTGTTGAGTGTATACCGGATAGAATCTCGGTTTGTTATCGATTTTTCGATATTTGTCAGTTGACTTATCAGCTCCTTGATCCTCGCTTGGAGTTGCACCTTCTCGTCGTTGTTAATTCGGAGGTTCGTTAACTGGGTCCAGAGGATGTCACGCCTCACTAGATTTGCTTCTGAGGTGCCTTTGTGGAGCTCCAGGAATTTGTCCCAGAGGTCTTTGGCAGAGTCGTAGCTTCCAATCCAACTTACCTCCTAGGGCGGCAGCATGCTGAGCAGGTGAAATTCCGCCTTTCCGTTGGCCACGAAATCGGCCTGCTCCTTCTTCGTCCAGTTGAATTCTTCTTTGTCTTTTGGCGCTATATGCCCATATTTCATTATTAAAAGAATATCAAATTTAGTCTTAAAAAATACCTCCATTTTTCGCTTCCATGTAGCAAAGTCTCGGTCGAACTTCGAGGGATGAATGTTCGCTCCAGCCATCGTCTTGATCTTTGTGCTTCAGTCGACCGTTAGTCCTTCTGAGGTTGTCTGGCTCTGATACCACTTGTTGGTGCAGCAGGGCCGGCAAGAGGGGGTGAATTGCCTGCAAAATAAGATTATACTCTCCTCAAGGCTTTCAACTCAAAAATGCAACACTAATAAAAAGTAAAATAAGCAAAAATAAAAAGGAGACCAGAAATTAACTTGGTTACAACCAAGATGGTTGTTAATCCAAGGCGGTTGAACAACTCCACTAGAGTATCTCCTTCACTGTAGGTAGAGAAGCCTTTTTACACACTTAGAACACTCAGAGGTTGCTAGAAATGATTACAGAGTTGATTGCTTGAATGAATCAATATTTCATAGCTCCAAGGGCCTTTATATAGCTCCTGGAAAGTCTATCCCAAGGGTCAAAGACGCCTCCAACAAGGTTCAAGACGCCTCCAACCAAGTCAAGCGGATAAAACTCTATCCGCGCACAAGCAGTGTTGAAGGCGCCTCGAACTGCTTGAGGTGCCTCCAACCAGTATGAGGTGCCTCGGACCAATGTGAGGTGCCTCAGACAAGTGTGAGGCGCCTGAGGACTATTTTCCAGCTCCTTTCCACTTCGTTTTAGCTTCCAATGCTCCGATCTTTTGGGTGATTGCGACCAACCGGAATAGGGCTCACCCGAACCCAATTCCCGACCTTCTCCTTGAGCAGGCTTCTGTCCCAGCTTTACATCCCTCGAACGTCGTGCACGTTCTTCTCACCCACCAATGTACTCTTCCGCATCTTTCTCGTCCTTCGGACGCACTGAGCCCGTCGGCTCTCTTCCTGTGCCGTCCTTCTCGCTAGCTGTGTCATCCGCTTGACTTCATATGCTCCTAAGCTCCTACACACTTAGACACAGGGATCAAAAGACAAATAGGACATAACCTAAACTTGGTTGATCACATCAAAATAACCACGGAGTCCAACACGAGAAACATGCCGGGGGTTACTTGGAAAAAGGGGAAAGAATGATATGTGGCGCTCGCCCAAGAAGGGGCATTTATGATAGATAGAATAAATCAAATTATACACTGAACTGCTATATTTTCGAACATTCTCTTTCTGCTGAATGACCAATTACCAATAAGACCACTAAGAAAAATCGCACAAATCTTAAAATATAGACGAATAAATAAAACTTGTAAATAAGGAAGCTTCCCTGATTGATTGTAATCCCAACTGACCGTGTGTGCAAAAGAGAACCCTAAAGTCTGGTCGAACTCATATTTGGTAGGGTGTACACATGGGATCCCTCATTTGACTAATCCTCACGTGGCCAACTGCAAGCAACACTTAGCAAGGTAAAAAGTATAATCAAGTATAAACACAGAACTTTACATTAATATTAGTAATGTTTCAATCATAACTCTTAAACTTTCATAAACAAATACAGCAAGTAAACAAACTTCTACTAATTTTGCTGCCTAGAGTTAGTGAATCATTCTGCCCATTTCAAGTAGGAGCGTGTGGTAAAGTGATAATCTGAACAAACTTTGGAAATGTAGGGGACGGGTAAGCCGACTCATTATCACGTTCTGTGGGATGGAAATAAATTTTCTAAAGATCATAAATATTTTGCCCGGTATGGTTGTCAATGGGAAAATCTGTCATCCAACGAAATTTAACTTTTATTTGAAACCACCATATTATTCTTCCCATCCTAGGTATGGGCATGTAATATAATGATAGCCTGGACAAAAGGGAGAAGCTTGTCCTATCCTCTTTCGTTTGTGTGACTCACCCTCTGGGACCTGTGACTAAGAAGCTATCTCTGATTTGATCTAATCCAACTTAGCTTGCAGAAAATCCACCTTAGCCTTTTGTTGGTCTAAGTCTTGTTGTTGTTGTGATATCAGCAAATCGTCTACACGAACTTTCTTGATTAAAATGATTATCTCTAAAGCGTGTTGAACTTTCAGATCATCCAACTCCTTAGTCTTCTGCTTCTAATTCGAATAAGCTTTGTCCCTCAGAGCCACTTCCGATCGAACTTGAGACTGAGCTGCTAACAAACATACCTCTAGCTCTCTTTACTGTGAATAATGTAGATCTAAAGCTTGCATAGCCTCGGCTAAGGACTTATCCTTCTCGAATAGTAGTTGATCTTAGAGGGGAAGATCTGAAGTCATAACTCCCAATAAAATCTTTAGAGGAAAGTAAAGCAAGAAAGAACAAAGGTTAGTGGTGTAAAAGGTGGGATCACATCTCTATTTAACTTGCTAAAGGTGTCACAGGATCACTGTAGGAGGTGTCATGGGATCATTGTAGAGGTTGTCTTGGAATCACTACAGAAAATAGCAAAAGGGCAGAAATAGACTTAGATCTAGTCAGTCGACTACACCTCATTCGACTAGACTTGAAGGGGAGGCTGATGATACTAGTTATGATAAATCAACTGAGTGAGTGAAGGAGGGGTTTAAGTCCAAAAAGATAGGAAAAGTATATCGCCGGTCGAATAAATGCCGAGTGAGCGCCTTCGCGCTCATATATGCTCGATCGGGTAAACCTCGCTCGAGCATAAAGGCATTTAGCCTTATATAATATTCCCAGTATATTACTAGCCGACCCCAGGCCGAGTGAGCGCCCCCGCGCTCATATATGCTCGATCGAGTAAAACTCGCTCGAGCATAAAAGCATTTAGCCTTATATAATATTCTCAGTATATTATCGGCTGATCGCAGGCCGAGTGAGCGCCCCCGTGCTCATATATGCTCGACCGGGCAAAGTCCGCCCGAGCATAAAGACATTTAGACTTATATAATATTCTCAGTAACCCTCGCGCTCATATATGCTCGACCGGGCAAAGACCACTTGAGCTAAAGGCATTTAGCCTTATATAATATTCTCATCATCTTTCCAGCCGATCGTAGGCCAAGTGAGCACGCATGTACTCATATATGTTTGGTCAGGCGAAGCCCGCCTGAGCATAAAGATATTTAGCCCTATATAATATTCTCATCATCTTATCGGCCGATCGCAGGCCGAGCGAGCACCCATGTTCTCATATATGCTCGGCTGGGTGAAGCCTGCCCGAGTATAAAGACATTTAGCCCTATATAATATTCTCATCATCTTACCAGCCGATCGTAGGCCGAGTGAGCGCCCTCGCGCTCATATATGCTCGGTCGTATAAAGCCTGCCCGAGTATAAGGAAAGGATCAACAAAAGGTATTATTAACAGTATATACGGTCGACTTGAACAACAGACCGAGATATATTCAACAGGAAGTATTCTTAACAGTATATACGACCATCTTGAATCACCGGTCGAGACATATCCTGTAACGCCCGCCCCTTCTGGGGCGCGCTAAGGCTACCCTAAAGGGACGAGGTTACTTACACCTACCTAACCTACATGTGCATATCATCTAATGGCAGCGGAAGATATTTATCATATGCATTTTTTTATTTTTTTTAAAACATGGCATGTGAACCGTAAATCATACTAATACTCATGCATAACTTAATCTATAATTGCTACTTGAACATGAATCATGATCTTATAAATCTACTGACATGAAAGAAGACCATCATAAATGCATAACATACCAGTTCAAGTTATCAGCATAAACATAAGGTCCAAACTTAGTTCACATGCACAATTCAACCAAATAAAGTTTTAAAACTAAATTAGATCTATCCACCATGCCACTTCCACACACACTCTCTGCCTTTACTGCTGCTCCCCTTAGTTCATCCATTCCTTGCCTTTCTCTGCAGTACAAGGACACATAAAACTATAAGCTCTAAGGCTTAGTAAGTTCCTTTCCTACTCATAAAATTATAAATCATGCGTACACATAAAATATATCATAGCATGTGAAAGACATAACATAACCATATCCTAGCATGTGAGAACATAACATGAAACATATCATAGCATGTGAGAACATATCATTAAACATATCATAGCATGTGAGGACATAACATGAAACATATCATAACATGTGAACACATAGCATGAACTAATAACATGATCATCCAACATCATAAACATGATTCCAAAAGTAAATAAGTGTGAAGGAAATCATATAACATGTATGATCCTGTCTGAATCGCCGAACCAAAGGACGCTGGGCACGTGGCGCACTCCTAGTCGATGGTGTAGGCCTCCGCCTGGTCGCACGAATCTCCGGCGAACCTGCACAGAAGTCGGGCCGGGAAGGGGTTCCCGGCGGCGACCCTCCGACGCTCAAGTCAGGTAAGCGGACAGCAAAAGGTGGCTCCAAAAATCCAAGAGCGCGTACCTCCGGCGAAGGAAGAGGCTCTTTATATAGAGCGGTGAAAGAACTAGTGCACGTCCACCGAGGCGCATACGTGTCCGCAGCCCATACCTCGGTATGTACCTGTCAGAGAGCTTACCTGACACCATACTGCTACAGTTCAGTCATGTCTTCGATGGGACAACAGAACACCTTGTTGTCAGACTTAGAGTATGGCCTAGCCATAGGACTTGACGGCTGTCAGAAGATGTTCCTATCCTTCACCCACCGCTCGGCCGGGACGTCCGTCCGGCCGACCGGCGTGAATAGCATCGTCCGGATGGCCCTAATTTCCCGCGACAGCCGGGCGGCGCGCCCATTATGTCCTGCCCTCTCTTAGCCCTTCCACTCGGCCATTTACTACTTCATTGAGCGTCGGAACCCCGACCCCTGTCAGGGCATCTTTCACTATCATACGTGTACGGGTAGGCCGATCGGCCTTCCCTTTTGTCATACGTCCGGTCGGCTCACCCTTCTCCGGTGGACCACCTGGCCCTCTGACTTTCACGTGGCACTGACCCCTCGTTAGGGGGTCCCGGACTCTTACCACCGGATCACTTGCCTCCCCCTCGAGTCTAGTCGAAGGAGGCGAAGTCCGACTGACTGGACTGTCGATCTGACTGAGCGATGATTGCTGCATTGGGCCGATCGGCTAGGCGTAAGGATGCTCATCCGTTCGGCAGTATCTTGTCCATGCCTTTTGTTTTCTTGGCATCCTTGTCCGGTGCTCTCCCCCATTACCCATCACGTGCGCTGCGCACAGTTAAGGGGAGTTCATTAAATGTGGCCAGTATCCTGCTGACACGTGGCGGTCGTGCGTTTGTCAGCGCATGGCGATGGCGTCACTTCCGATGGGACATCCGCCGTTTGAAATGAATGGCTGGATGATGACCTCGTTATCAACGACCTGGATCGGACGGTGGAGGTTGCTCCCGGGCGGCGATATAAAGCTCACGACTTCGTTTCCGCCGCATTGTTGCTTCCTCCTCCTCCGGCGCTCCTCTGCACGTTTTTTTCTCCGGCGACCTCGCCCCTCAACTTTTCGGCAACCCCAGGCCCCCGTCAATCATCTTTCTTGCTCGTAAGACCCTCTTTCTCGTTCCCAACGTTTTCTTCTTGCTGTTAATCGTTTCCTTCATTCGGTTTTCCTCCATTCCTTGCTTGAACCTTCCCCCTTTGTCTCGCATTCCTGTCTTTCGATCATGACTAGTACTTCGCAGTCAACCGGCGGTGCTCCGGGTCTATGGTACTCGACCATGGAAAGTCGTTTTGACGAGGAGGACGCATTGCGTCTCGCTCGGACTTACGACATTCCTTCTGACCACCAAATAGTATTAGCCACACCAACCGATCGGCCTCATGAACCGCCGATCGGCATAGTTCTTTTTTTCCGAGACCAATTTCTGGCCGGACTACGCTTCCCACCCCATGAATTTTTCCTGCAAGTCTGCAATTACTTCCGCATTCCGCTCGGCCAGGTAGTTCCCAACTCTATTAGGCTGCTGAGCGGAGTAATAGTTTTGTTCAAACTGAACGGCATCCCCTTAGACCCAAAAATCTTCCACTACTTTTACTATCCCAAGCAGGCCGAGTGGGGAACTTTTTGTTTTTCAATCTAGGATAGGTTTCGTTCTCTTCGATGGCATGCCGAGCTCCAACAAATATTGGAAGGAGCACTTTTTCTATATACGTTTTCCCGAGCGGCCAACTTTTCGTACCAAGTGGCAGACGGCGATGCCAGCGCAGCCGGAGCTTGGCAAATTTAGAGGCGACGCGGCCTACCTTCATGCAGCCGAACGGCTGGTTGGTCAGCGTTATCATATTGACAAGCTGCTCCTTCCGGGAGTAATGCACATATTTGGCTTGTCCTCTACTACAGCCGATCTGCCCTGCAGTATGAGTAAGTTCCCTTATCTTCCCGTTTGTTTTGTTCTAACTGATTTATTTTTTGCTTCTGCAGCTGAAGTCATGTGGCGCGCCAAGGCGACTGAGAAGCTCAAGTTGAAAGCCGCTCAGATTGAGGCGGTGACGAACAAAGAGGTCGCCGAGCGGGGACTTGGTGATCCGACCGGCGAAGCAAGTGAGGGGCCTCAGAATGCCCCTTAAGCCGCAGTCGCTACTGCCTCCCTCGAGGAGGCATCGGGCGACACAGAACCTCCTACCCAAGCTGAGGTGGAGGGCCGTTCGACCGACGATGTTCCGCTAGTCACTCGAAAGCACCACCGCCCGGAATCTGCGTCTGCCTCCACTCCACTTGATGAGCCACAGCCCGAGCGGGGCGCGGATGCTCCGATGTTGTCCGGGACGATTTCCCTCGAGAATACTCCGACCCCACATGGCTCTCCGAGGGCCAGCTCTGAGGTGCCGCCATCCAGCCCTTCTAGAACTCTGCGTCGTATCAGGCGTTTGGGCGACCTTCCCTCCTCATCCACCGGTAAGGCCGATGCCTCTCAGAGCGAGCCGAGCGGCTCGAATTTAATTAAGACCGTTCTGCGCCTCCCCTCAGAGAGATACATGGCTGCTGCTGATCGGCCTGTGGTCCCCGAGCAGCAGATCACCTTGACGGGCCACCTTGCAAAAGCTTGGGAGGACGCTCGGCGTCGCATAAAAGAGATGACTCCTGGGTAGCTCGGCGACAACAACCTCCAACAGGCCACCGGGGTATGCCCTTCTTCTCTATTCGTGTAGTTGAATTAAGTTTTTAACCTATTCACCTTTGATCGTAGAACTGGGTGGAGCAGATTGCTATTAGCAATCGGTTGGCCGAGCTGGAGGACGAACTGAGAAAACTTAAAGCCTCCGGGGACAACCAACAATCGACGGCCGCTCTGGAGAAGGCCAAAAAATCACTGGAAGCCGAACGGAAAAGGGCTTCCGATCTGGCGAGCAAGGTCGTCCGGCTTGAGGCGATGATCAAGCAACGAGATAAGGAGATCAAGACGGCGACCACCAGGAAGCTCCAGGCCATCGAGGATATGGACCGGATGAAGGTGGAGATCCGAGGGCTGGAGCAACGCATCAAGGATCTGGATGCTCTGCTGGCTTCCGAGAAGGAGAGCCGCTCGGCCGATCTCCAAAGATTTGATGGAGACTTGAAGGATCTCCAAGCCGCCAGCGACGATGCCCACGCCCCGCTTAAAGAATATCAAGAAGGGGAGTCGGCCCGCTCTGACGAGGTGAGGAAGGCGTATCTCCACTCGGATGATTTCGGAGAGAAGTTTACCGACAAGATATCCCTCACTTTCGAAGAAGCGATCAAGGCGGCGGTGGATTACCTGAAGACCAAGGGCCACCTGCCCGCCGAGCTGGCCATCCCCCCCCGAGGACCTCGCGACCGTGATGGGCGCCATCCCCGACACTCTTTTTGACTTTGACGCGTGATAAGCGTTTTCTGTGTATAAACTTTTTTGTATTCCAGCCGTTCGGCCCAACTTATTTTTGTAATGACGCAAGTGTTCTTTATATCCTTTCCGCTCGGCTCAATTCGATCATCTTAATTACATCTATCATGCGACCGCACAGCCGCTAAGCTTTCGAACGTAACCGCTCGGCATTTACATGCTAATATCCCTAACTTTCACTGACTAACTTTTTCTTTGTGCCTTACCCCCAAAGGGATTTTCCGTACATTTTTGATGAGCGAGCCGCTCAGCCGTATAACCAGGCTATCGTTGATTGTATCATGTGACTGGCTATCCGCTCGGACGTTTATAGACGCCGGCTCGTCTCTCGATATTTAACGTCGGAGCTCGACGGTCTTCCGCTCGGACGTTTATAGACGCCGACTCGTCTCTCGATATTTAACGTCGGAGCTCGACGGTCTTCCGCTCGGACGTTTATAGACGCCGGCTCGTCTCTCGATATTTAACGTCGGAGCTCGACAGTCTTCAGCTCGGACGTTTATAGACGCCGACTCGTCTCTCGATATTTAACGTCGGAGCTCGACGGTCTTCCGCTTCGGCGGCGTTTATAGACGCCAGCTCGTCTCTCGATATTTAACGTCGGAGCTCGACGGTCTTCCGCTCGGACGTTTATAGACGCCGACTCGTCTCTCGATATTTAACGTCGGAGCTCGACGGCCTTCCGTTCGGACGTTTATAGACGCCGACTCGCCTCTCAATATTTAACGTCGGAGCTCGACGGTCTTCCGCTCGGACGTTTATAGACGCCGGCTCGTCTCTCGATATTTAACGTCGGAGCTCGACGGCCTTCCGCTCGGACGTTTATAGACGCCGGCTCGTCTCTCGATATTTAACGTCGGAGCTCGACGGTCTTCCGCTCGGACGTTTATAGACGCCGGCTCGTCTCTCGATATTTAACGTCGGAGCTCGACGGCCTTCCGCTCGGACGTTTATAGACGCCGGCTTGTCTCTCGATATTTAACGTCGGAGCTCGACGGTCTTCAAGGTTAACTTTGACGCTGCCGATCGGCGAATCCATTGGCTATCCTTTGCATTAATTTTACTTCCTGCATTACAAGGACACGGGCGACTAACATATACAAAAATGATTTACATTCGTGCACCTTTCACCCCGCTCGATAAGGCTGGAGATGATTCGCACTCCACGGTCGATCCAGCTGCCGCCCGTCTTCATCCTCCAAATAATATGCTCCCGATCGGAGCTTCTCAGTAACCTTGAAGGGGCCCGCCCAGGGAGCTTCTAACTTGCCGACATCGCCGACCGGCTTGACTTTCTTCCAGACAAGATCGCCGACCTGGAATGATCTAGGGATTACACGACGGTTGTAATTTTGCTTCATCTGCTGCCGGTACGCTATCAGCCGAACGGACGCCTTGGCTCGCTCCTCGTCGACCAAATCCAGCTCCATGTTCCTCCGTTCGGCGTTGCCATCATCATAACTCTGAATCCGGACGGACTCGACACCGACTTCAACCGGAATAACTGCCTCGCCACCATACACCAAATGGAATGGTGTGACGCCCGTCCCTTCCTTCGGAGTTGTCCGGATGGCCCACAAGACGCCCAGCACTTCATCCGGCCAACTTCCTCCCAAATGGTCGAGCCGAGCGCGCAGAATACGAAGAATTTCCCGATTGGCTACTTCGGCTTGACCGTTGCTTTGGGGATAAGCCACGGACGTGAAGTGTTGCTCGATGCCGTAGCTCTTGCACCAATCCTCCAGCACCTTCCCTGTGAATTGCCGTCCGTTGTCGGAAATCAGTCGGCGAGGGATGCCGAACCGACAAATGATTTGTTGCCATATGAACTTTTTGACCATTTGTTCGGTGATCCTGGCTAGTGGCTCGGCCTCCACCCACTTGGAAAAATAATCTACCGCCACTAGTAGAAATTTCCGTTGTCCGGTCGCCATAGGAAATGGACCAACGATATCCATTCCCCACTGGTCGAACGGACACGAGACTGTAGATGCCTTCATTCCCTCGGCCGGTCAGTGGTAGAAGTTATGGTACTTCTGGCATGAAAGGCACGTCGACACGGTCCGAGCGGCGTCTGCTTGTAAAGTCGGCCAAAAGTACCCGGCCAGGAGGATCTTCTTGGCCAACGATCGTCCGCCCGGATGCCCTCCGCACGATCCTTGATGTACTTCTTGGAGGATGTAAGCCAAGTCCTCTGAGCTCACGCATTTCAACAACGGGCGTGAGAAAGCCTTTTTGTAAAGCTGATCGCCGATGAGTGTGAACCGACCGGCTCTCCTCCTTAGCAGCTGGGCTTCATACTCATTTGATGGTGTGGCGCCCGAGCGGAGGAACTCTATGATGGGTATTCTCCAGTCGCTCGGAATCGTGGGGCCTGCCATCCGGTCGACATGCGCCACCAACAATACTTTTTCAATTGGCTGCTGAATGGCGATCGGCGTTATTGAGCTCGCGAGCTTGGCTAACTCATCGGCCGCTTGATTTTCTACTCTGGGTATCTTCTGAACAATAACTTCTCTAAAATTAGCTTTGAGCTTTTCGAAGGCTTCAGCGTAGAGCTTGAGTCGAGCATTATTAATTTCGAAGGTACCAGAGAGCTGTTGAGCGGCCAACTGCGAATCTGAATGAAGCGTTACCCGACCGGCTCCCACATGCCGGGCAGCCTGCAAGCCAGCTATGAGGGTCTCATATTCTGCTTCATTGTTGGTAGCTTTATAATCCAGCCGGACGGATAAGTGCATCTTTTCTTCTTGAGGGGAGAGCAACTGTTAGAGTGTATACTAAAAGCCTAGCTTTTGGTATAAACATTTATCTAGAAATAAGAATCACATTGGTCAAATGTCTACATTTATGATAAGTGTAGTTGCTCAATTAATTTATATTGTAGATAACATGGTGTGTGGTGTCACATACAGAAGATCATGTTATCGGTTCCTTATAAATTATAAACAGTAGCTCACGACCAAGATGGAAAGAAACAAACCATTGGAAGGTCGTAGTGTAATTAGGTATTAGTTTATCTTAACTATATAATTACACTAGTACACTTAGAGTGTATTGAGTAGGACCATTTGAGGTCGTTCCTTTTATACTGACTTAATAAAGGAACAAAGACCTCAGTTATTATGGAAGCGTGTGCTCTTAATCCTAATATAATAACAAGCACATATATTTGATATTTATTTCTTTAATTTATCAATGGGTGAGATTTAGTTCGATAAATCAATAAGCCCGATAAGTTGGGAAATGATATCACTTATAGTGTGTGTTGTTGATTATAGAAGGAAACTGTGTCCTAGTGATCTAGGTTGAGAATGTCCCCAAGAGGAGCTCATAAGGATTGTCATGTTAAACCCTGCAGGTGGACTTAGTCCGACATGACGATGAAGTTGAGTGGTACTACTCTTGGAGCTAGATATTAATTAAGCGAGTTGTCAGTAACTTACTTAATTAGTGGACATTTGTTATCTTAAACACAGGGAGACTAACACACTCATAATAAGAAGGAGCCCAAAAATATAATTTGGGATTGGTGCGGTAGTTCAATAATAGTTCTTTAGTGGAATGAATTATTATTGATGAAATTAAGTTGTGTGTTCGGGGCGAACACGGGATGCTTAATTTCATCGGGAAACCAAAACCAATTCCTCCTCTCGGTCCCTATCGTAGCCTCTAGTTTATAGAGTACTATACCCACCTATACCCACCTTCTTACTCATCCTATAGGGGCCGACCAAGCTAGCTTGGAGACCAAGCTAGGGCCGGCCATGGGTATGTTCATGGGTGAATTCATGTGGCCGGTCCTATTAAAATAAAAAGGAATTTTAATTTTAAAATTTTTCTTATGTGGATAATATAATTTAAAAGAGAGTTTAAAAATTTAAATCCTTCCTTTTATAAGATTCTACAAAAGATTAAGAGAAGAGTTAAAATCTCTTTCCTTATTTGTAGATTAAAAGGTTGATTTTAATTTTGGTAAAAACTTTCCTTTTAATTATATTCATGATTTAAAAGAAAGTTTAAAAATTAAAAATTCTCTTTTATTAGTTTCTACAAAAGATTAAGAAAAGATTTAATATCTTTCCTTATTTGTAGATTGAAAGAAGATTTTAATTTTTAGAGATAACTTTCCTTTTTAGAAATTATCCACATGTTTAAAAGAAAGATTTTAATTTATAAAATTTCTTTTTATTAACCAATCATGAAGGGATTAAAATTATTGGAGAAATTTTTATAAATTTCTAAAAACAAATTAGGAAGTTTTAATTTTTGTTTTAATTAAAACTCTCCTTGTTTTGGGGAGAAGAGTGGCCGACCATTATAATTTGAAAAGAGAAAATTATTTTAATTAAATAAATTTTCCTTTTCAATGGCAAAAGAATTAAGGAAGTTTTTATTAAATTTTCCTTATTTGCCAAGACCAAGGATTATAAAAGAGGGGGTAGAGGAGGCTTCAAGGCGAACAACTCTATTCTATTTTTCCTCTCTTTTCTCCTTGGGTGTGGCCGGCCCTTTCTTTCCTCTCCTCTCCTTTGTGTGGCCGAAACCTTCTCATGGTGGAGATAGCTTTGGTGGCCGGATCTAAGAAGGAGAAGAAGGAGAGAAAAGAAGCCTCTTTTCTAGCATCCCTTGGAGCATGGTGGTGGTGGGCGAAACTTGCAAGGAAGAAGAAGGTGCTTGGTGGTTCTCATCTCGGAAGATCGTTGCCCACACAACGTCTGAGGTTAGAAGAGGAATACGGTAGAAGATCAAGAGGTTTTTCTAAAAGGTATAACTAGTAATTTTTCTTTCCGCATCATACTAGTTATTTTTGGAAATAATACCAAATACAAGAGGCATACGATTCTAGAGTTTCGAATTTGTTTTCGATATAGTGTTCTTTTGGTTTTCTTTTCCTTGTGATTTGATTGTTCTTTTCGGTTAACCTAAAGTTATTTTAGGAAATTAAATATTAGCTTTCCATAAAAGGTTTTGTCTAGTCGGTGGTGGTTGCTCCCATATCCAAGAAGGTCATGTGCCTCGTCACGTCAGTACTGGGAACCAATTATGGAAATTAATATTTAATGGAATTAATAACTTAAGGTGATTTGGGTCGAACGTGTTAAGTTTCGCAGGAGACCCAAGTCAAAACCTAAAAGAACGAATAGATTAAGTTTTGGATCAAACGTGTTAAGTTCCGCAGGCGATCCAAAATTTAATTTAAAAGAACACATGGTAGCTAGGAAAAGGTTCAGACCTTTGTACAAAATTTTTGTACAGTGGAACCTCTAGGTTTTCCGAGTAGCAACCAACAGCAACAATATTCCAATCCCACTTTCGAGCCGAGTGGACGACCCATCCACATATATTCTCCACATAGCTTCCGGCTCCGGCCTTTGCACCTCAGTCACGAAATCGGCCAAGGATTGCGCTTTGATCGCCGAGCGGGGCTGGTATTGGATATCGAACTCACTTAATTCCATCGTCCATTTGATGAGCCGTCCGGATGCTTCTGGGTTTAGTAGGACACGTCCGAGCGGGCTATTGGTTTTAACAATGACCGTATGCGCCAGGAAGTATGGACGAAGGCGTCGAGCGGCCAGAACCAGAGCGAAAGCCAGCTTCTCGAGCCCAGTATAGCGAGATTCAGCATCTTTTAAAATGTGACTAAGGAAATATACAGGCTCTTCTCCGCTCGACCTCACTAAAGCTGAGCCGATTGTGTGCTCGGTTGAAGACAAGTACATATGAAGTGGCTCACCCGCAGTCGGCTTGGCTAATATCGGGAGAGAGTTCAGAAATGCCTTCAAATCTTCGAACGCCCTGTCGCATTCTTCGTCCCAGTAAAATTTTGTAGCTTTGCGTAAGATCTTGAAAAAAGGAAGACTCCGGTCGGCGGTTTTGGAGATGAACCCGGACAGAGCGGTGATCCGACCGGTCAAACGCTGCACTTCCCTTGTATTTCTTGGAGGCGGCATATCTTGTAGAGCTTTCACCTTGCTGGGATTTGCTTCGATTCCCCGCTCGGTCACTATGTACCCCAGAAAGCGCCCTCCTTTTGCTCCGAACAGGCACTTCTAGGGATTTAGCTTGAATCCATATTTGCGCAGCGTTCGGAAGGTTTCCTCCATGTCTTTGAAGAGATCGGCTGCTCGGCTAGACTTAATGAGAATATCGTCCACATAAACTTCTAGATTCCGCCCGATCTGCTCTCTGAATACTTTATTCATCAAGCGCTGATATGTGGCCCCCGCATTCTTCAATCCGAACGGCATGACATTGTAGCAATAAGTGCCGTCGGCCGTCACGAAGCTAACCTTTTCTTGATCTTCACGGGCGAGCGGCACTTGGTGATAGCCTTGGTAGGCATCGAGCATACAGATTAACTCGCAGCCGGCCGTAGAGTCCACCAGCTGATCTATCCGGGGCAGAGGATAAAAATCTTTCGGGCAAGCTTTGTTGAGATCCCGAAAATCAATGCACACTCTCCACTTGTTGCCTGGCTTGGAGACTAACACTATGTTAGCCAGCCAGCTCGGGAACTGCACCTCGCGTATATGACCGGCTTTCAAAAGCTTTTCCACCTGATGATGGCATTCGCCGCAGACCGAACCTTTTCTTTGTTTCATCGCCGAGCGTCCGGACATGCAACTTGTGCGCTATGCTCGCGAAATTCGGCAGCTCATGTGTCGACCAGGATGAAGACATCATGATTTCTTCGGAGGCATTGGATCAGCTCCTCTTTGCTTTCCTCCAGATCGGACGCAATAAAAGTCGTGGCATCCGATCGGGTTGGTGAATCTGCACTTCCTTTTCTTCATAAATCAAAGAGGGTGACTTTTCGGTGATGGCGTTTACCTCAACCGGGGAATTTTCGCTCGGACCATCTCGATGTAACATCGCCGAGTTGCTAACTGATCTCCCGTACCTCTCCCACTTTGCCCTCCACTGGGAACTTGATCTTCTGATGGAAGGTTGAGACGACAGCTCGGAATTCGCTGAGCGCCGGTCGTCCCAAAATGACATTGTAGGAAGAGGGAGAGTCGACTACCACGAAGTTTGTTGGTCTTGTCCTCCTGAGCGGCTCTTCTCCCAGCGAGGTGGCCAGACGGATCTGTCCGACCGGCTGAACTTCGTTACCAGTGAACCCATAGAGCGGAGTTGTCATGGGTAGCAGCTCGGCTCGATCAATTTGCAACTGATCGAACGCTTTCTTGAATATGATGCTGACTGAGCTCCCTGTGTCAACAAATACACGGTGAGTAGTGTAATTGGCTATTACCGCTTTGATGAGCAGAGCATCGTCATGGGGTACTTCAACTCCTTCCAAGTCCCCGGGCCCGAAACTAATTTCGGGTCCTTCCGCTCTTTCTTGGCTATAGCCGACCGCGTGAATCTGGAGCTGCCGGACGCTCGCCTTCCTAGCTCGGTTGGAGTCTCCTTCGGTCGGCCCGCCAGCAATAACGTTGATCTCGCCTCGGGAAGTATTGCTTCTATTTTCCTCTTCCCGAGCGGATGGTCGAGATCGTTCTCTGGACGCTCGGCGATTCTCCTTCCTTGGGGAACGATGCCGATCGGGAGTCTGTTGCTGGGGCCTATCAGCTCGCGTCCGATCGGCTTCATGAGTTCTCTGTCGCCTATCGATTGAAGGCGACCATCGCCCGGCATTCCGGGGCACGGGATGAGCCACGAAGGGAAGACTTCGGCAATCCCTTGTGTTGTGCGTATCCGTCCGGTGGAAGGAGCAGAACATCGGGGTCCATTTCTTCTTTGGCTTGGGCCGGGCGGCAGCTACCTCTTTCACATGAGACCTGGCGTGGGGGGATCGGATTGCCTCGGCCCTTGGTCCTCTAGGCGGCTGATGAGCGGCGTGCTGTTTCCGCTCGGCTGGAGGAGCCCGCTCGGCTGGAGTTTCCTTTTTCCTTGCTGCTTGTGCTTCTTCCACGTTAATGTATTCGTTCGTCCGGTGTAGCATGTGATCATAGTCTCAGGGCGGCTTTCGGATGAGCGATCGGAAGAAATCCCCATCCACTAGGCCTTGTGTGAAGGCATTCATCATGGTTTCCGAGGTGGTCGTTGGAATGTCCATCGCCACTTGGTTGAACCGCTAGATGTAAGCTCGAAGCGATTCACGGGCTTCTTACTTGATGGCAAACAGGCTCACACTCGTTTTTTGATAGCGCTGACTGCATGTAAAATGATGGAGGAAGGCCGTTCGGAAGTCCTTGAAACTTGTGATGGATCCGCCCGGCAGCCTCCGGAACCACTGTTGAGCCGATTCCGAGAGAGTGGTGAGAAAAACTCGGCACTTTACTCCATCTGTGTATTGATGGAGAGTGGCTGTGTTATCAAACTTACCCAGATGATCATCCGGGTCGGTCGTCCCATTATACTCGCCGATCGTCGGAGGCACGTAGTGCTTGGGTAGAGGGTCTTGTAGAATGGCCTCCGAAAATTGGCGATTGATCCGCTCGGGAGATGCGTCCGCTCGGGGGGCTTTCCCTTTTCTGTTGTCCCGTCTTGGTATTTCATCCGAAGATGATCCCCGCTCTCGATTAGTTGCTACAGCTTCAGGAGTGCGGAAGAGAGCCCGATGAAATGGTACTGTCGCTGGTGGTGCTTCCGCTCGGCCACCAGACGCTGATGTTGCTTGTTGCTCCGGCCGCTCGGCTGTGGCCTTTTGTTTTTGCTCCACTAGCTTGGCGGCCCTCATCTCGATCAGAGCGTCGAGTTCCTCGTTCGAAAGCGTCACCATGTGTTGTCGTCCAGCCTCATCCATTGTTCCCGTTCGGATGCAGGAGCGTTCCCACAGACGGCGCCAAATTGATCTTGTCCGAATCGCCGAACCAAAGGACGCTGGGCACGTGGCGCACTCCTAGTCGATGGTGTAGGCCTCCGCCTGGTCGCACGAATCTCCGGCGAACCTGCACAGAAGTCGGGCCGGGAAGGGGTTCCCGGTGGCGACCCTCCGACGCTCAAGTCAGGTAAGTGGACAGCAAAAGGTGGCTCCAAAAATCCAAGAGCGCGTACCTCCGGCGAAGGAAGAGGCTCTTTATATAGAGCGGTGAAAGAACTAGTGCACGTCCACCGAGGCGCATACGTGTCCGCAGCACATACCTCGGTATGTACCTGTCAGAGAGCTTACCTGACACCATACTGCTACAGTTCAGTCATGTCTTCGATGGGACAACAGAACACCTTGTTGTCAGACTTAGAGTATGGCCTAGTCATAGGACTTGACGGCTGTCAGAAGATGTTCCTATCCTTCACCCACCGCCCGGCCGGGACGTCCGTCCGGCCGACCAGCGTGAATAGCATCGTCCGGATGGCCCTAATTTCCCGCGCCAGCCGGGCGGCGCGCCCATTATGTCCTGCCCTCTCTTAGCCCTTCCACTCGGCCATTTACTACTTCATTGAGCGTCGGAACCCCGACCCCTGTCAGGGCGTCTTTCACTATCAGACGTGTACGGGCAGGCCGATCGGCCTGCCCTTTTGTCATACGTCCGGTCGGCTCACCCTTCTCCGGCGGACCACCTGGCCCTCTGACTTCCACGTGGCACTGACCCCTCGTTAGGGGGTCCCGGACTCTTACCACCGGATCAATGTACATGTAGATGCAAGGTGTTCCTTTGAAAACATGCATAATGAAATGAACATATGCAACATGTGTTTTTTTTTTCATATCATATACATACTTGAACATAATATCAACATAAGGGCCCGGCTTGTACCACATACATACATAAATGCGCGCAATCCCTAGGACAGGGTAACTAGCCCCGAACCTACTAGGGATGTAGGTCCGTTCATAGTCCGTCGACCTAGGGGCGTACTAAGGAGCCCATCCCTTTTTACGAGGCCCGTTTCATAGACCATCGACCTCGTGGCGCTTATGGAGCCCACCCTTTGTACAAGTCATACAAAAAAGTAAAATAGCATGTCATACATATCATGTATCATATTTCTTATCATGTCATCATACATATCATGTTCTTGTCTTATCATACGTGTCATATCATGAAGAGAGCTCTTGATCCCAACTTAAGGGAAGCATCTCTTAGGCTTTTCTTCTTACATAAGCCTTTCATAACATATCTCATAAACCATAACATGTTCTTATCATAACATAGAGCATAGCATGTTACATGAAAACATAGCATTTATCATGTCATGAAGCATAGCATATCATCTCATGAAACTTAGCATATATCATATCATGAAGCATAGCATATCATATCATGAAGCATAGCATATATCATATCATGAAGTATAGCCTATATCATTCCATGAAACATAACATATCATATCATGCAATCATAGCATATAACATATCATGAGGCATAGCATATCATATCATGAAATCATAACATATAACATATCATGAGGCATAGCATATCATATCATGAAATCATAGCATATAACATATCATGAGGCATAGCATATCATATCATGAAATCATAGCATATAACATATCATGAGGCATAGCATATCATATCATGAAACATGGGAACTTAAACTACCCATACATCAAGGATCATACATTATGAGGAAACATAAGCATGCATAGTTAGATTCAAAAATTTTTCCCTAAACCTATTCTTCCAATCTTGGCCGAAACCTTACTAGCATGAATTCTAAACTTTGGCCACCATAAAGAGCATGAAACTTCAACCAACTATAGATAAATAATCATACATCATAAAGAAGCATAAACAAGCATGGTTAAATCTCAAGACCTTGCTCTAACTCATATACTTGCTTGGCCGAACCCTAAGGTGAGGTTCTAAGATTCATTTGTACAACATGTAGCATGGAGACTTATCTAATCTCATACAAAAGATCATACAACATGTAGAAACATAACTAAGCATAATTAGGTTAAAAAACTTAACTCTAAGCTTACACTCTACCTTGGCCGAAACCTACAAGTAGGGTTTCAAGTCTTCTAGTGCAATATGTAACATAAAGTCTTAACCTAACTTCATACAAGGTATCATACTTCATGAATGAACATAAACAATCATGTTTAGGTTTTAAATTTAAACCCTAAGCCTCATATCTTATCTTGGCCGAAACTTCACTAGGGTTTTCATTTTTTTTTTTATACAACATGAAGCATAAAACAAAATCTAAGCTATCAATACATAAGAGTTCATTCATCATGAGGGGGCATAAACAACCTATTATCATTTATGTTTCAAAAAAACTTACTCTAAATTTCATTCCTATTCTTGGCCGAAACTTGAGGATTAACTTATCCAATTTTATACAACATGGAGCATGAAAAAAAAACCTAAGCTATCAACATATAAGAAAGTCTAACAAGTTTTAGGAGCATAAACAATATGTTTCCTTTTTAAAGTTTTGCCCTAAACCTTATAACTCATCTTGGCCGAAACATTAGGTGAGAGTTCTTACTTTTAATGAGATATCCAACTTAGCTAACAACATATAAAAGATACTATATCATGAAGGAACATAGACAAGCATGTTATCAAAAGAAACTTTGCTCTAAACCTTTTCCTTTTTGTCTTGGCCGAAACTTCAAGGTGAGGTTCTAAATTTCTTTTCTTTTTTTTTTTGTACAACATAGAGCATAACTTGTAAACTTATTTATCCTAAGTGACCACTAACCTATCTTGGCCGAAACTTGCAAGGAGATCTCTAAGGTTTCAATAACATTCACATACAAGGAAAATCGATAGCTACTTGTACTGCAGTGAGGGGATACTCACATCCTTGCTTGATTTACTTAGGGAAGAAACCTTGCTTGTGGAGCCTTCCTAGAGAGGAGCTTCTCTTGATTGGGTTTCGGCAATGGTGAGGGAGAGAAGAGTTCCTTGGTCACGGTGGAGAGGAGGAGGGAGGAGGAAGAGAGCAAAATAAAATTTTCTCTTTCTTTTCTCCTTTTATTCCTCATGAAAAGAAGAAGGGAAAATGAATTTTTCCTTCTCTTTTCTTTTACTCAACCCTTAATGAAAAGAGAGAGTAAGAATCATCTTTTCCTTTGAGAGGAAGAAGGCAATTCCAACTTCTCTTCCTAAATGAAAGGAAACCTTCTCTTACTCTTAACTATATTGTCCCTTCTCTTCC
This sequence comes from Zingiber officinale, assembly GCF_018446385.1. Taxonomy (NCBI): domain Eukaryota; kingdom Viridiplantae; phylum Streptophyta; class Magnoliopsida; order Zingiberales; family Zingiberaceae; genus Zingiber; species Zingiber officinale. Next base: position 130,474,189 of record NC_056002.1, on the reverse strand, counting down.
TAACAATATATTCCCTTGATTCATTGGTTATCACATACATGTATCTAGTAAGAGGTCCAAGGTTCAAACCTTGGTCATCTCTTTTTTTTTTGTTCTATTTTATTATTTTTTGCAAATTTCCACATAAGGCCTATTTTTAACCATGGTAAAAATATGCAAACTTGCTAGATATCCTATGGGTGTTACAGTCCCCCATACCTCATAAAAGTTCATCCTCGAACTTAAAATAGCTCCGGGTACTAAGGTGGCCTACGACTTCCTGCTGAGTGCATCAGCCACTTTGTTCGCTTTTTCCGGATCGTAAAAGATCTCGCAGTCATAGTCCTTGACTAGCTCAAGTCATCTTCGTTGTCTCATGTTCAGGTCCTTCTGTGTGAAGAAGTATTTCAGACTCTGGTGATCTGTATAAATCTTACACTGTGCTCCATATAGATAATGCCTCCATATTTTAAGAGCAAAGACCACGACTGCTAGCTCTAAATCGTGTGTGGGGTAATTTTTCTCGTGTTCTTTGAGTTGCCTAGAGGCATAGGCAATGACCTTGCCATTCTGCATGAGTACAGCTCCAATTCCTGATCTAGAAGCGTCGCTGTACATATCGAATCCTTCGTTGCATTCCAGAAGAGTAAGAATTGGAGCACTGGTCAATCTCCTTTTCAGTTCTGTGAAACTCTTCTCGCAATCGTCTGTCCATTCGTACTTCTTATTTTTCCGAGTGAGGGCTGTCATCGGGGCTGCGATTCTGGAGAAACCCTCTACGAACTTCCGGTAATAGCCTGCTAGTCCGAGGAAACTCCTGATTTCGCTGGCATTCCTTGGCCTATTCCAGTTACTGAAGGCTTCAATCTTGATTGGGTCTACCATTACCCCATCCCTAGAGATAACATGACCCAAAAATGATACTTGGTCGAGCCAAAATTTGCATTTGGAGAATTTCGCATACAGTTGCTTTTCCTAAAGAATTTGTAATACTATTTCCAGGTGGTCGGCATGCTCTTCTTGGGTTCTCGAATAAATGAGGATGTCATCGATAAAAATTATCACAAATTTGTCGAGATATACTGAGAACACCCGGTTCATCAGGTCCATAAAAAGAGCAGAAGCATTTGTCACTCCGAAGGGCATTACTACAAACTCATAATGCACGTATCTTGTCCGAAAAGTCGTCTTCGGTATATCATCTTGTTTCACCTTTACTTGATGATAGACAGATCGCAAATCAATCTTAGAGAAAATGGTGGCACCCTTCAACTGGTCAAACAGGTCGTCAATCCGTGGTAAAGGATATCTGTTCTTGATTGTAACCTTATTTAGCGCTCGATAGTCTATGCACATTCGCATAGACCCATCTTTCTTTTTCACAAACAGTACCGGAGCTCCCCATGGAGAGTGACTAGGGCGGATAAGTCCCTTGTCGAGTAACTCCCGTAGCTGTTCTTGAAGTTCCTTCAATTTAGCCGGCGCCATACGGTAAGGTGCTTTAGAGATCGGCTTCGTACCAGGAATCAATTCGATCTCAAACTCGATTTCTCGATCAGGTGCTAACCCTGGTAGTTCATCAGGAAATACCTCTGGGTAATTGCATACAACTCTGACATCTTCCAGCTTCAGCTCCTCTGCCTGACTTGTATCAACCACATGAGCTAGAAACCCAGTGCATCCGTTATCCAACATCTTCCGTGCCTTTAAAGCTGATAAAAACTTTTTAACTTCTTTCTTGGTCTCTCCGATAAATTTGAAAGTCGGTTCTGCTTCAGGCCGGAAAATTACTTTTCTATTACGACATTCTATTGAAGCACCGTACTTGCTCAGGAAGTCCATGCCCAATATAATATCATAATCCTGCATGTCAAGCACTATCAGGTCATAGTAGAGTTCTCTGTCTGTGATTCTGATGGGTGTGGTTCGCAACATATGAGTGGATGGCATCACCTCTCCCGAAGGTAAAGTCGTTAAAAACTTGCAATCTAAGGCTTGGGGTGGCATGTCTATCTTTCTTGTGAAAGGTGTAGAGATAAACGAGTGTGTTGCCCCAGTGTCAAATAATACAGTAGCATGCTGACTGAAAATAAATATCTGACATGTGACAGCAGTAGAAGCATTCGCTACGTCTTCCTTGGTGAGGGAGAAAATTCTGGCATTCGTCGTCACTGGCGGAGCTTCCAATCTCCCTTGACTTATCTGAGGGCCTTCTAATGTAGCTTGCATCATGTGTAGCTGTGGGGGAACACCTCTGTTTTGGACATGTTGTGGAGGAGGTGTCTGAATCTGAGTAGGACAGTTCCGAGCCATATGTCCTTCCATTCCACAGTTGTAGCATCTATTTGTGCCTATACGGTATATTCCCGGGTGCTTCTTCCCGCAAGTGGTACACTGAGGAAACATGAGTTGCTTTTTTGCTGGAGCACCCTTGGAGTCAGTCCATTGCTTCCTCTTGCCACTGTGATTTCCTTTCCAGTTGGTTCTGGTGCTCTGAGATTTCTGTCCTCCCGGCTGAGTTTGACTCTTGACTTCGTTCATCGCCTTGTGATAGTGTTCGATGATCAGGGCACTGCTGATTAATTCTTCAGCGGTCTGTGGTCTATTAACTCCACCGGTCACATTCAGAGCTATCTCAGGTCTAAGCATCTTCAGCATGAGTCTGACCATTTCTCTTTTAGTGCTAACCAATTTTGGACATAAGCGCGCTAAACGGTTGAATTTCTTAACCGCTTCATTAACTGACAGGTCGCCTTGTCGGAACTCGGTAAACTTGTCATAATGCTTGTTTGTCACCCTCATATGGAAGAATTCTTCGAAGAATTCCGTCTCAAAGTCTGTCCATCTCATCTGATTTATTTATCTTTTTTTCTTTGACTCGGTCCCACCACATTCTGGCATCGCCCGTAAGGCAGAACGATGCACATTTGACTTTCTCGTGTTCGGGTCAATCCAATAACTCCACTATGCTCTCCACAGTCTTGAACCAGGCCTGGGCGTCCCATGGTTCACAGTTACCGGAAAAGCTTCCGGCTTCAGTCTCTGCCACTGAATCAGATATGCCTCCTGACGAACCACTGGAGCTGGGCCTACCGGTGGTGCAGGTGCCGGTGGCACTGGTGCAGTTGCAGGTATAACTGTCATCGTATTCTGATTTCCAGGTGGGGTAGCAGTATTCCCCTGCTGATTCATTAGAGTAGTGATTATCTGTTGTTGTTCCGTAACCTGACGCTGGAGCTCAGTGACCACATGCATCAGATCCGGTGGAGGTACTGTCTCCTCTGCTCTAGTATTGAGTCTTCTAGCCATGCTTCTCTTCATGAATAATAACAAGGCTAGCATAAGTTATTATTATTCCTAATCTATCATCATGCATACTTAAACTAAAACTGTAACTTAAATAATAATAAAAATGGAGTAGACATGCATACTATCAAAGCATTATGAAAGAATAGATTTAAGCATAAGCATCATAAAAAATTAAGCATAAAATTTCTTACTTGGAGTGGCAGGATGTAGGCTTGATGTGTGTGTAGTGGAAGGTAAACCTGCTCTGATAACAAACTGTAACGCCCGCCCCTTCTGGGGCGCGCTAAGGCTACCCTAAAGGGGCGGGGTTACTTACACCTACCTAACCTACATGTGCATATGATCTCATGGTAGCGGAAGATATTTATCATATGCATTTTTTTATTTTTTTTAAAACATGGCATGTGAACCGTAAATCATACTAATACTCATGCATAACTTAATCTATAATTGCTACTTGAACATGAATCATGATCTTATAAATCTACTGACATGAAAGAAGACCATCATAAATGCATAACATACCAGTTCAAGTTATCAGCATAAACATAAGGTCCAAACTTAGTTCACATGCACAATTCAACCAAATAAAGTTTTAAAACTAAATTAGATCTATCCACCATGCCACTTCCACACACACTCTTTGTCTTTCCTGCTGCTCCCCTTAGTTCATCCATTCCTTGCCTTTCTCTGCAGTACAAGGACACATAAAACTATAAGCTCTAAGGCTTAGTAAGTTCCTTTCCTACTCATAAAATTATAAATCATGCGTACACATAAAACATATCATAGCATGTGAAAGACATAACATAACCATATCGTAGCATGTGAGAACATAACATGAAACATATCATAGCATGTGAGAACATATCATGAAACATATCATAGCATGTGAGGACATAACATGAAACATATCATAACATGTGAATACATAACATGAACTAATAACATTATCATCCAACATCATAAACATGATTCCAAAAGTAAATAAGTGTGAAGGAAATCATATAACATGTACATGTAGATGCAAGATGTTCCTTTGAAAACATGCATAATGAAATGAACATATGCAACATGTGTTTTTTTTTTCATATCATATACATACTTGAACATAATATCAACATAAGAGACTCCTCATTGTGCGTAGGAGCGTTGAGGAGTCTCTTCAGATCTTCAGAGTTCGTCTTCATCGAAGGTCATTATCATTCATCAAAACTAGTGCTCATCTCCGTAAATTTTAGATAGGATCAGGGAGGATGTGGAATCTTCAAGTGAGTCATCATCTAGTGATGACGAGGTAATTTTTCCCAAGCTTGATAAGATGTATGCCACCATTGCATGCTTAGCTAATGCACTAGCTAAATTAAAAGGCGAGGTTAAAAAGTTGCAAAATGAATTGAAATCACTTAAGAATGAAATTGTGTCATGTGAACTTGCATGCTTCATGAAAATGATATGAATGAATTTGATGATCTTAAAAATGAGAATGCATCTTTGAAATTATGAGTTGATGATCTTAGAGGTGCTTTAGAAAAGTTTACTTCGAGCTCAAAATATTTGGACATGATTCTAGGAGCTCAAAGAGGTGTGTATAACAAAGCGGGCTTAGAGTTTAAATCATAACATAAATAAATCAAATTCATGTCTCCAGTTAGTAGAACTCATGCTTCAAGGGTTAAGATTGTGCAAGATTGGGTACCCAAGCAATTTGTTGTTAATGCTACCAGACCCAAAATTTGGGTACCAAAACATTTGGTTTATCGTGTTTAAACAGGCATGCGCTGAGGGGGAGCATCCAACAACATGGTTCATAGATAGTGGATGCTCTAGGCACATGACAGGAGACTTATCAAAATTCTCATCGTTTAGACACAAAAGTAAAGGTATCTTTTCTTTTGGTAATAGTGGTGAATTAAAAGTTATGGGAATAGGAGATATTAGAATTTCTAAAAAATTTGTGATAAAAAATATGTTATTAGTGAAAGACATTGTCTTTAACCTTTTAAGTGTTAGTCAACTATGTGATTCGAGTTATGGAGTTGAGTTTAACTCATCTCAATGCCTAATCAAGCATAGTGAACTAAACACCATTATTCTCATAGGCCATAGAAGAGAAAATATTTATCAAGTTGAGTTATTTGGTGCTACTAATGTGTTTGCTAAGTACCTCATGTCTAAAGAAGAGGAGACTTGACTTTGGCACTGGAGACTTGCTCACATCAACATGAGGAATATCAAAAGACTTTCGAAGAAAGAGTTTGTGCAAGGATTGCCAAAGTTAAAGTTTCAAAAACACAAAATGTGTGATGCATGTCAAATGGGTAAGCAAACCAGAGCTACCCATAAAGGTAAAAGCATTGTAAGTACCTCAAATGCTTTGGAGCTCATTCACATGGATTTATTTGATAGTAGTAGATATATTTCTTTAAATAGTAGTAGGTATTGCTTTGTGATTGTGGATGATTACACTAGATATACATAGGTATTTTTCTTTAAATATAAGGATTAAACTCTAGATACCTTGATTGTTTTTTGTAAAAGAGTAGAAAATGAAAAGAATCAAAAGATAAACAAAATAAGAAGTGATCATGGAGGTGAATTTGAAAATGATGTGTTCACAAGTTTTTGCATGGAAAAGATTATAAACATGAATTTTCCACCCCTAGAACTCCTCAATAAAATGGAGTTGTTGAGAGGAAAAATAGGGTTTTGCAAGAGGTCGCTAGGAGCATGTTAAATGAATATTCACTTCATAGTTTCCTATGGGCCGAAGCAATTAATACGGCTTGTTATGTACAAAATCAAACTTTAATACATAGGTTTCTAAGAAAAACATCTCATGAGTTGTGGTTTGGTAAATCACCTACAATTAAGCATCTTAGAGTATTTGGATGTAAGGTTTATATTCTAAACACCAAAAATCATTTAGGAAAATTCTCCTCTAAGGTGGATGAGAGCATTCTTGTAGGTTACTCAAGTCATAGCAAGGTGTATCGAATTTACAACAAAAGATCTAAATTAGTTGAAGAATCATTAAATGTTGTGTTTGAAGAAAATCCTCTTTCGAACCCTATAAGAACAAATGATGAAGAATTACAATTTAAGTTAGAAAAATTAACACTAAACGAAGGAAATGATCAAGGGGGAGAAAACCAAGAGAGTGGTGATGAGAAAATTGAAACTTTACCACTTGAACCTGAAATTGTAACAAATCAAGAATCAAGATCTACTAGGATTCATGCAAATCATCCCTTAGATAAAGTAGTAGGAGACATCACTCAAAGAATGAAAACTCGATCTTACTGTAGAAATGAAGAAAGTCAAGTAGCCCTAATCTCTCAAATAGAGCCAAAAACCATTGATGATGCCTTGATCCAGATTGGATTTTAGCAATGCAAGATGAACTATCTCAATTTGAGAGCAGTCAAGTTTGGGATTTAGTTCCTCAATTATTGATACAAAATGAGTTTTTATAAACAAACTTGATGATAAGGTGATGGTTGTGAGAAACAAAGCTAGATTAGTTGCTAGAGGCTTCAATCAAGTAGAAGGTGTTGGATCGAGAAGCGCTAGAGGGGGGGGTGAATAGCGCTCGTGGCTATTTCGTTCGATTATCGAAATCGTAAAACACTCGAGTAAAAACGCAGCGGAAATGAAAGAAATACAAGCAGATGAACACAGTGGATTTACTTCGTTCGGAGCCTGTGACGACTCCTACTCGAAGGCCCGCGATCCTTAATCGCTTTCGGTGGCAACAACTATAAGTTCGTTAAGAGTATTACAAACTAATTACAATTCAAAGCTGTAAAAAGATTATACCGACAACAAAAAGATTAAATCCGAAGCTCCGGGTTGTCGGGGTGTCGTTGCAGCACTTCTGGATTGAGTCGTTAGCAGCTTGTCGCAAGGAGATTGCTTTGATAATCGTTGTGTATTGAAGCTGCACCTCAACCCTCCTTTTATATGCGGTTCCGGGCGCCTGGATCCCTTCCGGGCGCCTGGAGTGTGACGTGGCCAACCAACCAGGATGCTCCACGTGGCGAAGTCGCGGCAGGGATAAAGTTTGGTCTCCGGGCGCCCGGACAACCTTTTTCCAGCAGGCTCCTCACCTGCAAACAAAGGTTAGTCCGAGAAAAATACCCTGAAAGACAGTGTTAGAATCTGATAAAACATAGTAAATAATAATTGACAGTCTTCGGACTATCCGAGTCTGACTTTGGATTTTCCACCGGAAGCCCTAGGTCGACCTGACGCCTACTGTTCCCTCTGCGGGGAACGCGTCCTCACCTACTCCACTCAGGAGATTTACCTGTTGCCAGTCGATCCTCCAGATCGACTGGACTTTTGCTCAGCACTCGATGCTTCCGGACTTTCTGCTGGACATCCGCTTCCCCGGCTAGTCCAGTATTTCACCTGGTTCGCGACACCAGGACTTTTCACCTAGGGTTACCACCCCCTAGGACTTTTGCCTGAAGCCATTGACCTGCCAAGACTTTCCGCATAGGGTTACCACCCCCTATGACCTAGGGTTACCGCCCCCTAGGGTTTTCCCTTTGCCTAACTGCAGCTAGGACTTTCCTGAAATCCTCAAGTAGACTTGTTAGACTAAAAAACATCTTAACTTTGAATTCTTTGCCGTTATCAAAACACAAGTTCGATCGTCGGATGCTTCCCGCACCAACAATCTCCCCCTTTTTGATTATGGCAACACGAATTCGAAGTTAAGTAAACAAGCGAATAGATAGTCATTTTAAACACAGGCAAAATTTGCTAAGTATAGATGAACAGGGTAACTAAAGTAAATTTTGCCCTATTAACAAGGTAACTAAAGTAAATTTTGCCCTATATACTCCCCCTTAACTTTTGCTCCCCCTTAATTTTTTGCTCCCCCTTAATTTGAAATTTTTATGTATGTTTACTTTTTGCTACTCTCCCCCTTTGCCATAATTAAAAAAATGGGCAATGTGTAAAGATTTGTACATGATTAAAGTTAGCAATATTCAACAGAGTTTGGAAGTTCAAGGTTAATTGGAATTTAAGTTTTTAGAACAAAATTATTCTTTTAAGTTCAGTTGGTCCTTAAGTCCAAGCACAAGTCATGTTTATATATTAGGTATCAGAGCCATAGAGAACAAAACATTCTTTTAAAAGAAGAAATTGAGTATCCTTTGCCAACTGTCTAACCTTTAGCTACTTGCTGATTGTCTATAGGACAATAACTTTTACCAGGTTAGTCAAGTTAAGTTATTTAGGTCCAGATAGACTTGACTAGAGCTGGAGAACTATAACTTGATTAATGTTTATTGCATATTTAACGCCCAGACTCATATTGATGCACAGATATAAGCATTCTTAAGTCCAGGCTATACCCTATGCATCTCACGCCATTCTATGTTTTTCAACCATAATCAAGGTAAACCTAGGTGTTTTGTGAGATACTCTGGCTTAATTCTAGGGGAACATGATATCTAGGGGGAAATCCTAGACTAAACCCAACTTTTGAAAGTCTAGTAAAATTGGAGTTTTGAAAACTGTTTTGCCTAGAAGTTAACAAAATAATAGTAGTAAGGTATTTATTCTACCCAACACATTCCTATTTGCCTTCTAAGTCCACTGAACTCAAGTTCAGGTAAGGGTTTAGTAAAAATGTCAGCTAGGTTTGATTTGGACTCAACGTGGTTGAGTGCAATTTCACCTTTAGCTACATGATCCCTTACAAAGTGATGTTTTACCTCTATGTGTTTGGTCCTAGAGTGGTGTATAGGATTTTTGGTCAGATTAATTGAACTGATATTATCAATAAAGATTTTAGTATTTTTATAGTCTAGTTGATAGTCTTTTAGTGTATGCATCATCCATAGCAATTGGGATGCACATTCTCCTAGAGCTATGTATTCAGCTTCTGTAGTGGATAGAGCAACACAATGTTGCTTTCTGCTTGACCAACTTACTAGGCACTGACCTAGAATCTGGAAGCTACCACTTGTACTTTTTCTGTCTAGCTTGCACCCGGCATAGTCTGAATCAGAATAGCCATAAAGGTCAAAAGTGCAAGTTCTTGGATACCAAAGTCCTACATTTAGAGTTCCTTTAATATACCTCAGTATTATTTTAACATATGTTAGGTGTGACTCTTTTGCACAGGATTGATATCTTGCACACATACCTACTGCAAACAGTATGTCAGGTCGACTTGCAGTTAGATAAAGTAAACTCTCTATGACACTCCTATAGTATTTTGGGTCTACAGGTTTTCCTTCAGGGTCAGAGTCAATGTTTATGTTGGTTGCCATTGGAGTAGTTATAATTTTTGAGTTTTCCATGCTGAATTTTTTGATTAACTCCTTAGCATACTTAGTTTGATAAATGTAGATTCCATCTTTGGTTTGTTTTATTTGTAAGCCTAAGAAAAAGTTGAGTTCCCCAACCATGCTCATTTCAAATTCACTTTCCATTAACGTAATAAATTCTTTTAGAAATTTTGAGTTAGTTGAGCCAAAAAATATGTCATCAACATAGATTTGGGCTATAAAGATGTCTTTTCCTATAGTTTTCATGAACAAAGTAGGATCAATTTGTCCTTGGTTAAATTCTTTGGATATTAAGTAATTAGATAATCTTTCATACCATGCTCTAGGAGCTTGTTTTAGTCCATATAGTGCCTTTTTTAATTTAAAAACGTGATTAGGATAGTCTATGTCTTCAAACCCTGGAGGTTGGCTTACGTAGACTTCTTCCTTGATAAAACCATTTAAAAAGGCTGACTTAACGTCCATTTGGTACAATTTGAATCCTTTATTGGCTGCATAAGCTAATAACATCCTAATGGACTCGAGTCTAGCTACTGGAGCATAGGTTTCATCATAGTCTAGGCCTTCAACTTGACTAAACCCTTTTGCTACTAATCTTGCCTTGTTTCTTACTATATCACCGTGATCATCTAACTTATTCCTAAAGACCCATTTAGTATCTATTATTGATTTATCTATGGGTTTAGGTACAAGGTCCCAGACTTGGTTTCTCTCAAATTGGGCTAATTCTTCCTGCATTGCAATGATCCAGTCTGGATCAGGCCCTGATCAGGCAGGGCTTCTTCTATAGTTTTAGGTTCAATTTTAGAAATTAGAGCAATCTGACTAAGGTTTCTATAGGACGATCTAGTTCTGACTCCTAGGTTTGGGTCACCCAAAATTTGGTCAGGTGGGTGAGAGGTGCTTGTTCTAGTTGGTCTTATTTGTAAGTCATAAACTGGTTCTTCAGACTCATTAAGATTAGTTTGGATTTCATCATCATCTACATCTCTTGGATTAGTGTTAATATTTGCATTTATATTAGGTAAGTTGTTTTCTTCATCAAATATTACATTAGTTGTTTCTTCAACTTTCAATGTATTTTGATTATATACTCTAAAGGCTTTACTGGTAGAGGAGTTTCCTAAGAAGATTCCTTGGTTAGATTTGGGTGTAAATTTTCCTAAGTAATCTTTAGTATTTAAAATGTGAACTTTACAACCAAATACTTTTAAATAATTTAGATTGGGAATTTTATGATAGTAGAGTTCATACGGTGTTTTGTTGTGATATTTGTTTATTAAAATTCTGTTTTGAATATAATTTGCCGTATTTATTGCTTCAGCCCAAAATTGGTGACTTAACTCATATTCGTTTAACATTGTCCTAGCGGCTTCTTGTAGTGTCCTATTTTTACGTTCTACTAGTCCATTTTGTTGGGGGGTTCTAGGACATGAGAATTCATGTTGGTATCCATTTATTTTACAAAATTGGGTGAACTTATGATTTTCAAATTCCCCTCCGTGATCACTTCTTATTCTTTTAATTTTAGTATCTTTTTCATTTTCCGTTAAGTTGCAAAAATTACTAAATATTTCATAGGTTTCATCTTTTATTTTTAGAAATTTTACCCAAGTGTACCTAGAGTAGTCATCAATTATTACTAAGCAATATTGGTTCTTGTTTAGTGATTTGGCTCCATGTGAATCAAATAGATCAAGGTGAGCTCAAGTATGGTGTTGGATCTCTCTAGGTTAGTTGACTTATGGGTTGACTTAGTTTGTTTTCCTTTTTGACATGCATCACAGATTGAACTTTTAATAAATTTTAATTTGGACAAACCTCTAACTAGACCATTTGACTTATTCTTGAAATAAGTCTTGTGTGTGTGTGACCCAGCCTTCTGTGCCACAGTTGGGTTTCCTCTTGTTGTGTCAGAAGACACTTTATAGAGGATATTGATAAATTAATTGTGTAGATGTTATTTTTTCTAAGTCCCTTAAGTTTAATTTCTGGATTTTCAATATTTTTAACTAGACATCCGGATTTATCGAAAGTAACTAGATATCTGCTGTCACACAATTGACTTATACTTAGTAAATTAAAGTTAAAATTGTCAACCAATAAAACATTTCGAATAACGAAATCGGAACTAAGTTCAATATTACCTTTTCCGATTACTTTAAGTTTACCGTTGTTGCCGAATGCAACTGATCCTAGACTCTTGTACTTGAGTTTGGTAAACTTCAACTTGTCTCCAGTCATATGTCTGGAGCATCCACTATCCAACATCCATTGATCTAATTCCTACACATGAAGTAGTTGAATTGGTTTCTTTTTAATGGATTTAAAGATAGCGTGATTGAAGCAGACACTATGTTTATTGTCTCCTTAAATTTTCTATTGTATTGTATTCAAGATAACAATAATTTTGAAATTTAGGTTTTTAAAATAATTTTAAAATTTAAGTTTTTAAAATAATTTTGAAATTTAAGTTTTTTTTAAAATAATTTTGAAATTTAAGTTTTTAAAATAATTTTGAAATTTAAGTTTTTAAAATAATTTTGAAATTTAAGTTTTTAAAATAGTTTTGAAATTTAAGTTTTTAAAATAATTTTGAAATTTAAGTTTTTTAAAATAATTTTGAAATTTAATTTTTTAAAATAATTTTGAAATTTAAGTTTTTAAAATAATTTTGAAATTTAAGTTTTTAAAATAATTTTGAAATTTAAGTTTTTAAAATAATTTTGAAATTTAAGTTTAAAATAATTTTGAAATTTAAGTTTAAAAATAATTTTGAAATTTAAGTTTAAAAATAATTTTGAAATTTAATTTTTTAAAATAATTTTGAAATTTAAGTTTTTAAAATAATTTTGAAATTTAAGTTTTTTAAAATAATTTTGAAATTTAAGTTTTTTAAAATAATTTTGAAATTTAAGTTTTTTAAATAATTTTGAAATTTAAGTTTTTTAAAATAATTTTGAAATTTAAGTTTTTAAAATAATTTTGAAATTTAAGTTTTTTAAATAATTTTGAAATTTAAGTTTTTAAAATAATTTTGAAATTTAAGTTTTTAAAATAATTTTTTTTAAATTTAAGTTTTTAAAATAATTTTGAAATTTAAGTTTTTAAAATAATTTTGAAATTTAAGTTTTTAAAATAGTTTTGAAATTTAAGTTTTTAAAATAATTTTGAAATTTAAGTTTTTAAAATAATTTTGAAATTTAAGTTTAAAATAATTTTGAAGTTTAAGTTTGAAAAAACTTAGTCATCTCACCCGATCTAATTTCTCAATCAGGGAATCCTATAATTTTTGTGAGATGAATTGAGGTTCAATTTAAAGGTTTTGTTTAGTCTTGTGTTAGATTCAGGTTTAGCTTTGGATTCAACAAGTAAGCATTCTTTGGATAAACTTCTGGGCTATGGTGAGTCACAAGGAGCTCATTAAAGTAACCATGCCTTTGAGGTTTTCCAAATAGTCCTACCCATTGAACTTAATACTAAAACTTGGTCTAACTAGTTAGGATCCATTTAAGGGTAGCTTCGGTCAGTTCCACTTGGCCAAATGCACCAGGTCGAAGCCATATCTTCCTAGACATGCGATGCCCAAGTTTCCCTAACGTACTATCAACCAAAAACTTCACCAGTACTGTGGTTCAAGTTAAACTTATCCCGTTTTAATCTAACCTTAAATACCCTGCCGGGTAATCCATTCTTGTCTTACCCATTCCGGGTAAATTAGGTTCAGTTACCCTGTCGGGTAGTTCAGTTGGAGGTGCCAGCTAGTTTGGACCCTCCTTCTATTTTTCATTTATAATTTTGATTTTTAATTTCGAATTTTGAGTTTAGAATTTGATTTTATATTTTAAATTTAATTTCAAATTTTGAATTTGATTTTAGATTTTTAATTTCGAATTTTGAATTTTGATCTTAGATTTTTAATTTAATTTCGAATTTTGAATTTTGATCGTTTTCATTTTAGCTTTCCCTAGATCACGGACTCGATATGGTCTGTCGAGGAAGTATATTTGATCTTTCGGAACCCAGTATTGGCCAAGTCCACTTTGATTTATCAATTTGGACTTGGGGACCCATGCTTGGACTGATTTACTACTTTGTTTGTTTATTAAGGATAAATACGATTTATATTTCTTTTTACTTTTATATCCTAGCCCAGTCTTATTGTAGACGGCTCTTTGTGTCCCAAGAATTAGATCCAAATTCTTGGAGCTCAGAGAGAACTTTTCTAAAGTAATTTTTAAATCATTTAACTGATTTTTCAGATTTGAATTTTCTTTCTCAAGTTGTTGTACTTGAGTTGAGTCTTCAGTTAAAGATTTTGAGTTAGTTACTCCTTTAAGAATGGTTACTTCTTTTAAAAGTGACTTAATTTTCAAATTTGACTTGGCTAATTTGCGAAGTAAATAATTGACTAAATTATTAAGCCTAGGAATACTTACAGCGGAGTCTGGCCCTTCGGAAACGGATGCGGATCCGTGGCTTTGCTCGGAGTCGGCTTCTGACTCGCTTTCGGATTCGATGATCTGGTCCCGGGCCATCAATGCGAGTAAACTCGTTTGGTCGAGTTCGTCGTCTTCGTCCTCCGAAGAAGATTCGTCCCAGGTTGCCTTTAGGGCCTTCTTTCTTCTTTGCTTTTTGGCCTCCTTTTGGTTGGGCCATTTAGATCTAAAAAAAAACAGAAACAACAAGATCTATTCCAAGACTAAGTCTTGGATTAGTAGTGCGGGAGGAAGGAAAAAATAACAGGCTCAAGTGGTATTGACCAGCTTTGAGCAGAAAATCGATTCGTAAAAAGAGATTAGAATATAGCTATGAGGCTAAATTCTAATCGATTCCGAACAAAACCACGAAAAACTTGTCTCGAATAGTGGTTGCACTGATTCAAGACTACCCCGCTCTGATCCCAATTGTTGGATCGAGAAGTGCTAGAGGGGGGGGGGGTGAATAGCGCTATTGGTCGTGATTATCGAATCGAAAAACACCGAGTAAAAACGCAGCGGAATGAAAGAAAATGATGAACACAGTGGATTTACTTCGTTCGGAGCCTGTGACGACTCCTACTCGAAGGCCCGCGATCCTTGATCGCTTTCGGTGGCAACAACTATAAGTTCGTTAAGAGTATTACAAACTAATTACAATTCAAAGCTGTAAAAAGATTATACCGACAACAAAAAGATTAAATCCGAAGCTCCGGGTTGTCGGGGTGTCGTTGCAGCACTTCTGGATTGAGTCGTTAGCAGCTTGTCGCAAGGAGATTGCTTAGATAATCGTTGTGTTTTGAAGCTGCACCTCAACCCTCCTTTTATATGCGGTTCCGAGCGCCTGGAGTGTGACGTGGCCAACCAACCAGGATGCTCCACGTGGCGAAGTCGCGACAGGGATAAAGTTTGGTCCCGGGCGCCCGGACAGCCTTTTTCCAGCAGGCTCCTCACCTGCAAACAAAGGTTAGTCCGAGCAAAATACCCTGCAAGACAGTGTTAGAATCTGATAAAACATAGTAAATAATAATTGACAGTCTTCGGACTGTCCGACTCTAACTTTGGATTTCCCACCGGAAGCCCTAGGTCGACCCGACGCCTACTGTTCCCTCTGCGGGGAACGCGTCCTCACCTACTCCACTCAGGAGATTTACCTGTTGCCAGTCGATCCTCCAGATCGACTGGACTTTTGCTCAGCACTCTATGCTTCCGGACTTTCTGCTGGACATCCGCTTCCCCGGCTAGTCCAGTCTTTCACCTGGTTCGCGACACCAGGACTTTTCACCTAGGGTTACCACCCCCTAGGACTTTTGCCTGAAGCCATCGACCTGCCAAGACTTTCCGCATAGGGTTACCACCCCCTATGACCTAGGGTTACCGCCCCCTAGGGTTTTCCCTTTGCCTAACTGCAGCTAGGACTTTCCTGAAATCCTCAAGTAGACTTGTTAGACTAAAAAACATCTTAACTTTGAATTCTTTGCCGTTATCAAAACACGAGTTCGATCGTCGGATGCTTCCCGCACCAACAGAAGGGTTAGATTACGATGAAACTTATGCACCTATAGAGAGATTGAAGTCTATTTGGATGATGTTGGCTTTTGCTGCCCATAAGGGGTTTAAGTTGTACCAAATAGATGTAAAATCAGAATTTTTAAATGGTGTTATAAAAGAAGAGATATATGTTGAGCAACCACCGGAGTTTGAAAATTTGGAGTATCCAAACCATGTATATAAACTTAAAAGGCCTTATATGGGATAAAATAAGCTCCCTGGGTGATCCGGCAGTAGGGACAGGGGACCCCCTTTGAGGGAAGTCAACGCCACGTAGAGGTCAAAGGTCAAACGGCCGACCGAAAAAAGGGGGGTGACCGGCCGAACGGGGACTAAGCGGAAGCAAAGAACCCGACGGGGAGTCGGGTCTTCGACGCTTATGGTGAACAGGGTCGCCGGGCTGAGCGGGTAGCCCGCTCGGCCGAGGCATAAAGCAGTAATGCTGTGAATAATTTCATCCGAGCACACGACCTGGAATCTCCCGAGCGGATCAGTACCTACGTTTGGTCGGATGTGATGGGACTGCTGAGCGGCCTGACGCTCGGCGCGGAAACAGAAGAGACAAAAGGACGAGGGAAACATCGGGGGGCATCTTCTAACAACAAGCGTGTTCGACGACTAACCCATACGCAAAAGCCTATGACGGAAGGTTTTACTGTCCCATCAGAGAGATGCTCGGACTGTAGCAGTATGGTGTCAAGCAAGCTCCTCTAACAAGCCCATACTGAGGTATGGTAAGAGGACACGTATTCACCTCGGTATGTGTGCATAAGCTTCTTCACAGCTCTATATAAGGGTCCTCACACTTTGCCGGAGGTACGCATTCTGGGATATTCGGAGCCACTTCATAGTTTCCTCTTGCCTGACTTGAGCGTCGGAGGGTCGTCGCCGGGAACCCCTTCCCGACCCGACTTCTTTGCTGGTTCGCCGGAGATCCGTGCGGTCGGCCGAAGATCCACGTCATCAGTTAGGAGAGTGCCACGTGCCCAGCGTCCATTGATTCAACGTTCAGACAGGATCACCGAGCTTGGTATAAACGATTGTCAACATTCCTAGTGTCAAAAGGGTTTCATAGAGGAAAAATTGATCCCACCTTATTTTTGAAAATAGTGATAATGATATGTTTGTGGCCCAAGTATATGTAGATGACATTATTTGTGGTTCCACAAACAAAGATTTTTTAAATGAGTTCATCAATCACATAGAGAGTGAGTTTGAAATGAGTTTGGTTGGCGAGTTGACATTTTTCTTAGGTTTACAAATTAAGCAAACCAAAGAGGGAATTTATATTCATTAATCTAAATATGCCAAAGAGCTATTTAAAAAATTTGGAATGGAAAATGCAAAAGATATATCTACTCCCATGGCCACTAGTACTAAATTAGATAACGATCTTGAGGGAAAAGATGTTGACTCTAAGTTGTATCGTAGTGCTATAGGAAGTCTTCTTTATCTCACGGCCAGTAGACCCAATATACTTTTTGCAGTGGGTATGTGTGCAAGGTATCAATCTTGTGTCAAGGAGTCACATTTGAGTGTCGTTAAACGAATTCTTCGATATCTCAAGGGAACTCAAGATGTTGGCCTTTGGTATCTTTGAACCGAAACTTTTGACCTAGTGGGATATACCGATTCCGATTATGCCGGATGCAAATTGGATCGTAAAAGTACTAGTGGTGGTTGTCAATTTCTAGGATCCTCTCTAATAAGTTAGTCAAGTAGGAAACAACATTGTGTAGCTCTCTCCACAACCGAAGCAGAATATATTGCTATGGAAGAGTGTGTATCACAATTATTGTGGATGACCCATACTCTAGAGGACTATAAACATACCTATAAAAATGTCCAAGTTCTTTGTGATAATATTAGTACAATTAACTTGACAAAAAATCTCGTGCACTATTCAAGAACAAAACACATAGAGGTTAAGCATCATTTTATCCGTGATCATGTAACTTGAGGTGATATTGTTCTAAATTATATTGAGTCAAAATCAAACTTAGCTGATATCTTCACTAAACCTCTTACCGAAGTTGAATTTAGTTTTCTTTGAAGGGAATTGGGAATGTGTTGTATTGACTAAATCACATCCTCCATGATCACCTCAAAGGTAAAATTCTTGAAGTTCTCATAACCTTTATTTTGCCTCTCACAAAGACAGGATTTCCCTATTTTTTGTTCTCTTGATAATGTTTAGATGGGGGTGAGAGGTTAGGGACAATTCTCTTGGTCATAATGCTTGTTATGATGCATTATTTTGGTCAAGAAAATTGAATTTCATATGAAACATTCATTTGTCCAATCATAGGGAAGCAAGTGTATAAATCATGTGCATTTAGCCCAAATATTATGATTGGAAATTTTATTTTGGAATACATATCAAACTCATTTTTGAAAACCTGTTGAAGTTTGTTTTTGGATATAAATTACTATTGCATAGGTAGATACGAACTTGCAAAAATTTTTGAAGTTTTAAACGATTTCCAATTACGTGTTAATCTTCGAAAACAAGGATCTTTTTCATCAAAAATTATTTTTCCTTGATAATATAAGATATACCTAGTGTTTACCCAAATTTTATTATTTTTGAATTAGTGTATAATTATTTGTGCATTTATGAAACTCGGCTCTGAATAATAAGAACTGTAGCATTATCAGCAATCCCAATCGATTAGTCAATCAATTGGGATGCTCGCATCTCACCCACAGAGTGTCATTGAATCAATCACTGGATCGATTTAGCAAGTTTCAATCGATCGGTCGATCGATTGAGTTGCATGTTCGAATCGCACAGAGGCTTCATGAATAGATCGTTCAATCGATTCAATTGCTCTTAATCGATCGAGCGATCGATTAGGGAATCCGAAATCCAAATCACTTACTTAACACTGTTGACCTAAGTCTACTCTCATTTCAAACTTCTCCTCCTCGACTCATCCCATGCCCTAACTTGGGCGATTTCCTCGGCGATTCTCCTGACTTCGTCAGCTGCCCTCTTCGACGATCTTCACCAGCGACAAGTGCCCTCTTCTTCCTCTCCCACTTCTGCTCTTCTCCTCTTGGCAAACAGGGCTCATGGTGTTAGAGTGTATACTGAAAGCTTAGCTTTTGTAAACATTTATTTTGAAATAAAGAATCATATTGGTCAAAAATGTCTACATTTATATGCTAAGTGTAGTTGTTCAATAAATTTATATTGTAGATAACATGGTGTGTGGTGTCACACACAGAAGATCATGTTATCGGTTCTTTATAAATTATAAACAGGGACTCACGACTAAGATGGATAGGAACAAACCATTTGAATAGTCGTAGTGTAATTTGGTATTAATTTATCTTAACTATAAAATTACACTAGTACACTCTGAGGGTATTGAGCAGGGTCATTTAAGGAAAGTTCTTTTTATACTGACTTAATAAAAGAACAAGACCTTAGTTATTATGGAAGTGTGTGCTCTTAATCCTAATATAATAACAAGCACATATATTTAGTATTTATTTCTTTGACTTATCAAAGGGTGAGATTTAGCTCGATAAATCAAAATGTTCGATAAGTTGGGAAATGATATTACTTATAGTGTGTGTTGTTGATTATAGAAGGAAACTGTGTCCTAGTAATCTAGGTTGATAATGTCCCCAAGAGGAGCTCATAAGGATTGTCACGTTAAACCCTGCAGGTGGACTTAGTCCGACATGATGATAAGGTTGAGTGGTATTACTCTTGGACTGAGATATTAATTAAAATGAGTTATCAGTAACTCAATTAATTAGTGGACATCCGACATCTTAAACATATGGAGACTAACACACTCATAATAAGGAGCCCAAAATGTAATTTGGGATTGGTGCGGTAGTTCAATAATAATTCTTTAGTGGTATGAATTATTATTGATGAAGTTAAGTTGTGTGTTCGGGGCGAACACGGGAAGCTTAATTTCATCGGGAGACCAAAACCAATTCCTCCTCTCGGTCCCTATCGTAGCTTCTTATTTATAAAGTATTATACCCACCTATACCCACCTTTATACCCATCCTAATGGGGCCGACCAAGCTAGCTTGGAGCCCAAGCTAGGGGTCGGCCAAGACCAATAGGATGAGCCAAGTAGGTGGTCGGCCAATGCTTGAGCCCAAGCATAAGTGGTCGGCCCTAATAAAATTAAAATGATTTTATTATTTAAAATTTTCTTATGTGGATTCCATGGTTTCAAAAGAGAGTTTAAAATTTAAATCTTTCCTTTTATAGCTTTCTACGTAAGATTAAGAAAAGATTTGATATCTTTCCTTATTTGTAAATTGAAAAGGAAGATTTTAATTTTGAGAAAACTTTTTTTTAACCATGTTCATGATTTAAAAGAGAGTTTTAAAATTATAAATATTTCCTTTTATAGCTTTCTACAAAAGATTAAGAAAAGATTTGATATCTTTACTTATTTGTAGATTGAAAGGAAGATTTTAATTTTAAGAAAACTTTCTTTTTTTGTAATCATGTTAATGATTTAAAAAGAGAGTTTAAAATTAAATATTTCTTTTCATAAGTTTCTACAAAAGATTAAGAAAAGTTTTGATATTTGTAGATTGTAAGGAGATTTTAATTTTGAGATAACTTTCCTTTTTGGAAATCATCCACATGTTTTAATAGAGAAATTTTAAATTTATAAAATTCCTTTTATAACCAACCATGAAGGGAAAAATTATTAGAGAAATTTTTTATAAATTTCCGAAAACAAATTAGGAAGTCTTAATTTTTGTGTTATTAAAACTTTCCTTGTTTGGAGCTTGTAGGTGGCCGACCATGTTGATAAAGAAAAGGAAATTGATTTTGAATTAATTAAATTTTCCTTTTCATGGCAAAGAAATTAAGGAAGATTTTATTTAATTTTTCCTTATTTGCCAAGACCAAGGATTATAAAAGAGGAGATAGGGGTGCCTTTATGGTGAACAACTCTATTCTATTTTTCCTCCCTCTCTTCCTTGGTGGTGGTCAGCCCTAGAGTTTCTTCCTCTCCTCTTCTCTTCTTCCTTAGTGGCCGGTTTTTCATCTCTCTTGGAGCACTTGTTGGTGGCCGGTTCTAGCTAGGAGAAGAAGGAGAGAAAGGAGGCTTTGTTTCTTGCATCCCTTAGAGCTTGGTGGTGGGGGTCGAACCTCTACATCTCTTAGAGACTTGGTGGTGGCCGAAACTTGCTTGGAGAAGAAGGGCTTGGGTGGTTCTCATCTCGGTAGATCGTTGCCTACACAACGTCCGAGATAAGAAGAGGAATACGGTAGAAGATCAAGAGGTCGTTGTTTACAAAGAAAGGTATAATTAGTAATTATTTTCCGCATCATAGTAGTTTCTTTTCTTTGTATGAATTCCAAACACAAGAGGCTAGAGATTCTAGATTTTTGGATTAGATATTCGAAATTGTGTTTCTTTTATTTTGTTTTTCGAATTTGTGATTCTATTGTTCCTATTGGTTAAACCTAGAGTTATATAAGGAAATTAAATATTAGCTTTCCTTAAAAGGCTTTGTCTAGGAAGTGGTGGTTGCTCCCATATCCAAGAAGGCCTTGTGCCTCGCCATGTTTAACCTGGAAGTCAATTATAGAAATTAATATTTAATTGAATTTATAACATAGGTGGATTTGGATCAATAGTGTTAAGTTCCGCTTGCGATCCAAGTCTAAACCATTAAGAACAGATAAGTTATATTTGGAATCAATAATGTTAAGTTCCGTTTGCGATTCCTAATTTAACTTCTAAAGAACACAATAGGTTGTTTAGGAAAAGGTTCGACATTTGTACAAAATTTTTGTACAATGGAACTGGTGCGATCTTCCTAGGACCAACCAACAATGTTAAACCCTGCAGGTGGACTTAGTCCGACATGACAATAAGGTTGAGTGGTACTACTCTTGGACTAAGATATTAATTAAAATGAGTTGTCAGTAACTCAATTAATTAGTAGACATCTGACATCTTAAACACAGGGAGACTAACACACTCATAATAAGAAAGAGCCCAAAATATAATTTGGGATTGGTGCGGTAGTTCAATAATAATTCTTTAGTGGTATGAATTATTATTGATGAAATTAAGTTGGGTGTTCGGGGCGAACACGAGAAGCTTAATTTCATCGGGAGACCAAAACCAATTCCTCCTCTCGGTCCCTATCGTAACCTCTTGTATATAGAGAATTATACCCACCGCATACCTACCTTTCTACCCACCTTAAGGTAGCCGACCAAGCTAGCTTGGAACCCAAGCTAGGGCCGACCAAAGCTAAGGATGGAGACAATTTAAGGTGGTTGGTCAAAGCTTGGATCTCAAGCTTAGGTGGTCAGCCACTAGATAAATAAAAAGGGATTTTATTTAAAATCTTTTCTTATGTGGAAGCATGGTTTAAAATTTAAATCTTTCCTTTTATAGTTTCTACAAAAGATTAAGTGAAAGGTTTGATATCTTTCCTTATTTGTAGATTAAAGGAAGATTTAAATTTTAAATAAAACTTTCCTTTTTAGTAACCATGTTCATTATTTAAAAAGAGAGTTTTAAATTAAATATTTCCTTTTATAAGTTTCTACAAAAGATTAAGAAAAGATTTGATATCTTTCCTTATTTGTAGATTGAAAGGAGATTTTAATTTTAGAGAAAACTTTTCTTTTTGGAAATCATCCACATGTTTTAATAGAGAGATTTTAATTTATAAAATTTCCTTTTATAACCAACCATGAAGGGAAAAATGATTAGAGAAATTTTTATTAAAAATTTCGGAAGCAAATTAGGAAGTTTTAATTCTTGTGTTATTAAAACTTTCCTTGTTTGGAGCTATGAGGTGGCCGGCGACTTAATATAAGAAAAGGAAATTGATTTTAATCAATTAAAATTTTCTTTTCATGGAAAAGAGAATAAGGAAGTTTTTATTTAAATTTTCCTTATTTGCCAAGACCAAGGATTATAAAAGAGAGGGAGGGGGTGCCTTCATAAGATACAACTCTATTCTATTTTCCTCCCTCTCTTCCTTGGTGGTGGCCGGCCCTAGTCCTTGCTCTTCCCCCCTTTATTTTCTTCCTTGGTGGCCGGCGGCATCAATACTAGAGGGGATTTTTGGTGGCTGGTTCTAGCTTGGAGAAGAAGGAGAGAAAGGAGGCTTTGCTCTTGCATCCCTTGGAGCTCATTGGTTGGTGGTCGAATCTTGCTAGAAGAAAGGAAGGTGTTGGTGGTTCTCATCTCGGTAGATCGTTGTCCACACAACATTCTAGATTAGAAGAGGAATACGGTAGAAGACCAAGAGGTTATTGCTTACAAAGGAAGGTATAGCTAATAATTATTTTCCGCATCATACTAGTTTTCTTTGTATGAATTCCAAACACAAGAGGCTAGTGATTCTAGATTTTTGGATTAGATATTCGAAGTTGTATTTGTTTTGTTTTGTTTTTTGAATTTGTGATTCGGTTGTTCCATTTGGTTAAACCTAGAGTTATATAAGGAAATTAAATATTAGATTTCATTGAAAGGCTTTGTCTAGGAAGTGGTAGTTGCTCTCATATCCAAGAAGGCCTAATGCCTCTCCATGTTTAACCTGGAAGTCGATTTCTGAAATTAATATTTAATTGAATTTATAACATAGGTGGATTTGGATTAATAATGTTAAGCATCGTTTGCGATCCAAGTCTAAACCATTAAGAACAGATAAGTTAAATTTGGAATCAATAATGTAAAGTTCCGTTTGCGATTCCGAATTTAATTTCTAAAGAGCACAATATGTTGTTAGAAAAGGTTCGACATTTGTACACAATTTTTGTACAGTGGAGCAGGAACGTTCTTCCTAGGACCAACCAACACATGGTTCACTGTCTTCCTTGTCTCCTCGTCGTACAACTCACACGCTTGGATGCGGAATCCAAATCCTAAGTAAACCCTACACCTTTTCTCTACTTTCTTTCAAGATTTCACTTCTATGTTCTGAGTGTTGCCTTAAGTTTCTAATATTGTTGTGTTTTTGGCACATTCCATTCATGCATCATATGCACGGCATCTTCATTCATTGCATTGTGTTGCCTGCATTTTGGTTCATTCCTCATCGTTTAGGATGAAACAAAAGGTCAGTGAGTTGGGTGAGGGTTCGTCTCGGCTGTAGTCCAACCCTCTACCTCCCACTGATCAACATTTTCCTAATGCTGCTTTGCAACAAACTTTTAGCTGGAACACCTTCAAGCTCATCCCTCCTCAGTCTATTGATCTCCAGTTTTATAGAGATTCTTGCTTTGATGTCTACACTATCTTTGAGTGTTACAAACTTGAGTCAATTATTTCCTATGAAAGGAGTGTGAATGTAGGTCTTGTGTATAAATTTTACAACAATTTGCATACCTATGATGGTGTTACGTATCGAACTCGTGTTGCGAAATGGAGTCTGGATTTCTCATATGAGATCCTTCAGACATTTTTGGGGTGTCGTCCATCTACCAGTGATTTTGTATTTTACCCCCACACTGCCTGATCTTTTGCCTCCACCTTTCGAGCATATTAGCATCGCGTCCATGCATCAAAGTCTATTTGGTCATCCTCGTCCGGACGGTCCAATTGCGCAGATCACCACATTCTCCTCTCTTGAGTTGTCAGCTAGGGACAACACACTATTCAAGGTAGTCAATAACTACCTTTTATCTATTATCTTGTGTGCCCTAGCTATTCATTGACCCCCACACACACACACACACACATGTTTTTATGATATGTCATGCGGCAATCTCTTGACATCAACATTACCTTGAACATCTTTCATTGCATTATCCATTTCATTTAGCCAGTGCATTAGACAGTCCATATGCATTTTGTCCACGTCATCACCGACTGGATGGAGTCTATGCATATCGATGTTGTTGGAACCCCAAGGTTGTTTTGGTGTGATCAACAAGTTAAGTTAGGTCCTATGTTGTTTTAACCTTGTGTCTAAATGTGCAGGAGCTTAGGAACACAGGTAGTCGAGCGGAAGACGCAGCTAGCGAGAAGGACGACAGTCCGAGGGATGACGTGCTGCGGAAGAGTACATCGGCGGACGAGAAGGAAGCGTGCGGTGGCTCCGAGGGACGAAAGCCGGAGCGGAAGATTGCTCGGGGAGCAAGAGGCGCAACTAGCGAGAAGGACGGCACGTGGTGCGTCCGAGGGACGAAGACTGCGGATGAGTACGTCGGTGGACGAGAAGGAAACACGCGGCGATTCCGAGGGACGAGAAGCCGGAAGAAAGTCCGCTCGTGAAGACCGGAAGTTGGGTTCGGGTGAGCCCTATTCCGGATGGCAGAGATCACCCAAGTAAGCGGATCCGGAGCGGAAGACCAGGACCGAGGCGGGACTGAAAACGGAGCAGAGGTCCCGGACAAAAAAGTCAACTAGAGTTGACTTTCGGGGTCCGGGGCGCCCGGAGCTGACCGGGGCGCCCGGACCCCTCCGGGGCGCCCGGAACCCTTCCGGGCGCCCGGACCAGCCTTTTGACCAGGATTGAGTTTTGACTCGATCTGATCGTTGGGGGATTAAGTTTATCCCCCCTAGGGTGCCCGGAACCCTTCGGGACACCCCGACCAAGGTTATAAATATAGCCTTGGTCCAGAAGCTTTTCAACAATCACGAGCACCTCATTTACAAACACTTGTACACTTTAGTTGTAGTTAAGGTTCTATTTCTGCGCTTCAATGTTGTAAGAGGCTTCTCCGCCTGAAGGAGTTTTTAGTGCTTAATCTTCCTTGGATTAACAACCACATCGGTTGTAACCAAGTAAATACTGGTGCCTCGTCTTTTTAATGTTTTATTTACTAACTGCTTATTATTTATGCAAGTGTTAGCTTAAAGAGTTCGAGAAGGGTTGTTTTGTTTTTCTGTTTACAGGACTATCCAACAACCCCCTTCCAACCGGCCTCAACGGTCCTACAAGTGGTATCAGAGAAAGGCGCTTCAGGAGGACTAACCGCCGATCAAAGCAACGAGATGGTCGGAGCTAACATCTCTCCACCAACATTCGAGGGGGAGTTCGCATTCTGGAAGCGACGAATGGAGGTTTACTTTAAAACTGATTTCAATATGTTATTAATAATGAAGTATGGTTTTGTAATTCCCAAAAGCAAAGAAGGAGAAGAACTAAAGGAGCATCAATGGACTGACGAGCAGCGCGACAAATTCATGACAAACGGTAAGGCTAAATCCAGTCTTTTGAAAGTGTTACCTGCTAGCGATATCGACAGAGTCGTAACATACAAAAGCGCAAAAGAACTTTGGGAAAAGTTCTTGAAACTCTACGAAGAACAAGTCGAGGTTGAATCCAACACCGATCCATCATCTGAAGAGTTAGAAACTGAGATAAGTGCCACAACAACCTCAATAGTCGAATTCCATCCCGAAGCCACAGAAAGCTCATCCCAGATGAGCATCGATGAAGGGGGAGAGACTTCGGAAGAAAGCAACTCGACAGGGGGAGAATCAACAGTTGACGAGGTAAGTCAGGTATGGCCTCAACCCTCTGAACAACTGGTTCAATCAATTGAAAAATTACCCGAAGATTTTTATGAATTAAAAATTGAATCATCGAAAAAGTTTCTCGAATTGCAAAAAGTTTTGACGAAAAATTCTTGTGAATTACAAAATATTTTGTCGACAGATTTTTGCAAATTAGAATTTATGACAAAATACTTCTGTGAATTACAAAATATTCTTCTGAAAGAACATTGCAAGTTAGAAATATTGCCGAAAAGTTTCTTCGAATATTCTTTTGGATTACAAATTATGTTATCGAAAGAATTTTGTGAAGTAAAGTCTATAAAATTAAAAGAAATAGCTTGTCAATTAAAGTATCTCGACAAACTATTAATAGAAATTAACATGATACAATTTGTTGCATGTTTAATATTTGTCACTCTAAATCTGAAAAAGTGTGATTTAAGAAGTCATGATATATTAAAATGAAAATTTAAAACTTTCTGATTAAAGCATAAAGAATAAAATATATAAATAAATAAATGCATAGAAAATTTCTCTTTATGTTATTAATTCGCTTAAATTTTCTTGCATAAAGCTTTCTGTTTAGAAACTTCTTAATCTTGATGTCGAATGCTTAGAAATTTTTCAAAAGTTATTTTTTACTTAGAAAATTTTCTTGATTTGGAAATATTTTCCCTGAAAATCATTGAAATATATTTTCATAATTTTTCTAAATGTCAACCCTTAGATTCTTTTTTGTACCCCATTTTTTTATGTGAAAATAGGGGGAGAAGAAAAAGTATAAGTCTAGGGGGAGGTAGAAATTAAAAATTTTGAAATTTAATGTTTCTATCCTGAAATTTAAACGTTTTTATCTTGTTGCACGTTAGTGAAAAATAAACTGTTTAATTTTCATATCTATTATTGACTCTAACTTAACTTGGGTTGATCACATCAAAAAGGGGGAGATTGTTGGAACCCCAAGGTTGTTTTGGTGTGATCAACAAGTTAAGTTAGGTCCTGTGTTGTTTTAACCTTGTGTCTAAGTGTGCAGGACCTTAGTAACACAGGTAGTTGAGCGGAAGACATAGCTAGCGAGAAGGACGGCAGCCCGAGGGACGAGGTTCTGGGGAAGAGTACACCGGCGGACGAGAAGGAAGCGTGCGGTGGCTCCGAGGGACGAAAGCCGGAGCGAAAAATTGCTCGGGGAGCAAGAGGCGCAACTAGCTAGAAGGATGGCACGCGGTGCGTCCGAGAGATGAAGACTGCGGATGAGTACGCCGGTGGACGAGAAGGAAACACGCGGCGATTCCGAGGGACGAGAAGCCAGAGGAAAGCCCACTAGTGAAGACCGGAAGTTGGGTTCGGGTGAGCCCTATTCCTGATGGCAGAGATCACCCAAGTAAGTGGATCCGGAGCGGAAGACCCGGACCGAGGCGGGACTGAAACGGAGCAGAGGTCCCGGACGAAAAAGTCAACTAGAGTTGACTTTCGGGGTCCGGGGCGCTCGGAGCTGACCGAGGCGCCCGGACCAACCTTTTGACTAGGATCGAGTTTTGACTCAATCTAATCGTTGGGGGATAAAGTTTATCCCCCCAGGGTTCCCGGAACCCTTCGGGGCACCCCGACCAAGGCTATAAATATAGCCTTGGTTCAGAAGCTTTTCAACAATCACGAGCACTTCATTTCCAAACACTTGTACGCCTTAGTTGTAGTTAAGCTTCTATTTCTGCGCTTCAACGTTGTAAGAGGCTTCTCCGCCTGAAGGAGTTTTTAGTGCTTAATCTTTCTTGTATTAACAACCACATCGGTTATAACCAAGTAAATACTGGTGCCTCGTCTTTTTAATGTTTTATTTACTAACTGTTTATTATTTATGCAAGTGTTAGCTTAAAGAGTTCGAGAAGGGTTGTTTCATTTTTGTGTTTACAGAACTATCCAACAACCCCCTTCCAGCCGGCCTCAACGGTCCTACAGATGTCTCTCGGGGGGAGGGGGGCAGGAGCCCATGACCGCCGCCTACTCCAGGATATTTGCACAATCCTTCACGAAGACTGGATTAGAGGTTGGTCTGGAGGGAGTACAATGGATCGACCGGCGCGCTCTTGGTGAGGGACCGAGGGCTCACCCTAAGGGGGTTGTACAAGCACCAGTTCCTGCGGCAGCTGATCAAGAGGAGGATATTGAGGCGCCTGCTCCTCCTGGTGACCTTCAGCCTCAGACACTCGAGGAGACCATGGATACTCATTTTGAGGAGCTGCACATGGAGATCGCTGAGGTGCGCGTAGAGGTTGCCACCATTGGCCACCGACAGATTGCGATGCAGACGAGCCTTGATTCTCTAGCGAATTTAGTGCGCTCTTGGATGGCGGGGCACTCATCTCAGTCTCTCCCTCCCGCGAGTCTAGTCCCGCCTAATGTGGATGCCTCTGTGGTTGTTGTTGCTCCTGCTGCGACTCTTGCTCCTGATTCTACTCCTGCTTCTATTTCTGATACTGTTGTTGCTTGCGACCCAACTTCCACTCCTCCTGGAGATGACTCATTTGACTTCTATGTATCTTTATGACACAATGCTCTCGCACTTTATGTTTTTTGTTTATCGCGTAGTCTATAGTGTGACCTTCAGACTTTCCTTTTGGTGTGTGATATATATCTATTTCTATAACATATCCCCTTTATGAATTTCTGTTTGTCATATTATCGTGGTGTCTATGTGCATGATGCGTGGGGGTATACCCTATTGTCCTTTGGTTTAGGGGGAGTCCCCTCAAGTATTGCCTAATGCATCCATTGAGGGGGAGTGTTTCTAGTTTCTTTTTGATATTTGACAAAGGGGGAGATAGAAGTTGAAGTTTATGCTTAATTAAGAAGAAAATTCATGCTCAATCATATATGTTTTGCTATTACTGCTTATGCTTAATTAAGATGAATTTCATGCATAGTTAATAACAGTATATGTTTTGCTATTACTGTTAGTTCATGCCTAGCTAATGACAGTGTGTGGTTTCTATTACTATTTATCATTTCATTATTATTAAAGTGTGTTGAAAATTAGCCTAAACTTAAATAAATTATCAAACATCAAAAATGGGAAGATTTTTGGTGTAATCATGACCTGGAAGTTTCAATGTGTTGACAATTGTTTAAGTTTAGGTGAATACATTTGAATATAACATGTATTATAAGTTTGCAGGAAAAGCCCTTGTAGGTTAGAAGACAGAATGCAAGGCAAGAGAAGTCCAAGGAGGTCGAGGACTAGATTCTTAGCAAAAGAAGTTCTTGCAGGTCAGAAGACCGAATCTAAGGCAAGAGAAGTCCAAGAAGGTCAAGGATCGGATTCTTGGCAAGAAAAGCCCTTGCAGGTCAGAAGGCCGGATGCAAGGCAAGAAAGTCCAGGGAACAGACGTTTATCTAGCATGAGGTATTTATTGAAAGAAATATGTATTAATCCACTTGTTATTAATTGAGAAGCCAGCAATCGATTGGTTAATCGATTGAGACGCACAGCTGTGAAACAAAGCGCTCTTGGATCGATCAGCCAATCGATTGGAGGAAACCAATTGATCAGCCGATGCTTCTGCTCGAAACACAAAGCGCTCGTGGATCG
The DNA here is from genome assembly GCF_018446385.1 of Zingiber officinale. Lineage (NCBI taxonomy): Eukaryota > Viridiplantae > Streptophyta > Magnoliopsida > Zingiberales > Zingiberaceae > Zingiber > Zingiber officinale. The sequence continues at coordinate 130,444,506 of NC_056002.1, read as the reverse complement.
ATCAGTCGATCGATTGGAGGAAATTAATCGATCGGCTGATCAATTGAAGAAGCTTCTGCGTGAAGCACAGAGCGCTCCTAGATAGATCAGTCGATCGATTTGAGCAAACCAATTGATCGGTTGATCAATTGAAGAAGCTGTTGTACAAAACACAGAGCGCTCTTGGATCTATCAGCTGATCGATTGGAGGAAACCAATCGATTAGTCGATCAATTGAAGAAGCTTCTGCGCAAAAGCTCAACGTGCTTCTGAATCAATCTACTGATTGATTGATGAGTTCAATCAATTGGTAATACTGGCCCAATCGATTGAGATTCGAAAGAAATAATATACACCGTTGATCTGAACTTGATGGCGCTCAACGGACACTTTTGAATCAATTGGAGATGTACCTCAATCGATTCACGGTGACATCCATGAGAGAAATGGCTATATTTCGAAGCCTTTAAAAGGCCGAAAACAACGGAATGAAGACACAACTCTCCGAAAATATACTGTTCTATTGCTCCCAAGTGCTCTCAAGTGCTCAAGATCTCTTAAGTGCTTAAGAACAAATTCAAGCTCTCCTCCTTACTAGATTCTCAAGTTGTACTCTACAAAGAAGAAGCTATTTCAAGGTTGTAAAACATTCTCTTCTCCTTCCTTCTAGTTGTTGTGAGCTATTTCTTTGGAGAGAGAGAGAGCTGTAAACCTTGTAAGGTTTCTCCACTTTCGGTATAGTTCCGAGAAGAAGAAGTTCCATAGTGGAAGAGTGACTGTGGTGTGGATCTTTGGACTAGTCACCTCCTTGAGGAGGTGGATACTAAGTAAATACACGAGTTAGTATTGCCTTCAAGTTTCCGCTACACAAAATCAAGTCAACGAAGAAATCGAAGTGAGTCATTCATGCCCCCCCCCCCTAGCTCAACCGGTCCTAATAATAAGTGATATGTTAAGATAATGAATTAAGTTTTATTTGTTATAAATGTTATAAATATTATAAATATTAGACATACAACTGATATGTTATGATGATGAATTAAGTTTTATTTGTTGACATATAAATAAATTGATAAGTTAGACATAAATGTTACTTTTAATTTGTTTGTTTTTTTGACGTAAGAAAAGAAAAAGAATGGAAGAAAAAGGAAGTGTCTGTCGAGGTAGAAGAGGACGATGATTTCTATTTGTATCTTTTCTTCCTTTTGATACCATTTGGTATGAGACTTGTTGAACTATGATATCTATATATTTATGAATATGATGGATTGTTGTATGCATATTACTTGTATGAATATGTTTGTTTTGATTTATTTTTGTATGATTTTATTTTGGATATTTGGACTTGTATAAATATGACTTGTTCGGATGAATTGTGCATATAGGATGTATTGGATTGCTTAATTGTTGTGTAGGATGTGTTTGGAATGTTTATTATTGTGTTTATATAAAAATAGTTTTAAATATGATTTGTTTACACGATAAATAAAATGCACAAATGGGTAGGTACTGTAGAAAAAATTTGCATATTGTGACAAAATTTTTCGTCGCAAACTTATGTATCACAAATCTGTGACAAAATCCCTTTCTCGTCACATATTTGCGACGAAACATGATTTTTTCATAGATTTGGAATGAATCCTGATTTATCACAAATCTGCTATGGATTTTGATTCGTCGCAGATTTGCGACGAATCACCATTTTCGTTGTAGATTTGATACTTTTTTCCATGTAAATTTACAACAACTATGATGACGAAAAAATATATTCATCATAGATTTCCATGTAAATTTACAATAACCTTAGATCATTATAAATTTATGATGAATTTTTAATCATTGTAAATATGTGATAAATTTATTTTTTTTCATCAGAGATGTATGACAAATATTTCTTTTCATTATAGATTTAAGATTATGAAATTCCGTGATAAATTTCGTTTCCTCACAAATTTGTAATGAGTTTTATGAAAAAAAAATTATCGTAAAGGAAATAACAGTTTGTGTGACAGAGAGAGATAGAATAAAATTATTTTAGTATTATATCAATTGATGTGGAACTGCATGGATTAACATACGTTGGAGTGCACTAGAGGTTTCTCTTGGACTATATGGTTACGTGGCCATTTCTAGAGAGGGTGGTTAGAACGCTACCACTTCTGTGGAGGTTGTGCCTATTAATGACTTTGGATTGGCTAGGCCATGCCCTACGAGTTAGGTTGGGCTGTTCAATTGTTGTGGCCTTTAATTTCTCGTGAGTTGTCGGTTCAATTATTTTTTATTATTATAATTGTACTTAGCTATCCCCAGCCAACCACATTTGTTAGAACAATGTCGAAGGACAATCGAGATGCCCGGCTTATTAAGGAGGCCGGATCCTTAGGTGGGAGTTTTTTTTTTAAGATTTCATCTGTTATATAGATAGGATCTATATCTTATCTATGAGCAACCTCTAATTCACAAGTACATCAGGAATTACGATCCAGCTCTTATCTGCTTGTTAAGAGCTGAGAGTATTACCATATTAGAGATTTATGAAATTAAAAAGTTGAATAAAAAAATTTTAAATTATTATGGATATGAAATTTGAGATTTTTAATTTAATAGTAGCATAAATTTTTTTTAAAAAAAAACTTCATGAAATTAATCATATGGATAGAGTCATCAATTTGAGTTGAATCCGTCGGATTAGTCCGTCTTGTCAAATAATTTAAACGGATTAGATTAAAATTTTATCAACTCATTTAAAGATGGATCCAAATGAACCAACCCATCTGGGCCCGCAACCCGTGTAAGTCGGCCCATGGCGTATTTGAGTTAGCCCGTGGATTGAGAAAAAAAAAATTCTAAACTTAAAACTAAAGTGTAATATTATAAAAAAAAATCAAATGACAACATTGCCTTAAAAACTCAGAAGATCGAGCCGGAGTTCGAATCATCGCTTGATGAAAATGAATTACAAGCGTACATGGTAAGAAAATTTTAAAAAATTTCTTGAAGTCCAACAATTTTAATAAGCAACATGCCAACAAGATTTTGTGAGAAAAGAGGAAAAATCAGATACTATAACTACCAAGAAGAAGGGTAGGGTATATCAAGGGCAATTGTCCAAAACTGAAAAATAAGGAAAAAGATAAAGGCCAAGATGATCAAAGCATAAGAACTTAAAAGCTACCTAAGATGAATCATCATCAAAGTCAAAGATCGAGGTATACGCCGGACTTGCATTAATGGCAAGTCACCAAGAAGAAGACGACGAAAACATATCTGACATGAGCATCGAGAGCATGGGAAGCGTCAAACTATGAATTTGATATGATAAGTAAGGTATAACTCTTACTTCCTAATCAACTTTATGATGTAATACAAATGTTTTCTAAATTTTTATGCAAATTAAGAACATGTAATTTTAAAAAGGATAATATTGAATTAAAAGTTAACTTAGCATTAGCTAATGTATGTCCATTAAAACACTTTACAAAATTTAAACTAAAAATACAAAATTAAAAGTTAAAATAGAATTATTAGAAAAGAACTTATAGTTCAAATTTTTTAAATTATAAAAGATATAGTTGATATTTGAAAAATCATAGGGTCAAACTAAAAAAGTATGAAAAAATAATATTCTTATAAAATACTTGATAAATCCAATAAGGATACCAAAATTTGTTTTAGTCAGTTAAATTAATTTTATATGCATGCTTAAATTTAATTTAGTAGTTAGGAAAATTAATTATTTCTTAAACCTTCTATTCAAATTTTTTTACTTAAATATTTTATGTAAAAAATTGAAGGTATTATCTATCAACTGAAAAAAAATTTGAAATTTTTTTTTGACTATTATATTATTTTTATGAATATTTTAAAGTAAAACTAATTTAAAAATTAAAATATTTAGAAAATAAATTTTTGATAAACATAATTTTTATGTGATAAAAGATTATGTTCACTATTGTAAGAAAATTTTTCAAAATTTATTAACCATTATATAAATTATTATATTCACCAAAAATAATATTTTTATAATTAAAAATTCTCAAAAAATTAAAAAATTTAATTTTTCTTTGGATAAATATTATATTTTATATGCTAAGAAAAATTAACAAGATTTTTCAAAGTCTAAAAATATTTATAATCATTAAATTTAAAAAATAGTACTTTCATGAAAAATTTTATTCTAATCCGAATGATACTATGTAATATTGACAAAAATTTTCAAGATTTTTCACAACTTAAACATATTTTAAAATTATTTTTAGCAATAATTATTTCTTAAAAATTATTTTATGTGAAAAATTATCTCGGTAAAAATATAGAAATTTAGGTACTTTGCAAACAAACCCCCTCAAAAAAGTTCTCGTGTTTTATGTTGTTTTTTTTCCCTGTATTTTTTTGATATGATTAAATGGAGAGAAATTGTAGGGCGTTAAGGGGAGATTGTAAAATTTGTGTTTACATTATTTTATTGCAAATTTATTTCTGGTACTAACTTGCAATATTTCTTGTACTAAAATTTATTGTTAGTTTAATTCTAATCTTAACTCAGGTTGATGTACTTCAAAAAGGGAAAAATTGTAAGTATTCTGAATTAGTTTTGATATGGTCAACCGAGTTAAGTTAGGTCCTGAGTTGTTTTGATATCTTGTGTCTAAGTGTATAGGAACTTAGGAACACAAGAAGTCGAGCAGAAGACATAGTAAGCGAAAATAATGAAACGAGAAATGAGTTGACGAGCTCGATGTATCTGAGGAACGAGAAGCTACGGAAGAGTACACTGGTGGACAAGAAGGAACGTGTGTGACGCATCTAAGGAACGAAAAACCAGGGAGGAAGTCTCTGCTTGAGGAGAAGGCCAAAATTAGATTCAGTGAGTTCAATTCCAGACGGTCGGAGCATCACCCAAGTGAGCATATGGAAAAGAATGGTCAATACAACAATTGACCATTCAGATGAATAGTGCTAAGGCGCCTCCAATAGCTTTGGAGGCACCTCGAGCTTTGGCAGCGAAGCTATCGCATTCAAGATGCGAGGCACCTCTAAGGTGCTTGAGGCCAAGGGCGGAGCCAGGTGTAAGCTTCCTCGGGTTATAGCTCGGGTGGATCAGTTAAAATGATGTATTTTTATCTATTGATACCATTAATTTTTTATTCCTAAATAAAAAAAATAGGGTCTTTAGCCCGGGAAGCAATTTGAAAGACATTGGTAGCCCATGCGGGCTACAAATCCTGGCTCCACCAGTGCTTGAGGCGCCTCGGATGAATAGTATCGAGACGCCTCCAATCACATTGAGGGCACCTCCAACGAAGCAGCATCGTTGGTTGACCGTTGTAACGTGGATAAAAGTTTATCCACTTGGAGACGCCATGGATGGTTTTGGAGGCGCATCCAAGCCACGTTAGCACAATGATAACTTTTCCCATGAGACTATAAATAGCCCTTGGAGCTAGGAATTAATTAACGATCACTGTATTCAATTCCTAGTTAGTTTCTGAGCTTTCAAAGTCTGTAAGAGATTACTCCACCTTCATAAAGGATTTATTTTAGTGGATCCTTTTAACTGCATTGGATTTATAACCACCTAAGTTGTAACAAAATAAACTCCTGAGACTTCTTGCTATTTTTCTTATATTATTCTCTTTAATGTTATTTTTGATTATCTAATACTGTCTCCTTGCTAAGTTCAAAAAGCAAGAGATTCTTCCAACTCTTTTTTAGGGATATTCACCCCTCTAGCCGGCCACTAATGGTCCTATAGTATTTGTAGGATCGAGATATGCTAGAGGAGAGTGAATAGTACTCGTGGCTTTCACATTTGTTTAAAACTTCGGAGTAAAACATGGCGGGATAAACAGAAGAAAGCAAAAGCAAGGCTAACAAGGTAGAGTTTTAATTAGTTCGGAGCCTTTGATGACTTCTACTCCAAGGCCCGCAAGCGTTGATCGCTTTCGTTGGGTAATCACTAATAATTTGAACAATGATTACAAGCTTGAATTACAATAGTAATAAAATCAAGTTATCGACAACAATAGAATTAGCATTCGTTCGTCAATTGTCGGAGTAGCGTTTGGGTGTTGTCGAATGGTTCCAGAGCATTGCACAAGAGCTGAAGTAGTTCTGAATGGTTTCTGAATGTCTGGTCGAAGCCTCCTTTTATAGCCAAGTTGAACCTAATCCGATCCACTGATCTTGGGATCATTGTTCGCAACTTTGACTTTTATCGGTCTACCGATCCTTCTGATCGATTGACCGATCCTTCTGTATCACCCCAACTTTTTGTCCAAATTCTACCACTTCAGATGAGCCTTCATTCGGTCTACTGATCCCACCATTCACTAGACTGGTCCCACTATCCTCGCTAGCTTATCAGGTCCGATCAACTCGCTGTTTATCCACCGTTCAATTGACTGAACCTCCTTGTTCAGTCGATCGATCCCTGGTCAAGACTTCATCACGAGCTAAAATATGATCTTTTTACTTAGGGGTTTGGTCGACCGATCAAGACGTTCGGTCGATTGAACCAGGTAAAATCCGACCCTGCAAAACTATTAGTCTTCCTGTAAAACAAAGTTATAATGTAAAATAGTATATATAAAAATTAACTTTGACAGTCTCTGGATCGTCCGATGCTGACTTTTGGATTTCCCAGAAATCTTAGGTTGGACCGATGCCTATTGTTCTCTCTTCGGGGTATGCGTCCTCACCTTCTCCTCTCAGGAGAGTTTAGCTTTTCCTAGATCGGTCCTCCAGATCGTCTGAACTTTTGCTTAGCGTCCAAGACTTCAGGACTTCATGTTGAACGTCGGCTCCTTGACCCATCCAGTCTTCCACCTGGTGTTTGTGATCCCTAGGGTTTCCACTTAGAGTCCTCAACTTTATGATTTCACCCAAAGTCCTCGACCCCCTAAGACTTCACCCAATCCCCCAGACTAGGATTTCGTTGCCTAACCGCAGCTAGGACTTTTCACTTTCCTAATCGTAGCTAGGACTTTCCACCTGCCTAGTATCAACTAGGACTTTCTTTTGCCTAAGATCACTTAGAACTTTCTTGCAAACTCAATCAACCTTGTTAAAGAACAAGAAACTTTAACTTTGAACCCTTTTTCATAATCAAAACTTAGGTTTGATCGTTTAGTGCTTTCTACACCAATAGTATTATCACCCTATTTTGTTGTATTATGTCTTCTTCTTTTTTTTTTTTTTTTTTTTTTGGGGGTTTCGGATTTTGTTACACCTTGAACAGATAGTGGTTGATATGGGTTATGATAAGACGACCTGTCAAATGAAGGAGTCAGTATCAAGAAAGATAAGATAGGTATATAGCCAAAGTACCTTCGCGCGCTTGGTCAGGTAAAGCCCGACCGAGTATAAAAGCACTTAGCCTTATAAATAGCTCTCAGTATATTACTGAATGACCGAAGGCCGAGCGAGAGCCAGTGTGTGTATATACGCTTGGGCTGGCAAAATCTGACCGAGTGTAAGGCCGCTTAGCCTTGTAGATAGTCCTCAACATATTATCGACCGACCGAAGGTCGAATAAGAGCCAGTGTGCTCATATATACGCTCAGCCAAGCAAAGCACGACTGAGCGTAAAGGCACTTAAGCTTATGTATGACTTTTAGTACATTACCAGTCGATTGAAGGCCGAGCAAGTACTCATATGCTCATAGACTCTTGACTGAGCAAAGCCCGACCGAGTGTGAAGGCATTTAGCCTTATAGAAACTTTTAGTATATTACCGATCGAGTAAGCACCGATGTGCTTTCGCATGCTCGGTGAGGCAAATTAAAGCCTGACCAAGCGTAAAGACACTTAACCTTATAAGAAGCTCTTAATATATTATCGATCGAGTGAAGTCGAGCAGGCACCAATGAGTTCCTGCACGCACTCGGTCAGGCAAAGCCCGACTAAGCGTAAAGGAATTTAGCCTTATGGAAACTCTTGGTATATTACCGACCGAGTGAAGGCCGAGTGAGCACTAATGTGTCTTCGCACACTCGATCAGGCAAAGCTTGACCGAGTGTAAAGGCATTTAGCCTTACAAGAGGCTCTTAATATATTATCAATCGAGTGAAGGTCGAGCGGGCACCAATGAGTGTCTGCACGTGCTCGGTCAGGCAAAGCCCGACCAAGCATAAAGACATTTAGCCTTATGGAAACTCTCAGTATATTACCAGTCGAGTTAAGATCGAGTGAGCACCAATGTGCCTTCGCACGCTCGATCGGGCAAAGCCCAACCGAGCGTAAAGACATTTAGCCTTATAAAAGGCTCTTAATATATTACCGATCGAGTGAAAGTTGAGCGGGCACCAATGAGTGCCTGCACACGCTCGATCAGACAAAGCCCGACCAAGCGTAAAGGCATTTAGCCTTATAGAAACTCTTAATATATTATCGACCGAGTGAAAGCTGAGTGAGCACCAATGTGCCTTTGCATGCTTGGTCAGGCAAAGCCCGACCGAGCGTAAAGACACTTAGCCTTATAAGAAGCTCTTAATATATTATCGATCGAGTGAAGGTCGAGCGGACACAGTGGCCTCACCGCGATTATAAGGCTGCGATGGACACATGGCGGGACCCGACCTTCATTGAACCTCATTCTCCCAGCCACAAGATCAATATCCAAGGTCCCTTGGCTCAAGCCTAAGCGGACGCTAAAGGTCGAGCAGCCACCCTCCCTTTCGGTCAACTTGCTGACAGTTTCACCCAGAGGGCGACCGAGGTAAGTGTCTCACCGTCCCTTCTGTCTTCTTTCTTATTTTTTGCTGACTCTAAAAGCGGACCAGAGGATCCCTGCTCGATCTCCACCCCACCCCTCTAGGTCCTGAGGACTGAAGCTAAGCTCTGGCCCTTGAGTCTTCTCCTTGTTACACTCGATCGCATGGATTTTCAAATGTCGGGCGTGCGACTTTCAAGTCTTGTTTGAATCTCCATCGGTTGGACCCCCTACTATCATCTTGAGCGATGTTATTTCTATTTTCCTCCTCTTGCATGGAGATACGCGGTCTCTCAGATGGCTCCCGAGCGGGCCTATTCCCGTGTCTTGATGACGATCGTCTTCGGGGTACTTCTGCTCGCATGCTACCCTCGTCATGCTTCCTATCCGCTCGGTGGTGGTGATGGCGCTCGGGTGTTAGCGATCAGCGTCGAGTGACTTGCCACTCAGGTTGGTGCAGTGGAGGGTTGATGTGGTAACAATCCTTAGTGTTATGGGATGCTGTCTTGTGAAATGAACAAAACATAGGAGTCCACTGTCGGTCGGGGCTACTTGAATTTCTTCCGCTCAGCCTCTACATGTTGAACGACGTGTACCCTTGGCTCTGAGTGTTGCTGTGTTGTGGCCGACCGCCCGGGGGGGGGGGGGGGTATTGGTCAGCCTCGGCGATCGACTCCTTCTTCCGCGTTGCTTGGACTTCCTCCACATTGATATACTTTGTTGCTCGCCCGAGTAGCTTATCGAAATTCTTCGGTGGTCCCATGATGAGCAAATCGGAAGAATTCCCCCTCCACAAGTCCTTGGAAGAAGGCGCTTTGTAGAACTTCCTAGGTGGCTGACGGGACCTCCATGACCACTTAGTTGAACCTCTTAATATAGGCCCTGAGTGGTTCCTTGGACCTTTGCTTAACCGCGAATAGATTTACTTCCGTCTTTTGGTAATGACGGCTGCTGGCAAAGTGTTAAACGAATGTCACTCAGAAGTCTCTGAAGCCACGTATGGAGTTGATCAGCAGTCGCTGGAACCACCTCTGCGCTGATCCTGAGAGAGTGGTAAGGAATACTCTGCATTTGACTCCATCCGAGTATTGGTGAAGGGTGGACATAGTGTCAAATTCAAGCAGATGGTCTTCCGGGTCAGTTGACCTATTGTACTTTCTGATCGTCAATGGCTTGAAGTTGGACGACAACTCATCCTCATGAATGACCCTACAAAATTGACGGTTGACCCATTCAGGAGAGTCATCGAGACATGGGGCTTTGCCCTTTCGTCAATCCCAAACAACCATCTCTTCCGAAGATGATCCTTGTGCCCGTTCGACGCATCCTTGCTCCTCTTGTGGAGTACGAAACAATACCTGATGATAGGGGATCGATGTGTTGGGTGCCTCCTATCGGTCGGTTGAATGTCTGCCGATCTGGTGATTGTCGGTTCGGGACCCACGATTGACCTACTGATTGAGTATCAATGTTGTTGCGTCATGTGGCGCTCGGCCGCCGAGCGTCACTTCTTGTTGTTGTTGATATAGTTTCGCCACGCGGGCTTGTATCAAGGCCTCCAAATCCTCTTGATTGAGTGTCACAGTTGTGAGTCGTCCAGCGTCATCCATCTTCACATTTTGGATGCAGGCTATGTTCTCACAGACGACATCAATTTGGTCTTGTCCAAAATCTGAGGAGATGACGACCTGATGACGAAGCTCACAGCTTGACTCGATGAAGACTCCATGGGGATCTGCCATCCTCCAGGAGACTCCGCGTGCTCCCTGAAATCAAAGGGGAATGCCAGTGCTGAGCCGGGAAGATGTTCCCCGCGTTGGCCCTCCGACACTCAAGTCAGTCTCCGGCAGAGAATAGTAAAAATGTTGTAGTTGGAGCGTGAGAGTATAAGATGTCGCCCGTACCTCTGCGGCGAAGGAACCCTCCCCCCACCCCACCCACCCCCTTTATAAGGGTCTTGTAGTGTCTGTGCACACATCTTAAAGTATGGGCACATTTTCCATATGTCATATGAAAAGATAACTCCAAAAAGTGTCCATGACATTATTCCTTAAGCAGGCCAACCATCCTCTGACACGACGGTTGCAAGCTTCTAAAGTACTTTCTATCAGTTGGAGCAATCTTGCTGTCAGTGGCTCTAACTCTTAAAAAGATATGTGAGGAGGCTCATGGGAGCTAAGCGGGTCTAACCTGCGCTAGCCTGGTCTTACGTCCTTCACTGGGCTTATCCTTAATCCACTCTGACGCACATTGCTCCTTCTGGTTATGCTGTGCTTCTTTATATGTTAATCCGCTTAGTCACATGTTGGTTCATTTGTCCGTTCGGCCATACAGTAGACCATTGTCCGTTCGGCCACACGTTGGTCGTTGTCCCCTCGGCCACACGTTGGATCGTGCCCTCCACGTCATCCGATTCTCATGACTTTGACCTCCCTTAGGTGGGACCCGCCATCATCTACGGATCAATTATTATTATTATTATTATTATTATTATTATTATTATTATTATTATTATTATCCGTGCTAGTCAAAGTCTAGTAGATACACCCACTATTTACTAAACCGGCTAAAATTCAAATAAAAATTCATGAGGTGAATTCAAGTTAGGCATTGGGAATGTCTAGATTAAAATCTATACGATATTAAATTTGTGAAAAATCTGTGCTCTTTATTAGTAAAGAGAAGAACATCATAACATGTGATTCATACCACATGTGTTATAGTAACAATAAAGGTAGTCGGAGTATAGATCTTTATTTCTCTACTATGTGAAACCTTTAATATTATAAGATAATCTTAATTTTATCCTTAGTGATTTTTTAGAATGGTGAATCGAAAACATGCATGTGGTATTTTACCCTAAACTATATATTTTCGATATAGGCTCTCGAAGAATATCACACTCGTGTCTTGTGCCTTAATTAAAGATCATCTTGCCTTGCCTCCTACAATGATATGATTAAAATTATTGAGATAGAAACAAGCTATTAAATTGTTTTCTTAAATTTCTATTTGTTTTAGTAATTCAAGTATTAAGTTCTTTAAACTAATTCTATTTTTTTTTAGTAATTCAAGTATTAAGTTCTTTAAACTAATTAATTCTGAAGATAACTAATTTGATCCCATAAAAATTTTCCATCAATTACTAAAGTAAATCGGGAATAAATTTTCATTTTCAATTATGTGTTAAAGCTCTCACACATCATTAAAAAAAAAATTAATGTGTGTCTAGTGCCCACGCGTCATGAAAAAAAACTTGTATCATGCATCTCTACTTGTCATAATGATTATGTGGGCTACCAAAATTTGAATTTGATTGGAGAATCGTTTAGACGTAGGTTTTGTTTGTTTATTTTGCATTTAATTCGGTTCACGAAATTGAGCGGAGAAATTAGAATGAAATAGATAAATAAGAAAATAAGAATAGATATTTCTTAATTGGGTTAGAAAATAAATGCACTTTATATTGATTGATAGGAAGATATAGCTAACAAACAAAGAATCGCTTTCATATTCATAAATGCCTACATTAAAAATTGTCTTCAGCTTCAGCTTGCCATGCTCTACTTAGCTTGATTGTCGGGTCCTCTGTCCACTCATTTAATTTTGCTTGATTAGGCCTTTGATGGACCTAATTGATTTACTTAGTTTGTCTTATGTAAATAAGGGGATTTTTTTTTTGTGGCACCTGGAGAAATAGAGATATAGACATGACAGCAGATGTGTGCCTAGAATAATCAAGGAAACATGGAGAATGGGAAAGGAGGAGCAATCAGCAACGGGAAGGAAATAAAAGAAAATTTTGTGTGTTTGGATCGTGGATCCTCACGATCGGCAGTCGGAGATCCATCGATTGACCTTCATTGCCATTCAACTCGAGACACAAGTTGAAGAGGCAGGATGATTGAGAGGGATAGATCTTGACGAGATCGGACAGGGAGCAGGTCGGATCGACTAACTTGGTCTAACACTAAGCACAACATCAAAACGTCCCTTTATTTTTATTTTTAATTGAAAAAATAATTATAGTGGCTATGATTATGGAGTTCAGATCTTTTGTCCCTATTTTTTCCTTTCCTCCTGTCCTATTATCGATCGGACAGATCAGATTAAATCTCAAAGTATCATAATATCTTTAATATTCATTAGAATTAAAAAAAAAAACAATACAGCAATACACTTTTTTTTAAAAAAAAAAATAATATTAAAAGAGAGCGAGCACCTCATTTATTTTTCCAAAATTCCTTTATAGCTCTAATTAAATTGAAATGGAATAAATCAATTTTTTCTTTCTTGGAGGAGCTAAATCAGCGGTGAATGTTGGTCCGGGTAAAGCGTGGTGTTTCCAGAATTTAACACAGCCGGCCCAGATTATTCATCCAGTGCGTGTCCGTGGACCTTCGACCCTACGACTCATTGTGCAAGGATGCCACGCCCATAATGATTTGCTAAGTAGTTGATATTTAACTTAAACATCAGAAATAAAATTTTGAACGTAACGCATTAATTGATAAAAATATATTTAATAATACTAAAATAAACTAATTTTATTTTATATCAGTTCAAATTCACTGTCCTCATTTTTCTCAGTCCCCGTGTCGAGTTCAGATTCTCTGCCCCCATTTTTCCCTGTCTCCGTGTCCTATTGTCGATCGGACAGATCAAATTAAATATCAAGGTATCATGACATCTTTAATAAGTGCAGTATCCTTGTGATGTGCGAAGCATCCTTGAGATTTAATCTGATCGACAATGGGAACACGGGGGAGTTCAAATCCTCTGTCCCCATTTTTCCCTGTCCCCGTGTCCCATTGTCGATCAGACGGATCAGATTAAATCTCAAGGATGATTTACACATCACGAAGATACTGCACATATATTAAAGATGTCATGATATCTTGAGATTTAATCTAATCTATCCGATCGACAATGAGACACGGGTACAGGAAGAAATGGGGATAGAGAATCTGAACTCCTCCATTTGATCAATATTATATCAGGTAGTAATTTAAAATTTTTATAAATACTATATTAATAATTGTATCGGCCAAATAAAAATGAGACAATTATTAATATTTTAATTTGAGTTGATTTTTTATTATACTAACATAAATATGTGAAAATAATTATTTTATTAAAGTTTAAATTTAAGTGGTTAAAATTGATCTGTTGTTTTTTTTTTTTTAATAATTATTAATTGTGTGTAGTTTCCCAAACAATTTAAGCAATGAAATTTCATTGAATTATAAATACTTAACGGCGCCCGCGACCGCAAAGAGTGAAGCCTCGCAATTCAATTATAGTCACTCACTCGTTCTCAATCCCAGCGAAGAGTGAGGCCACTTCTTCCATCGATTCGACGGCGTGGAACTCCAGCGCACGGCAGTTTCTTCCATCGAAGCCGCGTGCAGTTCTTACGATCTGACAATGTGGAGACTCAAGATCGCGGAGGGCGGCAGCCCCTGGTTGCGCACAACCAACAATCACGCCGGCAGACAGGTGTGGGAGTTCGATCCCAGCCTCGGCACGCCCGAGGAAATCGAGGAGGTGGAGAGGGCACGAGAAGCTTTCCGGGAGAGCCGGTTCGAGAAGAAAAACAGCGCCGATCTGCTTATGCGGATGCAGGTACGATCGAGTTGTAGTTCAAAACTATTCAAGTTCCAAAAGAAGATATATGGATTTGCCATATATGTAAAAGAAAGGACACGACATCACTATAAGAACAATGTTATTTAGCGACGAGAAAAGAAATGTCTTGCAAATTCTTGCAACTTTCATTTGGGTCAGAAAACAACTCTTGCAAATTCTTTTCTGCGCGAGCATGTGTGTGTTTTATCTTTTATGGAAGTGATTGAGATTATCATTTTCTTTACTTTATTGCAGTTTGCAAAGGAGAATCCACTTGAGATGGACTATCCTATCATCAGGATTCAAGATGATGAAGATGTCACGGAAGAAGCTCTAGTCACTTCCTTAAGAAAGGCCATTAGCATTTTTTCTACTCACCAAGCACATGATGGACACTGGCCTGGGGAATTTGCAGGCCCAATGTTTTTTTTGCCAGGATTGGTATTTGCTTGAATCTTTTCATATGAAAAATTATAACGGCTTAACCCTTTTTCTAGATTAAACTTCCTGCAATATTCCTGCAATATTGGTATTTTTTGCCAGGATAAGACTTGTATTTTGTCAGTGGATTTGTCTTGCCAGATAATATACACAATTTTATTGCGCATATCAGGTGTCTACTAAATTTTTGCCTTTTGATTTGTGCAGATAATAACTTTACATGTTACTGGAACACTAAATACTGTTTTGACACCTGAACACCAGAAGGAGATCCGTCGTTATCTCTACAATCATCAAGTATCATATTCTTGACTCTCTCTTTTTTTTTATAAACTTGATCTGAATCCTTTGCTAAATTGTCATTTGCCTGCTTATGTATTGCAGAACAGAGATGGAGGGTGGGGTTTTCATATTGAGGGTAAGAGTACTATGTTTGGTTCGGCATTGTGTTATGTTACTTTAAGGTTGCTTGGACAAGGACCTGATGATGGAGATGGGGCAATGGAAAAAGGGAGAGAATGGATCTTAGACCATGGAAGTGCTACTTGTACAACATCATGGGGAAAGATCTGGTTATCTGTAAGTAATAGTGACTCTCTTTTGTATTAAAGCTTGATATCCATGTATTCCACAAGCCAAAGCTAGTTACCTCACTAAACTAAGCATGAGTGGGTCGGTTATACTCACTTATATAGCCGCATGCTTTGCTTCCAATGGGGTTCCTGCCATAGAAACATTTGGTGATAACCTTATAGGATTTTTTTAGCACTTTTTGTTCTATTTGTTACTTATATCACATTTCCAAAAGAAGAGCCTTGATTCATGTGCACTGAATTCATTCAGGTGCTTGGAGTGTTTGACTGGTCTGGTAACAACCCTTTGCCACCAGAAATGTGGTTATTGCCATACTTTGTACCTTTTCATCCAGGTATGCATTTGTTAGAGAACAATGAGTAGGATATCTAGTTGTAACTAAAAAGAGGATGTAAAAGAAAAAATGATCTCATAGATAAGTTGAATGGTAACCGGTAGAACATTAAAATTTTGTATTGTGGAGAACGCAATCACAACTCACAATCACTTACTACATGCTCCTGTAATACTAAGGAACAACATATATGAGGACTTTTGCTTATTAGACATAAACTTCAGTTATGATTCTGAGCACAATTGAAACAATACCAAGACCTTTTCAATTTTCATGACTAATTTTGTAACTCTTCATACTTTTGTGATAACATGTAATATACAACTTTCTATTGCAGACAATGCGCCTAATATATAGTTTCCGTTATAGCCCAAACCTATTGGATAGAAGTAACTTTTATGTGACTTGAAAATTTGAAGATCAAATTTTCTACATAGACATTCTCAGTACTGTTCAAAAGTTATGTGTAACTTAGTTACCAAGAAAAGTAAGTTATGTCTTCTAGATACTTCCTAGGCTTAAGATGAACTATATGATTACTAAAGTGGAGATTAGAGATGGTTCCAACTTTTTTGCATGAAAATTGCATTACTATATATAAAAAAAGTAGTTTGGTGTATGAAACTCTTGCCAATGCATGGTCCCGAGGAAGAGTCTATTATACACAGTCTTACCTATAAGAGACTGTTTCTGAGAGTCAAATTCAAGACTTCCAAGTCATACGACAACAACTTTACTGAGAGAAATTACATTACTATGAGATAATAATTTTAATTTTACACATGGTGCAAATTTTTAGTATATATTTGAGAACTCCATTATCTCTCTATTAGTGTTGTCATTCCTACATGAGTTTTGAAGAACATCATTCCATGCGGTTTATAACTCTACCTGACATAGTTGTATTGCTTAACTAGTTTTGATCATTCGCAATATCATCTGTACAAATTTTTGCCAAATAAAAAATAAGTAGAATATAATGTCCATTTTATTTTGTTAAACAGGTGCCAATTTCACTTCTCCACATGTAGTGATAGACCTGTTCTACTATGCCCATGTCATATATATTGTGAATGCTACAACAAGGCTCTAAACTTTATCAAATATTTTGTTTATAGGACGAGTGTGGTGCTATTGTAGGATGGTTTACTTGCCCATGTCATATATATACGGGAAAAGATTTACTGGCCCAATTACCCCAATAATCTCATCATTAAGAAATGAGCTATTCCATTGCCCATATGACCAGATAGATTGGAATCAAGCTCGTAAGGAATGCGCAAAGGTGTGCAATTCTTTTACTCCTTATTCTCCTAGTTCTAACTAAATGGATGTAATGTTATCATGCATGTCATTGTATTTTTTTTTCCTATTTTATAGTATCTACAGTGTATCTAAATGTGCCTTAGAGTAACTAATAATTATGAGGTTGTATGATTATTATCATAAGCAATGATTGAAATACCATTTCATGTCAGGCGACCCAGATAGTTTTTACTTGGGGAGCAAAATTGGCACAATACGTTCCTCAATTTTGCATGTGTCATCTGTCCTTCACGCATGCATGTCGCACAACATAAGTGGGTCAGAGCCGTCCCGCAACGCTTTCGACGCCCCTAGAGGCATCGCGGTATGCCTCCAGCGCCGCCATAAGTGTCCACGGGCGATGCTACTGTTCAAATTAAAATTGTGATTTATTTAATTGAATCAATTCCCAACTTAAGTGTGATATTTCAAAGAAACTTTCATAAACCTAATTAAATTATCCCAATAAAATATATAAAAAAATATTTTTGAAATTTTAAAAAATTATTAATTTTATAATTGATATTCTGAAATTCTTTTTACTATTTTAAATTTTATTTTAAAATTCTAAAAAGTATAAAAAATTCTAATAAATCAAATTTATATTCTGATAATTTTTTTTTATCATTTTGTATTTTTTTTTTACCTTTTTAATGTTTAATTAATATTATGATATTTTTTACTATTTTAAATATATATTATTTAAATTAATAATTAATTAAATGAAGAAATAGTTTTTTATATAATTATTATATATAAAATAACATCTTTGTATTAATTTATATAATTATGATTGTTTAATCTAGGGTTTGGAGAACTACAGAGTTGACCTAAATAGAATGTTACGAGAACCAATGATTCCATCTAGTTCACACCACTTCTTTTGGTATTAGCAAGCTAAGGTAACATATTATAATGTATCAATTTTAATTCGAGTTATTGATAGATAATTTTCTTTAAAGAAAACTATATTTAATTATTTTGTATAATAATATTAAGTTGTTCAATAATTGAAAACTTATATAAAATCAATATACAATTTATTTTCAAATTATACACAATAAACATATTTATCTGATAATTACTATATATAAATAAAAAAAATACTAAAACTGTATTATTCCTATCTGAGACCGAAATCTCGACACGAGTCGAGATTTTAAACCTTTATCATAAGTGCATTCAGTCCAAATAAATGTTGATGGGAAGAGATACAGCGAATTAGATAACTATCAATAGAAATGAGGTACTAGACTCTGTATTAGTAGTAAACTAAAAGGTTGAGGTTTGCAATGAGTCCTTTGTTCAAGTTGACTGCTATCATAGTGAGTAATACAGAAGAGGTCACTTTTATGCATTATTTTGTAGCATGGGGATATAAGATTTGTAATGAGTCCCTTGTGTAAGTTGACTTCTAGCATTGTAATACAGACCAAGACTCTTTTATGTATTATTTTGTAGTATGAGGATATGAACACATTTCTTACTTTTTCATGACCCAAACTTCATTTCTTGATATTTATGTGTGATGGCATCCTCAACTCCTATTAGATGATGGTTTTTTTTTAATGCTCCATTTTGAAGCATACATTATCTTCATGTATATTATGGAGTTACCATATGTATGATTGTCTAAGTGCTAATTATTTTTTGAAGATATGTGTTGAGAATGCTTGTTAGTTGATTTTGAAGCTCTCATTGTATCTGCATTCTAAGTTATCTACGGGCTTAAAATTTATTCCACTTGAAATTATCTTCTCAACATGCCCTTACTCCTCCCATTGTCTAGGTAGATTTTGTTGGTCCCTTAGCGGCCGGCTAGAGGGGGGTGAATAGTCTGCACAATAAAAACAAACAAATCTTCCTCGACTTTATAATTTAATAAAAATAAACACTTGCATAAGAGAATTAAAAGCACGGGAAGAGTTACTTGATTTGCAATCAACGGATTACTAATCCAAGAAAGTTAAAGCTCACTAAAATCTCATTCAGGCGGAGAAGCCTCTTACAACAGTTAAAGCACTCAATTTGCAAAGCTAAACAAAAGACAAATCGGTTACAAGTGTTCTATTGCACTACTGAGATTAGGGTTGTATTTATAGCCCTGATCGGGACGCTTGGAAGGGTTCCAAGCGCCTGGACTCAGATAGAATTTTATCCGTGTCGTAATAGCTCGCAACACGTTGAGTTTCGATAAACTTTCTAGTCCAAGAGCTTGGACCAATTCTGGACGCCTGAATCGGGTTGAATCGGCCTTTGCAGCATTGCCGAGCCGAGGTGCCCTCGGGCTCTCCAGGGGCTCTCTCTCATACCGTCCTTCTCGCTAGTTGCGTCTTTCACTCGACTTCCTATGCTCCTAAGTTCCTGTACACTTAGACATAAGGGTTAAACACCAACATGACCTAACTTAACTTGGTTGATCACATCAAAACTACCTTAGGGTACTTATAGATTTCTTTAGAAGTAATTTAGCATCCTCTCAACCATGTTTCTTTGACTTCTAACTTCTTATCCGAGCATCCTTAAGATTCCTAGCATAAAATTGTTTCATGGATAACTCCTTAGAGAGCTAGACACTTAAACAACGATGGATGCCTTGCCCACATGAATGTTGTACTTTTTGTTCTCCATAATTTCTTCCTACATCTTCAAAGCTGCTAAATGGATGATTTATTAAATTGGCTCATCCTCTATTTCTCAGTTGATTTCAAGAGCAATTGTTTTTTTTTTGTCTAGTTGTAAATATCAAGAACTTGGAATCATTGACTTAAATGTTCATAGGCTTGCCCTTCTCTCATAATGGTGGTAGCATTTATTGTACTGTCTCTTCTCTCCATAGGCTTTAAAATTGCCTCCTCGTGTGACATCATCTAGCTCTTGTCAACTCCTTACCCTCAATGGGATACTCCTGAAAACTTTTCTTCCTTTTTATCCACAAATTTCTTAAGCACAAAGTGCATTTACTAGAAAATCATAAAATGAATTAAATAACTTTGTAATTGGTGACTATAATAAGTTGTGATGCTTAATTGGTGACTTTAATAAGTTGCGATGCTTATTAGTATATACTAATGCTCTTTTTTTGTGGCTTGATGATGTGTGTTTCAGGAAGATTTATACTATCCACATCCATTTATACAAGACATCGTTTGGGCGTTCCTTCATAAAATTGTTGAACCTATTTTAATGCATTGGCCTTGTAGTAAGTTGAGAGAGAAGGCTATTAATACTGCTATCCAACATATTCATTATGAAGATGAGAATACTAGATATATTTGCATGGGTGCAGTTAACAAGGTAAGCCGAAAGATTTCTTTGAAGAAGTTGATTACTGTTAATTTTTATAGCAAACGATAGGATTCATTATCGGCAATTCATCATAAGTGCATAACAACCAAGAATGTGAATGAAAAATCCAAGCCAGTTTTTCTTTCTGACCGACACTGTACATGTATTACAATTTTTGTAGCAATTATGTGAGAAATGTTTTCTTTTGAAATTTCATCTATATAGGTACTTAATATGCTTTGCGTCTGGATTGAAGACCCAAATTCAGAGGCATTTAAGTTACATCTTCCACGAATATATGATTATCTATGGGTAGCTGAAGATGGAATGAAAATGCAGGTACGCTAGAATATGCAGCACATGTACTCTTATTAGTTTTTTTATTTCCTAGAATCATGTACAGTGTTTGAAAGAAGTTGTTGTTGTTTGTTAATTTTGTAGGGCTGTAATGGCAGCCAGGTGTGGGACACAGCTTTTGCTGTTCAAGCAATTATGTCAACTGATCTTTCTGAGGAATTTGGTGAAACACTCAAGAAGGCTCACGAATTCTTTAAAAGCTCACAGGTTAGCATTTTTTAACAAAGTTCTCAAAAGTATGTGTATTCTTCTACTGAATATTTACCCTTTATTGAATATGCAAGTACATTAAGTTTTCTCTTCTTTCTGATTGGAAGATCCTTGTAGATTGCCCTGGTGATCTTGAGTTTTGGTACCGCCACATCTCCAAAGGTGCATGGACCTTTGCAACTGCAGATCAAGGGTGGGCTGTCTCAGATTGTACAGCAGGAGGACTTAAGGTAACTGCTATCTTCTATTGGCAAAGCCAAATTTCTTGATGTTGATGCTGATGTTTCTTCTACAGGCAGCCCTCTTGTTATCTAAGGTTACTCCAGAGATTGTTGGTGATCCAATTGAAACAAGGAAGCTTTATGATGCTGTTAATATCATCCTTTCACTAATGGTAACAACACCAAAATAGATGGAAATTCTTAACAATAACTTTTTCTTCTAATTGTAGTTATGTTGCAGAACAAGGATGGTGGTGTTTCCGCTTGGGAACCTACAAGGTCCTATGCTTGGTTGGAGGTATGTGCCCCAAGAGCATTATGTTGCTATTGCATTCTGCTTGGTTGGAGTATGCTCATTGATTAATTCACTTTCTACAAACAATTGTTTATATAACACTAGCTAGGGTCATCCTTGAAGTTGTTAATTTTCCAAGTAATTAAATTGAGGCATAAAGGTTCTTTAAGCCTAGAAATGGGAAGGAGACAACATGCATGTGTTGATGAAGCACATGAGCATTTACGAAATGTAGTTTTAAAGATGTAAAAATGAGATTAATTATTGTTTACTATTATTATTATTAACTAATTCCTTAGATCATTAGTTCAAGGCATTCTTATGTGCATTCCAGAACCATACATACTTTGGATAGTTGAGGAAAGCGCGAGGAATAAGACAGCAAAAAATAAAGGAAAGAAAGAAATTTTGGAACATATATACAAATTGGTGTGGCTAGTTTATATTTAGAAAATCTTATTATATGTTCCTTTTCAATTTCAAAATTAAAAAAAAAGTGAAAATTTCTTAACGGACTGGTATATTTTCTGATTTTTAGAAGAAAGAATTAATTAAATCCACAGATATTTTCCAGTTTTGTATAATATGAAAGATAGGATGGAGTTAGGGATGGGAACAATGTTCAATTTAACAAAACTTGCTTTATCTTTACTTGTTGGAACAATGTACAATCAACTTAAGCTTCCTTCTAAGGCAACATCTTTTGTGGAAACTGAAGTACAAGTTGATAAACCTAATGTCTTAGTTATATTGCAGAAAGTATTGATTGGTCTATTGGATTGGTTGATAAGAACCTAGAATTTTTATCTATAAATTAGGATAGATAATTATATGCCACTCTTCTACCAATTCATGCCAATCTTCACTTACTAAATTATTTTTTTTTATAGATTTTTAATCCCGCTGAATCATTTGGAGACATTATGATTGATTACTCGTAAGATTCCATCACTTCTATTTATTAATATAATATTTTCTATTTAGTTACTTTAATTTTTTATTTGCAATTGAATTGCAAATGTTTTTTTATAGGTATGTCGAATGCACCACTTCAATGATTCAGGCATTGACATCATTTAAAAAGTTATATCCAGACCATCGGCAAGATGAGATAGATGATTGTATTAACAAAGCAGCCCATTTTCTTGAAAAGACACAGCTAGATGATGGTTCATGGTTTGCACTTATAGTTGTCCATTTCATTTGAATTCATTTTGTAGGATTCAATCTGTTCAGTTTAAATTTTCTATAGGGATAAACTGAGATTTTATTTTATGAAAAAATGAGTTTTATTATCAATTTATATATATATATATATAAAAGAAATATGATCCATAAGTTTTTAAATTTATAAAATTTTGCTTTTGATTCTTTCGAGGTGTATTTTTCGGTCAGAGGAATTAGTAACAACAAATGTAGACTATCCTCTTGATCATTTTTGTCCAAGTTCCTATTTTGACAGTTAATTATGGTGTTGCATTACAAAGTCATATTTGTAAAATTAAATATCCTGTTTCTTTAAAGATTCATCAAGCTAATGTGTTATAATCTACATTTGCGGTTACTAATTCCTAAAGATCCATCTTGCTGAACTATCTTATCACTAGTCTTATTTTGGTATTGCCAAGAATAAAATCTTTACAATCATTTATTCTAAAAGTGCTATTAAGGCATTTAAACTTTTGCTACATTCTGTTAACTTCTTCTAATAGGTATGGATGTTGGGGAGTTTGCTTCACTTATGGCACATGGTTTGGAGTAGGGGGATTGATTGCCGCTGGAAGGACATACGAGAGCAGCTCTTGTATCCGAAAGGCATGCAACTTTCTATTATCTAAACAACTTACCTCTGGCGGCTGGAGAGAAAGTTATCTTTCATGTCAAGATAAGGTTAATTCCTAACTGATTACTCATTTGTCTTTTCTGGCTTCATGAATCAACACCATTATATGGGTTTTAGTTCAGTTTTTCATATGATATTCTCCTCTCTTTTTCCTTTTTTAACATGCAAGTCATATATTTAAATGTTTATGGTCGTGGTACGAGTAGCTAATAACATATCCTTTTCCTTTTTAAGATATAGCGAGAGATCAAATTTAGCTAGAAAGATTTTTTCCCCAGATTATTTCATTGGGTTGTTTCATGTTTTTGTATTAGCCAAGATGTTTATGAATCAAGTAACATACTGACGTCTTGATTCTGAATATTTCTACATAAGTTTACTAAACAAACTCTATTCGAATTCTAATTCGTTTACCCTAAAATTATGATTGGGTCACACTGGCATCTTGACTGGTTCAGAAGTTACTAACCACTTCATTTTTCACATTATCAAGATGGCAAGTGACTAAGATATTTCTTGTGTTCTCTTCGAGCAGGTATACACAAATCTTAAAGGCAATAGGATTCATGCAGTGAATACAAGCTGGGCAATGCTAGCTCTAATCGATGCTGGACAAGTTAGTTATCTATCAATCACAAATCTCATGAAGGCTTTGATTTTCTAGGATTACAAAGTCACAAACAATTTTTTATCTAGTGAATGGGGAGAAAATAATGGAAATATTGTGTTTAAGTTCATGCAAAATGAGTGAAATTTTGATTCAATAAAGATTATGGTGCAAGTGCTTACTTGTCTTGAGATCTTCGAAAGAACTAGAAATCAATCAAATGTTCAAAATTAGCACGTGCAAAAAAAAAAAAAAAAATAGCGTTCAAAGATGAGGTTATTTAGGGGGCTATTTGGGGTTGCTAAGAGGGTCATAAGTCTCAACTATTTGTGATTGTTAAATCACTTATCTTTTCTAGTCGCCTTATGTATCTTTCTTGACGACATTGTTTCTTTTTACATCATTGTTTTTTTTTTGTTTATGAATTGTCTATCATCCTAAGTCCAAAAATATGGCGAATCATATAACCATCTATAAAATTTTCTTCGAGTGCATCACCGATACATCATCAATAGCTCTCTATTGATTAATAGATTCAAAATATTCCTAACTATTTTCTCAATTATTTTTTCATTAAATCGAAGGTTG
Source organism: Zingiber officinale (assembly GCF_018446385.1). Taxonomy (NCBI): domain Eukaryota; kingdom Viridiplantae; phylum Streptophyta; class Magnoliopsida; order Zingiberales; family Zingiberaceae; genus Zingiber; species Zingiber officinale. Next base: position 130,420,103 of record NC_056002.1, on the reverse strand, counting down.
AAAACCCTTTGTTGATATCTTATTAGGTTGACTTAGTTTTTGTGTTAATAAAATGTTCTTGAATGTAATTATGTAACAGATGAAGTAACATTACTTTTTTCAAATTTGTGTTGAAACAGGGCGATAGAGATCCAAGACCATTGCATAGAGCAGCTAAGCTATTAATAAATATGCAAATGGAGAATGGCGAGTTTCCCCAACAAGTAAGACATCACTTCTGTTTTTTTAATTCATCAAACACCAATTGATTATTTCTATAGATAGTTTTATTTTCTATTTTACTTTTATTTTATTGAGGATGTGTTTTAGTGCTTCTCTAGTCTTATATTTGTTACTTCTTTAAATTTTTAACAATTTTTTTAACTTCGATGGAATTATTTTTCTTCCATTTTTACATCTTATTCTTTCATTAATTTTGTTATGACAGTGTTATGTTCTTTTACACTTTCTCAATCTTATTTCACATATTGATACAAAGGAATAAATTGATAATATGTGAAATATGTAGTGATAAATAATGTTTTTTTCTTGATTTTTTTTTTCTTTTGCGTTATTCAAGGATAGGTCGGATACTGGACTCCAAAAAAAAAAAAGAACTTTAGATTCGATTCATGCTACTTTCATTTTCTCATTTCTTGAGAAATGAGATGAGCAAGCGAGGAAAAGAAAATAAGTAAGGACATGTATTTCTTTTTACTCATTTGTTATAGACATATATAATTAGATGAATGATAAATGGTTAAATTATCGGAAAATTAGAGAAAAATCTCTAATCATAATTAGATGCATTTAATCTCCATGTCCAAAAAATTTTGTTTCCACTTCCTACATATAAAGTTTTATCTGTTTCAACTTCCTCATGCAAAAATCATTACCTAATTGCCCCTTAGATTTTTTTAAGTCCAAAAAGTTAAAAAATGAGTATAATTCCTCTTAAATTCAGCACTTTGAACTAGAATCGAGTATATTTTCTATCAAAATTATCCCTCATATTTTTAGATACAAAAAGTCTAAAAATGAATATAATTCTTGTTAAATTCAGTACTTTTTACTAGAATCAAATATATTTTCTATCAAATTGAGTATGACTTTCCAATTGCCCCTCGGATTTTTTAAGTATAAAAAAATCTAAAAATGAGTATAATTACTCTTAAATTTAGCATTTTAAACTAGAATTGAGTATATTTTCTATCAAAATTATCCCTCATTTTTTTAAGTACAAAAAGTCTAAAAATGAGCATAATTCCTGTTAAATTCAGCACTTTAAACTAGAATCGAGTATATTTTCTATCAAATTGAGCACGACTTTTTTCCTACTTAATATAATTTCTCCTAAATTCAGCATCATTTAAAGAAAATCTAGTATATTTTCCATTCAATTAAGAATCATTTAAAGAAAATCTAGTATATTTTCCATCTAATTGAGGTAGAAAAAGAGTCGTGCTGAATTTGATAGAAAATATACTAGATTCTAATTTAATGTGCTGAATTTAAGAAGAATTATACATATTTTTAGACTTTTTATATCTAAAAATATTAGGGGTAATTAGGTAAATTATTATCCATTATATTTGACTGGGGAGTGAAAACAAAAATTTTTATCAATGAGAACTGCATGCAAAGTTTTGTTTCTGATAAGGGTCTGCTTGCAGATCATTTTACCTTAAATTATGTGACGCGAGATCGTTATAAACATGTACATTAATCAAGAAAGAGGGAGATTAAAAAAATATTAATAATGTTAATGATTACGAGTAAAAGAATAATAGTTTGAAAATATTTTGACAAATTTAAACCTCTATAGTGCATTCAGGGGAAAAACAGAGAGGATAAACTCTATCCCAAAACGAGATTTTCTCTTCTTTTATCAAGCTGTTTATCTCAACTAGTATTCCGTAATTCCTATTGCATTCTTGGTTTATAGCAATGTTTGCAATTGCATTATTTAGATACTTATATTTGTTTCTCGCTCTCTGGCTCTTCTTTCGTACTCATATTCAATTTATCTCTTTCATTTCATTTCTATAGAAGACAAAATCAATAGTAATATTCAATCTTTCACTATTTGTTTCTGTAGGAGATTATGGGAGTCTTTTGCAAAAATGGCACAATCAATTATTCGGCGTATAGAAATATATTTCCAATATGGGCCCTCGGAGAATATCGCACTCGTGTATTGCCCCCTTAGGAAATTTATTGTGATCATAATAAGCTATCGAGTGTGTGTCAACGTGCTCACACATCATGAAAACAAATCGACTAGTATCATGCATGCATTATGGATTCTTACTATGCATATGTCTACTTGTGATGAAATTATGTGATGCACAACTACAATTTCAATGGAGAACCTTGTGCATAGGTTTTGTTTGTTTATTTTGCATTTGGTTTAAGGTTGTGTTAATGCTTCCCTTCAAGGAAAATAATAATAGTTACTTGTTATTTTTGGCTAGGAAATAAATGCTAAATCGAATTAGAGAACCTCTCTTAAGTTTCAAGTTATGATGAACTATGGGAACCATAAAAGATTACTTGGCTCCAAACTTGCCACCGTCCGTGGAATTGCAAAACCAAAAGCACTATGCGGATTAACTTGAGTTTGAGGCCGCAAAATCTTAGCTAGACCGCGATCTTCTTGAAGCCGGGTGACATAGCCCATTTCTCCTATAAATTACATATGGTTAGCATTCACATACCTTGTTCAGTTGCTAGACTCTGTTCCAAATTATCATTCTGGCATCTGACTGGATGGCTCATTTCTGTTCCCTTTTCCTTTTCTTGATTCTATGTTATCAAACAAGACCCACAAGTAACGAAATCAGGGGGAGCGAGAAATAAAATCTTCTCAAAATATAGAAGTTGATTCACAATCTTGAACAAATAACAGTCACTGTTAAGACAGTTACGATAAACCTTGTCCTGCCAAAAAGCATAAAGAAAGCAAATCAAGTTTTTGATCAACTCCTATGTGGCATAGCTTCAGCTTCGTGGGATTCATCACCTATTCACCTTTCTCGGACTGGGCACTGCACATGAAGGTGCAGACTTCGCCGATGATGATTTTTTGGGATACTTCTCTTCTGTCCTGCTGGCTGCTCTGATGCTCTCCAACATTGTGATTGTCAGGGGCTGCGTCTCCTCCGTGAGCTCTGAGCTCTGAGCTCTGAGATTTGTTGATGCTGCAGTTTTCTCAAGTACTATGGTTTCTTTGACCTCCACATTCACCCAACCCTCTATGTGAACAGATTGAATTTTCCTTGAAGATTTTTTTTTCTATATTCTTTGTTAAAATTTTAATTCGAAGATTTTATTTTATTTTTTGAGTTATTTTCTTCTTTTGTATTTTTGGATTTTAAATCTATTTAGGATTTTTATGATTTTGAGTCTTTCTTTCTTTTGTGTATTAGCTATTTAAATACTTTTTTTGGAAGATGTTAGGTTAATTTTTTGGATTAATAATATTTTTAGCAATACCATTTATTTTCATATTTACTAGTGTTCTTCTAAATCAATAGGTTTTAGAAGATTATTTCCGGCGTTGACAGTTGAACCAACAGAATTAATACAGCTCACAATATAATCACTATCCGGTCCGACGTCAATTGGTATCAGAGCTCTAGCTCCCATGGATAGTCGTCGTGATCATGATTGAGGTTGTGACAGACAAGTTTTGTTGAAATACATAATGCGGAAGCACATAGACATAAGAAAGAATAGAGAGACAAGGAAAGAAAAGTCAATTGCTTCTTTATTATTCATTGATAATTGTCATAGGCTAACTCACCTATTTATAGATATTGTCAAGATAATATATGGAAAATATAATGATAAATATGGAAATATATTATTATAAATATGGTAATAATAAATATAGAAATAATGATAAATATGGTTTGGATTACAATCCAAACATGATAAATCATCAATAATTAAAATCAATCTCTGAATCTCCTGAATTGCTATATTTATCGTCATTACCCCTCGATAAACTCAATGGGAGATATTTGAACGTTGAGTTTGGTTATTAACCAATCATATCTTCTAGAGCAAAATCCACCAGTACGATCAACGAAACGACAGATTTGTTGAACTTTGCCTTTGATGAAAGAAAACAACAACTAGAAGGAGACGAGGAGTTGTTGTTTGACGGCTGGAATCTGATCTGTCTCCGGAATAAAAGCAACAGAGAAAGAATGCTGCATTTTGGTGGTTGCATATGCTGGAGTAGTGGAAGAAAATCTGCTATTGCGTGCTGAGCAATGAAAAAACTTACTATTTGACCATCTAAAAAAGAAACAATAGTTATGGAGAAAAGGTAGTAATAATGAACCTGCTATTGTAAAAGAGGAGATAGAAGGAAAAAAAAAGAGAGAGGAAGATAAAGAGGGATGAAATTTGAAGTCCTTAAAATTAAGAAGGACAATAATATTGCTCTTACTACGAGAAAAACAAGAAGAGAAAGAGAAAAGAGGAGGAATTGAACCTCACTAAAAAGAAGATAGGAAGGAGAAGAAAAGAGAATAGTAAGAGTAAGAGAGAGGAGCTTTAGAGTAACTTGTTGATTTTGGGAAAGAAAGATTAAGAGGAAGAAATTTGTGAGTAGAATATTCTTATCAAAACTTGAAAGAAGAAGAAGGGGAACATAATGAGGAAAGATAAGAAAAATAATTTCGGACTATTTTTAAGAAGGAATCAAGAGAAGGGAAATAAAAAATAGTTGCTAAAAGCCAAAACAACCAGGGAAGGGAAAGAGAGGAGAAAGAAGCTTCTATGAAAGCATAAGAGACTATAGAGGAGGCCGGAAAGAAAGTCCCAGAGAAGGCAATGCCGACGAAGGAGGTGTCGTAAAGTGAATTTTACCCTATGAAGGAGAAAGTGAAGGAAGTGGTGGAGTTGGTGAATTTTTAAGGAAAGGGGTTGACTCCTAGACTTTTGTAACAAGGAGTTGTTGTTGTGGGTGCTGCACCCAGTGTCACCCTCAGCTAGTTGCTAACTTGCGTACGGACCTACAATTTGCGGTGAAGAAAAGGATGCATAGAGAAGAGGTTGTAACATGCATTATGGTAAAAAGAAGCAATATAGAAAGAAAGAAAATAAGTAAGAAGAGCAAGATGCTTTAGCAGCAGTATAAAGAAGAGAAGAAATTGATGAAAAGGAAAAGACAACAATAAATAAATTGAAAAAATGGAAAGAAATTGGCTTGATTAGTACGATGAGAGGAGGAAGGCTCAGAAGGTGGAGGACGTGTTGGAGGATGTCGGCTTCTTGGAGGAAGAGGATTTCGTGGAGTAAAATGGGTTTCGATTCTTGAAAAGAGAGAAATAGAATTCGTGGAAGAGAGAAATTGATAGGTAGAAAAATTGGTTGTTGCTATCAAGCAGAGAAAAAGAGAGAAATTGATCAGAAGAAACTAAAGATCATGGCTCTGATACCATGTTGAAATACATAATGCGGAAGCACATAAATATAAGAAAGAATAGAGAGACAAGGGAAGAAAAGACAATTGCTTCTTTATTATTCATTAATAATTGTCATAGGCTAACTCATCTATCCATACATATTGTCAAGATAATATATGGAAAATATAATGATAAATATCGAAATATATTATTATAAATATGGTAATAATAAATATAGAAATAATGATAAATATAGTTTGGATTACAATCAAACATGGTAAATCATCAATAATTAAAATCAATCTCTGAATCTTCTGAATTGTTATCTTTGTCGTTATTAAGTTTCGGCTGAGAAAGCCTCGCATCGTGATAGTAGCACCCAAGACGAGATATTGAAAATCTATAGAGACAAGTCACAAAGTTATCTCAACATCTAGTAGGACGTAAGATCTTTTATCTTAACTCTGCTTCTACTTTTGAAACTCCTATCCTCCTATTGCAATCACGAGAGTCATGGTTGAGAGGAACCATATTGAATTAGTGAAGTGGAGATAACAGAGTCAGTGAGAGGGTCATTAACTTGTTAGTCACCAAAGTGGTTAAATTATTATTTAATTTGATGTATATATTATGCATAATTTGTGAGTCATTAAAGTAGTCAAATTAAAAAGTTTTATACAATAATTAAATAATATTAAATTTTTCATGAATATGTAATGCTATGAGATGATATTATGAAATTGCTTTTATGAATAATTTAAAGTTCACTAGTTATAAAATAATTAAAAATCACCCAAAGGTTGACTATTTTATTTTATGATTATAAAATACAACACCCAAATAATACTTAAATAATAAGATTATTTGAGAAATAATGTTATTTGATTTTTTTAGAATTTTTTAAAAAAATTCTGAATTTAAACGGAGTCGTATGACATGTTTAAGGGGTAGAGTTATTGAGCTTGGAGAAAGTCTGTTTGGAATAATCATTTATATGGGAGTTGATTTAAGGAATTAACTTAGCATTTAATTAAGTTAAACCTAAGTATATAATCTGATCTCTTCATTTCTCCTCTCACTCGCGACTTTTCTCTTCTCCCCAACTTCTCTGCTTGCCGCATCTCCACCATTCTGTTCACGCTGGAGCTGAGCGACCACCGACGATTGAGTCTCTTCTTCCCCTCTGTAGATCGCCAGAGTCCAACCAGCTGTCTTCCTTCCCGGGGTGTCAATTTCATTTTGCATGAGCAAATCTTCGGACAAAAGGGGGAGAAATCAATCCCTATTTCCGATCTACGCCCTTCTTCTGTTTCCGATCCTTTCTCTTCATCGCCGGCATAGATGCACACCAAGCCATGCCATTTGTGGCTGATTTCCATCGATCCGTACCCTAACTTACATCGTCGATGCTATGCTCTAGTTTTGCCTACCACTGTGCCGATCATTGATCGCCAATGTCGACATTCCAAGCGGGCAAGTCATTGATGACGTGTCGCGCAACTGTCACTAGCGCAGGATCAAATTAATTCATTTCTAATCTATCGAACCCCTTAACCTACACTAAATAGTATAGTAGAGGATCGGGTCGTCTTTCATGTGGAACAAGTGATAGGACATTTGTTTTCAGACGGAATCGAATAGGGGTTTTGTTTTGGAATTTCTACACCTAATGCAAATAAAGAAATTATAACTAACTAGCAAATATGAACTAACAACGCAGTGTCACTCTATGCTGTGCGAATCCAAGAAACATTCATAAAGAAAGCAACAATTAAACAAAGACAAATAACTAAGTAACTTGACAACAATTCAACCAAACCTAATTATGCATAAAAGTTAAACTTGTACCACATTGTCACCCTATGATACAATATCAACAATCATGCATACATGGAACTAAATAGAATATGAAACTAAACAAAGTGCAATCTATCAATAACAAACTTAACAACCTAATTAAGCAAGAAAATAAATTACATTAACCTTAAACAATTAACGTGAAGGTAAACTAACAACTAAGCAGCATAAATCAAAATATTAATTACAATATCCAAAATGCATAAGAACAAAGACTAAACATATTAAACATGGAACAAACTAAGTTAATCAACCTAATCCACTCCTCTGCGATCATACACCAATCGACTACCTCCGTCGTCACATGGAGGCCTGGATTTGGAACGCCGGCCCCGGTGGACAGCAACACAACGACTGATTGACTTCTCGCAACAATGCAACCTCACTTAATTTAACAGTGCTCTGCCGGAATTGTAGATTGAAGTTGCTGGGATCATGCCAGCCTTTGCAACGCCATCCGCGGAAGTCCACAGCAGCATCAGCCTTGGGATTCAGATGGGAAGCTCACCGGAGAAGAAGTGCATCCAAAGATATGGTTAATTTTATGATCATGAATATAATTATGGTTAATTTTTTATGCTTTATTAGATATGTTTAGTACATCCAAAGATAACAAAGATGTTTAATTAGAGCATATATAATTACCTAGTATATTAAATTTTATTTGAGCATCAATTATGTATATGTATGTAATATTACCCAAAGGAGGACTTCAATATGCACTTAAAATTCATATGAATGTTATCTAAATTTTATATTATGATTTCTGAATCAAAGAAGTGAAATATGAGCAATCTATATATTATGTTGCTCTTCATTCGTAAGCTTCGTCTATTATGAAGCTCAATGTGCTTAATTTTTTTGAAAGGAGTGAACAAATTCAGTTCCATTTAGGTGTTTTAAATCTTGATTTGCCACTTCTTATAGATAAGCCTGTTGTACTTACTGATACTAGCAATACTGAACAAGTATATTTCCATAAAGTTTGGGAAAGATCAAACAAACTTAGCTTGATGTTTATGCAAATGACTGTAGCATACATCATTAGGCCAATGATTCCTAAAATTGATGGTGCTAAGGAATTTATGAAGTTTGTAGAAAATTTGTCTCAATCTAAGTTTGCTAATAAGTCACTTTGTGAGACATTAATGGGTATGTTGACCACCATGAAGTTTGATTGATCACATACCATGCATGAGCATATAACTTAGGTGATGAATATTGCAGCAAGATTGAATTCCATGGGAATGAAATTAAGCGAAAACTTCCTTGTGTAGTTTATTATAATCTTTTTATCTCCTGCGTATGAGTCATTCCAAATAAATTATAATTCTATAGAAGGATAAATGGAATGTGATAGAATTACAAAGCATGATTATTCAGAGAAAGCGAGGCTTAAGAAACAAGGAGTTCACTCAATTAATCTCATAAGTCATCCTAATGTAGAAAGAAATCAAGGGAAAAAAAGCAAAGAACAATAATAGGCACTTAAAGTTCAATGTGTCATCTATACAAAACCAAAAAAAGAGATAAAAGAATGATAAATATCATTTTTATTACAAGTCTGGACACTTTCAGAAAGATTGCCAAAAATGAAAGGCTTTATTTAAAAGTTCCTCATAATACATGGTGGATTGATTTTGGTTGTACTATTGATTGATGTTTCAAATACAATACATGGATTCCTTACGATTCAAACCATAAAGTCAAATGAAAAGTTTGTCTTTATGGGAATTCGAGTCAAAGCTCTGGTTAAAGATATTGGAACTTATCGTTTGATTTTAGACATGGTATATCATTTAGGTCCTTTTCAAACTCTTTATGTTTCTACTATTAGTAGAAAGTTAATTTCTTTATCAAAACTTGATACAGTTAAACTCATTTAAGTTTGAAAATATATATTTCAGTTTGTTTAAGAATAATCACTCAATTGGTTCCGGTATTCTTTGTGATGACTTATACAAATTATAACTTACTGATTTGTTTGCAACACTCTATTAATTTTACATCATAATGTTGGAACAAAATATGGTCTAATGGATGAAATCTCATCTTACTTGTGACATAAACGTTTGGGTCACATATTCAAAGAACAATTACAAAGATTAGTAAAGAATAAAATCCTTCATGATTTGAATTTTACTAATCTTGATATTTGTGTCAATTGTATTAAGGGAAAATAAACAAAACACATAATTAAGAAAATAGATATAAGAATCACATAACTTTTAGAAATTATACATGTCGGCATATATGGACCTTTTGATGTTCCCCTTGCTGGAGAAAAAAATATTTAATGACCATTATTGATGATTATTAACATTGTCGTTATATCTATTTGTTGTATGAAAATTATCAATCTATAAATATCTTAGAGGTATTTATTAATGAGGTTGAAAGATGATGTGTGTATTTCATGTATGATTTTTAGTATTATTTTACATGCATGTTGTATATAATCCACAAATGCATGGTTATCGTCAAGTAATAAAATGTATCAATCCCATGAGGATTGTAGATCAATACTGATTGGAAAAATGATCCTGGGATTTTGGTTTTGCCACGATGATCATTGACATCTTAAGTATTATTTAATTTCCTATCTCTATATTTGTTTGCATGTAGGTGGACATATCCCGAAATACCGACATAAACTTTTGAAATTATATTGGCGTGCCTACCCAAACACGGTGCCTACTTTTGAGGCGACATTGCTAGTTCAACCACTTTCTCATGGAGGCCCCTATCACATGAACCAAGTCCCCAAGTTACCCTCCTTTACTTCATGATGCTGAATCGGGGCAGATCCATTAAGATTTGTGATAGTCAATGGTACCCCTGGTGGGGAAGAACGCTATCTCCTTGTGGCATACCGACCTATTTTCATAACTGACTCTACACGTCTTAGATATTTATGGGTTAGAAAGTTGGGTTTACTTTTTTGTCCTTCCCTACATCCCGTGAGATACGAAAGTTCAAGTTAGTGTCACAGTCGTGTATGTACAATAATTTGGACCATGGGATAAACATCTCATGCAATAGAGAAAGATAAACAATTACTTAGATTATCGTCAATGATTACATCGTGCTACTTCCTAATCCTTGATTATGAAGAACTATTCCATAGAGATGGAGTTATAACTGAGAGGCATGAATCTAAGCAATTATAACTCAAAACAAAGAGTAGAGAAGTAAGCTTATTCGTGAAGCTTGTCGGTGTCTTCAAAAGAGTCTCCAAGCTCCGACAATAGATGGATCATCTCGATGGCTCTTGGAATGGCTACTCTATGTAGGATCGAAAGAGATGGGAGAGAGAGTTGTTGACAGGTGGCTCATATCTAAGCAAAAGATGACACGAAGACCGTCATAGAAGAAAGGAGAAAAGGGCATGGCTAGGCACAGCTTGGCTGTGTTCAGTTCCAGATGTTTGGCATGCCCAAGTATGGACGTGACCCCGGACACGACTTGGCCATGTCTAGTTCTAGAGAAACAACATGGTCAGGCACAACTGTGCCTAGGAGGCATGACTGTGCCTAGGAGGCACGACTGTGCCATGCATGTCTGATTCTGGAGGTTTCACATGGCTCGACATGGCGATGCCTAGGAGGCATGGCCCGACCATGCCCAGGAGGCACGACCCGACCATGCCTAGGAGGCATGGCCCAACCATGCCCAGGAGGCCCGACCCGACTGTGTTGCATTCAGAAGGCAACGGAAAACCTGGATGTTAGGGTTATTTTTGTTTTTTTTTTCTGGAATATCATGTAAGGGTTTGGGTACTATAAATATGAGAGCATTGTAACCCTATGAATATGTTGAGAAAATTCTAATAAAGTTTCAACCATTTTGTGGAGTAGGCATACCATCAAACCATGATAATCCTCCATTGTCTCTTCCTCTTGTTTCTTTTTCGTTCTTGGTTTTTCTTCTCAGTTCTCTTGCATGGGATTCCTTCATTGGCTTGTTGTGATCAATTGTATTTTGTCTCTCCTCCTCTTCTTCCATAAATTGGAGGTAGAGAAGGTAAGAGTTGCTCGAGACACAATAATTGATATTAGAGTAAGGTTTTAGTTATTCTCAATATGTTAGGGACATCTTTTGTGAAGTTTGATATGGTGATATTTAACAGAACTGGAAACTTCGGATTGTGGCAATATGGTGTCAATGACTTGTTGGTGAAACAAGATACGGTGAAGGTGTTAGGAGAAAGGAAAATGGAAAGCAAGGAAAGGGCAAATTGGGAGGAGCCTCAGGCGAAGGTAGTTGCAATGATCAAACTTTGTCTTACGGATGATGTGATCTATCACGTGGATGAGGAGTTACCAATGGTAGTTTGTAGTTGGAAAGTCAGTATATGTCAAAGTAATTGACATACAAGTTTTATTTTAAGCAGAAATTATTCAGTTTGAAGATGACAAAAAGAACCAAACTAAGTTAGCACATCAATGTATTCAACCAGATTATGACCCATTTGAAGTGTGTTGATGTAAAGATCGAGGACGAAGATAAGGCACTGATGTTACCAAATTATCTACCTTCATCTCCTACTTATGAGAATTTGGTTATTACTCTGATGTGGGGAAAGGATACTCTCAAATTAGAGGAGGTCACAGGTGCTTTTGTTGGTGGAGCGGGGGCTGGCAAGAAGGGGGTGAATTGCTTATAAAAAAAACCCTTCTTAATATTTTGATTTGATTAGACTAGCACAACTAAAATAAACATAATAATAGAATTGGACAATTAGTGAAAAAGAGGCTCAAGAATTGCCTAGTTACAACCTAGGTGGTTGTTAATCCAAGACAAATAGAAGAGCATTAAAATTCTCCTTCATTAAAGGCGGAGAAGCCTCTTACACTCTTTGAAAGCTCAGAAAAAGACTAGGAAGTGAATACACTAGTTGTAGTTCAGTTGTTGATTATTTTCTAACTCCAGAGGTGTTTTTATAGCCCTTAGAAGATCCTATTGATGGATGGAAAGCGTCTTCAAAAGGATTTAAGACGCCTTCAAGTGAATAAAATTTTATCCACAATTCAATGGAAACAAATGGCTACTTGAGGCTAACACTATTCACTAAAGGCGCCTTCTAAGACTTTGAAGATGCCTCTATATTGTTCATGGAAGGTGTCTTCCAAGCCTTTGAAGATGCCTTCGGTACTATTCATGGAAGGCGCCTTCCAAGTCTTTGAAGGCACTTTCGACACTGTTCATCCAAAAATGGTTAACTTCCCTTGTAAACCATTTTTCGCTCTATTCACTTAAGTGATGCTTCGGTCATCTGGAATTAAGCTCACCCGAACCCAACTTCGGCCTTATCCTTGAGTAACCTTTTTCTCTGCTTCTCGTCCCTCGGACCATCGCTTGCGTCCTTCTCATCCATCGGTGTACTCTTGTACAGCACCTCATCCTTTAGATGCACCAAGCCCGTCGTCTCCTTTCTCGTGTCATCCTTCTCGCTAACTGTGTCTTCTGATCAACTTCTTGTATTCCTAAGTTCATGCACACTTAGACACAAGGATCAAATACACATGACCTAACTTAACCCGATTGATCACATCAAAACTAACCTGGGATACTTACAATCTCCCCCTTTTTGATATGCTGAAACTCAAGTTAAGGGTAAACTATAATGAAATAACATAGTAAATTGCGATTATAAAAAATTGCAATGCAACAAATTAAACAAGTTAATAAAATTGCAAATTAAATACAAGGATAATAATTTTAAAAATTATCCGAACTCCCTCTTAATCCCTCTTAACTTTTACCTATTTCTCCCCCTTTGATCACATAAAAAATTAAAAAGATAAGAAAAAAAATTGAAAAATTTCTTGGGGTTAATTAAAAGAATATCTAGTTAAATAATATTGTTTAGAAATTATTTTTAAAAATATTTGAATTTTACTGATTAATCTTCTGTGTTTTGACTAAAAATAATTTAGAAATATCTTTTTAGTTTTGAAAAATCCTAACACTTTTGGTCAAATTTAAACCGAATAAGTTTGATCAGTACAAAAAAAATTTATAGAAAGATATTATGTAATTTAAGAGAAATGATTTATTTCATTAAAGCAACTAATTTTCTATAATAAATCTTTAAAAAATATTTTTTTCTAATCTAAAAATTCTACTAACTTTCTTAAATATGGAGAACATATTATTTAACAGTAAAAAAATAAAAGTTTTCAATTTCTATGTTCTTGATTTTTTAATATTAATTTTTTTTCCATAAAATAATTCGTAATAATTCAAATAATATTCAAAAAATTTGTCAAGATAGAGAATATCATGTTTTATTAAAAAAAATAAAAGTTTTCAAAAATAAGTCTAAAAATTATTGTTAATTTTTAAAATTTCATTTTCATTAATAAATTCATGGAAAATAACTTAACAATAAAAAATATTCAAAAATATTTCTTTTGGCAGAGAATATTATATTTTATCAAAAAAAAATAAAATTTTCAAAAATAATCTACGGAATAATTTTAAATTTTAAATTTTTATTTTGGTTAAGAAAATTCATAAAGAATAACTTAACATTCAAAAAATTTTAAGAATTTTTTTGTTTGTAGACAAAAATCATTATATAGCATAGTAAAATATTCTAACTTGAATACAAATCTTATGCATTTAAATAATTTATTTAAACAATATGAAAGATAAAACGCATTAAATTTTAAAACATACATAAGATTTGTTTAAATTATATTAAGTATGATTTGGGAATCCAATATAAATTATTTCCTATGAGATTAATCAAGAATTTTAGTGGAACATAATTTCTAGGGATTTTTCTAATTTGACCCCTATGATTCCTGATATACCAATTGAGTCATTTGTAATTTCTAAAATTTAAATTTTGTAAATCTTTTGAAGTTGAACATCCAAAGTTATTTTTCAAAGATTCAATTTGTTCTTTTAATTTATCATTTTCAAATTTTAATGTATCAAAATCTCCTCGGCATGCATTTACTATATTCAATTTTAATTTTATATTTTCTTTTTCTAATTTGCACATATTTTTAGAAAGTATTTTAATAAACTCGTATGATTTTTCAAAAGATAAAGCACATACCTCGTGCTCCAATGCTCCTTCATCAATGCTTTCTTCTGAAAACTATCCCCCTTGATCGATGCTCATCTCGGACGAGCTTTTTTTTATCTTCAGGTAGGTATTCAGCTATAAGTATTGTTCCGACAATTTCCTCGGTCTCGGATTCTTCTGACAGTGACTAGGTATTTATCGAGGAGTTGGATTTGGCTTCTGTTGATTCTTCATATAGCTTTAAAAACTTTTCCCAAAGTTCTTTTGCACTCTTGTAGTTGTCGATTCTGTCGAATTCTTCAACCGGTAGTATGCTTATAAGGTGAAATTCAGCTTTATCGTTTGCCATAAACTTGTCGCGCTGTTTTCTGGTCCACAGTTGTTGTTCGAGTTCTTCTCCATTAGTGCTATAATGGGGTAGGGATCAATTCCCAGCAGGTGCATACCCTTGGGAAAAAAACTCCTCTCACTCCTAGCCACTTAGTGGTTGCCTATAAGCTGACCTTGTGATTTACCTGCCTCCACATAATCTGGGGATGAGCTATGAGGGGTATCAGGGGTGAATTTAATCAATTTTTTCTACAATGAAGAGACAAATCACAGCCCTAGGGTAATGGTGTAGCGACAAGGCATCTTCTCAATTTTCCAGACATCTAAGCATCGTGTCCCAATTTCAACGAATTAACGGATGAATTCTCCTTAATTGGCAGTTGACCTAAGAATGTTATGTTGATGAGTCACTCACTGCGAGCGCTTCCGAATTTACCCTGATGAACTATGAAAAACTTTCGTCTGGCTGGGCCGGTCACCTCTAGGATTAATCGACATAAGTTGGATATCTAGTGCAACTAAATAAATAAATAATAAAAAATAAAGAGGCAAATCTCTTATTCAGGCAATATGAGAATGAATAATTCGAAGGAAGATGAAAAGTTTGTTCTCGTATTCATGCAATATGAAAATGAATGCAGCGAATTAAGAGACAATTGAATGTACACATTGATAGAATGTCTAAATAAAAGGTTACAAAATGATTCTCTCTCTACCCAATATATAGGTCTTTGCTCCATCAAAGAGGCTAAGCAAGAAGACAGGTCAAGAGAGAGAAATACCATTATCTTAAGGGGTTCTAGTTCTTCATACTTGAAGGTCATCATAAATCATGGTATGTTTTACTTTTAAGTATTATATTGTAAAAATTATTTAGTTCAAAACCTTATGCATAAAGGATTATGCAAATGAGAAACTTAATTTACATATTCACGAAAATATATGTTATTCTAACATAAGGATCTTCCATCTATTTCTTATCAATATTACAGTTAATGAAACTAGAAAACCAATTCCAACTTTTCAAGAAATCTATTTGAAAGGAACAGTTATTGTAACTGAACTCCAGAACGATGCCAACAAACTTGCCAAGTGGACTGCTCAAGCACTTCTTTCCAATGCTGATCTAATGAAGTTATGGAATACCGTTGTTTATAATAACAAGAACATTGTTCCAATCCTTGACTTTTTGATCGCTAAAGGGATTGAAGATTATAATCCTAATGCATTAGCATAGATAACTGGAGCATTTGCTACGTATTTTTCAGTTGTCAAATGTGTTAGTTTATATCTAGCACCAATATATCTATCCACAACAAATAATTGTCGAGTTAGTGCCAGATGATTTCCTAGACTATCACTTGATACTATTCTAAATTCGAGGATGAAATTTTTTCAACCTCAGGCAACTGATGTAAAAAGATCCGAAGATTGGTTTCTTTTTTTGTTAAAACTTCACTAATGCAAGAATATTCAAAGATTTTATCCATATTTTGAGTTATTTTTTTCTTTTGTAGTTTTAGATTTTGAGTCCGTCTAGAATTATTAAGATTTTGAGTATATTAAGATTTTTTCCTTTCTGTTAGAATTTTTTTCTTTCTTTTACATCTTAGTATTTTAGGTCTACTTAAATACTTGTTTAATTGATGTTAGAATAAGTTTTTGGAAAATAATATTTTTAGACAGTGTCGTTTATTTCTCTATAATAAATTGTCATGCCCTAAAAGAGCCCTTGCCCGACAAACGGACAACATCTCCCTTGTAACACTAACAAATGAAACCTGGATACATGGTCACAAGGCAATACAAGAATAATATCTACAACCCACACGACTGGAAATAAACACTACCATGCAGTTTAATATGCAGCACACACGGCTGGATCAAAAACACAGCGGGAAACCAAAAGATGTCCAAACTGAAAAATAAAGGAATTAATCTACACAATCCACCCTAGATACAAGAGCAAAACAAACTGCAAGCCAACCCAACTTGATGCAACAACAAACAAATGGATAAAAGAAGTCACAAGGTTAAAGCCCAAGTCCAAGTCAAGTTATTACAACACCAAATCCATAAATCGTAATGTAAGTAAATCAGAAGATAAAAAGATGGAAATTATCCTCAAATATGACGTGGGACTGGTAGTCAGGATGCTCCAAGCGACTCCAGTTCATCTATGTATACTTGAGGAACACAAATCATTTATAGGTGGTGAGTATGAGTGACTCAATGGATAATAGACATAGACAGTGCATAGTCAATATAAAACATAGAGATCAAAGGGTACAGTCTTAGTAGGAAAATAAGAACATGATCATATATGACACATTAAATGCATATAATCATAACTGACATAATTAATACACATAGCCAATCTGGAACCGACACATACGGTATAATAATCAGTAAACTCACTAGCGATAAACAATATATCTGCTCACAACACCTAAGCAATATAATCGACAATATATACATTTATGATATATGAATATGTATGAAGCGTTACAACTATATGCAACAATCATATCTCAAGCAAATGCAACAACCACAAGCAAATGCAGATATATCTTTGAAAGATGCACTGCACATCATATGCATATGAACATGAATGCATCACTCCTACATGCCACTCACAGCCATCACTACATCTGAGTGATCGAATGAGTTAGATTGTGATGACCGCTCGTGTCTCCAGGTACCACTACATCTGAATGGTCGAGATGGACAGGATGCAAAGTAGTATCTAGCTACATAACAATGAGGGGTCATTGGCTACACTAATAATCCGGTTTTGATGTATGACAAATAGGTTAAAGTTAGATGTCATGTTTATGTAACTTTTCTACCAAGTGTGCAGGAGTTGATTTGTCTGAAGGATTTGACACTAAGCTGAAATCTAGCTAGGTCAGCGGGACCCAATAGCTGGTGGAAAGTTCAGATAGGTCCGTGGGGCCCGATATCTGGTGGGAAGTCCAGTTGGGTTCGCGGGACCTGACAACCGGCTGAAGTCCAGTTGGGTCCGTGGACCTGACAACTAGCAGGAAGACTTGGTGGGTCAATAGCAAGTCAAGTGATTGCAAAGGGTAGGTAAAGTAAGTCACTGGAGGAGAGAGATCCGGTGAGGACGCGTTCCCCATTGAGAGAACTGTAGGTGTTGATCTAATTCAGCTCCATTTGGGAAGGCTAAGTTGAGATCTTGACTATGTTGGTGTGGTTAGCATAAACAATTTAACCAAGGTTTTGATGAATGACAAATCAGGTTAAGTTAGTCTGTTGTTGTTTAATACTCTGATCGAGTGTGCAGGAGAAGTCCAGACAGGTCGACGGGCTGACCGAATGTCTGGCACGAAGTCCAGCTAGGTCGACGGGCTGACCGGATAGTTGGCGAGAAGTCCAAGCGGGTCGACGGGCTGACTGGACGCTTGGCGAGAAGTCCAGTTAGGTCGATGGGCTGACCGGATAGCTGGCGAGAAGTCCAGATGGGTCGAAGGGCTGACCGGACGTCTGGCAGGTGAGTAAAGGTAAGTCACTGGAAGGGAGTGACTGTGAGGACGCGTTCCCAGGAAGGGAACATTAGGCGTCGATCCAGCTTAGATCCATTTCGGATATCTAAGTCGAGATCATGACTAGATTCCGGTCTTGGAAAGACGGAATCTAAGTCATACTTTTTCATGTCAAACTCATGAACTGTGCTAACACTTTGTTTTGCAGGAAATTTATTATACTTGCCTTGGACTAACCGTGTCTTGCAGGAGAAGGACCTGTTCTGGAGAAAGGTGGTCCGGGCGCCCGGAGGTCCGGGTGCCCGGAAGGGATCCGGGCGCCCGGGAGGCAAATTTTATCCCGATTGCGCGTCTCCACGTGGAGCTCACTAGTTGGACCTGCCACGTCTCACTAGGGCGCCTGGAAGGGATCCGGGGCGCCCTGAGCTTCATATAAAAGAAGGGGCAAGGGTAGAGCTTCGATATGAACTTAGAATCCAAGATCTGCTATTCTGTGCTCTTGCGACGCCACGAAAAGCTCTCCGACTCAGTGCTGGTTTTGTTTTAATTCTATTGTCGGTATTTTCTTTATCTGTCAATTCTTGTACTTAACTCTGTAATATTCGAATTGATAGTGATTGCCCAACGAAAGTACTCACGGAGTACGGGCCTTCGAGTAGGAGTCGTCACAGGCTCCGAACAAAGTAAAAATCACCTTGTTCAGTTTGCCTAAGTTTTTTATCATTCCGCTGCGCTTAACTCTTATTAACGCGATTGTTTCGAATCGATATTCGCCCCCCCCTCTATCGACGTTTCACGATCCAACAAGTGGTATCAGAGTAGGTACCGCTCTGATTTGGTGCAACCACCAATCAAGCAAAGGGGGGTAGTTTTAAAGAAAAAAAAAATTAGATATTGTTTGTCTTTTAAATAAAACCTTACGCCTTTCGTTTTTTCCCTCCAAAACCGTTTTTGAAAAACACATCATCATCTTTTCACCATTGCTTAGTATTGATAAAATATTACATTTTCAAAATTTTGGAATAATATTTTTTTATTAATATTTTATTAATATTTTATTATTTTTCGAAATTAGTGTAATATTATATTCCTTTTCCAGCACTGCTAATCCAAGACCAAGTCTTGGGATTTTTTGTTTATTTCTCTTGTCGGGAAATTATGACACTTCTAGAAGGACGGAGCCCCTGCGAACGACCACCATACGATCATGAAGATTTCAACTACTGGAAGCGATTAATGGAATGCTTCTTAGGAAGCGTAGACATCGATTATATGCTAATTTTGAGGAAACCTTCTCAAAACTCGGAACTGAACAAAAAGGTAAGTAACATTATTTGTAATGTTTTACCTAACAATATTTTATGTAGATTAGAAAAGTACAAGAATGCATATGAGCTGTGGACCTAGTTGATCAAGCTTCACGAGACGCCAGTGGAGCTAGAAGATCAAGTTAAAGTCAAATATGGACTCGAGTCAAATCCAACGGAGAAACCTACTGAATTAGGGGTTGCGCTCAAGGTTAGTAATATTTACCAAAATACTCCTGCTAATAGTAGTTTAAATAATCAGCATGATGATAGGTATGAAATTAGTCCAAGTATGGTGCATGATAATCTAGATTTAAATGATTTAGATTCAAAATCACAAAATAATCTAGATTCTGATCAAGTCAATCAAGACTCTGATCAATTTGGCATCAACCTTGACTTGGTCAAACAGAACAATGACCAAATCAATTCAAATAATTTAATCAATTCAGAAAATTTAAAACTAGGTGAGCATTTAGACATAAATAAGTCAAACATTAAAATAAATTTGAATTTAAATGCTAAAAATGAGAAAATGGATAAAATCAATAAATACCTTGATAAAATATTTAGTAATCAAGATAAAATCAATCTAGAAAATGCTATCCAAAACCAAGATAATTTAATTAATAAAAAATTAAACTTTAAAGATAAAACTAATCTAATAAATTCAATTAACCATATCAATTTAAAAGGCAAAGAAAATGTAAGGATAAAATCAAACACTTTGATAAAATCAAAGGAATTTAACAAACTTAAAATTAAATGTTAAAGATAACATATTAAACAAAAATAATCTAGAAATTTCAAAATTAACAATTAATAAAAAGCTAAAAGATAAACCGTTAAGAAAATATAATTCAAACAGTTTAGTTAATTCAAATTTAAAAATAAATAAAAACTTAAACTTTAAAAATAAGCTATTAAAGAAAGATAATTCAATTAACCCAATAAAATTGAAATTGAAAGAACATTCAAATATTAAATACACTCTCTTAAAGAAAGATAATTTGACCAATTTAATTAATTCAAAATTAAAAACTTAAATTTAAATTACAAATTAAACATTAAAACTTAACTAAAACCAACTCTAATTATACAAAAATCTTAAATTAAAGACCAATGATTCAGGGGGAGGCTCCAGAATAGCTGGCACCTCCAAAACTAACTTACCCGACAGGGTAACCCAAAACAAACTAACCCGGCAGGGTGATTAGGATTAGTTAAAAAGAGACCACGTCTAACTTGAATCTTGGTACTGGTGAAGTTTTTGGATGATAGTACGTTAGGGAAGCTTGGGCATCGCATGTCTAGAAAGATATGACTTCGATCTGGTGCATTTGGCCAAGTGGAACTGACCGAAGCTACCCTTAAATGAATCCTAACTAGTTAGACCAAGGTTTAGTACTAAGCTTCGTGGATAGGACTATTCGGAAAACCTCGAAAGGTTGGTTACTTCTAATGATATCCAAGTGACTCACCAAGCTTAGAAGTTTATCCGAAGAATGCCTATTTGTTAAGACCAAAGCTAAACTTGAATCTAACACAAGTTAAACCAAACTCTATAATTAAATCTAATTCATCTCACAAAATTATAGGATTCCTTGATTGAAAACTTAGATGGGTGAGATGACTAAGGATCAAAACTAAATTTCGAATTACGTTAATTAAATTAAATTTCGAATTAAGTTAATTAAATTAAATTTCGAATTAAGTTAATTAAATTAAATTTCGAATCAAATTAATTAAATTAAATTTCGAATTAATTAAATTAAATTTCAAATTAAGTTAATTAAATTAAATATCGAATCAAATTAATTAAATTAAATTTCGAATTAAATTAATTAAATTTTGAATTAAATTAATTAAATTAAACTTCGAATTAAGTTAATTAAATTAAACTTTGAATTAAGTTAATTAAATTAAATTTCGAACTAAATTAATTAAATTAAACTTCGAATTAAATAACTAACAAGAACTACGATTAATTTATGTTAAATATTAAATTAACTTTAAAAATTATTTTAAAATTAAATTAACTTTTTTTAAAAAAATTATTTTAAAATTAAATTAACTTTTAAAATTATTTTAAAAATTAAATTAACTTTAAAAATTATTTTAAACTTAAAAATATTTTAAAAATTTTATATTTAAGTTAATTAAATTAAATTTCGAATCAAATTAATTAAATTAAATTTCGAATTAATTAAATTAAATTTCAAATTAAGTTAATTAAATTAAATATCGAATCAAATTAATTAAATTAAATTTCGAATTAAATTAATTAAATTTTGAATTAAATTAATTAAATTAAACTTCGAATTAAGTTAATTAAATTAACTTTGAATTAAGTTAATTAAATTAAATTTCGAACTAAATTAATTAAATTAAACTTCGAATTAAATAACTAACAAGAACTACGATTAATTTATGTTAAATATTAAATTAACTTTAAAAATTATTTTAAAATTAAATTAACTTTTTTTAAAAAAATTATTTTAAAATTAAATTAACTTTTAAAATTATTTTAAAAATTAAATTAACTTTAAAAATTATTTTAAACTTAAAAATATTTTAAAAATTTTATATTTAACTTAAAAATTTAACTTTAAAAATTTTATTCTAAACTTAAAAATTATTTTCAAAATTCTTTCAAAACTATTCTAAAAATCCTTTAAAAACTATTTTTTTAAACTATTTTAAAAATTCTTTTTAAAATTATTTCTAAATTATTTAAAAAAAATCTAGTTAAAAATTATTTTAATACTAAGGCACTTAAATTACTTAAAACTTAAATTTAAAACTTAAATTTAAGACTTAATATAACTTAGAATTAAAACATTAAATTCATACCTAAGATAAAACTTAAAACTAAAAATTTTGACTTTAAACTTAATCAAGTAATTAATAAGTAAATAACTAATTCTTTAAATATAACCTTATTTGAGAACTAAGCTTGATTTGATTAGAACTTAAGTTTAACCTTATTAAAAATATTAAAATTACTCTAAGTCATTTTTTTAATCAACCTTTAAAAATTTTAATTATTTTTATTAAAACATAATTAAAGTGTGACTTAAATTGAACCTTACTTAACCTTGTTTAATAACGAGTTTAACTTCAAATTACCACCAACTTTAAACTAAGTTAATCCAACTTAAAAGGAAGTAAATGAAAAGTTAAATTATAACTAACACCTTCATCAATTAATACAAAATTTAGATTATAGCAAAATTTAATCAATAAATTATTAATATTGATCAATTATTGAATTAATAACAACTTATCTTACTTAACATTATACTAAAGGTTAATTTATTTCAACTGAATCTAACATTAATTACGGTTAGTCAAATTTACATGAACAATTTTATAAAGATAATTATACAATCGCCTAAAACACTTAGGTACGAAAATATGTTATGGTTGTAAAATTTTATATTAAGGGGGAGTAATAAATAAGGAGGATTAATAAATTAAAGGAGTATCAAATTCAGGGGGAGGTTTATTTTTTAATTATCTCCTTAAGTGTTATTTTTTAATCTTCTCTTTAAAATCTCTCTAGAAAATTCTACCTCATTTAAAAAAAATCTAGTTTGAATATTTTTAGCAAATATTTTCAACATTTTATGTTAGGTTCAGGGGGAGGAATTAATTAAAATTTTCCCTTTATTTTAAAATTTGTGTTTAAAAAATGTTTTCTTAAAAAAATTTTAAACCTATTTTTGAAAACTAACTCTTATAAAACTAAGTTGTTTTTAAAAAATTGGGTTTTACCTTTTATTGAAAATTGATTTTGAAAATTAGATTTAACTTAGTTTTGAAAATTGAATTTAAAAATCTAGTTCTTAAAATTTGATTTTACTTAATTTTGACAATTTGATTTGAAAGTTAAATTTTAGTTTTAAAAATTACTTTTTTGAAAATTATGGAAATTAGAGTTTTTTCAAAACTTAAGTTTACAAACTAAGTTTCTCAAAATCACTTTCCTTAATTGAATCTTTTACAAACTTAGTGTTGAAAAATAAATTTCAATCAGGTTTGAAAAATAAATTTTTTCAAACTTAGTTTTGGAATTTTTGAAAACTTATTTGAAAAGCATTTCAAAATTGAAACTTGTTTTGAAAATTTACAATTTGATCTTGAAATTTAGAACTTATGCACTTGTGTTTGAGATTTTGTCTATCTAAACTTAGCTATTTTTCAAAAATCTAAAAGCTAATGCTTTAAACAAGTTTTCAAAAGTTTAAACTCCCCCAGATTATCTTGACATTTTTTTCTCTTTGTCTGAAATCTATGCTTACTTAATCCATGCTTATTTTTGATGAATGCCAAAGGGGGAGGGTTAGGTGGTTAAGTTAGCTAAACCAATTTGAAAATACAAACTAACTTTAAAACCACATAAATGCATGTTGTTTCTTGCATGTGTTTTCACTAACTTAACCAGGTTGTCATTCCATCAAAAAGGGGGAGATTGTTGGTGCGGTTAGCATTAACAATTTAACCAAGGTTTTGATGAATGATAAATCAGGTTAAGTTAGTCTGTTGTTGTCTAACACTCTGATCGAGTGTGCAGGAGAAGTCCAGACAGGTCGACGGGCTGACCGGATGTCTGGTACGAAGCCCAGCTAGGTTGACGGGCTGACCGAATAGCTGGCGAGAAGTCCAAGCGGGTCGACGGGCTGACCGGACGCTTGGCGAGAAGTCCAGCTAGGTCGATGGGCTGACCGGATAGCTGGCGAGAAGTCCAGATGGGTCGAAGGGCTGACCGGACGTCTGGCAGGTGAGTAAAGGTAAGTCACTGGAAGGGAGTGACTGTGAGGACGCGTTCCCGGGAAGGGAACATTAGGCGTCGATCCAGCTTAGATCCATTTCGGATATCTAAGTCGAGATCGTGACTAGATTCTGGTCTTGGAAAGACGGAATCTAAGTCATACTTTTTCATGTCAAACTCATGAACTGTGCTAACACTTTGTTTTGCAGGGAATTTATTATACTTGCCTTGGACTAACCTTGTCTTGCAGGAGAAGGACCTGTTCTGGAGAAAGGTGGTCTAGGCGCCCGGAGGTCCGGGCGCCCGGGAGGCAAGTTTTATCCCGATTACGCGTCTCCACGTGGAGCTCACTGGTTGGACCTGCCACGTCTCACCAGGGCGCCTGGAAGGGATTCGGGGCGCCC
Source organism: Zingiber officinale (assembly GCF_018446385.1). Lineage (NCBI taxonomy): Eukaryota > Viridiplantae > Streptophyta > Magnoliopsida > Zingiberales > Zingiberaceae > Zingiber > Zingiber officinale. Next base: position 130,395,484 of record NC_056002.1, on the reverse strand, counting down.
TGAGCTTCATATAAAAGAAGGGGCAAGGGTAGAGCTTCGATATGAACTTAGAATCCAAGATCTGCTGCTCTGTGCTCTTGCGACGCCACGAAAAGCTCTCCGACTCAGTGCTAGTTTTGTTTTAATTCTATTGTCGGTATTTTCTTTATCTGTCAATTCTTGTACTTAACTCTGTAATATTCGAATTGATAGTGATTGCCCAACGAAAGTACTCACAGAGTACGGGCCTTCGAGTAGGAGTCGTCACATGCTCCGAACGAAGTAAAAAACACCTTGTTCAGTTTGCCTAAGTTTTTTATCATTCCGCTGCGCTTAACTCTTATTAACGCGATTGTTTCGAATCGATATTCACCCCCCCCTCTATCGACGTTTCACGATCCAACAGACTAGATCCTGGTCTTAGGGAGACAGGATCTAATTACTACTCTTGTTTTATCATTTTGTACTAACTCTGTTTTGCAGGATTAATATATTTTCCACTTTTCCTGGACTAACCTTTTTCTGTAGGGAAGAAAAGAGATTGTTGAAGAAAAGGGCAGTCCAAGTGCATAAAAGTGTAGGATCGAAAAGTGCTAGAGGGGGGTGACTAACGCTCGTGGCTTTCACTTTCATTTTAAAATAATCGATCAAAGATACGCAACAGAATTATAAAAATCAAACACAAACACCAAGATCTTACTTGGTTCGGAGCCTGTGGCGACTCCTACTCCAAGGCCCGCACGTAAGAGTGCTTTCGATGGGCAATCACTATAGCTTTGAAAATTTACAAATCAAAGTACACCTTAAATGTAATAAATAAAAGTATACCGACAAGTAATAAAAGAGAATTTAAGGCTTTCGGTTGTCAGAGATGAGTTACGGCTTTGTCGGATCGTCCTTTGAGCAGTGCGTAGTAGAAAGATTATTGAAATCAAGTGTCTTTCAGCCTCTACTCAAGACTGCCTTAAGTAGCCCATTGAGGGTGCCTCCAGCATCCATAAGAGGCACCTTCAGCAGGGATACTTATCCCGAAATCGCATCATTGATAACCTCCACGACGTTCGTTGCTTATCCAGCCGAAGGCACCTCCAAGCTCCATGGAGGGCATCCTCTATCCAGCATCCAAGGTGCCTTCAGCGTCCTTGGAAGGCTCCTCCTACCTTGCTTCATGCGCAGCTATAGCCAAGGTGCCCCAGGTGCCTCCAACAGCCCAGAGGCGCCTCGGACACTGTTCATCCGAGCATTATATTGTGATTCACCTTTCCTGCAAGGTATGCTAGTCCAAACACAACATATACCCTACAAAACAAAGTTAGCACAATAAAATATAAATATGTAAGTATTTGACAGTCATCGGACTGTCCGATTCTGACTTCGAGTTTCTCGAAAATCGTAGCTCGAACCGACGTTTACTGTTCCCTCTTCGGGGAACGCATCCTCACCTACTCCTCTCAGGAGAAGTTACCTATTGCCAGATTGATTCTCCATACCAACTGGACTTTTCCTTAGCGTCCGAAGCTTTCGGTCTTCATGCTGGATGTTCACTCTATGACCCGTTCATACTTCCACTCAGTTCGTCACACAAGGATTTCAACCTAGAGTCCCTGACTCTAGGATTTTGTCCGAAGTGCTCGACCCGCCAAGTCTTTCTGCCTAGGGTCACCTCCCCTTAGGACCTAGGGTTACCGCCCTCTAGGGTTTTCCACCTGCCTAACTATAGCTAGGACTTTTCATCACGTAAGGTTACCACCCCCTAGGACCTAGGGTTACCACCCCTAGGGTTTTCAACCTGCCTAAAATCCACTAGGACTTTTGCCTAAGACAACTTAGGACTTTCCTATAAGCTCAATCAATCTTGTTAGATCACAAGACAACTTAACTTTGGACCCTTTGACATAATCAAAACTCAGGTTCGATCGTCTGATGTTCATCACACCAATAAAAAGGAGTCCAGGCGCCAGGAGTCCGTCCAGACGCCTGAACCCAAAGTTTCATCCATAAGCTGGCGTGGAGCGTGTCGATTGGCCAAGACACGTGGTTCAGGTGTCCGAAGTGGACCTATATAAAGGCCCTTGACCCAAAGCTTCAGAAGAACAACTACTATGACTTTTTCTCTTGCTCGGTGCTCCGAAAAGACTCCTACGAAGATGTGAAGTTTCCCCGACAATCGGCATTCAAGTTAATCAATTGCGATGCACAGCTGTGAAACAGAGCGCTCCTGGATCGATCAGTTGATCGATTGGAGGAAACCAATCGATCGACCGATCGATTGACCAAGCTTCTACTCTAAGCACAGAGCGCTCCTGGATCGATCAGCCGATCGATTGGAGGAAACCAATCGATCGATCGATTGATTAAAGAAGCTTTTGTTCAAAAGCTCAGCGCGATTCTGAATCGATCTACTGATCGATTGATGAGTTCAATCGATTGGGAATATTGACATAATCAATTGAGATTTGAACGAAATAATCTACACCGTTGATCTGGACTTGATGACACTCAACGGACACTTTTAAATCGATTGGAGATGTACTCCAATCAATTCACGGCGACGTCCGCGAGAGAAACGACTATATTTTGAAGCATTTAAAAGGCTGAAAGCAATCAAACGAAGACACAACTCTTCGAAAATATACTATTCTATTACTCCCAAGTGCTCTCAAGTGCTCAAGATCTCAAGTGTTCAAGAAAAAAAATTCAAGATCTCCTCCTTACCAGATTCTCAAGTTGTACTCTACAAAGAAGAAGTTATTTCAAGCTTGTAAAACATTCTCTTCTCCTTCCTTGTAGTTGTTGTGAGCTATTTTTTTTGGGGGGAGAGAGAGAGCTATAAACCTTGTAAGGTTTCTCCACTTTCGGTGTAGTTCCGAGAAGGAGACGGTTTATAGTGGAAGAGTGACTGTGGTGTGGATCTTTGGGCTAGTCACCTTTTTGAGGAGGTGGATACCAAGTAAATACACTAGTTAGCATTGCCTTCAAGTTTTCGCTACGCAAAATCAAGTCAACTAAGAAATCGAAGTGAGTCATTCACCCCCTAGCTCAACTAGTCCTAACAATAAGTGATATGTTAAGATAATGAATTAAGTTTTATTTGTTATAAATTTTCTAAACATTAGACATACAACTGATATGTTATGGTGATGAATTAAGTTTTATTTGTTATAAATTTTCTAAACATTAGACATACAACTGATATGTTATGATGATGAATTAAGTTTTATTTGTTCATACATAAATACAATTGATAAGTTAGACAAAAATGTTACTTTTAATTTGTTTATTTTTTGACGCTAGAAAAGAAGAAGAATGGAAGAAAAAGGAAGTGTCTGCCGAGGTAGAAGAGGACGATGATTTCTATTTGTATCTTTTCTTCCTTTTGATACCATTTGGTATGAGACTTGTTGAACTATGATTTCTGTATATTTATGGATATGATGGATTTTTGTATGCATATGACTTGCATAAATATGTTTGTTTTGATTTATTTTTGTATGATTTCATTTTCGATATTTGGACTTGTATGAATATGACTTGTTCGATGAATTGTGCATATAGGATGTATTTGATTGTTTAATTGTTGTGTATGATGTGCTTGGAATATTTATTGTTGTGTTTATATAAAATCAGGTTTAAATATGATTTGTATACACGATAAATAAAATGCACAAATGAATAGGTTCTGTGGAAAAAATTTATATTTTGTGATAAAATTTTTCATCGCAAACTTATGTATCACAAATATGTGACAAAATCCCTTTTTCGTCATATATTTGCGACGAAAACATGTTTTTGTCATAGATTTACAATGAATCCTAATTTATCACAAATGTGCGATAAATTTTGATTCATCACTGATTTACGACGAATCACTATTTTAATCTGCCACGAATCACTATTTTTGTTACAGATTTAATACTTTTTTCCATAAAATTTGTAACAAGTATGGTAATAAAAAAAAATATTCATCATAGATTTTCCGAATCTACAGCGAGCCCTAGATCAACGTAAATTTGTGATTATATATATAGAGTGTGGGTTGTGGAACTGTTGGGGCCTTTAATTTCTCATGAGCTGTCGGTTCAATTAATGTGGAACTGCATGGATGAACATACGTTGGAGTGCAGATATATCTTGGACTATATGGTTACGTGCCCATTTCTAGACAGGGTAGTTACAACGCTACGACTTCTGTAGAGGTTGTGCCTATTAATGACTTTGGGTTGCCTAGACCATGCCCTACGAGCTAGGGTGAGCTGTGCGACTGTTGTGGCCTTTAATTTCTCATGAGTTATCAGTTCAATTATGTTTTTATTGTTTAAATCTTTGAACATTCTTTTTTTTTTTTTAATGAGTATTATAATATTCATTTATAATGAAAAATGAGTATTAAATAGATATTATAATACTCATTTAACTCCATATTACAGATGCTCTTATAATTGTGCCTTGCTGTCCCCAGCCGCATTGGTAGGGTTCAATGCATCAAGATGACTGGTCAATTCATCTCATCCCATTGACTTGTCTAATAGTTCTACATATAAGTGGGATTAATAATTAACTAATAATGAGATTTGAGATTTATAGAAAAAAATTTTATAACGAAGAGAGTAATAAGTTTTACGGTAAATCTTAATTAAAAAATTAATTAAAAATTTAATTAACTAGTATTATTAAAAGTTAATTAAGATTTATTTTTGAAATTAAATATGGAAATAGGTGAAAAGGGATATAATAGATTTATAAAATATGATATTATTTGGACATATTTAATAATGATCTTAAAAATAAAAAAAAATTTTGGTGGGTCATATTCTGACCATTTAGTATCACCTTAAGTTTTAATGTCTTTCATGTGGAATATTAAAAACTAAAAAAATAAAAATCATTTAAAACTCTAATAATTAGAGAGGTCCCAAATCTATCTTAAAAAGGTAAAGTCGGATGGAGGGGTGGGCTATATGGAGCTTGAATGCTTGATCACAACCTCGAGTTGAAGTACCTCAGGGAATCCGTGCACTTTGGGAAGCCAATGTGGGTTCTCAAAATGCCCAGCACTTTCCAAATCAAGGTATGTGCTTGGGATGTTGGGCATTTCGCACTTTCCAAATCAAGGTATGTGCTTGGGATGTTGGGCATTTCGAAAATTGAGTTGGGTGTTGGGAAAGTAAGTAGCTAGGAAATTATTATGGGCGCTCACGTAGAATTCTTTAAACTATAAGCCAGCGTCAAATCCCAATAAAGATCGAGAAATTAATATTCTAGCTCGGTTGGAACTCTATCTGTTGGACCTCCAGTTATCATGGCAATATCTCCCTGAGCGACGTTATTTATGTCGGTCTCGTGTGGCCGACAAGAGGAGGATAGATTGCCTGAAAATATAAAAAAACCCTTCTTCTTTCAACCTTAATTAAACAAACACATAATAATAAAAATGAAAAATACGTAAAAAGAAATTTAAGACTACCAATATTTACTTGGTTTGCAACCAAGAAATTTGCTAATCCAAGGCAATATTAGTACAGACAAAATCTCCTACTTCGAGCTAGGTTGGAAGTGGAGTATATAACCATACTATAATATAAATTCACGATCATGAGTTATAGGCCTAAATAACAACAAATGTCTACTAGGATACTCAATATCCTATACTACAATATAAAATAATAAATAAGGGTTTAGCAAAATACCTCATATACTATACTAAGGTATGATCATCCTAACAGTAAACACAGAGTCAAATCATCTGCTAAGGATCTAACAGAATATTCAATCATGTCCTACACTAGAGTAAGATAATAACATACATATCTATAAATATAATCATAAATATTAAACATAATTACATAGTCCGTATGGGATAATCACAAATTTCACCTTTGCATAATCTTAAAATTTGAATTATTATGGGTGGTTGAGATGTGGAGTACTTTGAAAGCTCGGTGCTCAAAATGTCAAACCGAATGGCATCTCACATTTATAAGAACTATTGCTAAGGGCCAAGTCACTAACCCAATTTATTTAGGGGATATTGATATTGGCCTAGCACAATTTATTGAGGGGAGAGAGTGCCACTATTTAAAATTTTATTAATTTAATTAAAGTCATTTAATTTAATTAAAATTTATAATATTAAAATAGAGTTATTTTTCAGAATAAAACACTTTTGGCAGCACCATTTTAAATTTCTCCTACTTTTCTATCTCATTTTATTTATTTATTTATTTATTGAATATTTTTTAACATCAAATAGCACGTGCCCTACATGTGCATTCCCATTTCTAGCCCGTGTCTTTTATGGTGGAAGTTTAGTTAGTTGTTATAGTACAGAAAATACCAAATAATCTAACCTAATTTTAATATTAGGAAAATGTTTAACGTTAAAATATGTTGTGGTCTAATAATGGGTGGCCAAGCAGCTAACTCAATCAGGAAAGTCTTAGTAGATCAGTTGAATCGGATACTAGGTAAGAGAAAACTCTAATAGGTTAGTTGGATCATATACTAGACAAAGGAAAATCCTAATAGATCAACTAGATAGGATACTAGGCAGAAGACTTGATAAATCAAATATACTAGGTAAAAAGTCTAAACATGTCAATATACTGGACATCTAGTGGGTCAATGGGTCAACAAGGATTGGACATCGATGGATGCCCTTGGGTCAGAGGATCGAATGCTGAGTAGTAAGTTCAAATAGGTCTAAAGAACTGAATATTTGGTAAGTCAATTAAACTCTCTTGAAAGCAGTAGGTGAGCACACATTTCCTTGAATGGAACAGTAGACGTCGGTCTGACTTAGGGTTTTACTAGAAATTAAAAAGTCAAGATCGCACAATTATTAAACTGTCATTGTTTTTATATATTATATCTATTATCCTAACTCTGTGATACAAAAACTTAAATTTGGAAGTTAGCTAAAAAAATCACCTCTGGGTGCTCGGAAGTTCAAACGATAAGACCTGGTCTAGGCACTAGGATATCCCAAACATAGGGCAGCATGATGGATGAGGTGGCAGATTGGAAGTTCAAACGATAAGACCTGATTTAGGCACTAGGATATCTCAAACACAGAGCAACGTGATGGATGAGATGGCAGACTCCAGTTGGTTGGCACATGTCAAAATTCAGGCACTCGGATATGGTTAAGGCGCAGTCGATCAAAGAAGGTCTTATCATAATCACATCACGTTAGCATTCTAGGTGTCCAGAAGAGATCCCAGGCCCGGAGAAGGATAAGTTGCCGATGTTGTCAGTAATTTTATAAAATCTATATTATTAATTGAATCAGCCAAATAAAAATGAGACAATTATTTATATTTTAATTTGAATTGATTTTTTATTATATTATAAAAATATAGGAAAATAATTATTTTATTCAAGTTTAAATTTTAGTGGTTAAAATTGATCTGTTTTATTTTTTTATTTTTAATAATGATATAATATTGTGTAGTTTCCCAAACAATTTAAGCAACTTTCATTAAATTATAAATATTTAATCTCTATTTTTGTGTGAAATAAAAAATAAAAACTTGATTAAAATAATAGTATTTAACTTTGGTTTCTATTATAAAAATGTCTTGTGCTTCTAGAAGTTTCATTAATTCATTTCACATCAATGAGGTAATTTTTCTTTTTGGCGTTAAGATTGTTTTTTTAAGAAAATGGATTTATAGATAAAACTGGAAACTACAAACTATATAGTCGTAAACATAAAATTATGATTAGATTATCAAATATTGTTGAAGTTCTAAAATGTTAAATAATTTAAATTAAATTAAAAAATAATTAAGTTGGAATTAATTTAGGTTAATATTAGAATGATTTAATTAAAATTAAAAAAATAATGAAACTATTATTATTATTGATCATGCTAAAATCTGAGAAGATGACGACCTTATGACGAAGCTCACAACTTGACTCGATGAAGACTCCACGGGGATCTATCGTCCGCCAGGAGACTCCGCGCGCTCCCTAAAATCAAAGGGGAACGTCAGTGTCGAGCCGGGAAGGGGTCCCGACGTTAGCCTTCTGAAGTTCAAGTCAGTCTCCAACGGAGAATAGTAAAAATATTGTAGCTGGAGTGTGTGAGTATAAGATGTTGCGCCTACCTCCACGGTGAAGGAACCCCCCTTTTTAAAGAGTCTCGTAGCATCTATGCACGCATCTCAAAATACAGGCACATTTTCTCATATGCCCTATGAAAAGACAACTCCAAAAAGTGTCTCTGACACTATTTCTTAAGTAGGTCAACCATCTTCTGACACGACGGCTAGAAGTTTCTAAAGTACTTTCTGTTGATCGGAGCAATCCTGCATTCAGCGGCTCTAACTCCCAAAATGATGTGCGAGGAGGCTCATGGGTGTCGAGCGGGTCTAACCTGCACTAGCCCGGTCTTACGTCCTCTGCTCAGCTTATCCTCAATCCTCTCGGACGCACATTGCTCCTTCTAGCTATGATGTGCTTCACTGTATGTTAGTCCGCTTAGCCACATGTTGGCTCATTTGTCTGCTCGGCCATACACTGGACCATTGTCAATTCGGCCACACACTGGCCATTGTCCACTCGGCCACACGTTGGTCGTTGTCCACTCGGCCACACGCCAGCCATTGTCTGCTCAACCACACGTTGGACGTTGTCTGCTCGGCCACACACTGGTCGTTGTTCGCTCAGCCATACACTGGACCGTGCCCTCCAAGGATGAATAAATAGGATGAGAAAAGCATACTCATCTTTTAATCCTCAATGATATTTTTGTCTATAAATTTGGTCAGCAAGTGAAGACAGCTTTCAAGAAGAATAAAAGCCTATTTATAGAAAATGCATTATTAAAGATTAGTCAATTAAAGTATGTTAGTTGGTAGCGTAGTTGCATCATTATGTAAAACATTAATGATTTTATGAAGATTAGTCAATTAAAGTATGTTTTTGTTGTTTATGAAGGGTTACGACGCTTCCAATCTAGCCCAACTTAATTTTCTCACTAGATATGGAAGCTTTATTTACACATGGTGATTACATCAATGCATATTTTTAAATTATCGTACATGAAGCCAAAACCTGTGGAAAAGCATATATACTTGCCATCCATCTTTTGTGGAGTTTCCTTTGCCGTAAGTATTTGACTACCTTAAATCATCTTATTTATTATTTCTTGACTTTAGTCTTTAAATGAAATGGATCTTGTTTACATAGAACATGTTTGAGATGATGAAAGAAGAAGTCTTGCAACAAACTTGTCAAACTGATGAATATGGAGCCATTAAATATATCTTCTGTCCACTCAATAACAAAGTTGAACATTGGCATCTAATAGTCATTGACATGGAAGAAAGTCTATTCACTCATTATAACTCTCTCGGACATACAGACAATTACACTGCTATATTTGAAACAATTGTAAGTATTAAGTTATATATATTTAATACATTAAGCTTTTGGTATGTATTAATTACTAATGTCATTTACGTGTAGGTGGAGTTTTTTAAGGGTATAGACAATGTATACTTTGATTTGTGGCATCAAGGTCTACAACCTATCTCGTCAAGAGAGTTTAAAACGATTCAAGTAGATGGCCCAACACAAAGCAATTTGCAAGTAATTGTTTACCACCTGTAAATATCTTGAATGCAAATGATTCTTACCTACTTAAAAAGTTTGTCTTATAGGTTAGATTGTGTTTTTTTTTTGTAATGCGCTATGCGAAGACCGAAGAGTTTGATGTTTAAGAAATCAACCGCATTTAATCAAACTCAAATTAAATCTTATAGATTTAGAGTTTGGCATAAAATTATGATAGACACAAACTAGAATGAGCTAGTGTGATTGTTGTCTATATGCATACTTCAATAGATATATGTAAAAAAATTGTTGTTATGTTAAAAAACTTTGACGTTGTTATGTAAAAAAAATTGTTTGCATCATATTTTTTTCACATTAGGTCCACCGGTGGGTCTGATATTATTCCATATCAAATTTATGTTTTGGCTGAAATGTATCGTAAGATTAGATCAGTTCCGAAGAAATCTAAATCAACAATAGACAACACCGTTGGAGTCCTTGATACATGAGAAAGCCACAGGAATTTATTTGGGGTGCAATCTGACCTCTCAGGTCCATCAGTGGATTTTGACCAAAATCCACTGATTGACCTAGGGTAGTCAGATTTCACCAAAATATCAATTAATAAGAAGGGTTGAGCGAGTAGAAGGTAGATATTGTGTCAAACCTAGGTTCTAACCACTGTCATTGAAGTTATTGTGTCGTGCCATTTGGCATAGAACAGTGCACTTGTTGGAATTCAATGATGTAAAGTCCGAAAATTCTCAAAACTGTTTTAGAAATACAGTATGGTTTTTCTGGAATTTTTGGATGTTTTTCCGGAATTTTTCGAGTAGCGGAAGTAGCAAAAATAATTAGAACCGTAAAATAGCTTAGGCGGGAATTGAACCCGAGACCTATGGTTTACGGATAAGTTTAGTAACCGGTGAACCCAGCAGGGCCGTGCTGAAAGAAAGGAGAACCAAATATATTTATATTAGAGTTGGGTTCATTAAACCACTTAATATAAATAATAAACTTAAGTTGAAGTTGGGTTATTTTTATTTTGGTTCGGCACCTTCCCCTCTCAAACCCTCACGCCGGCGCCCCTCTTCTTCTCCTCTTCCTCACGCACGGCACACCAAGCCCAAGGTCCATCGGTTCACCTTCCGGCGACGACTCCAACACGAAAGAGGTCCTTCTCCGCGAGAGGAACGCGAAGACGTGATCGGATCGTCGAGAGGATCACCTCCACCGGAACTCTAGCGGATAGAATCGTAAGAAATTACGATCAAGAGGTAAGAAACCCCTCACCTGCAGTATAATAGCTCCGGTTGGTTTCCTATGCATTAGTTTTAGCTATATGCAGGTTTTTCCGGCACATAGGGTATGTTAAACCCTCCTCGAGGATTTAGGGATTTAGTTGAACACCCCTGGACGGGCTGGACACGTCGTTCTCCTTTAGTTGGAGATTCTAGACGTTGTCGGGTGCCTAGAGGTGATCTCCCTATTAGAGGAGAGAGTTGAAGCACACCAAGTGTTCGGTAAAATGTTAGTGTAGCTAAATACCACCTCAGTTATGTTTAATAGCTCAATTAAAGGCATTAGAGGCATTTAAACCAGCACATTAGTTTAGTTCAGTTTTATGGGACTACGGTCCAATTGGTGGGCTCCCACAGTCGCCTCTAGGTTCAGATAACCTAGCTCTAGGTTCAGATAACCTAGAAACAGCATGTTATATCAGTTAGCTATGGATATCAGTATTTTATTTTCAGTGGCACTGTACTGGATTAGATATCCATTGGGTTGGACTCCCACAGTCGTCCCTAGGTTTAGATAGCCTAGACAACCCTGCTAAATTCGGGACTTGCAACCCCGGGTCTAGTAGGGATGCGCGCACAGCAAGTACAGTTGCCGGGCCCAACAGCATGTTTAGTATTTTCACTTATTACGTATTAAATTTCAAAACTCAAAATCAGTTATGCTAGTTGAGTTTGTTTCCAGTTACAGATTCAGTTTCAGTTAGTTTAGCCTATATTCAGTTCAGTGTTCTTTGGGTTGCTTTGCCATGATTCAGTGCTTATGCCATGCTTATATGTTATGCCTTATGATTTCAGTATACCATGTCTTAGTAAGTTCAGTGCATATTTTCAAATAGCATGATTTAAAAGCATACTGCATCGAATGCATGATTTTGTGAGGTAGATGGTTTCTTACTAAGCTTTAAGCTTACAGATCCTATTTTTCCTTATACTGCAGATAAAGGTAAAGGAAAGATGGACTAGCGGAGGCTGGAGGTCAATGCATTGATAAGGATGTGTGTGGATGGAACCTGGAAGAAGATCTTAGGGAACCTTAGCAAGCTTTATTTCAAACATTAGAACTTTTCAGTGTTTCTTTTTATCATCTTGCACTTTAGTATGTTATTCATTACGAATTAGTTAACCATGCACTTTATTATGCTTAGAACACCTCTTTTATGTTGTTAGAATGTTAGTTGTTGTCATTAGAGTGTTTCTTAGTCATTTTGGTACTTGTAATGTGGTTGAGGCACGAAACAGTGCTGAAATCAGACATTTGGCACGAAATCAGTAACTCGAATCGATCAGCTGATCGATTCGAGGGTTTCCAATCGATCAGCTGATCGATTGGGCAATCTGCTCCGCGAACAGTAGGCCTTTGGATCGATCAGCCGATCGATCCAACCATTTCGATCGCGAACAGAGAGCCCTGGGATCGATCACTGGATCGATTGATCAACCTGGATCGATCAGCCGATCGATCCAAATTATCGTCCCGGCCACAGTAGCATGCTGGATCGATCACTGGATCGATCCAACTTATGTCCCGCATACAGTTGCCGGCTGGATCGATCACTGGATCGATCCGACTATTCCAATCGATCCGTGGATCGATTGGGAGGTCTGGTATCAGCATGGAAGTGTCTAAGTCCAGTTCCTTGGCCATGGGGAAGGTAAGACATGTTATGAGTAGTTAGTTACCTTCCTTAGCATGTATAGAACCAAGAAATGTCAGTGTTTTAGTGAAATTTTGATTAGTACAGCTTCCGCATCTAGACTTACTAAATGGTCAGGGAATAGTTTAGCACAGCATAATGTGACGATCAGCCTTACAGCCTAGTGGTAGAAGGCGGGTCGTTACAGAGTGGTATCAGAGCCAAGTTCCATACTTCCTACACACACATCAGCATTGTACCTACAGCTTCCAAGTAAGAACACCTCTACTTTATTTATGCTTCTTGTTTATTATTACAGCTCATGTTTATATACCTACTGCTTGTTAGCATGTGATAGTTTAACCATGATATCAGTAGTTAGATAACCGTGATAGTGTAGTTATACCTGTGTTCTCTATGTCTTTAGAAATGGCACGAGGACGCCCAGCTAGAAGGGCACTAGCTCGAGCCCCAAAGAAGAGGCGGCGGTTCGGTGCCTCCTCCGGACCTTACCTTTGGTAGCTCGATTCTAACAAAGAACAGAAATAGCCACCTTAAAGGCTAATCAGTAGAGTACCACCGAACCTGACGACTCCGAAGTCTTAGAGGTTCCACCACCAGCCTACAGCACCACACCAGCAGCCCCAGCAGGTGAGCCAAGAAAGGAAGCCTATCGGATCCAGTGGCAGAGAGAGCCAGAGAACTTCTCGAGCGCTAGTGAACCATGGGATGCACAAGTCTGTTCAAAACACTGGAGAGCACGATGGAGCTTCGGGTGGCGAACACGAGAAGGTGAAGTGTGCCTCCTTACGACAGGAGACGCACGCATGTGGTGGGAAAGAATCAGAACGAAGCGCCCAGTGAACCAGATGACATGGGCTGACTTCGAGAAGGAGTTCTTCGAGGAATTCTTTCATATGCGGGTTACAAACCGCCACTATGACGAGTTCACTGAGTTTCGTCAGGGCAACCTATCAGTTGAGGAAGCCGTGAAGAAATTCAACAGGTTGGCTCGTCTGTGCCCAGAGCTAGTCAGCACAGAAAAGGAACGGATCAGGTTGATGCTCAAGATGCTGAGGCCAGAGATAGCAGTGAACGTGGCTGGTGGCATACATAGGCCACAAACCACAGAGGAGTTAGTGAGCAGTGCCTTGACCACAGAGCATTACCAGAACAGCATGAAGCAGCAGAAGCAAGCCTCCTCAGAGTCCAAGGGCCAAGGGAACTCTCACACTCAAAAACAGCAAGGCCACAGCTCTAACTGGAAAGGGAACTCCAACAGCAAGCGTAAATCAGGGAGTGACTCAAAAGGAGGACCATCTAGCAAGCGTCCCAGTTATCCAAAGTGTGCCACTTGTGGGAAATTCCACCCCGGGGTTTGTCGCAAGGGCACACGAGGATGCTTTGAATGTGGACAAGAAGGGCACATGGCCAAGCAGTGCCCGAACAAGACCGGTCTTCCTCAGCCACAGCAGATCCAGTATGCAGGCCAGCCAGCTCAGTTACATCAGATGCAGGCCGCTCTAGAAGGTCCACTTATCAGCCAGGGCCGATTAGAAGCCCCTCTAGCTATGGCAAACGCGAGGATCCACTCACTCACCAGAGAGGACGTAGCAAATGCCTCGACAGTCGTCACAGGTCAGATTAGCATTTTTCAGCATAGTGCTACTGTTCTATTTGATACTGGGGCAACCCATTCATATATAGCCAGGGTGTTCTCCGAGAAATTAGAAATACCCCCAGAGGTACTCAGTGGTCAGTTTCTGACGTCACTACCTTCAGGAGAGGTCATGGCATCCACGCACTGGCTCAGAGCAGTGCCAGTCATTATAGCAGACAGGGAACTCTTCTGTGATCTGATCCTGCTAGAAATGACTGACTACGACGTCATCCTTGGAATGGATTTCCTGATCAGATACGGTGCTTCCATAGAGTGTCGTAAACAGAAAGTCGTGTTCCAACCCGAAGCAGAAGCACAGTTCGAGTACCTCGGAGAACCAAAGAGAAAAGCCAGAAAATTTCTCTTAGCTATGAAGGCACAGAAGTTGATGGATTCAGGATGTACGGGGTACCTAGCACATGTAGTCAATACCAGCCAGGACAGGAACCAACAGCTAGCCGAGGTCCGAGTTGTATGTGACTACCCAGCAGTCTTCCCTGAAGAGTTACCAGGCCTAGCACCAGTCAGGGAGATTGAATTTGAGATAGAGCTCTTTCCCGGCACCAATCCTATATCCAAAGTGCCCTACCGCATGGCTCCAGCAGAACTGAAGGAACTTCATGAGCAGCTACAGGAGCTACTTGACAAGGGCTTCATACGCCCTAGTCACTCACCATGGGGAGCGCCTGTGCTATTCGTGAAGAAGAAGGATGGAAGCATGCGACTATGTATAGACTACAGAGCACTGAATCAGGTCACGATCAAGAACAGGTATCCCCTTCCCAGAATAGATGACCTGTTCGACCAATTAAAGGGAGCAGCAGTGTTCTCAAAAATTGACCTCAGATCAGGATACCACCAAGTCAGAGTCAAGGAGGGTGATATATCGAAGACAGCATTCAGGACCAGATACGGACATTACGAGTTCGTAGTCATGCCTTTTGGCGTGACAAATGCTCCAGCTACATTCATGGATCTCATGAACAGGGTATTCAGGGAGTATTTAGATAAGTTTGTTATTGTGTTTATCGATGACATTCTTATCTACTCAGGAACTCAGGAAGAACACTCAGAGCACCTGAAACTAGTATTGCAGACCCTTCAGCAGAACCAGCTATACGCCAAGTTCACGAAATGTGAGTTTTGGCTAAATCAGGTGTCCTTCCTGGGTCACGTAATCTCAAAGGATGGTATTATGGTAGATCCCAGCAAGATAGAAGCAGTAAGTAACTGGAGGAGACCTAGGAACGCCAGCGAGATCAGGAGCTTTCTGGGATTAGCAGGATATTACAGAAAGTTTGTAGAGGACTTCTCCAGGATAGCCTCCCCACTGTCACAGTGGACAGAGGACTGCGAGAACAGCTTCAGCGAACTCAAGAGGAGATTGACTAGTGCACCTATTCTGACACTGCCAGAAAATACAGACAGCTTCGATATATATAGTGACGCCTCTAAATTGGGATTAGGAGCAGTGCTGATGCAAGATGGCAAGGTAATCGCCTATGCCTCCAGACAACTCAAGGATTATGAGAAGAACTACCCTACTCATGATCTTGAGCTTGCAGCAGTAGTGTTCGCTCTCAAAATTTGGAGACATTACTTGTATGGAGCTCAGTGCAGAGTGTATACAGATCATCAGAGTCTGAAGTACTTCTTCACTCGGAAGGATCTGAATATGCGACAGTGCAGGTGGCTAGAGCTAGTCAAAGATTATGATATAGACATCCTCTACCACCCAGGGAAAGCCAATAGGGTAGCAGATGCACTTAGCAGAAATCCAGGCTACCTTATTATCTCTAGCAGCCATGTCACCACCCCTACGAAGGAGATCGCGGATTTGATCTCGAACTCATCGTCTGACAGCTCTCTACTATGACCTTAGAGTCTACCTTGCTTGGTGATATTCAGACGGCCCAGGACCAGGACCCCGGAATTCAGAAAATCAAGCAAGGGCTAACAGAATCGAAAGTAGAGAATTCAGAGTGTCCGATAGTGGGGTGTTGTATTTTGGTGATAGACTACGTGTCCCAGATCAGGAGGAGCTACGAGGCAGATTTTAGATGAGGCTCACAGGACTCCTTATGCGATGCATCCAGGCTCCACCAAAATGTATCAAGACCGAAGAAACGTTTTTGGTGGCCCGGATGAAGCGAGACATCGCCAGATATGTTAGCATCCGCCTCACCTGTCAAGGCAGAACATCGGCGACCAGAGGAGTTCTGCAGCCTATTCAGATTCGAATGGAAATGGGAGGATATCTCGATGGACTTTATAGTGGGGCTACCGAACCACAAATGGTTTTGATGCCATCCGGGTAATAGTCGACGGGTTGACTAAATCACCCACTTTTAGCTATCAAGATATCCTACTCCATGGAGAAGCTAGCTCAGTTGTATCTTCAGAGATCGTCGACTACATGGAGTCCCATGAACCATCATTTCAGACAGAGTGCAGATTCACATCACACTTCTGTACAGTCAACATTGGGCACCAAATTGAAATTCAGATGCCCTTCCATCCTCGGATGATGGTCGACGGAGCGAGTAAATCGTGTACTCGAAGATATGCTCCGTGTGCCCTAGACTTCAAGGAAGTTGGTGCAAATATCCGAGCTTAGCAGAATTTGCATACAACAAGCTATCAGGCCACCATCGGATGGCACCTTATGAGGCACTCTATGGGCGGAGGTGCAGATCACCAATCTGTTGGTATGAGAGTGGTGAATGTATGAGCTAGAGCTTGATGCAGAGTGGCGGATACCACAGCAGCCATACAGCAGATTCTCCAGAGGATAGAGACGACTGAGCCGCCGAAAAGCTACACGACGCAGACCCCTAGAGTTTTCGATTGGGGATACAGTTTTCCTCAGAGTAGCTCCCATGAAGGGAGTCATGTGTTTTGGGAAGAAGGGCAAGCTAGCTCCCGGATATGTGGGACCATACCCTATCACGAAGAGAGTGGGCAAGGTAGCATATGAGCTAGAGCTACCTCAGGAGATGTCAGCTGTCCACAACGTATTTCATGTCTCCATGTTGAAGAAGCATACACCACCCAGGTGATTGAGCCCCAGTTGGTACAGGTCCGTGATGATCTCAGCTATGACAGTCGGCCTATTCAGATAATAGACCGAGCAGTAAAGAAATTACGGAACAAGGAAGTACCATTAGTCAAAGTCAGCTGGCAAAATCACACAACAGCAGAGGCGACTTGGGAGACAGAGGCCAGCATGAGACAGAAATACCCAGAATTGTTTTAAGTTCGGGGACGAACTTTTTATAAGGTATGGGATTGTAAAGCCCGAAAATTCTCAAAACTGTTTTAGAAATACAGTATGATTTTTCTGGAATTTTTGGATATTTTTCCGGAATTTTCCGAGTAGCGGAAGTAGCAAAAATAATTAGAACCGTAAAATAGCTTAGGCGGGAATCGAACCCGAGACCTATGGTTTACGGATAAGTTTAGTAACCGGTGAACCCAGCAGGGCCGTGCTGAAAGAAAGGAGAACCAAATATATTTATATTAGAGTTGGGTTCATTAAACCACTTAATATAAATAATAAACTTAAGTTGAAGTTGGGTTATTTTTATTTTGGTTCGGCACCTTCCCTCTCAAACCCTCACGCCGGCGCCCTCTTCTTCTCCTCTTCCTCACGCACGGCACACCAAGCCCAAGGTCCATCGGTTCACCTTCCGGCGACGACTCCAACACGAAAGAGGTTCTTCTCCGCGAGAGGAACGCGAAGACGTGATCGGATCGTCGAGAGGATCACCTCCACCGGAACTCTAGCGGATAGAATCGTAAGAAATTATGATCAAGAGGTAAGAAACCCCTCACCTGCAGTATAATAGCTCCGGTTGGTTTCCTATGCATTAGTTTTAGCTATATGCAGGTTTTTCCGGCACATAGGGTATGTTAAACCCTCCTCGAGGATTTAGGGAGTTAGTTGAACACCCGACGGGCCGGACATGTCGTTCTCCTGTAGTTGGAGATTCTAGACGTTGTCGGGTGCCTAGAGGTGATCTCCCTATTAGAGGAGAGAGTTGAAGCACACCAAGTGTTCGGTAAAATGTTAGTGTAGCTAAATACCACCTCAGTTATGTTTAATAGCTCAATTAAAGGCATTAGAGGCATTTAAACCAGCACATTAGTTTAGTTCAGTTTTATGGGACTACGGTCCAATGGGTGGGCTCCCACAGTCGCCTCTAGGTTCAGACAACCTAGCTCTAGGTTCAGATAACCTAGAAACAGTATGTTATATCAGTTAGCTATAGATATCAGTATTTTATTTTCAGTGGACTGTACTGGATTAGATATCCATTGGGTTGGACTCCCACAGTCGTCCCTAGGTTCAGATAGCCTAGACAACCCTGCTAAATTCGGGACTTGCAACCCCGGGTCTAGTAGGGATGCGCGCACAGCAAGTACAGTTGCCGGGCCCAACAGCATGTTTAGTATTTTGACTTATTATGTATTAGATTTCAAAACTCAAAATCAGTTATGCTAGTTGAGTTTGTTTCCAGTTACAGATTTAGTTTCAGTTAGTTTAGCCTATATTCAGTTCAGTGTTTATTTGGTTGCTTTGCCATGATTCAGTGCTTATGCCATGCTTATATGTTATGCCTTACGATTTCAGTATACCATGTCTTAGCAAGTTCAGTGCATATTTTCAAATAGCATGATTTAAAAGCATATTGCATCGAATGCATGATTTTGTGAGGTAGATGGTTTCTTACTAAGCTTTAAGCTTACAGATTCTATTTTTCCTTATACTGCAGATAAAGGTAAAGGAAAGATGGACTAGCGGAGGCTGGAGGTCAATGCATTGATAAGGATGTGTGTGGATGGAACCTGGAAGAAGATCTTAGGGAACCTTAGCAAGCTTTATTTCAAACATTAGAACTTTTCAGTGTTTCTTTTTATCATCTTGCACTTTAGTATGTTATTCATTACGAATTAGTTAACCATGCACTTTATTATGCTTAGAACACCTCTTTTATGTTGTTAGAATGTTAGTTGTTGTCATTAGAGTGTTTCTTAGTCATTTTGGTACTTGTAATGTGGTTGAGGCACGAAACAGTGCTGAAATCAGACATTTGGCACGAAATCAGTAACTCGAATCGATCAGCTGATCGATTCGAGGGTTTCCAATCGATCAGCTGATCGATTGGGCAATCTGCTCCGCGAACAGTAGGCCTTTTGATCGATCAGCCGATCGATCCAGCCATTTCAGTCGCGAACAGAGAGCCCTGGGATCGATCACTGGATCGATTGATCAACCTGGATCGATCAGCCGATCGATCCAAATTATCGTCCCGGCCACAGTAGCATGCTGGATCGATCACTGGATCGATCCAACTTATGTCCCGCATACAGTTGCCGGCTGGATCGATCACTGGATCGATCCGACTATTCCAATTGATCCGTGGATCGATTGGGAGGTCTGGTATCGGCATGGAAGTGTCTAAGTCCAGTTCCTTGGCCATGGGGAAGGTAAGACATGTTATGAGTAGTTAGTTACCTTCCTTAGCATGTATAGAACCAAGAAATGTCAGTGTTTTAGTGAAATTTTGATTAGTACAGCTTCCGCATCTAGACTTACTAAATGGTCAGGGAATAGTTTAGCACAGCATAATGTGACGATCAGCCTTACAGCCTAGTGGTAGAAGGCGGGTCGTTACAAATGAATAGCTCACACTTCCAAGTTTTAACTTACAAGTACGACAAAACCCTATTTTTAAAGTTGTAACTTAGAGATGAAACTCAATTTATAACCCTGTTTATTATTTAGGAGAATTATTCAACTATACAATTCTCACATCAGGAATAACATTTGGGCCTAATATGGTCTCATACCAAGCCCACTGGTGGGCCTGATATTATTCCATATCAGGCCCACGTTCTGGCTGAAATGTATCATAATATTAGATCAGCTCTGGAGAAATTTAAATCAACAATAGACGACATCGTTGGAGTCCTTGATGCATGAGAAAGCCACAGAAATTTATTTGGATGCAATCTGATCTCTCTAGATCCATTAGTGGATTTTGACTGAAACCCACTGATGGACTTGGGGTAGTCAAATTTCATGAAAATATCAATCAATGAGAAGGGTTGAGCGAGTAGAAGGTAGATATGGTGTCAAACCTAGGTTCTAACCACTGTCAATGAAGTTATTGTGTCGTGCCATTTGGAACGGACAGTGCTCTTGCTGGAATTCAATGAAGTACTCGCACTTTCAAGTTTTAACTTACAAGCACAACAAAACCATATTTTTAAAGTCGTAACTTAGAGTTAAAACTCAATTTATAACCCTATTTATTATTCAGGAGAATTATTCAACTATACAATTCTCATATCAGGAATAACCTTTGGGCATGATATTATTTCATATCAGGCCCACGTTCTGGCTGAAATGTATCATAAGATTAGATCAGCTCCGGAGTGATCTAAATCAATGATAGACCACACCATTGGAGAAAGCCACAGAAATTTATTTGGGCGCAATTTGACCTCTCTAGGTCCATTAGTGGGTTTTAACCAAAACCTATTGATGGACTTAGGGTATTTTGATTTCATCAAAATATCAATCAATGAGAAGGGTTGAGCGAGTAGAAGGTAGATATAATGTCAAATCTAGATTATAAACACTGTTAATGAAGTTATTGTGTCATACCATTTGGCACGGAACAGTGCACTTGCTAGAATTCAATGAACAACTCACACTTTTGAGTTTTAACTTACTAGCATGACAAAACCCTATTTTTAAAGTCGTAACTTAGACTTGAAACTCAATTTATAACCCTATTTATTATTCAGAAAATTATTCAACTATACAATTCTCACATCAGGAATAATCGTGGGTCTGATATTTTCCCATATCGGTACCACGTTGGACCTGATTTGGTAGCCTATCAGGCCTACTGTGCACCTGACATGTTCTAGCTGAAACTTATCATAATTTAGTCATAACTTATACATGAAACCCAATTTACAAGCACCCACTTTGAAATATCGAGACAATTGTAGCTTTATATTCCCTACCAAACTCTTTTTTATACTACACTGGATGTAATACATAAGAACATGGTCCAAGTAACACCCTATACAAAAATGTAGATTTACATTTCGACACTGGATGTACTACATGCAATACATACAAAGATGATGAAAGTAATACCATTTTAGAAAATTGTAGCTTTACATTCCATACCCAATACTTTTTCTTATAATAACGAATAATTAATATGATTTTATGCAGAACCTGTCCCTTAAGATTGATGCTAGTACATCAATTATAATTTTTTTATGTCTCCTTGTTTGAAGTTCGTCTCTAAATCATATAACAAACATCGAATGTATTGCATCACAAAGAAGCTACAATCAACATTGTAAATAACATCAGCAATTTAATCTTTAATATTTAATATACAATTGTTATATTCATACTTTTTCTCATTTACTTACCTGACTTCTTGTTGTGGACATTCTATTGTGAGACGGACTTATTTGTCCAATGGATAATGACTTTCTAAATATGGATGAACAGCAGCAAGTTGTTCATCAGTATATTATTTTACCTCTAATACCTATAAGGATGAACAAACAATTTATCAAATAAACATCAACTATAAATTTTAATTTATACTGCAATACTAACATACACATAAATATTGGATGCTCACCACTGATTCAAACTCATATTTTGATTTAGAGCTACTTAAAAGAGAATTATAATGATTGAAAGGCATTGCTTTGGTGTCCACTGCCATCAAGTGCAAGTGTGCACAATCAGTGGGCAAAGGTATAAAATTATACCTAGCCCTTTCATCTTCAATATCTGTCTTTATCACATGTTGTTGGATGTCAAACTTCATTGCGGACTTTTTTTTGCCAACTACAAATATGTAAAAGGATATTTACTTAAGAAAATAATAAAATATCATAATATATTATATATTATCGAATCATTTAAATTCTTTACAGTGAAAATGGTGGAACAATATATAGACTTGTTATATGACCTACCAGACGAGGATGCCTCCCTAAACAAAATTTTACAATAGGTTTCAATTAACTCCCCTTTTTAAATACCTCTCCATTCGCACCAGATAAGAAGGAAACCACAGTTAAACCAAATGGTGGTTCCTCCCAAATAAAATTAGTTATGCACCTACAAAGTAAATCAATTATTTTAATAAATTAAGGAATGAACCAGATAATTTTCATAACTTTTCACTGAATTAAATAAACTATGTATTTCATAATTCATACTACCATACTTTAGGTTTTCCAATTATTTTAACAGATAGGTCATATCTTTGTCTTGTTTTTTCTTTTTGAAGTATTAAATTGCTTCTTCACATACTATGAACATAAACATTAAACACATTTAATTAATAGTTTAAATATAACATCTAAAACTAATTACTATGTATACACACAATTACGACAATGGCTTGTTTTTTCATTTTGTTGAGTTGTACAATCCTAAGTGCATCCTTTTCCGCCTCTTCTTTAGAATTGCCTTCCGACATTGAGATAATCTCTGTTTCTTCTTCCATATTATCCCCATCAAGTTTTCCTTTTCGCTTGTTCATAACATCTTTAGCTTCACCTTCTTTTACAATTTTTTTCAGACTCTTCTACTGCCATGATGTTCTCGATAGGCTTGCATATTTGTATTGCTCCGCTTCCTCTTAGGTAAAAGTTTTTGCCACAATGGACTATCACTTGGAGTATCCCTATAATTATATCGACTATGGTCACGTACTCTCCTACTCCTTGTTCCAGAAGCATCTGGGTCTTATGGATCGCCTACATGCTCGCTTGATTGAATTTGCATGCCTTTATTTTCTATTATTTCGATTAATTCTTTCACCCTTTCATTCAGATGCATGTTCTCCAATGTTAGCTCCCTGATTTTGTTTGCTTGAACGATGCATTTACGACATTCCTTAATACCTTGCCATCTAGGTTCAGTGTCATCTAATTGTGGTGTCTCCATTTGATGTGGAATATCATAAGCCAAATCAAGGTTCTCATCTATTTTTTTTTTTTAAAATTTGGTAGGGGTTAATTTAATCATAACCTGTACAATTATAAAAACAAATGTAATAAATTGTACATGTATAAAAATAGATGTAGTAAACAAATTGAATAGATGATAGTCTTCAATATTTACCTCTTCAGGTGATACTCGATCTAACAAGGTCCTCACCTTACTAATATGTGGAGGAATATTCCTCCACTTGTTTATTCGTACTCCTTCTATATTGTATGGTTTTTGGATTGAAACATGCTCCAAAAATCATGTCTGATTTATCATAATAAGTGTTACATAATCATAAATATCTATAAAATATTATCAAATTTAATATTAAAAAAAAAAGACTCACAGGCAAAAGCCCAGCAAATCCCTTTTGGTAAGAGTGTGTGGTGGTCTTGGGGTCGGGTCATATGTCTGAGTTGATGAAAATAAATCCCCAATCGTAACTAATTCTGGAGCCATAAATTAATGAATGACTTCAACCCAGTTGAATCTACCAAGATTCTCAAAATCATCTACTATATCTATAAGACCTACAAGAAGTTTATACGTACTAGAAGAAAATAAGACACAAACAAATATATACAAAATGTAGAATTTGTAAAATAATAAACCATCAGCATGTACTTCAACTCTATTGGAATAACATTTCATCAACTTCTCAATTCTTGATCTGGTTATGGGTTTGTTATTTGAGAAGTGAGTAAGAAAGAGGTCACCCGATGCTCGATTTGAATTTATAGGAACCGAAGCACCTCGATATGCAATTCCAAGCAATAAAGATATGTCTCTTCGTGTAAATGCAATAGGTATACCTAAAAATCACAAATTAATAGTTATATTGTAAGATAATATTTTCCATACCTAAATGAAAAAAATAAAACATTAAATTTCTAAAACTATTTGGTGCTTAAGATTAAAAAATGAGAGTTGTACCTGAGAATCTAAAGGTTTGAGATGTTAAATCCAAATTTTGAAATATATTGACCACTATACCATGGATATGCTGGATTTCTTGTATGTCCAAGAAAACACAAAAAGGGAGATTGTTTGATTATCGCTATGTGTCGATAATGTAAAATAACGGATCCATTATGCCTTCCTTTGATTATGGATGGTAAAAAAAAAACTGTTAAAGTGACCTAACACACTGTTCTAATGTAGTTTCTAGCCAAAATCAACTACAACCTATAATTTTTACAAATATAATTTATTAACAGTAAAATTAAAACTGGTGGAGTATTTTCCAAATCGAGATGCATATTGTTCTGGAGGGCCTAATGTGGGATCATATCAGGCCCACGTCGGGCCTGATATGAGAACATATCAAACGCATGTTGGGCCTGAAATGAGCTTATATTAGGCCCACGTTGGCCCTGATATTTTACCATATCAAGCCCAACGTGATGATCTCATATTAGTCGCTTTCTAGATATATCGTATGGTTTCTGGATATATCCTATGAGTTTTTATGGTGAACAAGTTCATGATACTTACCTTTGCTACCGCAGCTTCTTGCTTCATTATGAAAGGAGAGTATTTACGACGAACAAAACCCTAAACACATGAATGGACAGACCTTTGTGTGGATTTCATCGGAGACCCTAAACGTCTATCACCTTAGATGTGTGGATTTTGTCGGAAAGCCTTGACGTCGCCTTAGAGGGACACACTGTGTGGATTCCATCGGAAACCTTGTACGCCGGGACACACGAAGCCAAGGTTTTAATGGGGGACAATGACCATAGATTTTCACGAGATAAGAAAGAGGGGAATGAGTATCGTTTGGATCCAAACTATTTTATTAATTTTAAATTTAAAAATAAATAAATGTGGCTCGGATGCATTGGAAAACGACGTCTAGAAGGGAGGGGATTTAGGAGGTTGGCGGGAGGAGTAGGAATGAAATAATATTATTTTTAATATGTTTTGGTAATTGTAAAATTAGGATATTTGTTTTGGTAAAAAAAAAAAAAAAAAATCTGAGGCTCCCTTCGGTAAAAAGTCATTTTAAAAATCATTAAAAAAAGTATTTTATTATATTTTTCATTTCAAAAATATATTATTATAATATTATTATAGCATAGTAGTTAAGGGCTCATAATGTTAAACACTTTGTAAAATTAATTATTATGGATCGTTGAGATGTCAGTACTTTGACAGGTGAACCGTCAAACCAAATGTCGTTGGGACAGGAGTATTTAAAATTTTATTAATTTAATAAAAATTAATTGAAATTTACGGTATTAAAATACAGTAATGTTTTCCGAATAAAACACTGTTGACAGCGCTTTAAACAGATCACCTTGTCCGCCATCTTTGATCCTTCTAATCCTTATCACAATTTGTATAGTAGATCATTATCGAAATCCTATTAAAATTAAAATTGACTACAACCTCTTTTAATTTAGCTTCTCATCTAAATTATAATTTTAGTTTAAACAAAATGGCTAAAAGTCACTAGTTGTGGTCTTGTGGATGGGTCGTCCTCTATTTGATATCATACAGTTCATCCATAACCAACAATCTTCAGCCACCTGGTTCAATCCAAAACTATAACCTATATTGAAATGTGAATCCAAGAAAAATCTTAATTAATTTTAATCAAATTCTGATCATAATTTAATATGTAAATTATGAAATAGATCTATAAGAGATCAATTATGACAAAAGGCGAATATGTTCGTCCCCAGTGTCCCCGTCAACTCGTCTCAGGGTCAACACGGAGAAGGTAAATCACGGACGACTACTAAACTTTAGAATAGTGACTACCTTGATCCAAAAGAGATCAAGGACTATAGGACAGAGGATGTGAACTCGTTTGACAGCTAATTAAGGAATTTTGGGGATAAAACAAAGAGGTACTCGCTCTCATATATTTTTTTTTTTCAAAAAACAAGAGTGTATTATTGTATTGTCTTTTTAAAATTCTAATGAATAATAAGATCAGCTAGTAATTTAAAATTTTTATAAATACTATATTATTATTTGGATCATCCAAATAAAAATGAGACAATTATTTATATTTTAATTTGTGTCGATTTTTATTATAATAAAATAAATATAGGAAAATAATTATTTTATTAAAGTTTAAATTTAAGTGGTTAAAATTGATCTGTTATATATATATTTTTTAATAATTATATAATATTGTGTAGTTTCCCAAACAATTTAAGCAACTTTCATTAAATTATAAATATTTAATCTCTATTTTTGTGTGAAATAAAAAATAAGAACGTGATTAAAATAATAATATTTAACTTTGGTTTCTATTATAAAAATGTCTTGTGCTCCTAGAATTTTCATTAATTTCATTTCACATCAATGAGGTAATTTTTCTTTTTGGCGTTAAGATTAATTTTTTAAGAAAATGGATTAAAAGTGGAAACTACAAGTTATATAGTCGTAAACATAAAATTATGATTAGATTATCAAATAATGTTGAAGTTCTAAAAAGTTAAATAATTTTAATTAAATTAAAAAAATAAGTTGAAATTAATTTAGGTTAATATTAGAATGATTTAATTAAAATTAAAAAAATTAATGAAACTATTATTATTATTATTATTATTATTATTATTATTATTATTATTATTATTATTATTATTGATGCCCAAAATCCGAGGAGATGACAACCTGATGATGAAGCTCACAGCTTGACTCGATGAAGACTCCATGAGGATCTGCCGTCCTCCAGGAGACTCCGCACGCTCCTTGAAATCAAAGGAGAACGTCAGTGCCGAACCAGGAAGGAGTTCACGACATTAGCCCTCCGACGTGTTGGAGTAATCTAGTGACCCTAGGTTTTGATGTTTGGACAAAGGTTTAAATTAGGTTTATTGTTGTATTTAATATGCATTGTGAGTGTGCAGGATACAGGTACAACAAGGAAAGTCCAAGTGTTATCTTGGCATAGGAGGAAAGTCCAAGGATAAATCTTGGTGGTGTAAGTCCAAGTATATAGTCTTGCCAACGTAAGTCCAAGTGTGACTTGGCAATTAATGAAGTCCCGGAGGCGCAAGCTCTTTGCAAAGGAAGACCCGACAACAATGACAAGACCGATGGAAGCTCCAGAAGGTAAGACGTGTAGGATGAAAAGGCATCCGAGGGACGCAAGGCTGATGGAGGAGACTAGAAGGTTAGGTCTAGGTTGGTCAGGCGAGAACGAGTACTCGGGGTAAAATTCCAATGTGTATTGTAGCAGTATTGTAGCGTTACTATAGCATACTGTAGTGTTACTATAGCAGTTGACTGATATTTTCATCAGTTAACTAGTAGTCGACCGTTGGCTTGTAACAATCGAATTTTACTTAGGACCAGTCAACTGGTGGTTGTACCAATTGACTGGTGGCGGAAGACATAGCTAGGTGTTTCCTCACGAACTCTATTTAATAGAGCTCAGGGTGCTTGGCCAAGGTTGACGAAATAGAGGTGGTTAACTCCTATTAGTAGTCTTCCAAAGCCTTCAAGCTCTTCTTGTGATCTAAGAGTTTTTGGATCAAGGTTGTTGTGAGATTTCTCCACCGAGAAGGAGGTTTGAGCTAACCGGAGGTTTCCGGGGAGTCATCCACCGACAGATCGGGATCGTCCACCTTACGGACAGCCGTGGAGTAGGAGCTTTATCTCCGAATGACATTAAATCAATGTGTTAGGTTTGCTTTCTCTGTTGGATCGAGAAGCGCTAGAGGGGGAGATGAATAGCGCTCGTGGCTTTCACTCGTTTCGAATTCGTAAAGCGATAAAGAATTAAGCAGCGGAAATAATGAAAACAAACGCAAACACAAGTAGTTACTTGGTTCGGAGTCTGTGGCGCTCCTACTCCAAGGCCCGCGATCGTTGATCGCTTCCGGTGGGCAACAACTATAATTTTGTCAAAGTTTTTACAAAATGAAGTACAACAATAAAAAACAACTAAATATACCAACGACAATGAAAATCGAAGATTCTGAGCTCCAGATCGTCGGCGTCAAGTCATAGTTTCGTCGGGTCACTTTTGAGCAGCTTGTTTCACGAAGAAGGCTTAGAAGATGATTGTGAATTGATTGAATAAACCTGCTGCTCGAAACCTCCTTTTATACACTGCTGGAGGCGCCTCCAATCCTTGGTCCAAGGCGCCTCTAGCTCCATCCGAGGTGCCTCCAGCTTTTCTTCGCAGCCAACTTCTGCTTTGCACCCGAGGCACCTCCAAGCTCCATGGAGGCGCCTCGCACACTATTCATCCGAGGCTTAGCTTGTTCCTTTTGTACCTGCAAGATATGTTAGTCCCAAAACAACAACATACCCTGCAAGACAATGTTAGCACATAAATAACAGTATGAATATGAAAGTTTGACAGTCTCCGGACTGTCCGATTCTGACTTTGGATTTCCTATCGGAAACCCTAGGTCGAACCGACGCCTACTGTTCTCTCTTCCGGAGAACGCACCATCACCTACTCCCCTCAGGAGAGATTACCTGTTGTCAATCCGATCCTCCAGACCGACTGGACTTTTCGCCCAGGGTTACCACCCCCTAGGACCTAAGGTTACCCTCCCCTAGGATTTTCCTCCACCTAGGGTTACCAACCCCTAGAACTTAAGGTTACCGCCCCTTAGGATTTTTCTCCACCTAAGGTTACCACCCCCTAGGACTTAGGGTTACCACTCCCTAGGATTTTTCTACCTTACCTAACCGCAGCTAGAACTTTCCTGAAATCTTATTTAAGCACGTTAGATAACAAGGAATCTTAACTTTGAATCCCTTTTGCCATTATCAAAACTAAGGTTCGATCATCGGATGCTTCTCGCACCAACATTCTCTTGCTAGTATTTGTTTTTTGTATTCCGCTGTGCATACTAACCATTGTAGGAAGCAAACGTTGGGTGAGCCGCTATTCACCCCCCCCCCCCCTTTCTAGCGGACGTCAAGGTCCCAACAAATGGTATCAGAGCTAGATGAGCTCTTGCTGGACTAATCGCCAAGAGAGTGGTTAGAGGAAGAAGATGGAGTCGGAGGGACCTCTCGATGAGACATGTGAATCCCACCTCCATACGAGCGCGAGGACTTTGACTATTGGAGGAAGCGCATGGAGATGTGGTTCCAAATGAATTGGAACCAATGGATTGTGTTGGACGAAAAATTTAAAGCTCCAACGGATAAAAAGGGAAAGCATTTCTGACCTTGATATTGGATCGAGGAGCAAAGAGAGCAATCGGAAATAGACAAGAAGGTAACTAGAATTTTAATTAATTTGTTACCTCCTAATGCGGTATTGAATGTAGGTGAGTACGAGAATGTAAGTGACCTTTGGAAAAAGGTAATTGCTCTTCATGAGTGTCCTACACAAATCCAAGAAGAGGAGGAGCCCAAGGAGAAGGACTCATTGGTCCAAGAAGATAAGGACCAATTGGATGTTGACACGAGTTCAACATCTGAGGAGGAGAAGGAAGATGAGGAGATATCATCCACATCTTCAAGGGAGGAAGAAGTGGAATCATCCACATCTTCAAGTGAAGAATAAGAAGGGCAATCCAAGGGTGAGGAGGTCTTGGAATCTCAACCCTCAATCTCAACTACCAAGAAGAGTGAGAAGAGTCACATCAAATGCTTTGAGTGTGGTAAGATGTGACACTACAAGAGTAGGTGTCCTTCGCTTAACAAGGTAAAGTAGGTAAACTCTAAACTCACTAAAGTTAATTTATAAACTAATATGAGTTACAGGAAGAAGAAGGAGAAGAAGTGTATTAGATGCTTCACGTGTGGTGAGTATGGTCACTATCATACAAAGTGCCCAAGGAAAAGAGAGCTCATGAAATTGGCGCACTTGAAGAAGTGGGAGAAGAAGAGAGCTTCAAGGGTAAGGGAGATAAACCCTAACTTGAATTCAAGTTCAAATTCAAATTCCTCCATGCATGTTAGAAATAATATGAATTATTTTCCCGTTCATATTTATGGTTTTAGATATAATAGGGTTAATGTAGGTGATAACCCTAGGAAATCATTTTCAAATGATAGATCTAAAAAGAAACAACCTACCTTGCCCAAGGAGAAGAAGATGGTTGAAAACCTAGGCATTAATCCCAAGAAGGGGAGACATATGCCTAGGAAGATGGGTAGGTCTAGGGATGTCCAAGGTAGACATGTTGACTCTAGGGTTAGAACCTTAGAGTTGGAAAATCAAGTTTTGAAGACAAAGCTTGAGGAAATTGAAAAAGTCCTAGAGAGGTTCATAATTAGACCTAAAGGACTTGACATGTATTTGGGTGGTCAAAGACCCAAAAATATCAAATTGGGTCCCTCCAAGACCAAAAGGCGGTCAAGTGCTAAGGTGGCATATGACATTGGTAAGGGAGGTGTGAATAAGGACAAGGGGAGTCATCCAAAGCCAATAAGAAGGAATATGCTAGAGTGTCATATAATCATGGCAAGGATGAGGTGTCCAAGGTTAAGGACAAAAAGAAATTAACCAAACAAAAGATGTCTAAGGTTAAGAAAGTGAGCTTTGTAGGCCAAGTGTCACCCGAGGTGCACCGAAGTGACCTAGCCATAGTGGATGAGTCACCTAGGGAGACGGCTAAGACTAAGAGCTCTAGGGGGAGCTCAAAGAGTGTTTGGGACATATGGAAAATGGATCTCAAATGAACCAATATGTGCAAAAGTGATTTGAAGACGGATTTGAGTCTCAAATTCAAGATATTGACACGATTGGGTTGAGTTTCATGCAAGGAAATATGAATTGAGTTCATATTGCATGAAAATTGGTTTTAGATGTATGGATGTCATATAAAACAATGATAGGGATGTATTATGATTTAGTATGAACAGAAATATCAAGAGGAAGTTAAAACTAGGACTTTAAGTCAAAGTTCAATTGAACCATTTAGATAATTTTAATTTTGTATTAATCTTGGAATTTATAATAAATATATTTATATATATATTTTTTCCAAGTAGACAAGGTTCAAATAGATCTCTCCACAAAATTTGAGAATTTTTGGAGGTCTTTGAAATTTCTGGTGTATTTCTGAAGTTGGGTCAAAAAAGTTGATTTTTACTGAAATAGTATACCAGTTGATTGGTACAGTTAACAGTTGACTGATAACAGTATTTTTGAGCACAGAATGTTTGTTTGAGCTCATTTTGACAAGGACAACCAACTGGGGCTTATACAAGTCGACTGGTAACACTGTTCATGAGCACAGAATATCTCTGTAAGCTCGTTTTGATGATGACAGTCGACTGGAACTTATGGCAATCGACTGATACAATCTGAAAATATTTTTCAGCATTAGAAAATGACCAAAAGAGTAGTGAACACGTATGTAATCTTATGGGAAATTAATACATGATGTTTGTGGTCATTGGAGGTCAAAGAGTCTAATAATTGGGATATTGTTGGAGCTCTTTTTGATGTATGGTAAAGGGGGGGAAGTTTAGGTTTAAGTGAGAAACTTACACACCTTTGTAAGAAATCCTAGCTCAAGGGGGAGCTTAAGTGAATGGGGAGCAATTGCTCATTTATTTGCAAAGGGGGAGAAGTTTACCTTTGCGGGAGAGCTTAGGTGAAAGGGGAGCAGGTTCCATGATTTATGCATGTGTAGATTGCATTTTTATTTGTATTGTTATTGCATTTATGTTTCCCTAACTTAAACAGATTACCAAACATCAAAAAGGGGGAGATTGTTGGAGCAATCTAGTAACCATAGTTTTTTATGTTTGGGCAAAGGTTTAAGTTAGGTTTATTGTTGTACTTGATATGCATTGTGAGTGTGCAGGATATAGGTACAACAATGAAAGTCCAAGTGTGATCTTGGCGAAGGAGGAAAGTCCAAGGATGAGTCTTGGAGTTGTAAGTCCAAGCATATAGTCTTGGCAACGTAAGTCCAAGTGTGACTTGGCAATTGATGAAGTCCCGAAGGCGCGACCTCTTGGCAAAGGAAGACCCGACAACAATGACAAGGTCGATGGAAGCTCCAGAAGGCAAGATGTGAAGGATGAGAAGGCATCCGAGGGACGCAACGCTGATGGAGGAGGATAAAAGGCTAGGTCTAAGTTGGTCAAGTGAGGACGAGTGCTGAGTGAATGTACTCGGGGTAAAATTCCAGTGTGTACTATAGCAGTACCGTATCGTTACAGCAGCATTACTGTAGCAGTCGATTGGTGTTTTCATTAGTCGACTGGTAGCTGACTGTTGACTTGTAATAGTCGAATTTTATTTAGGAACAATCGACTGGTGGTTGTACCAGTCGACTGGTGGTTATACTAGTCGACTGGTGGCAAAAAATACAACTAGGTGTTTCCTCCCGAGCTCTATTTAATAAAGCTCAGGGTGCTTGGCCAAGGTTGATGAAATAGAGGTGGTTAACCCCTATTAGTAGTCTTCAAAAGCCTCCAAACTCTTCTTGTGATATAAGAGTGTTTGGATCAAGGTTGTGGTGAGGTTTTCCACCAAGAAGGAGGTTTGAGCTAGCCGAAAGTTTCCGGGGAGTCATCCACCGATGGATCGGGATCATCCACCTTACGGATAGCCGTGGAACATGAGCTTTATCTCCGAACCACATTAAATCAACGTCTTAGGTTTGCTTTCTCTTGTTAGTATTTGTTTTTGTATTCCGCTGTGCATACTAACTATTGTAGGAAGCAAACGTTGGGTGAGTCGCTATTCACCCCCCTCTATTGGACGTTAAGGTCCCAACACGACGCTCAAGTCAGTTTCCGACGGAGAATAGTAAAAATGTTGTAGTTGGAGCGTGAGAGTGTAAGATGTTGCGCCTACCTCCGCGGCAAAGGAACCACCCCCCCCCCCTTTATAAGGGTCCTGTAGCGTTTGTGCACGCATCTCAAAGTACGGGCACATTTTCCCATATGTTCTATCAAAAGATAACTCTAAAAAGTATCTCTGACACTATTCCTTAAGCATGCCAACTATCCTTTGACACGACAGTTGGAAGCTTCTAAAGTACTTTCTGTCAGCTGTCAGCGGCTCTAACTCCCAAAATAAATGTGCGAGGAGGCTCATGGGGGCCGAGCAGGTCTAACCTGCGCTAGCCCGATTTTACTTCCTCCGCTCGGCTTATCCTCAATCCGCTCGGACGCACATCTGCTTGGCCACATGTTGGCTCATTTGCTCGCTCGGCCATACATTGGATTGTTGTCCGTTCGGGCACACGCTGGACATTGTCTACTCGGCCACACGCTGGTTGTTGTCCGCTCAACGCCACGCTGGTCGTTGTCCACTCAGCTGCACGCTGGCTGTTGTCCACTTGGCCACATGTTGGACGTTGTCCGCTCGGCCACACGCTGGTCGTTGTCCGCTCAGCTATGCACTGGACCGTGCCCTCCACGCCATCCGGTCCTCATGACTTTGAACTCCCTTGGGTGGGACCCACTATCATCTACGGATCACAAGCCTCCCTCTCAAGTCTAGTCGAAGGAAGTTGCAAGTCTGACTGACTAGACCAGTAGTCCGCTCCGCTATCCACCTCACCTATTTTGAATCCGCCGCTCAGCCTATCCGGTTTGTGTTGCTCGGCCACAGGACACCCTCTGAATCCGCTCGAGAGAACTACATCCGACACTTGATTTATAGCGGCTCCCTGCCTTTCCTCATCGTATGAGAAAGCACTCGGACGCTTATAGTTGTCATTTGGTTGTCGAGGTGAAGGTATGGGTATGGACATCCTGTTCAGTTATGGAAAGGAAGAAACTCTGCTCAGGGCGCTCGCAGCCGACACTTAGCGACTTTCGCCCTTATCCTCTGCCTTTGGACGCCTTTTGGTTATTGCTGGCGTCATCTTGATGTCTTGAAGATTGTGCAAACTTTGATCATTAAAGCCGAGCATGCCTTCCACACCTCTCCAGTAAACCTCATTAATTGTCCCCTGTAACAATGCACCACGTGTCCCATGTTTGCCACCGCACGTTTGATGTGACTGGCTTATCTTCTTCGATTGACGAGACCTCAACCACTTCAAATTCCACGGCTAGATAGGGTGCTCGTTTTCCGCAACCCTTGATTGGACGGTTGCGAATGCTGTGCCGCAGGGTTTTTAAACCTGGGCGTTTCTCGCTGTCTCCTTCCTCGTGTAACCCCTTCGCTCTCGTCTCCTTTCCGCGTCTTCTTCTTCATTTTCTTCTTTGCACACTTCACCGGCGACTCCTTTCAGTAAACTTCCTTCCTCATCGCTTTCTCCTTTCTCATTCCTTCTACTCTGTTGCTCCTTTCATGGTGGAACCCTCTGGACCTCTTTTGGCCATCATCGGCCTTTGGTACACTTCCACTGCCTCCAATTTCAACAGTGACAAACTTGACCAAGTGCGCATATCGTTTCACATCCCTGATTCTCACCAAATAGTCATCCCCTCTGCTTACACCCATCCCCATACACAGCCAGATGACGTGGTTACCTTTTTTAAAGACCAACTCATGGCCGACCTAAGCTTCCCCATCCATCCTTTTTTCTCGGACGTTTGTAGATATTTTTGAATTCCCTTACAACAGTTAGTCCCGAACTCCTTTAGGGTCCTGTGTGGGGTTATAATCTTGCTCCGTGTGTACAGAATTCCCTTTCTGCCTCGCATCTTTCATTATTTCTTCTACCCCCAAGCTTTCCGAGATGGGCACCTATCTATTTCAAGCTCGGATCAGCTTCGACAGAATGCCTTCCTCCATAAAGCACTTGAAAGAGCATTTCTTTTTCGTGCGCCTTCCCGACTGGCCACCTTACCCGATCGCTTGGCAAACTGACTTGCCCAAATCTCCTCCATTCGGACGATACTGAGCCACTTTTGACTTCCACCAAGTAGTCGTGATACTGGTCAATCAGAGATATCATATCCGCAGGCTGCTTCAGGAGGGAGTCCTATATGTGTTCGGACTAAGTTCCATATGAATGCAACCCTTTGCTCCTTTAGGTAAACTGCTCTTTTTCTTCATGCTTTTGATTCTAGCTGATTGCCATCCCTTTTTCTGCAATTAACATTATGAACCGAGCACGATTGCGCGATAAGTGTGCCCTTGCGGATGAGGAGATAAATGCTAAGGTCGTGACCGAGCTAGAGAGTCGAGACATTTTTCCGGTCGACCCCTCAGAAGTTACAGGCGAAGTTGAGGGTAGCCGAGCACCACCAACGATGTCGCGACAGCCACCGCCGAGCTTCCACCATGGTGTCGATCATTGTGGCCTCCGAGTTGGCTGCTCCATCCTCTGATTAACCCCTCGTCACGCACTGCAAACGACACTGCCTAAAAGCAATGGTCGCTCCTCTGCCGACCGTTGGCCCTTCTGTGAGGCCTCCGTCCAAACGGGGAGAGAGCTCCTCCTCCGTCGTTCCCGCTGTCCACGCCACTCGATAAACTATGGCTCCCTCTCCAAATCAGACGCCTTCTTTGTTTGAGATCCCACTCGACACTATTCATGCCCAGCCTTTGGCCTCTTTCCCTCCGAGCGGCCGCAAGGGCTCGGTGTCCACCATCCGGCCACTTCCTCGGTCCCAAGTGGGAGCCAACACTACCTTAGCCCCTTCAAATCGGAGCGGGTGCAGTGGTCTCACTGCCATTATAAGGCTGCCGACGGACACATGGTGGGACCCATCCTTCGCTGAACCTCGTTCTCCTAGCCACAAGATTAATATCCAAGGTCCCCTGGCTCAAGCCTAGGCGGACGCTAAAGGTTAAGCAGCCACCCTCCCTCCCGGTCAACTTGCTGATAGTTTCACCCAAAGGGCGACCGAAGTAAGTGTCTCACCGTCCCTTCTGTCTTCTTTCTTGTTTTTTGCTGACTCTAAAAGCAGTCCAGAGGATCCATGCTCGATCTCCACCCCCCAAGGTCTTGAGAACTGAAGCTAATCTCTGGCCCTTGAGTCTTCTCCTTGCTACATTTCCAAACGTCGAGCGTGCAACTTTCGACCCCTGTTTGAATGTCCATCGGTTGGACCCCCTGCTATCATCCCGATGTCACCCCGAGTGATGTTATTTCTATTTTCCTGCTCCCCCGCAGAGATACGCGATCCCTGTTTGAATCTCCATCGATTGGAGAGCTGCTTAGGCTTCCTCCACATTGATATACTTTGTTACTCACCCGAGCAGCTCATCGAAATTCTTCGGTGGTTCCATGATGAGCGATCGAAAGAATTCCCCCTCCATGAGTCCTTGGGAGAAGACGCTCTATAGAACTTCCTGGGTGGCCGTCGGGAACTCCAAGGCCACTTGGTTGAACCTCTTAATATAAGTCCTGAGTAGCTTCTTGGACCCTTTCTTGACCGTGAATAAATTCTTCTGTCTTTTGGTAACGACGGCTGCTAACAAAGTGTTGAATGAATGTCACTCGGAAGTCTCTGAAGCCATGTATGGAGTCGATCAGCAGTCGCTGGAACCACCTCTGCGCTGATCCTGAGAGAGTGGTAAGGAAGACTCTACATTTGACTCCGTCCGAGTATTGGTGAAGGGTGGACATAGTGTCAAATTCAAGCAGATGATCTTCCGGGTCAGTTGACCCATTGTACTTTCTAATCATCAGCGGCCTCAAGTTGGACGACAACTCGTCCTCATTAATGACCCTATAAAACTGATGGTTGACCCATTCAGAGGAGTCATCGAGTCGTGGGGCTTTGCCCTTTCGATTATCCCAAACAACCATCTCTTCCGAAGATGATCCTTGTGCCCGTTCGGCGCATCCTTGCTCCTCTTGTGGAGTACAAAACAATACCTGATGATAGGGGATCAACGCATTGGGCGCCTCCTGTTGGTTGGTTGAATGCCCGCTGATCTGGTAGATTGTTAGTTTAGGACCCATGATCGGCCTGCTGACCGGGTACCGATGCTGCTGGGTCATTGGGTGCTCGGCCGCCGAGTGCCCCTTCTTGTTGCTGTTGATGTAGTTTTGCCACGCGGGCTTGTATCAAGGCCTCCAAATCCTCTTGATTGAGTGTCACATTTGTGAGTCGTCCAACATCCTCCATCTTCATGTTTTGGATGCAGACTGCGTTCCCACAAACGACACCAAGCTGATCCTATCCAAAATCTAAGGAGATGATGACCTGATGACAAAGCTCACAGTTTGACTCGATGAAGACTCTATGGGGATCTGTCGTCCGCTAGGAGACTCCGCACGCTCTGTGAAATCAAAGGGGAAAGTTAGTGCTGAGCCAGGAAGGTGTTCTCGGCGTTGGCTCTCGGACGCTTAAGTCAGTCTCCGACAGAGAATAGTAAAAATGTTGTAGTTGGAGCATGAGAGTATAAGATGTTGCGCGTACC
Organism: Zingiber officinale; assembly: GCF_018446385.1. Taxonomy (NCBI): domain Eukaryota; kingdom Viridiplantae; phylum Streptophyta; class Magnoliopsida; order Zingiberales; family Zingiberaceae; genus Zingiber; species Zingiber officinale. The sequence continues at coordinate 130,358,073 of NC_056002.1, read as the reverse complement.
TCTACGACGAAGGAACCCCCCCCCCCCCGATAAGGGTCCTGTAGTGTCTGTGTTAGATCCCGTGGTTCTTTTGATGTGATCAACCAAGTTATGTTAGGTCATGTTTGTTATTTAATCCCTGTGTCTAAGGGTGCAAGAATTTAAGAGTGCAGGAAGTCGAGCGGAAGACGTAGCTAGCGAGAATGATGGCATGGGAAGAGAGCCGACGAGCTCGGTGCGTCCAAAGGATGAAAGAGCTGCGGAAGAGTACACCGGTGGATGAGAAGAACATGCGTGATGTTCGAGGGACGAGAAGCCGGGTCGGAAGTCTACTCAAGGAGAAGGCTGGAAATTGAGTTCGGGTGAGCCCTATTTCAGTTGGCTAATCACCCAAGCAATCGGAGCTTCGGAAGAAGAAAAAGAGTCAAAAGGAGCTGGAAAAGCAAGCTTAAGGTGCCCTCAACGAAGTGTTGAAGGCGCCTGCGCTGCCTACAGGCTTGAGGGCGCCCTCATTGCCTTGAGGTCGCCCTCCACCTTGTCTAGGGCACCCTCGACCCAGTCTAGATGACTGTTTCGAGTTCGGATAAAGTTTTATCCGATGCCTTAGTTGGAGGCGCCCTCAACCTCGTTGAAGGCGCCCTCAATACTCGAGATAGACTTTCCAGAAGCTATATAAAGGCCCTTGGAGCTAGGATTAACCATTCAACTCTGTATTCAGTTCCTAACAACTTCTGAACATTCTTAGTGTGTAAAAAGGCTTCTCCGCCTATAGTGAAGGAGACATTCTAGTGGAGCTGTTCGACTGCCTTGGATTAACAACCACCTAGGTTATAACCAAATTAAATTTCCCATTTCTTCTTTATTCCTATTATTTTATTTTATTGTTGCTATTTTTTGAGTTGAAAGAACGAGGAGGGTTTTTTTTTGCAGGCAATTCACCCCTCCCCTCTTGCCGGCTCCGCTGCACTAACAAGTGGTATCAGAGCAAGACCACTTTAGAATGACTAACCGCCGACTAAAGCATAAAGATCAAGACGATGGCTGGAACAAGTACTCATCCCTCGAAATTCGACGAAGACTTTGTGACATGGAAACGCCGAATGGAGGTATTCTTTAAAACAGAATTTGACATTCTTTTAATTATGAAATATGATTTTGCAGCCCCTACAGACAAGGAAGAATACAACTGGACGAAGAAGGAGCAAGCCGATTTTGTGGCCAACGGAGAGGCTGAGTTCCATCTACTCAGCGTTCTGCCGCCTTAGGAGGTAAGTTGGATCGGAAGCTACGACTCCACCAAAGACCTCTGGATAAAATTCCTAGAGCTCCACGAAGGCACCTCAGAAGCGAAGTTAGCAAGGTGCAACATCCTCCGGACTCAGTTGACAAATCTCCGGATGAACAACGGTGAAAAGGTAGCGCAACTCCAAGCAAGAATTAAAGAGCTGATAACTCAAATGACCAATCTCGGAGAATCAGTAACAAATCGAGACTCGATCTGGTATGCGCTCAATGCCTTCCCAAAACCTCCAGAATAGGCGTCCTTAGTATATGCATATTACATCTCTAAGGACTTTGAGGTAAGTACGTTAGAAAACTTATTTTCTACCTTCAAACTTCACAATTCTCGAATTGCAGAACCGAATCAAGTGAGGTCAAATCTCAATGTTGCCCTACAAGCTAAGATGGACGATCCCAACCCTGAAGCGTTAATCTACGAAACTGAAGCGGCGCTATTGGTAAGAAAGTTAAATAAATTTATTAAGACTAATAAATTTAGATCGCAGTCGAAAAAGAATCAACGCAACAGAAGGATGGTCCGTTGCTACAATTGCAACGAAGGACACATCAAAGATAATTGCCCGAAGATGAAGAAAAAAACAACGAAAAGAAAAAGTACAAAAGACCGACATCCTCTAAACGCAAGAGTCTGAAGGCTACATGAGATGAATCATCATCCTCGGAATCAGAAGTTGAAGCCTTCTCGGGACTAGCACTAATGACCAACTATCAAATAGAAGAAGAAGAAAGCAGCTTAGAGATGAGCATAGATGAAGGGGGAGGATCAAAAGAAGAAAGCTACGATGAAGAGGGAGCATCAGAAATAGAGGTAAGTGAGGTACATGCTCTAACCCCTAAGCAGTCTTTTCGTTTTATAAAAGTTCTTACTAAAGACTTATTAAAATCATAAAATGAAATTACTGATTTAAAATTACTGTTAGATAATTTAAAATAAAAAATTATTATTTGAAAATTGAAATTGAAAAATTTTTAAATGATCATGCATGCTTAAATAAATTTCCAAAATCAAAACTTAGAATTTATGAAAAATTGAATTGGTATATTAGAAAACATCAGAGACAACTTAGAAAAGTTTCCAAAAGCTATGTACCCCCTAAGTTCTTGATTAATCCAGTAGGAAGGAACCAATACTGGGTTCCAAAATCTTTTCTAGTTTATTTTTTTTTTAAGTTAACGCTTTCAGCAAGAAAAATTAAATAGTTAATTTCTTTTGAGGCTTTGTCTAAGAAAGTAATTGTTGCTCCAATAACCAAGAAGGCCTAGTGCCTCTCCACTGCTTGGAAACCAATATATTGAAATAAAATATTTAATTAACTTACTGATAAAATATTGAAAAAAATAATACTTTAAAATATTTTTAATTTTTCTTAAAAAAATCAAATCGTCTAAAAATTGCTTAAGTTAGAAATTTTCTTTTAATTAGAAAATTTTCTTGCTTAAATTTTTTTTACTAATTCTCAAAAATATTTATGTTTGTAAAAACTTAAAAAAAAAGTTTAACTTAGAAATTATTTCGAAAATGATTTATTTTAAAACTTGAACTTTTACTTAGAAAATTTTTACTTGAAAATTATTACCCTATTTTTTTTTATGTGATCAAAGAGGGAGAGATAGGTACAAGTTTAGGGAGAGTTTTAGGGGATTTAATATTTTTTAAAATTTTTTATTTTACTTAGTGTTGTAAATTCTTTTATTGCAACCTTTTTTCTTAAAATATAAGTTTAGTAATTTCTTTAAATTGCTACTTGTCTGTTTTTTTCCCTAACTTGAACTTGGGTTGATGCACATAAAAAAGGAGGAGATTGTTAGATCCCGTGGTTGTTTTGATGTGATCAACCAAGTTAGGTTAGGTCATGTTTGTTATTTGATCCATATGTCTAAGTGTACAGGAGCTTAGGAGCACAAGAAGTCGAGCGAAAGACGCAACTAGCGAGAAGGACGGCATGGGAAGGGAGCCGACGGGCTCGGTGCGTCCGAAGGACGAAAGAGCTGCGGAAGAGTACACCGGTGGACGAGAAGAATATGCACGACGTTCGAGGGATGAGAAGCCGGGTTGGAAGCCTGCTCGAGGAGAAGGCCGAAAATTAAGTTCGGATGAGCCTTATTTTGGTTAGTCGTAATCACCCAATCAATCGGAGCTTTAGAAGAAAAAAAGGAGTCAAATGGAACTGGAAAAGCAAGCTTAAGGCGCCCTCAACGAAGTGTTGAAGGTGCCTGCGCTGCCTACAGGCTTGAGGGCGCCCTCATTGCCTTGAGGGCGCCCTCCACCTTGTCCAGGGCACCCTCAAGACCATTGAGGGAGCCCTCGACCCAATCTAGATGACTATTTCGAGTTCGGATAAAGTTTTATCCTATGCCTCGGCTGGAGGCACCCTCAACCTCATTGGAGGCACCCTCAAGACTCGAGATAGACTTTTTAGGAGCTATATAAAGGCCCCTAGAGCTAGGAATTAACCATTCAACTCTGTATTCAGTTCCTAGTAACTTCTGAGCATTCTTAGTGTGTAAAAAGGCTTCTTCCCCTACAGTGAAGGAGACATTCTAGTGGAGTTGTTCGATTGCCTTGGATTAACAACCACCTAGGTTGTAACCAAGTTAAATTTCCTGTCTCTTCTTTATTCCTATTATTTTATTTTATTGTTGCTATTTTTTGAGTTGAAAGAGCGAGGAGGGTTTTTTTTTTATTTGCAGGCAATTCACCCCTCCCCTCTTGCCAGCTCCGCTGCACCAACAGTCTGTGCATGCATCTCAAATATGGGCATGTTTTCCCATATGTTCTATGAAAAGATTACTCCAAAAAGTGTCCCTGGCATTATTCCTTAAACAGGCCAACCATCCTCTGACACGACGGTTGGAAGCTTCTAAAGTACTTTCCGTCGGTTGGAGCAATTCTGCTGTCAGTGGCTCTAACTCCCAAAAAGATGTGCGAGGAGGCTCATGGGAGTCGAGCAGGTCTAACCTGCGCTAGCCTGGTCTTACATCCTTCGTTCGGCTTATCCTTAATCCACTCGGACGCACATTGCTCCTTCTAGTTATGTTGTGCTTCACTATATGTTAATCCGCTTGGTTACATGTTGGCTCATTTGTCCGTTCGAGCATACACTAGATCGTTGTTCGTTCGGCCACATGTTGGTCGTTGTCCACTCAGCCACATGTTGGCCGTTGTTCACTCGACCACACTCTAGCCGTTGTCCGCTCGGCCACACGCTGGACATTGTCTGCTCGGCCGCATGCTGGATCATGCCCTCCACGTCATCCGATTCTCATGACTTTGACCTCCCTTGGGTGGGACCCGCCATCATCTATGGATCAATAATAATAATAATAATAATAATAATAATAATAATAATAATAACAACAATTATTATTATTATTATTATTATTATTATTATTACTACTACTACTACTACTACTACTACTACTACTAGGATGAACTTTTTATATATTTTAAAAACATCGACGTCGTCTAATTTTCATGAAAATTAGGGACTCCCACGAAGAATGAAGCCTCGCAATTCAACTATAAAATTGTTGTCAGACACTCGAGGCGAAGAGTGAAGCCTCTCGATCGATTCGACAACGTGGAACTCGGAGGAGTCGTCTGCTAGACGCGGATCACGAGGTGAACTCGAAGTCACGCGTAGTTCTTACGAGCTGACAATCTGGAGGCTCAAGATCGCAGAGGATGGCAGCCCTTTGCTGCACACAACCAACAATCACGCCGGCAGACAGGTGTGGGAGTTCGATCCCAGCCTCGACACGCCCGAGGAAATCGAGGAGGTGGAGAGGGCACGAGAAGCTTTCCGGGAGAGCCAATTCGAGAAGAAAAACAATGCCGATCTGCTTATGCGGTTGCAGATATGATCGGGTTGTATAGTAATTCAAAAATGAAGGTAGATCCGCTACCTTTGCAGCCCCCTCAAGAATGAAATGGGAAAGAATGTTGATACTATTGCTGGGCTGGTCCCAAACAAGAAGAAATTCAAAGGAAAGAAGTGTGGATAGAAACCTAAATGCAAGTTAACTTGCTATAATTGTGGCAAGAAGGGTCACTTTGCTTGTGAATGTACTAAGCTAAAAATGGTAGATCATGTTTATCTTCTATTCATGAGCATTATGTTGCTAGTACATTATCTTTAACTGATTCTTATCCTTTGTAGACTATAGATTCAAGAACAATAAACTATGTATCTCATGAACAAGTTACATTCGTGGAGTACTGTAGGGTACTAGCTGACAATAAATGGATATATGTGGGAAACAATGTAAGGATTGAAGTCAAAGGAGTTGGCACATGCAAACTCAACATATGTGGCGGATGTACCTTGTTTCTGGATGATATCCTTTATGCTCTTGAAATTCGACAGAATTTGGTTTCTATTACATGTCTTCTTGAATTGGGATACAACTTGAACTTCTATAATAGGTGTGTAGAACTTATTATTAACTCTGTGTTAATGGGATATTATTTTGTAATGAATGATTTTATGTCCCTTGATGTAGAATTGTATACTGATTATGGAATTGATGATTATTTTTTAAATATTGCTCTGATGATAATTTTAGTGTTCAAGTTTGGCATGCTAGATATAGACATATTAAATAACAACAAAGTAGATTAGCTAAAGAGGATCTGCTGGGCACTCATGCTAAGATTAACTTGTCTGTATATGAGCATTATCTTGTTGAAAAGTAACTAGAAAACTGTTTGGTAAGGCTATTTGAGCTAATTCACCATTGCAATAAATTCATTCAGACATTTGTGGTCCAATGAATGTGAAGGCTAGACATGAAGGTTCCTATTTCATTACATTTATTGATGACTTCACACATCTTGGTCATGTGTATTTGATTTCTCATAAATCCGAAGCATTAGATTGGCTTAACCATTTTTTGAACAAAGTTGAGAATCAATTAGATCATAAAATTAAAACCTTACGCATTGACCATGGAGGTGAATATTTATTTTGATTAGTTCAAAATAATATGTAATAATAAAGGATTATTAGAGAATTAACAATTCTAGGAACTCCACAATAGAATGGGGTTGCTGAAAAAAAATTAAACTCTTCTAGATATATTTAGGTCTATAATGGTTGAAGCTAATTTGTCAATTCTCTATAGGGGGGATGTATTATTAGAAGCAACATATATACTTAACCAAGTGTCTTCTAAATCTATTCCATCTACCCATATGAACGTTGGACAAGTAGAAAATTAGATTTAAGTTATTTAGGCCTTGGGATTCAGCTACCTATGTTCATGATAAGACTCATAAATATGGAAAATTATGATACCTCCATGGATTATGTTTTCATTAGTGAGCAACAAGATTGAACCATCTCCGAAATAGAGTAGAGAGATGCAACATTTCTTGAAATTGAGTTTCTTGTGAGAGGTGATTTTGATAAAACTATTCCTCTATTTGCAATAGAAGATCAAGGAGAAGAATGGTAATTTATCAATGAACAATGTATCATAAGAGATGCCTGAGTCTAGTCAACATAGTGGGAGTGATTTGACAAAATTTTTCAACAGGCCAACCTACAAAGAAGTAGTCGTACAATTATTCCTTGAAAAAGGTTTGACATTAAGAAATAAGGCCTTAATGATTCTCTCAGTTGATGATGAAGGACCTCAAACTATTAAAGAAACATTGAATGCTTAGTTAGAGAAAAGTGGAAAGTTGTAATGGATAAAGAAATGAAGTCAATGAAAAAAAATCAAGTTTGGGAAGTAACTAATCTTCCCCCAAGCCAAAAGTCTATTATAAATAAGAGGATTTTCAAAATTAAGAGAAAAGTGGATGGATCGATTAATCAATACAAGGCTCATTTAGTTGCAAAAGGATATATCTAACAAAAGAGTATTGATTTTGAAGAGACATTTTCTCTTCTCATGAAATTTGTGTCAATTTATATCATTTTGCTATAGTAGCATATTTTGATTTAGAATTATATCAGATGAATGTAAAGACTGCTTTCCTAAACGGTGAGCTTGAAGAGGAAATCTATATGGCATAGACAAAAGGTTACATTGCTGAAAACCAAAAGAACAAAGTGTGTAGACTTAAAAGGTCTATTATATTTTAAAGCAAATGTCAAGACAATGAAACATAAGATTTAATAAAAATATTTTATCTTATGATTTTGAAATGATCAATAAAGATCATTATGCCTATTTAAAAAGGTAAAAAGGAAAGTTTGTCATCTTATCATTATATTTTGATGATATACTAATAGCTAGAAATGACGCAGAGTTTGTGATAGAAGTCAAAACATGAATTTCATTACAATTTGACATAAAAGATATGGGAGAAGCTGATTACATTTAGGAGTAAAGATCATGAGAGATAAATCAAAAATATTTTAGGTTTGTCTCAAGAGGCTTATATTACTACGATGCTACAACACTTCAATATGTCAAATTGTAATATTGAACAAACACTTGTGGCAAAAAGTATTATTTTGAACAAAAGTTTGTGTCCCAAGACTCCTAAGGAAATAACTCAAATGAAGAAAATACCATACATAGTGTCATTGATAGTTTAATGTACACTATATTGTATACATGTCCTAATATCAACTATGTTATTGGCTTAGTTACCATTTCCAGTCAAACTCATAACGGAGATACTAGAAAACGGTGAAGAAGATATTTAGATAACTTAAAGGGATAACAGAATATTGTCTCTATTTGTAAGGATCTGATATGAGCTTGGAAAGCTATACGAATTCAAATTAGGATAAAGACCTTGATGATAGAAAATTCATATCTGGATATACCTTCTTGATGAATGGAGGCGTCATCTCATGGAATAGCAAGAAGTAAACTTATGTAGCGTTTTCAACAATAGAAATTGAGTAAGTGGGTTGTTTGGCTACTATGTAAGAAGTCATCTTGTTAAGAAGATTCCTAAAGTATCTAAAGATCATTGAGAATGGTAGAAGTCTAGTGGCAGTCAAACTACCATAACTTTTTCTAAGGATTCCAAGTATCATAGCAAAGACAAGCATATATCTAATAAGTATAATTTTGTAAGAGATATAATTGATAATAAAAAGGTAATTCTTGTATATATTCGTACATGTGATATGCTTGTTGATTCTTTTTTACTAAGCCATTGACTAAAGAGTCATTTTAAGGACATGTGAATAGGGATGACAATTTTTCCCGCTGGTTTGGGGCCCCGTGGGAAAAATCCGAAACGGGGATGGGGATCCCCGATTTTTTCGGGGATGTGACGGGTATGGGAATACTATCCCCATCCCCAAACACGCCCGAATATTGTTATTATTAATATTAATAAATAATAATATGATTTTTTTTTTAAAAAAAATATTAATAATAGTGTTAATATTAATATTAAAATTTTTGAAAATATTATTATTATTATTATTGATATTAATATTAATATTATCATTAATAATTAATAATAATAATAATAATAATAATATAAATTAAATTTGGGAATGGGGCGGGGATGAGGATTTGATCCCCATGGATTCGGGTTCGGGGAATCCCCGAACCTGAAAAAATAAGGACGAGGTAGGGATAGGGATGACAAACCAGCCCCCGCTCCGCCCCGCCCCATTGCCATCCTTACATGTGAAGTCTTTAGGAATTCATTGAATGTAATATAAGACAATTGGAAATTGTAAGATGTTTGATTGTGAAATGTCATGATCTATTCAGTGAGTGTGTGTATGTGTGTGTGTGTACGCGTGTATCATTATTAAATTTGGATAAGTCTCAGTGAGCATTTTAACATATTAAGATTGGTCCTCTCACATAGATAATCATCTCTATTTGTTAAGTATAAGATTCTAAAATTTGTTAGGCGTTATACCAACACCTAGGCCACCTAGGTGGGAACTAGGTGTTGCTAGGCGGATTCCACTATATCAACATAAATTACATAATAAATCACATACTATTACTCCAACACAATAACATCAAATTTAAAATGAGTTCAAAATTACACAACTAATAAAATATCACATATTTATTCTACTACTTCTTTTCTATAATTTTCAACAGCTTGTTATCCATTAGACACAAACTCAATATCATCATTGTGATCCTCCTCTTCTTTGGATACAAAATCATTCTTGTGAAATTCTCTCACTCTACAACTTCTTTGGGGTTGTAGATTTTCATCTAATTCACTTGATTCATCAACCATTTGCCATGTGAGCCTGGAACCTAGTTCAATTTTATCATCTTCCCCACCATCCACTATCCAACCTTATTCATTTGAAGCATCTTTTGCAAGAAGGACATCGACATTCTTTTATTTTTTCCTTTTTTATTTGCTCAACAATCTAACATTAAATTGGACAAATACTAAATTATTCAACATGTGGACATCTAATCTATTTCTTTTCTTTGTATGAATTTAAAAAAAAAGAGAGAGAAAATAAATATTATAGTTAGTAATATGAATATAAACCTTAAAAATTAATACTTTACTTTAATTAAAGACTTAAAGTTTAAAACTTACTTCTTCAACTGCGCTCTAATTTTTTTCATACCCATATGAACTTGTAGTTAATGAAAGTATCTTCAATGGCACTCTTAGCAAGTTGGGTGTGTGAGCACCATATGTACCCTATTATGCTCATGGATCAAATGTATCATCATTTTTTTCACATCTTTTACTGCCAATGTTTTTCCAAATAGCCCAGTTTTGTCTTTGTATTACAAATTATAATAATAACAACAACAACAACAACAATAACCCAGCCTTATCCCACTAGGTGGGATCGGCTGTATGAATCATTTTATGTCATTGAGCTCTATCTCCTACTATATCATCATCTATACTTAATAAATTTTATCTTATTTTATTATTACTAATTAATTTTTTTTTGGTATTCTGCTTTCTTATTAGATATTCTTGTTTGTTATAGTTTTACATTGCCTAACTAGAGCATGTATTGGTTGTCTAAGTATATACTCGTATCATCTTAAACGTGTCTCTTAAAGTTTTTCTTTAATAGATGTAACTTCAACTTTCTCTCTAACTCTCTCATTTCTTATTTTGTCCATCCTTGTATGTCCACACATCCACCTTAACATTCTCATCTCTGCAACTCTCATCTTTTGCTCTTGTGCTTGAGTCATAGCCCAACATTCAGCTTCATATAATATAGCAGGTCTAACTGCGATTTTGTAAAACTTTCCTTTAAGTTTTAGAGGTATTTTATGATTACATAAAACACCTAACACTCTCCTCCATTTCAATTATCCTGTTTGTATTCTATATAAGACATCTCTCTCAATGCCTCTATTATTTTAAAAAAATGATCTTAAATATTTAAAGCTCTCGGTTCTAGGTAACTCGTCATCTCCTATATTAACAATTGTCTCATTACGTCTAATATTGCTAAACTTAAATTCCATATATTTTGTCTTTATTCTACTAAGCATAAAACTTTTTTCCTTCTAGGGTTTCTCACCAAGGTTCTAGTTTAGTATGCACTCCTTCATGTGTTTTATCTACCAAAATAATATCATCTAGAAATAATATGCACCATGGTATTGTGTCTTGAATGTGTGCAATGAATTTTTCCATAATTAGTGTAAAAAGATAGGGACTTAGAGTTGATCCTTAATGTAACCCTATCTTTATTGGGAATGCTTCAGTTACTTTACCCAAAGTCTTTACCCTGGTCTTGACTGTAAGTACCTCAGGTAGTATTTGATGTAATCAACCGAGTTAAGTTAGGTTATGTTATATTTGATCATTATGTCTAAGTGTGCAGAAACTTAGGAACACAAGAAGTCGAGTGGAAGATGTAGCTAGCCAGAATGATGATACAAGAAATGAGTCGAAGGGCTAAGTGCATCCGATGGACGAGATGTTACGGAAGAGTACACCGGTGGATGAGAAGGACACGTGGGACACTTCCAAGAGATGAGAAACCAAAGCAGAAAATTGCTCAAGGAGAGAAGGCCGGAATTTGGTTCGGGTGAGCTCAACTCTAGATGGTTGGAGCATCACCCAAGTGACCGGAGCAATGTTAGATTTTGAGAGATGCCATAAAGCAATCACCTTATGATTTTACTATATTTATTTGATAAATATAGATTCACTATTTGAGTGCATATTATATATTTGAATAGTCTTAAACTCATTTACTGAATGTCTGTAATATAATTTTGTTAGTTAGAGCCCTAGAGCCAATCATATTATGATTATTGTATGGACTCGTTATATCATATTCCTATATATTAATAAAGTCATTTTCTTTGTGATTATTATACTTACTTGTATTGGTGCCAAATAACTAAGTATAATAGCGTCCTTGAGTAGAAGGTTCATATCTATATCAATCGATTGGTTGAATTGATAGTGAGATGATATAGAGAACACTATTCTTAATCATTCCTAGTCAAATATTAACATTCAAGGACAATGTTAATGCGACGAGACTAGCATGTAGGTCAACTCGATGACTTCATCTCACAAGTCATGGATATAGAGATATCAAGTTGACACATGGGTATGCATTGGAGAATGTATACTGAATGACCCGCCATGAGAAAGTATCATAGATCATTATATGAGTGTCATATACTTTCTCATGTGACTATTAGTATACTATTAGTCCTTAGACCTGAAGTCACCATGATTCCCTACATAAGGAGTTACATACTTTGGCTTCGTCAAACGTCACCCGTAACTGGGTGGACTATAAAGGCGATTACTGGGTATGTAACAAATTATGCGGAGGGATGTGAGTGATGTAGATGGGATCTATCCCTCCTATATAACGGGAGTGACATCGTTATTTTTGATAGAGTGAGACCACTAAGTGCATGGTCATGCCCAAATGAGTCAATATGAGATATTGAGCTCATTTGATTATAGTGAGTCTACTTGGAGTTCAAGATTTATATTGATCATAGGATGACACCGTCTATGCCTCAAATTGATCAACCTAGATGTCAAGAATAGAAGGACACTTGTCATATATTATGAAGAGTCACAATTAGTAGTCACAAGGTGATGTTGGATCTCAACATTCTTGTAACTTGGGTAGTAATGATGTGTTGCTAGATACCGCTCATTACTTATGCTTCTAAATGGGTTTAGGAGCATTGCCAACGTTACAAGAACCTATAGGGTCACACACAAAGGGCAATTAGATGGAGATTAGGTTCATTTGATGTACCTAGAGGATTAGGTTCATGTGATGAACCAAATTGGATTAAGAGTAATCCAAATTAAACTAATTGAGTTAGACTCGATTTGATTCATGTGTTCAATGGATCTAATTTAGATTATATTTCATTGAATCAATTTAATCAATGAATAGAGATTCATTATATTAAATTGATTTGAATCAAATGGTTAGATTTGATCAACTATGGGAGAGAAGTGGTCAAGTTTGACTTGACTTGAGAGGGAATATGAAAGGTCAAGTTTGACTTAACCATTGTCACCTCATTTGTGAGTTGGCATTAGGTGGGCCAATGATGATGTTCCACATCATCAAGGTTAGCTTATGTGTGTGCCACATCATGAGGGAGATCAAGAGTTGTGACTCTTGATATCCCATGGAGGTTTAAAACCTCTCCTTGAAGTGGTCGGCCACTTAACTCATTGAGAGAGTTACATTTTGTTTTGTGTAACTCCATCTTCTTCCTCCTCTCATCTTTCTCCCTCTCCTCCTCCTTGGCCGAAACCTCCATGAGTGCTAGCACACTCTAAGGTTTCTTCTCCATCCTTTTTGTTCGTGTGGATACACATAGAGGAGTGTTCACTTGACACCCTTGAGATCCGGCGAACCTTGGACGAGCGGGATAAGCGAAGGGCTTCACATCAAAGGTATAAACTCCTTAACATATAGGTCTAGTGTAGATCTAGGTTAGAAAACATGTACACGGAATTTTTTTTCTTTTAATCTTCGCACGGATCCGGTTGCATGGGACTTCGGGGTTTCCGCAATGAAAAAAAGCGGTTTTTGCGGCTCGAAAGTCCCAACAAATTTATAGCATAAAAGAATTTGTGATTGGATCACAACTTATGATTATCTCCACATGTGTAGTTATGAACATATTATAATTTTCCTAGTAGTCAAATTTGTGCATTCGAACATCATCAATTTTGTAAAACTAGCATGAGTTATACTTCTTGGTTCGGCCAAACAACTATTTCTCACTAGCTGGAGACATTGGGATGTTGAGAATTAAATGTGGATGTTATTTATGGTAACTAGTTCATTGAAGTGACTTGCTGTAAAACTTTATATGGTTCTCTACATATATGGATATGTCTATGAAGTTCTTATTGCAGTTTGAGTGCAAATTTCCTTCGACTTGAGGTATACAAGTCATCTTGGTCATGAAGACTTATACTTTGACATCTTAAGCAAGCATCTCTTGGAGGTATGAACCCAAGATGATTGGGTATAAGTCAAAGTGCCCAAAGGTGTTTGGATAGCCTATAGAAGATTCACCACTCTTTGTGAGAAGACGTATACCCTAAAGCCACTCGTTAGGATTATTACTCAAACTCTTTGGCCAAAATATCACATGTTAAGAGTATGAGACTCTTGTACACATGTACAAGTAATTTGAATCTGTAGAATGAGAAAGTATTAGTTGGGTTAGGTGTGACATAGTCAGCCTAGTGGGGAAAGACATATAAACCATGTCTTGAACTAAGGGGTATAAGATAAGTGAAAGGAACGAGGCACGACTTACTGTACCTGCTGAAGGGTTTAGAATTAGTTCTGAGATCAATTGTTATTTTTTAGTTAATTGGATATTATGATGTACTACTAGGTGTCACTCATGATCGCTTCATAATATAAGTAGTTAATTATGGATAGTCAAAATAAACTGGGAACCTATTGGGTGACACACACTACGAGTCTCCAAAAGACATAAAATAAGTTAGAGAATAAGATTCTCAGATCAAGAGATAAATGTTTGATTGGACCATACATAAGACAAATATGAAAATAATTGTTAAAATGAAAATGCAGATGGGTCACATATCTTATGAAAGAGTTGAACTCTATTTGGTTTAGTCATGAATACATTTGGTTTAGCCATGAACTAAACTAAGAGGTTAATGGAATAATATTTTATTAAGGCATAATGGATTGGATTTAGACTTTTTAATCTAACTTATTAAAGAGGACTATATGTTAATATGGTTAAAAGAGAATTAATATATAATTCATTATTAGTTTGATTAGGTTTTGAAAATCTAAACCCAATACCTCTCTTTCTCTTACTGTCTCTTGCCGCTGACTACAACAAGAGGTTCTCCTCTTGTTGTCGTGAGCCACCTAAAGGAAAAATATCTTCTTTTTGCTTCTTCTTCTTCTTATTAATCCTTCTCCTTCACTCGTGGCTAGTACCTTTCAAAGGTGAAGCTTCTTCTCTTGGAGTTGTCTTGAAGAGTTTGGCATGGATACAAATAGAGGTGAGATTTGATAACATCACAAAAGGTTGATGTCCTTCTAATTACAGGTCATCCGTAAGGTATACATAGAATAATTGTTATTAGATTTCATTTTTATTTTATGATATTGTCTGCACGATTGTATCTTGCATGCGTGTGATATAATAAATTAGTTTATTTATCATTAAGTCTTCTGCTGTGCATGTTTACGAAACGTGTTTCAAGCACACACCGCATCGGGCATATCCCATCAAGCGAAAGACCAGACAAGTCAACATTATGTCGACTTGTCCATGCACCTGGACCATGTCTAGGAGCCTGGACAAGGTCCTGGCACCTAGACCCCTTGGCACCGCAGGGGCACCTCAACGAGCCGTTGTTGTGGATGACATCAAATGTCCACATCAGCAACACTCTAAGCACCCAGACCAGTCTAGGCGCCTGGATCGGTCTAGGCACCCGAGCAAGGATAAAGTTTTATCCTCAAACTATTGCGTAGCCATTGTGAACAAATCAGGTGCACCTCTAGGGGCTCCCGGATCGGGTCCAGTGCCTAGAGATGCCATGTCAACAAAATTGCTAGTTCGACTAGTAGGCTATAAATAAAGCCCTAATCTTCTTCATTCAATACAACAATCGAATACAAACTCTGTGTTTTCATTTGTATTACTATTATTACGATTCTACGCTGTCAACATTGTATGAGGCTACTCTGCCTTCGTCTAAAGGAGATTGGTTGAGTGGAGTTTTTATTTCCTTGTACTAGCAATCCTCTTATTGCAAACTAAGTAAATATTGCCTCTTCTTTTCTTTTATGTTAACTTTTGTTCAACTAACCTGTGCTGTCTTTGCTAAAATGGGAATGCAAAAGAAAGTTTTAACTTTCTTAATAAGGCAATCCCCCCACCCTTCTTACTGCCACATGAGACCAACAATTAATATTATAGTTTGGACACTTCAGAAGGACTAATCGTCAATTAAAGTAACAAAGAAGATGGTCGGAGCAAGTATTTATCCACCAAAGTTCAAAGGAGACATTGCAAATTGGAAAAGAAAAATGGAGGTATTTTTTAAAACTAACTTTGATATTTTACTAACTATCAAGTATGGTTTTATACCACCCTTATATTAGCACGGAGCTAAAAAGGAAGAATACTATTGGACCAAGAAAGAATAAGCGGACTTCGTGGCCAATAGTAAAGTAAAGTTTCATCTACTCAGTATTTTGTTGTCCCAAGAAGTCAACCGAATTGGAGCCTACGAGTTAGCCAAAGAACTCTGGGAGAAATTCCTAGAGTTGCACCAAGGAACCTCAGAGGAGAAGCTAGCAAGAAGAGATCTACTCCGGAACCAACTTAACAATCTCCAACTTCAAGAAGGGAAAACGATTGCTCAGATACATGCCAAACTCAAAGAGTTGATCACCAGAATCACCAATTTCAGAAAGACGGTAACAAATTGAGACTCTCTTCGATATGCCCTAAATGTCTTTCCAAGAACCTCAGACTAGACATCTATAATTGATTTGTTCTACATTTCTAAGGATCTTGAGGTAAGTACCTTAGAAAGTTTATTTTTAACTTTAGAATTATACAAAACTCGATGTGCAAGTCTAAGAAGTAAAAAAGGAGCCAACTCAGAACCTAGCTTTCAAAGCTAAGAAGATCGAGAAAGAATGGGACTCCTCACTCGACTCGGATCAAGAAGCATATATATATGGTAAGGAAGTTTAAAACGTTTTTTTAGATCTAATAAGTTTAATGAATTGCAGGCCAAGAAAAATCTAAGAGGTAAAAGAAAGATTAAATGCTACAACTGTGATGAAAAATGGCACGTCAAGGATAACTATCCAAAACTGAAGGAGAAGGACAAGAACAAAAGGCCAACACTAACGAAGCACAAGAACCTTAAGGCAACATGGGATGAATCGTCATCATCTGAGTCAGATATTGAAACTTACGCCAGACTTGTACTCATGACAAGTCATCAAGAAGTTGAAGACGAAAGAGTATCAAAAGCATCAATGAAGGAGAAGCTACTTGAGAAGATTGTAACTATGAAGGAGGAGAATCAAGCTTCAGCACAGACATGGTAAGTGAGGTATGTCTTTTACCTCCTGATCAGTTATACTTAGATATTAAATCAATATATAAGTCTTTTATGTAAACTCAAATCTAAGAATATTATATTGAAAAAGGACAATTTAGAATTCAAAACTATTTTAGCTAAATCATGCCCATTAGAAGAGTATGAAAGAGTTAAAAATGAAAATGCAAAATGGAAAGAACAAAGAGAAAATTTTAAAAACTCTACATATTTAAATTTTGCTAGTCCAAAATTTAAGATATTATCAAGGACTAAATTGATATTTTAAATTTTATAAGGGTCAAATAAAAAAAGTGATAAAAAAAAGTATATTTCAAGAAAATTTCTTAATACAATAGGTAAGAACTTATTTTGAATTCGTAAATCATGTTTAACTTGATTAAAATTAATCTTTACACATGCTTGAATTTTAATTGCCTTAATTTTAAATATTGTTTATAAAATAAATTAGTTCATATACCTACTTTTCATATTTTCTAATGAAATTTTTTTCTGCAACTCAAAGATGCATTATTTGTTAGTGTGAAAATTTTTAAGATTTTTTGACAATTATCTGCTTTTTATGATTTTTTTTATCAAAAAATATATTTTAAATTTTAAAATTCTGATTTTTCGGGAGTTTACAGTTATATTTTGCATATCTAGTAAAATCAACTAGATTTTTAGGAGTATAAAAATATTTTTAAAAATTTTATTTTTGAATAATTTTTTATGTTTAAAATTTTACTATGGTCAAAATAAATATGATCTAGATTTGAAATTTTTATCATATTCTTAAATCATTGTTCTTAAAATTGACAAAAAATTTTAAGATTTTTTATACTTTAAAAAAAAATTAAATTAGTTTTAGATAAATCTGGTTTTGAATTTTTAAAAATTCAGATATTCGAAAAATTATTCTTGGAAAATTTTCTCAAACTGGTCACTATTTCAGAAATCCTAAAAAACATTTACATATTTGTAAATATATGTCCTTATTTTTTTGATGTGATTAAAGGGGGAGAAGATTATCTTTAGGGGGAGGTTTTCAAATTTTCTTTACCTTACTTATTATCAATTACAAAATTTTTGTAGTAAATTGCAATATCAAAATTTACTTATATTAGTTTACTTTTATTACCCTAACTTAACTTAGGATTGATGCACATCAAAAAGTTAGAGATTGCAAGTATTTCTTGTAGATTTTGATGTGATTAACCAGGTTAAGTTAGGTCATGTTTTATTTGATCCTTGTGTCTAAGTGTGCATAAACTTATGAACACGAGAAGTTGAGTAGAAGATGTGGCTAGCGAGAAGGATGACACGGGAAGCGAGTTGACGGACTCGATACATATGAGGGATGAGGTGCTGCGAATGAGAAGGACTACTCAAGGAGAGAAGGACAGAGTTGGGTTCAAGTGATCTCAAGTATGGATGGCCTGAGCATCACCCAATTAACCAGAGCTGAAGACCAGACAAGTCAACACAGTGTTGACCTATCCAGAAGCTTGGACCACCTAGACTCCAGGAGCCCGGACCATGTCTAGGTGCCCGAACTCCAAGCGCCCGGATAAGGTCTGGGTGCCCGAACCCCCTAGCACCGCAGGGGTGCCTCAATGAGTTGTTGCTGCGAATGACATCAAATGTCCACGTCAGCAACACTCCAAGTGCCCGGACCGGTCCAGGCGCCTGGGCGAGGATAAAGTTTTATTCTCATAATGTTGTGTAGCTATTGCGAGCAGATCAGGTACACCGCTAGGGTCGCTCAGATCCGGTCCAGCCGTCGGAGATGGCATGTCAGCAAAATGGCTAGTCTGACTAGTAGGCTATAAATAGAGCTCTGGTCTTCTTCATTCAGTGCAACACTAAAATACGAACTCTGTGCTTTCATTTATATTACTATCTTTACAATTCTACATTGTCAATGCTGTAAGAGTTTACTCCGCCTTCATCAAAAGGAGATTTGTTGAGTAAAGCTTTCATTGTCTTAGACTAGTAATCATCTAATTGCAAACCAAGTAAACCCTGCCTCTTCTTTTCTTTTATGCTAATTAACTGTTGTTCAACTAACCTGTGTTGTCTTTGCTAAAATGGGAAAGCAAAAAAAAGTTTTAAGTTTCTTAACAGGGAAATTCACTCACTCTTATTGGCCACATGGGACCAACAATTACATTCTTGTATATATCCTTAATTAGTTCAATATATGTTAAGCTAACACCTCTCTTTTCTAAAATTCTCTGTATAAATTTTCATAAGACTTTATCATAAGTTTTTTCTAAGTTAATGAATACTATGTACAGATCTTGTTTTGGCTTTCAATATTTTTCAATTAATTGTCTAAGAAAATGTATAGCTTCTATTGTCGATCTTCCAGGCATGAACCCAAATTGATTTTGGATAACCGTGGTCTCCTTCCTTAATCTTTTTCCCAAAGTTTCATAGTATGACTCATTAGTTTAATACCCTATAGTTTACACAATTTTGTATGTCTCCCTTGTTCTTATATAAGAGAACTAGAGTATTTATTCTCCATCAGGTATTTTTTTTTTCATTTTTAATATCATGTTAAATAATTTTATAAGTTATTCAATATTTTATTTCCCTAAGCACTTTTATACATCTATTGGAATATTATCTGGTCCAATGACTTTTTCATTATGCATTTCATTTAAAGTTTGTTCTACTTCTGAAGTTTAAATGCCCATTTAAGTGAGGAATTGTTTGAATTAAATAAATTATAAATAAATAAATAAATAAAACAATCAGTGATACCAGTGGCATCGCGATGCCTCCAGCAGCGCTGGACGCGTCGCGGGACTCATTCGGTAGTGCGGGACGCATCCGACGGTACCGGACGCATCACTAGAGGCTTTTGGCGGGGCTGGACGTATCGCTGAAGGCTTCCGGCATAGCCAGAAGTGTCGTGACATGTCCCGCACCGTCAGAAGCATCCCACGACAAATCTGATGCCGCCGGAGGCTTCCCGCAATGCTAAAAGCATCGTAAGAGGCCCAAAAAAATAATTACAGACTTGCAGTAAAATAAATTACAGAAAAACTTACCGATCAAGCAGATGCTTCCGGAGGCGGTGAGAGGCAGCCAAAGTAGCAGCTGGAGAGGTAGATGAATTGATTTAGGGCTTTAAACAAAAAAAAAGTCACCACACCGCGCCGCACAAGGTCGCCTAGTGCCACAAAGGGCTGTCTAGATTGGCTACCCAACACCTTTCCGATGCAGTTGACAGCTGTTGAGCGTCGACTACCTAGCTCACATTTTAGAACACTAGTTAAGTATATATAGAGGTAAGATCATTGCTTATAGAACAACTAATGAAGTTGTGAATATAACGTACTTATAAGCTGGAGTTGCCTTGATAATAGTATCAAGATGAAATCATTTGTAAATTGATAATAATCGGAGTAGATACACCCACTATTTACTAAACCGGCTAGAATTCAAATAAAAATTTATGAGGTGAATTCAGGTTAGACATTGGGAATATGTCTAGATTAAAATCTATACGATATTAAATTTGTTAAAACCTGTGCTCTTTATTAGTAAAGAGAATAATATCATAACATGTGATTCATACTACATATGCTATAGTAACAATAAGGGTAGTAGGAGAATAGATCTATGTTACTCTACTATGTGAAACCTTTAATATTATAAGATAATCTTAATTTTATCCTTAGTGATTTTTTAGAGTGGTGCATCGAAAGCATGCATGTGGTATTTTACCCTAAACCATATATTTTCGATATAGGCTCTCGGAGAATATCACACTCGTGTCTTGTGCCCTAATTAAAGGCCATCAAGTCTTGCCTTGCCTTGCCTCCTACAATGGTATGATTAAAATTATTGAGATAGAAACAAGCTATTAAATTGTTCTCTTAAATTTTTATTTTTTTTTAGTAATTTAAGTATCCAGTTCTTTAAACTAATTAATTCTGGAGATAATCAACTCGATCCTATAGAAATTTTCTACTAGGGTAAATCAGGAATAAATTTTTATTTTCAATTGTGTTAAAGTTCTCACACATCGTTAAAAAAAATTAATTAATGTGTGTCTAGTGCCCACGCATCATGGAAAAAAGACTTGTATCATGCATCTCTACTTTGATAATGATTATGTGGACTACCAAAATTTGAATTTGATTGGAGAATCTTTTAGGTAGGTTTTGTTTGTTTCTTTTGCATTTAATTTGGTTCACGAAATTGAGTGGATAAATTAGAATGAAATAGATAAATAAGAAAATAAGAATAGATATTTCTTAATTGGGTTAGAAAATAAATGCATTTTCTATTGATTGATAGGAAGATATAGCTAACAAACAAAGAATAGCTTTAAATGTCTACATTAACAATTGTCGCTTGTAACGGTCTACTTAGCTTCATTGTCGGTTCCTCCTATCCACTCATTTCATTTTGCTTGATTAGGCCTTTTATGGACATAATTGATTTACTTAGTTTGTCTTATTTGAATAAGGGGAAGTTTTTTTGTGGCATTTAGAGATATAGACATGACAGCAGATGCGTGCCTAGAATAATCAAGGAAACGTGGAGAAAGGGAAAGGAGGAGCAATCAGCAATGGGAAAGAAATAATAGAAAATTTTGTGTGTTTGGATCGTGGATCCTCACAATCGGTAGTCGGAGATCCATTGATTGACCTTCATTGTCATTCGACACTAGGGATAAGGTAAGATGACCTCACAGATTATCCGAGTTGGTATGTGGTGGGATGCTTACCACATGAGATCACGGGGTCGAAACTCAGAGTAATCGGGACGTAAATCCCCGATCCCTGTGTAACTCACCCCACCTGCCACATGCTCGTTCAGGATGTTGTGATTTACCTCTCTCGTGATGACCTTGGGTCGGGTGCGACGGGGACGCTGAGGGTGAGCGATTTCACCTTTTGCCACAAGTTGACGAGGCAAGATGATTGAGAGGGATAGATCTTGATGAGGTCGGACAGGGAGCAGGTCCGATCGGCTAACTTAGTCTAACACCCAGCACAACATCAAAACGTCCCTTTATTTTTATTTTTAATTGAAAAAAATAATTATTGTGGCTATGATTATGATATAGAATAAAATTAGTTTATTTTAGTATTATTAAATATATTTTTATCAATTAATGCGTTAC
Organism: Zingiber officinale; assembly: GCF_018446385.1. NCBI lineage: Eukaryota > Viridiplantae > Streptophyta > Magnoliopsida > Zingiberales > Zingiberaceae > Zingiber > Zingiber officinale. The sequence goes on along the minus strand of NC_056002.1, from coordinate 130,336,135 downwards.
GTTCAAAATTTTATTTCTGATGTTTAAGTTAAATATCAACTACTTAGCAAATCATTATGGGCGCACTTTGAATGTTGAATTATCGTGAAAATCGATTAATTCGGTACTCTAATCGATTACATTTAATTTTTTTTATTGATCTGATTTATTCAATTTTCATAATAAAATTCATTCTGCTCTTATCAAAAGAAAGAAAAAAAATTGATTTATTCAAATTCAATTTAATAGAGCAAAAGAAAGAAAAAAATTGATTTATTCAATTTCAATTTAATTAGAGCTAATAAAGGAATTTTGGGAAAAAAAATGAGGTGCTCGGTCTCTTTTAATATTATTTTTTAAAAAAGAAAAAAAGAGTGTCTTACTGTATTGTCTTTTTAAAATTCTAATGAATAATAAGATACTACATTTGATCAATATTATATCAGGTAGTAATTTAAATTTTTTATAAATACTATATTATTAATTGTATCGGCCAAATAAAAATGAGACAATTATTAATATTTTAATTTGAGTTGATTTTTTATTATACTAACATAAATATGGGAAAATAATTATTTTATAAAAGTTTAGATTTAAGGGGTTAAAATTGATCTGTTGGTTTTAATTTTTTTTTAATAATTATATAATTGTGTGAAGTTTCCCAAACAATTTAAGCAATGAAATTTCATTGAATTATAAATATTTAACGGCGCCCGCGACCGCAAAGAGTGAAGCCTCGCAATTCAATTATATATAGTCATTCACTCGTTCTCTATCCCAGCGAAGAGTGAGGCCACTTATTCCATCGATTCGGCGGCGTGGAACTCCAGCGCACGGCAGTTTCTTCCATCGAAGCCGCGTGCAGTTCTTACGATCTGACAATGTGGAGTCTCAAGATTGCGGAGGGTGGCAGCCCTTTGTTGCGCACAACCAACAATCACGCCGGCAGACAGGTGTGGGAGTTCGATCCCAGCCTCGGCACGCCCGAGGAAATCGAGGAGGTGGAGAGGGCACGAGAAGCTTTCCGGGAGAGCCGGTTCGAGAAGAAAAACAGCGCCGATCTGCTTATGCGGATGCAGGTACGATCGAGTTGTAGTTCAAAACTATTCACTATAAGAACAATGTTATTTAGCGACGAGAAAAGAAATGTCTTGCAAATTCTTGCAACTTTCATTTGGGTCAGAAAACAACTCTTGCAAATTCTTTTCTGCGCGCGCATGTGTGTGTTTTATCTTTTATGGAAGTGATTGAGATTATCAGTTTCTTTACTTTATTGCAGTTTGCAAAGGAGAATCCACTTGAGATGGACTATCCTATCATCAGGATTCAAGATGACGAAGATGTCACGGAAGAAGCTCTAGTCACTTCCTTAAAAAAGGCCATTAGCGTTTTTTCTACTCGCCAAGCACATGATGGACACTGGCCTGGGGAATTTGCAGGCCCAATGTTTTTTTTGCCAGGATTGGTATTTGCTTGAATCTTTTCATATGAAAAATTATAACGGCTTAACCCCTTTTTCTAGATTCAACTTCCTGCAATATTGTGCCTTGATTGCTCTTATGTGAATTTTTATTTTTCTGAAAACTTGACAGAGTCTATTGTTGGACAAGACTTGAATTTTGGAAGTGGATTTGTCTTACCAGATAATATACACAATTTTATTGTGCATATCAGGTGTCTACTAAATTTTTGCCATTTGATTTGTGCAGATAATAACTTTACACGTTACTGGAACTCTAAACACTGTTTTGACACCTGAACACCAGAAGGAGATCCGTCGTTATCTCTACAACCATCAGGTATCATATTCTTGACTCTCTCTTTTTTTTTAATAAACTTGATCTGAATCCTTTGCTAAATTGTCATTTGCCTGCTTATGTATTGCAGAACAGAGATGGAGGGTGGGGTTTTCATATTGAGGGTAAGAGTACTATGTTTGGTTCGACATTGTGTTATGTTTCTTTAAGGTTGCTTGGACAAGGACCTGATGATGGAGATGGGGCAATGGAAAAAGGGAGAAAATGGATCTTAGACCATGGAAGTGCAACTTGTACAACATCATGGGGAAAGATGTGGTTATCCGTAAGTAATAGTGACTTTCTTTTATATTAAAGCTTGATATCCATGTATTCCACAAGCCAAAGCTAGTTACCTCACTAAACTAAGCCAACAATCTAACATCCTAGATTTGCCATCCAATAAAGAAAAATACTCTATAGTGCATTGCAATTGATAATCAAATCATATAATTGCTTAGGAGACTACATGAATATCATACCGTTGTATCATAATCGAGGGCTAGAGTCGGGATATTTGAGCACATGCAAGATCTAGATACATCTAGGAAGCATGCAATTAATATATACTTGGTCTCAATCTCAATAACTTGTTTGGTGAAATATAGTACTGCAATTCATGTGAGTGAAATTTAATAATGATATGAATTTGAACACTCTAAGATAATTAATTAATACAGGGATGATATTAATTAATCAATCTCAGTAACTTGTTTGGTGAAATAAAGTTTGAGCTCTATACTCGCCAACTTCTTTTCATATTAAATTAGGCATTGTATTAATTGGTTCTGCTCAGTCTCTTTCGCATGTGCCTTAGAAATGTTATTTTTTATTTTTACGATACATATTAAACAAATAATTAAGGACTTCATTCAATGCTGGTGGCTGTAATTAACTATGAATAAACCGACAAGATTAATGAACCTACGTTGAAGCAACCTCCACTATCAATATATATTGAGTTTAATTAGAACCTAAACCATACGTTAAGTACAGATTGATTGTCCTGCACCTTGTACAGAGTCCACATGTAAGTTGCGATATTTAATAGTGGTCAATATATACCACTTAATCGGTAATTGTGCAATAGGGATACTAAATTAGGACAATGCTAAATAGCCGAATCTAGTCCGTCAAAATGAAATCTTTTATGTTCATTTTTGGATTGATATGTATTAATCAAGATTACATGCAATAATAAAACACTTTATATTCAGATTTTGGCAGCTAGAGGTGTGATAATATTTGGATTAAGCTGAGTACCAATAAATAAATATAGCCGCATGCTTTGCTTCCAATGGGGTTCCTGCCATAGAAACATTTGGTGATACTAAAGAAACCTTATCGGAATATTTTAGCACTTTTTGTTCTGTTTGTTACTTATATCACATTTCCCAAAGAAGAGCCTTGAGTCTTGTGCACTGAATTCATTCAGGTGCTTGGAGTGTTTGACTGGTCTGGTAACAACCCTTTACTACCAGAAATGTGGTTATTGCCATACTTTGTACCTATTCATCCAGGTATGCATTTGTTAGAGAATAATGAGTAGGATATCTAGTTGTAACTAAAAAGAGGATGTAAAAGAAAAAATGATCTCATAGATAAGTTGAATGGTAACCAGTAGAACATTAAGATTTTGTATTGTGGAGAATGCTATCACAACTCACAATCACTTACTACCTGCTCCTGTAATATTAAGGAACAACAACATATATGAGGACTGTTGCTTATTAGACATAAATTTCAGTTATGATTCTGAGCACAATTGAAACAATACCAAGACCTTTTCAATTTTCATGACTAGTTTTGTAACTCTTCATACATTTGTGATAACATGTAATATACAATTTTCTATTGCAGACAATGTGCCTAATATATAATTTCCGTTATAGCCCAAACCTATCGGATAGAAGTAACTTTTATGTGACTTGAAAATTTGAAGATCAAATGTCTACGTAGACATTCTCACTACTGTTCAAAAGTTATGTGTAGCTTAGTTACCCAGAAAAGCAATTTATGTCTTCTAGATACTTCCTAGGTTTAAGATGAACTATATGATTACTAAAGTGGAGATTAGATATGGTTTCAACTTTTTTGCATGAAAATTGCATTACTATATATAAAAAAAAAGTAATCAGGTGTATGAAAATCCTGTTAATGCATGGTCCCGAGGAAAAATCTATTATACATAGTCTTACCTATAAGAGACTGTTTATGAGAGTCGAATCCAAAACTTCCAAGTCATACAACAACAACTTTATCAAGAGAAATTACATTATTATGAGATAATAATTTTATACATGGTGCAAATTTTTAGTATATATTTGAGAACTCCATTATCTCTCTATTAGGGTTGTCATTCCTACATGAATTTTGAAGAACATCATTCCATGCGGTTTATACCTCTACCTAAACATAGTCGTATTGCTTAACTAGTTTTTGATCATTCACAATATCATCTGTACAAATTTTTGCCAAATAAAAAATAAGTAGAATGTCCATTCTATTTTGTTAAACAAGTCCCAATTTCACTTCTCTACATGGAGTGATGTCATATATATTGTGAATGGTACAACAAAGCTCTGAACTTTATCAAATATTTTTGTTTTATAGGACGCCTGTGGTGCTTTTGTAGGATGGTTTACTTGCCCATGTCATATATATATGGGAAAAGATTTATTGGCCCAATTACCCCAATAATCTTATCACTAAGAAATGAGTTATTCCATTGCCCATATGACGAGATAGATTGGAATCAGGCTCGTAATGAATGCGCAAAGGTGTGCAATTCTTCTACTCCTTATTCTCCCAGTTCTAACTAAATGGATGTAATGTTATCATGCATGTCATTGTATTTTTTTTCCTATTTATTATAGTGTCTATAGTGTATCTAAATGTGTCTTAGAGTAACTAATAATTATGAGGTTGTATGATTATTATCATAAGCAATGATTGAAATATCATTCCATGTCAGACGACAAAGATAGTTTTTACTTAGGGAGCAAAACTGGCACAATACGCTCCTCAATTTTGCATGTGTCATCTGTCCTTCACGCGCGCATGTCGCGCGACATAAGTGGGTCAGAGGCGTCCCACAACGCTTTCGACGCTGCCAGAGGCATCGCGGTATGCCTCTGGCGTCACCATAAGCGTCCACGAGCGATGCTACTGTTCAAAATTAAAATTGTAATTTATTTAATTGAATCAATTCCCAACTTAAGTGTGATATTTCAAAAAAACTTTCATAAACCTAATTAAATTATCCAATAAAATATATAAATTTTTTTTTTAAATTTTAAAAAATTATTAATTTTATTAATTGATATTCTGAAATTCTTTTTACTATTTTAAATTTTATTTTAAAATTCTAAAAAGTATAAAAAATTCTAATAAATTAAATTTATATTCTGATAATTTTTTTATTATTTTATATTTTTTTACTATTTTAATGTTTAATTAATATTCTGATATTTTTTGCTATTTTAAATATATATTATTTAAATTAATAATTAATTAAATGAAGAAATAGTTTGTTTATATAATTATATATAACATAGCATCTTTGTATTAATTTATATAATTATGATTGTTTAATCTTGGGTTTGGAGAACTACAAAGTTGTCCTAAATAGAATGTTACAAGAATCAATGATTCCATCTGGTTCACACCACTTCTTTTAGTATTAGCAAGGTAACATATTATAATGTATCAATTTTAATTCGAGTTATTGATAGGTCAATTTTTCTTTAAAGGAAACTATATTTAATTATTTTGTATAACAATATTAAGTTGTTTAATAATTGAGAATTTATATAAAATTAATATACAACTTATTTTTAAATTATACACAATAAACATATTTATCTGATAATTACTTATAAATAAAAAAAATATCAAAACTGTATTATTCCGGTCTAAGACCAAAATCTCGGCACGAGTCAAGATTTGAAACCTTAATCATAAGTGCATTCAGTCCAAATAAATGTTGATGGGAAGAGATACAACGAGTTAGAAATGAGGTACTAGACTCTATATTAGCAGTAAACCAAAGGTTAAGGTTTGCAATGAGTCCTTTGTGCAAGTTGACTGCTATCATAGTGAGTAATACAGAAGAGGTCACTTTTATGCATTATTTTGTAGCATGGGGATATAAGATTTGTAATGAGTCCCTTGTGCAAGTTGACTTCTAGCATTGTAATACAGACCAAGACTCTTTTATGCATTATTTTGTAGTATGAGGATATGAACACATTTCTTATTTTTTCATGACCCAAACTTCATTTCTTGATATTTATGTGTGATGGCATCCTCAACTCCTATTGGATGATGGGGTTTATTTTTAATGCTCCATTTTGAAGCATACATTATCTTCATGTGTATTATGGAGCTACCATATGTATGATTGTCTAAGTGCTAATTATTCTTTGAAGATATGTGTTGAGAATGCTTGTTAGTTGATTCTGAAGCTCTCATTGTATCTGCATTCTAAGTTATCTATGGACTTAAAATTTATTCCACTTGAAATTATCTTCTCAACATGCCCTTACTCCTCCCTTTGTCTAGGTAAATTTTGTTGGTCCCTTGGCGGCCGGTTAGAGGGGGGTGAATAGCCTGCACAATAAAAACAAACAAATCTTCCTCGACTTTATAACTTAATAAAAATAAACACTTGCATAAGAGAATTAAAAGCACAGGAAGAGTTACTTGGTTTGTAATCAGCGGATTGCTAATCCAAGGAAGTTAAAGCTCACTAAAATCTCATTCGGATGGAGAAGCCTCTTCCAGCAGTTAAAGCACTCAATTTGCAAAGCTAAACAAAAGACAAATCGGTTACAAGTGTTCTATTGCACTACTAAGATCAGGCTGTATTTATAGCCCTGATCGGGGAAACTAGAAGTGTTCCAGGTGCTTGGACTCTGATAGAATTTTATCCGCGTCGCAATAGCTCGTGACACATTGAGTTTTGATAAACATTTTAGTCTATGCGCCTAGACCAGTTCCGGATGCTCGAACCGGGTTGAATCCGCCTCCGCAGCATTGCCGAGCCGAGGTGCCCTCGGGCTCTCTAGGGGTCTGGGCGGCCGGACCAAGTCCAGGCGCCTGGACCAGTCCGGGGGCTGGACCAAAAAGTCAACCTCGTGTTGACTTTCGGTCTCAATCTTCTGCTTCGGTTCCGCTTGCATTGGTCCGAGTCTCTCGCTTCAATTTCACTCGCTTGGGTGATTTCGGCCATCCGAAATAGGGCTCACCTGAACCCATTTTCTGGCCTTCTCGAGCAACCTTCCACTCCGGCTTCTCGTCTCTCGAAAATGCCATGCGCGACTCCTTCTCATCCGCCAACGTACTGTTCCGCAACATCTCGTCCTTCGGACGTACCGAGCCCGTCATCTCTCTCCCATACCATCCTTTTCATTAGTTACGTCTTTCGTTCGACTTCCTGTGCTCCTAAGTTCCTGCACACTTAGACACAAGGGTTAAACACCAACAGGACCTAACTTAACTTGGTTGATCGCATCAAAACTACCTTGGGATACTTATAGATTTCTTTGGAAGTAATTTAGCATCCTCTCAACCAAGTTTCTTTGACTTCTAACTTCTTATCCAAGCATCCTTTAGATTCCTAGCATAAAATTGGTTCACGGATAACTCCTTAGAGAGCTAGACACTTAAACAATGATCGATGCCTTGCCCACATGAATGTTGTACTTTTTGTTCTCCATAATTTCTTCCTACATCTTCAAAGTTGCTAAATGGGTGATTTATTGAATTGGCTCATCCTCTATTTCTCATTTGATTTCAAGAGCAATTGTTTTTTTTTTTTGTATAGTTGTAAATCTCAAGAACTTGGAATCATTGACTTAAATGTTCATAGGCTTGCCCTTCTCTCATAATGGTGGTAGCATTTATTTTACTATCTCTTCTCTCCATAGGCTTTAAAATTGCCTCCTCGTGTAACATCATCTAGCTCTTGTCAACTCCTTGCCCTCAATGGGATACTCCTGAAAACTTTTCTTCCTTTTTATCCACAAATTTCTTAAGCACAAAGTGCATTTACTAGAAAATCATAAAATGAATTAAATAACTTTGTAATTGGTGACTATAATAAGTTGTGATGCTTAATTATTAGTATATACTAAATGCTCTTTTTTTGTTTGGCTTGATGATGTATGTTTCAGGAAGATTTGTACTATCCACATCCATTTATACAAGACATCGTCTGGGCGTTCCTTCATAAAATTGTTGAACCTATTTTAATGCATTGGCCTTGTAGCAAGTTGAGAGAGAAGGCTATTAATACTGCTATCCAGCATATTCATTATGAAGATGAGAATACTAGATATATTTGCATGGGTGCAGTTAACAAGGTAAGCTAAAAGATTTCTTTGAAGAAGTTGATTACTATCAATTTTTATAGCAAACGATAGGATTCATTATCGGCAATTCATCATAAGTGCATAACAACCAAGAACTATAGCTTGTCCATTAGAAGAACCTATTTCTAGAAGTTGAGATGCAAATCATGCAGCTTATAAAGAAGTATTTAATCAAAACTATCATCCTTTCTGATGTATTCATATCTGTTTTATGTACCTTCTGGATACTCTATGGTTTTTATGATCCAGATATTCTTTGATGTTAAGAGACAAGCTATTTTTACTGATGAATGCAGTTAATTACAAATGCTGATTGCAATTAGACCTATGAGGTAATTTTGCACATTTCTGGAAGAACAAATGTCTACATAAAAAAGTTAGGATGCTGACTTTAAAGTATAACCTTTACCTCAACTTCAGAAGTCTTAATGTCTTGTTCCTTTGTTTGTTAAAAAACCCATCTAATTCTTACTGTTCGAATATTATGGTATGAAACCTATAAAATATCTTTTAAAACTATATCACGTTGCAAAAGGCGGGTCCCGCCGCCCAGCGGCCCCCTCACCCCTGCCCCACGAGTATGAGAGGGAGTAAATCACGGTGAATACGGGCCCGGCGATGACATGGCGGTCGAAGGTGTTTAGCACGGACAGATATTGATGTTATCGCAATTGCTGCCGCAGACCTTCGACCTCTCGACCCATGTTGCAAGAATACCATGTCATAACCGGTTGATCCCGCCCGTGGGGGCAACTTTTAAAACTATATCACGGATGCACTTCATGTTGTTGGATGTAAACTTGATTTTAACTTATATTTCATATTTATTTAACAAAGGATTATGTTTAAAATTAAACTTTAAATTGCATTTGTTTTATGCTGGCCCAATTATTCCTGGAATTGTTATGTAAACTTGATTTTAACTTATATTTCATATTTATTTAACAAAGGATTATGTTTAAAATTAAACTTTAAATTGCATTTGTTTTATGCTGGCCCAATTATTCCTGGAATTGTTATAACTAGATTGTCCCTTTATACGAGTTAAATAAAATGTGAATGAAAAATCCAAGCCAGTTTTTCTTTCTGACCGACACTGTACATGTATTACAATTTATGTAGCAATTATGTGAGAAATGTTTTCTTTTGAAATTTCATATATATAGGTACTTAATATGCTTTGCGTCTGGATTGAAGACCCAAATTCAGAGGCATTTAAGTTACATCTTCCACGAATATATGATTATCTATGGTTAGCTGAAGATGGAATGAAAATGCAGGTATGCTGGAATATGCAGTGCATGTACTCTTATTAGTTTTTTTACTTCCTAGAATCATGTACAGTGTCTGAATACTGTCTGGTACCTTATTTTGTATGTGTTAAAGAAGTTGTTGTTGTATTGTTAATTTTGTAGGGCTGTAATGGCAGCCAGTTGTGGGACACAGCTTTTGCTGTTCAAGCAATTATGTCAACTGATCTTTCTGAGGAATTTGGTGAAACACTCAAGAAGGCTCACGAATTCTTTAAATGCTCACAGGTTAGCATTTTTTAACAAAGTTCTCAAAAGTATGTGTATTCTTCTACTGAATATTTACCCTTTATTGAATATGTAACTACATTAAGTTTTGTCTTCTTTCTGATTGGAAGATCCTTGAAGATTGCCCTGGTGATCTTGATTTTTGGTACCGCCACATCTCCAAAGGTGCATGGACCTTTACCACTGCAGATCAAGGGTGGGCTGCCTCAGATTGCACAGCAGAAGCACTTAAGGTAACTAACTACCTTCTATTGTCAAGCCAAATTTCTTGATTTTTATGCTTATGTTTCTTCTGTAGGCTGCCCTCTTGTTATCTAAGGCTTCTCCAAAGATTGTTGGTGATCCAATTGAAGCAAGGAAGCTATATGATGCGGTCAATTTCATCCTTTCACTAATGGTAAACGTATTAGTAATAGATGCAAATACTTAACAGTAGCTTTTCTTCTAATTGTGGTTATGTTGCAGAACAAGGACGGTGGTTTTGGTACTTATGAACTTACAAGATCTTACGCTTGGTTGGAGGTATGCACTCCAAGAACATTTTGTTGATGTTGCATTCTGCATATGTTTCTCAATCATGTATCTGGAGTTTGCTCATAGATTAATTCACTTTGGACAAACAAGAGTTGTTTATATAACACTAGCTAGGGTTATCCTTGAAGTTGTTAATTTTCCAAGTATTTAAAATGAGGCATAAAGGTTCTTTTAGCCTAGGAATGGGAAGGAGACAACTTGCATGTGTTGATGAAGCACATGAGCATTTAGGAAATGTAATTTTAAAGATGTAAAGATGAGATTAATTATTGTTTACTATTATTATTATTTTTAACCAATTCCTTAGATCATTAGTTCAAGGCATTCTTATGTGAATTCCAGAACCATACATACTTTGGATAGTTGAGGAAAGCGCAAGAGAAATAAGACAGCAAAAAATAAAGGAAAGAAAGAAATTTTGGAACATACAAATTGGTGTGGCTAGTTTATATTTAGAAAATCTTATTATATGTTCCTTTTCAATTTCAAAATAAAAAAAGTGAAAATTTCTTAACGGACTGGTATCTTTTCTGATATTTAGAAGAAAGAATTAATTAAATCCACAGATATTTTCCAATTGTGTATAATATGAAAGATCTTAGGATGGAGTTGGGGATGGGAACAATGTACAATTTAACAAAACTTGCTTTATCTTTACTTGTTGGAACACTGTACAATCAGCTTAGCTTTCTTCTAAGGCAACATCTTTTGTGGAAACTGAAGTATAAGTTGATAAACCTAATGTCTTAGTTATATTGCAGAAAGTATTGATTCGTCTATTGGATTGGTTGATAAGAACCTAGAATTTTTATCTATAAATTAGGATAGATAATTATATGTCACTCTTCTACCAAAGTCATGGCAATCTTCACTTACTAAATCTGTTTTTTTTTATAGATTTTTAATCCCTCTGAAACATTTGGAGACATTATGATTGATTACTCGTAAGATTCCATCACTTCTATTTATTAATATAATATTTTCTATTTAGTTACTTTAATTTTTTATTTGCAATTGAATTGTAAATATTTTTTTACAGGTATGTCGAATGCACCACTTCAATGATTCAGGCATTGACATCATTTAAAAAGTTATATCCAGATCATCGGCAAGATGAGATAGATGATTGTATAAAGAAATCAGCACATTTTATTGAAAAGACACAGCGAGATGATGGTTCATGGTTTGCACTTATAGTTGCCTATTTCATTTAAATTCATTTTGTCGGATTCTGCTTTGTCAATTTTTTTTATTAAAAGAGTCATAAAAAATCAACTGTTGAAAGGCCTGATGTGGTTGAACTCCTCAAATTCTTATCACGGATTAAATCTCCTACCATATCACTTCAATTAAAAAATTTGTTCAGTTTTAAATTTTCTATTGAAATTGAGATTTTTTTTATGACGAATGAGTTTTATTGTCAATTTATAAAAAAAAATTATGATCCATAAGTTGTTAAATTAATAAAATTCTTCTTTTGATTCTTTCGAGGTGTATTTTTCGGTCAGAGGAATTAGTAACAACAAATGACATTTATCTTCTTGATCATTTTTATCCAAGCACCTATTTTGCCAGTTAATTTTGGTGTTGCATTACAAAGTCATATTTGTAAAATTAAATATCCTGTTTCTTTAATGATTCATCAAGCTAATGTGTTATAATCTACATTTGCGGTTACTAATTCCTAAAGATCCATCTTGCTGAACTATCATATCACTAGTCTTATTTTGGTATTGCCAAGAATAAAATCTTTACAATCATTTATTCTAAAAGTGCTATTAAGGCATTTAAACTTTTGCTACATACTGTTTACTTCCAATAGGTATGGATGTTGGGGAGTTTGCTTCACTTATAGCACATGGTTTGGAATAGGAGGATTGATTGCCGCTGGAAGGACATACGAGAGCAGCTCTTGTATCCGAAAGGCGTGCAACTTTCTGTTATCTAAACAACTTGCCTCCGGTGGCTGGGGAGAAAGTTATCTTTCATGTCAAGATAAGGTTAATTCCTAACTGATTACCCATTTGTTTTTTCCAGCTTCTTCCATGAATCAACACCATTATATGGGTTCTAGTTCATTTTCTCATATGAGATTCTCTTCTCTCTTTTTTTTTTAACATGCAAGTCATATATTTAAATGTTTATGGTCGTGGTACGAGTAGCTAATAACATGTCCTTTTCCTTTTTACGTTATAGCGAGAGATCAAATTTAACTAGAAAGATTTTTTCCCTAGATTGTTTCATTGGGTTGTTTCATGTTTTTGTATTAGCCAAGATGTTTATGAATCAAGTAAAATACTGGCATCTTGATTCTGAATATTTCGACACAAGTTTACTAAACAAACTCTATTCGAATTCTAATTCTAATTTGTGTACCCTACAATTATGATTGTGTCACACTGGCATGTTGATTGGTTAATAAGTTACTAACCACTTTATTTTTCATATTATCAAGATGGTAAGTGACTTAGATATTTCTTGTGTTCTCTTCGAGCAGGTCTACACAAATCTTGAAGGCAATAGGATTCATGCAGTGAATACAAGCTGGGCGATGCTAGCTCTAATTGATGCTCGACAAGTCAGTTATCTGTCAATCGCAAATCTCATGACAGTTTCGATTTCCTAGGATTACAAATTCACATGCAAATTTTCATCTAGTGAATTTGGGTGGGGGGGGGGGGGGGGGGGGGAGAATGAAAATGTTGTTTTTAACTTCATGCAAAATGAGTGAAATGTTGATTCAATAAAAGATTATGGCACGAGTGCTTTCTAGTCTTGAGATCTTCGAAGGAACTAAAAATAATTCAAATCTTCAAAATTACCATGTGCAAAAAGGTTAGCGTTCGGAGAGAGAGGTTGTTATTTACGGGGGCTATTTGTGGTTGCTAAAAGGGATGCTAAATCACTTATATTTTCTAGTAATCTTATGCATCACCCATACATTATCAATAGCTCTTTATTGATTAATAGATTCAAAATACTCCTAACTATTTTCTCAATTATTTTTTTCATTACATAGAAGGTTGAAAACTTTTTGGTAATATATTGTTAGGTTGCCTTAGTTTTTGTGTTAATAAAATGTTCTTGAATGTAATAGATGAAGTAACATTACTTCTTTCAAATTTGTACTGAAACAGGGTGATAGAGATCCAAGACCATTGCATAGAGCAGCTAAGATATTAATAAATATGCAAATGGAGAATGGCGAGTTTCCCCAACAAGTAAGACATCTCTTCTTATTTTTTTTTTAATTCATCAAACACCAATTGATTATTTCTAAAGATAGTTTTATTTTCTATTTTACTTTTATTTTATTGAGGATGTGTTTTAGTTCTTCTCTAGTCATATATTTGTTACTTCTTTAGATTTTTAACAATTTTTTTTTTTACTTCAATGAAATTATTTTTCTTCCATTTCTACATTTTATATTTGTTACTTCTCTAGTTCGTTAGTGTTTCTCTCTCTGGCTCTTCTTTCGTACTCATATTGAATTTATCCCTTTCATTTCATTTCTATAGAAACAAAATCAATACTAATATTCAATCCTTCACTATTTGTTTGTGTAGGAGATTATGGGAGTCTTTTGCAAAAACGGCACAATCAGTTATTCGGCGTATAGAAACATTTTTCCAATATGGGCCCTCGGAGAATATCGCACTCGTGTATTGGCCCCTTAAGAATACTGAGACTTGCCTTTGCGATGATATGATTAAATTAATTGTGATCATAATAAGCTATCGAGTGTGTGTCAATGTGCTCACACATCATGAAAACAAATCGACTAGTATCATGCATGCATTATGGATTCTTACTATGCATATGTCTACGTACTTGTGATGAAATTATGTGATGCACTACTACAATTTTATTGGAGGACCTTTTGCATGGGTTATGTTTGTTTATTTTGCATTTGGTTTAACGTTGTGTTAATGCTTCCCTTCAAGGAAAATAATAATAGTTACTTGTTATTTTTGGCTAGGAAATAAATGGTAATCGAATTAGAGAACCTCTCTTAAGTTTCAAGTTATGATGAACTATGGGAACAATAAAAGATATCCCTTTACTTGGCTCCAAACTTGCCACGGTCCGTGGAATTGCAAAACCAAAAGCACTATGCGGATTGACTTGAGTTTGAGGCTGCAAAATCTTAGCTAGACCGCGATCTTCTTGAAGCCGGGTAACATAGCTACCCATTTCTCCTATAAATTACATATGATTAGCATTCACACACCTTGTTCAGTTGCTAGACTCTGTTCCAAATTATCATTCTGGCATCCGACTGGGTGGCTCATTTCTGTTTCCTTTTCCTTTTCTTGATTCTATGTTATCAAACAAGACCCACAAGTAACGAAATCAGGGGGAGCGAGAATTAAAATCTTCTCAAAATATAGAAGTTGATTCACAATCTTGAACAAATAACCGTCACTATTAAGACAGTTACGATAAACCTTGTCCTGCCAAAAAGCATCAAGAAAGCAAATCGAGTTTTTGATCACCTCCTATGTGGCATATATAGCTTTAGCTTCGTGGGATTCATCACCTATTCACCTTTCTCGGACTGGGATACTTCTCTTGTGTCCTGCTGGCTACTCTGATGCTCTCCAACATTGTGATTGCCAGGGGCTGCGTCTCCTCCATGAGCTCTGAGATTTGTTGATGCTGTAGTTTCCTCAAGTACAATGGCTTCTTTACCTCCACATTCACCCAACTCTCTATGTGATCAGATTGCATTTTCCTCCAAGAAATTTTTTTTTCTATATTTTTTATTAAAATTTTAATCCGAAGATTTTATTTTATTTTTTTATAGTTATTTTCTTCTTTTGTGTTTTTATATTTTAAATCTATTTAGGATTTTTATGATTTTGAGTCTGTTAAGTTTTTTTTTATGATTTTTTTTCTTTCTTTTATGTCTTAGCAATTTAAATACTTTTTTTTTTGGATGATGTTTGGTTAATTTTTTGGATTAATAATATTTTTGACAATGTCATTTTTTTCATATTACTAGTATTCTTCTGAATCAATAGATTTTAAAATATTATTTCTAGCATTGACAGATGAACCAACAGAATTAATACAACCCCACAGTATAATCGTTATCCCGCCCGACGTCAATTGGTATCAGAGCTCTAGATCCCATGGATGGTCATCGTGATCATGATTGAGGTTGTGACAGGCATGCTCCAGCTGAGAAAGCCTCGCACCGTGATAGTAGCACCCAAGATGATATATTGAAGATCTACAAAGAGAAGTCACAAAATTATCCCAGCATCTAGTAGGACGTAAGATCTTTTATCTTAACTCTGCTTCCATTTTTGAAAGCTCCTATCCTCCTATTACAATCACGAGAGTCATGGTTGGGAGGAACCATATTTGATTAGTGAAGTGGAGATAACAGAGTTAGCGATAGGGTCATTAATTTGTTAGTCACCAAAGTGGTCAAATTATTTTTTAATTTAATATATATATTATGCATAATTTGTTAGTCATCAAAGTAGTCAAATTAAAAAGTTTTAGATATTAATTAAATAATATTAAAATTTTCATGAATATGTGATGCTATGAGATGATATAATGAAATTGCTTTTATGAATAATTTAAAGTTCACTGATTATAAAATAATTAAAAATCACCCAAAGATTGACTATTTTATTTTATGATCATGAATATAATTATGATTAATTTTTTGTGTTTTATTAGATATGATGAAATTGCTTAACTCTTTTATGAATAATTTAAAGTTCATTGATTATAAAATAATTAAAAATCACCCAAAGGTTAACTACTTTATTTTATGAACATGGATATAATTATGGTTATTTTTTTATGCTTTATTAGATATGTTTAGTATATCCAAAGATAACAAAGATGTTTAATTAGAGCATATATAATTACCTAGTATATTAAATTTTATTTGAGCATCAATTATGTATATGTATTGTAATATTACCCAAAGGAGGACTTCAATATGCACTTAAAATTCAGATGAATGTTATCTAAATTTTATATTATGATTTATGAATCAAAGAAGTGAAATATAAGCAATCTATATATTATGTTGCTATTCATCCGTAAGCTTCGTCTATTATGAAGCTCAATATGCTTAATTTTTTTGAATGGAGTGAACAAATTCAGTTCCATTTAAGTGTTTTAAATCTTAATTTTCACTTCTTATAGATGAGCCTGTTGTACTTACTGATACTAGTAATACTGACAAGTATATTTTCATAAGGTTTGGGAAAGACCAAACAAACTTAGCTTGATGTTTATGTAAATGACTGTAGCATACATCATTAGACCAATGATTCCTAAAATTGATGGTGCTAAGGAATTTATGAAGTTTGTAGAAAATTTGTCTTAATCTAAGTTTGCTAATAAGTCACTTTGTGGGACATTAATGGGTATGTTGACCACCATGAAGTTTGATTGATCTCATACCATGCATGAGCATATAACTTAGATGATGAATATTGCAACAATATTGAATTCCATGGGAATGAAATTAAGCAAAAACTTCCTTGTCTAATTTATTATAAACTTTTTGTCTCCTGAGTACGGATCATTCCAAATCAATTATAATTCTATAAAAGGATAAATGGAATGTGACAGAATTACAAAGCATGATTATTCAAGAGGAAGCAAGGCTTAAGAAACAAGGAGTTCACTCAATTAAAATAATGAGTCATCCTAATGTAGAAAGAAATCAAGGGAAAAAAAATATAAAGAACAATAACGGACACTTAAAGTTCAATGTGTCATCTATACAAAACCAAAAGAAGAAATAAAAGAATGATAAATATCATTTTTGTCACAAGCCTGGGCACTTTCAGAAAGATTGCCAAAAACGAACGACTTTGTTCAAAAGTTCCTCATAATACATGGTGGATTGATTTTGGTTGTACTAATCATGTTTCAAATACAATATAGGGATTCCTTACGATCCAAACCATAAAGCCAAATGAAAAATTTGTCTTTATGGGAAATCAAGTCAAGGCTCTGGTTAAAGCTATTGGAACTTATCGTTGGATTTTAGACATGGTATATCATTTAGGTCCTTTTCAAACTCTTTATGTTTCTACTATTAGTAGAAAGTTAATTTATTTATCAAAACTTGATACAGTTAAATACTCATTTAAGTTTGAAAATATATATTTCAGTTTGTTTAAGAATAATCACTCAATTTGTTCCAGTGTTCTTTGTGATGGCTTATACAAATTATAACTTAATGATTTGTTTGCAAGACATCATAATGTTGGAACACAATATGGTCTAGTGGATGAAATCTCATCTTGTGACATAAACATTTGGGCCATATTCAAAGAACAGTTACAAAGATTAGTAAAGAATAAAATCCTTCATGATTTGAATTTTACTAATTTTGATATTTGTGTGAATTGTATTAAGGGAAAATAAACAAAACACATAATTAAGAAAATAGATACAAGACTCACATAACTTTTAGAAATTGTACATAACGGCATATGTGGACCTTTTGATGTTCCCCTTGGTGGAGAAAAATATTTCATGACTATTATTGATGATTATTAACGTTGTGGTTATATCTATTTGTTGTATGAAAATTATCAATCTATAAATATCTTAGAGGTATTTATTAATGAGGTTGAAAAATGATGTGTGTATTTCATGTATGATTTTTAGTATTATTTTACATGCATGTTGTGTATAATTCACAAATGCATGGTTGTCGTTAAATAATAAAATGTATTAATCCCATGAGGATTGTAGATCAATACTGATTGGAAAAATGATCCTGGGATTTCAATTTCGCCACAATGATCATTGACATCTTAAATATTATTTACTTTCTTATCTCTATGTTTATTTGCATGTAGGTGGACATATCTTGAAATACCGACATAAACTTTTGAAATTATATTGGCGTGCCTACCCAAACACGGTGCCTACTTTTGAGGCGACATTGCTAGTTTAACCACTTTCTCATGGAGGACCCTATCACATGAACCAAGTCCCCAAGTTACCCTCCTTTACTTCATGACGTCGAATCAGGGCAGACCCATTAAGATTTATGATAGTCAATGGTACCCCTGGTGGGGAAGAACGTCATCTCCTTGTGGCATACCAACCTATTTTCATGACTGACTCTCCACATCTCAGATATTTATAGGTCAGAAAGTTCAGTTTACCTTTTTGTCCTTCGCTGCATCCCGTGAGATACAAAAGTGCAAGTTAGTGTCACAATCATGTATGTACAATAAATTCGGACCATGGGATAAACATCTCATGCAATAGAGAAAGGTAAACAATTACTTAGATTGATCGTCAATGATTACATCATGCTACCTCATGGATACATAGCCACTTGGCCTACTTCCCACACGACTGGAAATAAAATACAACCATGCTGTTTGATATGCAGCTCACACGGATGGAATAGGAAACAAAATAATAAATAGCCCACAAGGTTGTAACAACAACTACAACGGAAGAGATAGGAAAAGCACACAAACTAAACTGATACAATGTGTGTCAGCATGACTTAACACAATAAAATACCAAAAATGGTAAAGTAGCCACATGGCTAAACACCAATTAAATACCAATACCATAAGGAAAATATGCAAGAAAATAAAAGTGAAGTAAAGACCATCCTTTGATGTGATGTGGGACTGGTAGATAGGATATTCCAAGAGACTCTACAATCATCTACCTGCTATCTAAAAAACATAAAAGTGTAGATGACTCAGCGAGTAATAGACAAGATAATGCATGATCTATATAAAATATGGAGATCAAAGTATACAATCTTACTAGGGAAATAAGGACATGATCACATACGACAAAATCAATGCACAAAACCATAATTGACATAATAAACGCATATAACCATATCTGACATAATAAATGCACATAACCATATCTGACATAATAAATGCACATACCCAATCAAGAACTGACACATATGGTATAGTGATCAGTAAACTCACTAGGGATCAACAATAGATTTGCTCGTAACACATGAGTAACACAATTGACAGGATATACATGTATCATAAATAAACATGTATGAAGCATGGAAACCTTATTCAACAATTATATCTCAAGCAAATACAATAATCATAAGCAAATGTAAATATATCTCCAAAAGATGCACTGTGTATCATATGCATATCCATGCATGCATCATGGTCACTCCTGACCACCTCTCAAGACACCATGACCCTTGTATGGCTGAGAGGCCAGATCTGTGACAACTGTACAACCATCCAGATACCACTATAGAGTGGCTGAAGCGGGCAGTTCGCTAAGTAGTTATCTAACTACATAGCATCAGGGTCTCTAACTGCTCACATCTCTAGACCCCTGATAACTGTACTATCCTTCAAATATCACTACTCACGAGTGGTTGAGGCGGACAGTGTATAACACTGAGTGCCAAGTGAGCACGATAGAACTAGCTCTACTCCAAGCTACCACTCTCCCACAATGGTCAAATGGACAGTTAAATAACTGACAACTCTTTCAATCACAATGGATATTTTGTTGTTAGCATGTAGTGCAATGATGGGCATGATATAAATAATCATGATACAATCACAGTCATCATCAATGCAACAACACAATCAACATAACTACCTCCAGTATATGATCTATTTAACACCTATATCTGTAGGTATGGATAGATCCAACTAGTGTCTACTAAATAATAAGTACAATAAGTAACAACACCAGACACGTACACACCATACATGTATGCACCCTATAATGTAGGTATAATCAACATGACACTTTCAATATCACCCCAAACACATATAATCATCAACATAGCTATTATCGATATAATTCCTCCAATAGTACACATCAGATACATGTGCGCACACGACATAGGTACAATCAATATGATTCCTCCAATAGTAAACATCGGATATGTGTGCACCACATCATGCAAATGGATAGTCAATAAGGTAAACTCCTAAAACACATACAAATCATTTGTACACTCAACATCATATGCATAATCAACATGTTAACTCAGTTAACAAAACATCCCCTACAATACATACTCTACATGTATATACACAATAGAGTATAAATATCCAAAGTGAAAACTGTATATGAAATAACTAGATCATCTCTAAGGTCAAACAGATAAGTATCAAGCAGGATAACAAATTAATAGATTTAATGTAAAGTAACTTAATCCATCAATAAAAAAAATAACCATGCACTAAGTTCAATGAACTAAAAAGGTCAAAAAATACCCATCTTTATCTGTATGATATAACAAATAAATAATAGGTGTTATTAGAGAAATAACCTTATTAAATTTATGGGGGATTTTTAGAATTTTTTTGAAATTTAAACGAAGTCCGTATGACACGTTTAAGAGATGAATCAATTAGGCTTAGAGTTTAAGGGATGAATCGATTAGGTTTGGAATATCCATTTAAGTGAGAGTTGATTGGATTAATTAACCTAAGTTAGATTTAATTAAACCTTGGTATATAAATAAAACATACTCCCTATTTCTTATCTCACCCAAGCTTCACTGATCCCCTCTCCCTCTACCATCCCTGCTCGAAGTTGTCGTCGCCCGACACCGTGCCACTCACCGCCTATCGCAGATACAGCCCCAGTAGCAGTAGTGTCGCCGCTACCTGAGATCGGCCAGCCACCACTTTTCTCCTCCTAATTTACACCATTGTCATCGATCGTCCGATGTCATGCCCTAGTTTTGGCTGCCACCGCCGAATCACCATTGTCACCGCCTCCTCCTCCTGATCATGGTGAGGTCTGCTCTCAAAGTCAAAGGATTTAATTTTGTATAGATCGGAGTGAAGGAAAGGACTGTGTGGTGCTACCTTGTCCAATCTGTCCACTGCTAACTCCTCACAACCTAGTCAATCCCTCTCCTCCCTCGACATTGGTCAGAGCAAGAGGCCTACTATGTGACTTCCCAGTTGTTGCACCCCTCTTCAGTTGTTGCTTCATTTGATGAGCCACTGCCATCGACTCTCAGTTGCTTGTCGAGTTGCTTGTCGATCTGCTGTTGGAGCAATGAACGACCACCAAGGAAGGGGGAGCTCCACTTTCTCACAGCTTGATCTAAGGTCTTCACTGAGTGGCTGGGATTCTGAACTTGGGTAAGATGTGCTTTGAACTATGTTAATTCTGGGGTGGTTAGCAATTAGTCATAATATTAATGTGTGTTCAATAATTAGATTGATATTATGATTGTTCATGCACTGCAACAAAACTACACAAAGATAATAGTTTTAGAAAAAATCATTAAAAATTTGGCAAAAGATAACCATTTTTGACAAAATTATTATCTTTCATGCAATAGTTATCCCAAAAGAACCGTTATAACAACAGTTGAGACATGATTAAATGAACCATTGTAAAAGAGAATACTTTTACCATGCTTGGCACAACAGTGTATAAATCATTGTCATTGTGATAATAAGACAATGGTAAACACCGTTGTTAATGAAATTATTAACATTGTGTTTTTTTCCGCCTTAAAACTCATGCATCGGGAACACTTAAAAAAAACGTATATTCTTTTTTTCCTCTTTCCTTCCTTTGTTCCTCAATGCAAGAGGTGGAACGGACGGTGGAAGCATTTAGTCCGATGAAGGAAGAGAAGGTGGAGACAGAGAAATGGGAGGTGAGGCCTAGCGGGATGTTGGTTTAGATGCGCGATGCATACAACGATGATGTCGGTGCACCTGTCCCCACCATCCGTGTCAAGGTCAAATACTATGCCACTTACCACGAGATTAACATCAGTGCCCAGGACACCTTTGGTAAGAAGAACATGATCTACCAAATCTCATCCCTTTCTTATTACAATTTGGTGGTTTTGATTCATGCAAGTAAGGTAGTTGACCATTTGTCTGAGTGAGTTTTGCAATAGGGAAGATGAAGAAGGAGCTATTTGCCAGGATGGGGCTACATCCGCTCGACACGAAGCTGATGTATAAGGAAAACGAGAGCGCATCGACGACTTTCCTCGATGCTGTTAGCGTTAAGGACAGCTCTATAATACAATTGATGGAGGATCCGATGGCGAAGGCAAAGTGTCTCCTGGAGATCACAAGACTGACAAATTGGCAAGGTCGCAAAGTCTATCTCTGTAATCCGCCTCGAGGTCGACCGTCTTGCCTCCAAGGTATTTATTTTATTACCCTCTCCTCCCAACTCCCACTGCATCTATTTTCTAGGCTTTTGACAAAGACTTCGGTGAGATGGAGGCGACAAGGTACTTGAGCTAGCAAGAGGTGGTGGTGTGAAACGGAAAGGGGCACCGGGTGGTGCACTACTACCTCAAGGGGGTCAGCGGTAGTGCGTTGGGAGAAGAGCTCGCAAACCCAAAGTGTTAAGTGAAGATGGAGCAAATGATATTTTGCAACTAAATGACATTGGTGCTTTTAACACTTCATGGCTTAAGAACCTGACAACTATTGATGATCCATGGCTTAAGTCACATTTGTTCAGGAGCTTATCAATTAATGATTTTGATGTGTTTCACTTTCATGCATAGCCCAACCATATACTTGGGCCTGACTTGCAATTCGCTAGTGCGTCTTATTTGTTTAGGTCCACAGCATGGGAATACTATGGTAGGTAATTCTAGTACTTCATGAATGGACTTAGATGGAGTGTTTTAGTACGACTTGTGTCTTGCAATGAGATTTCTAAGGACTTATACAGAGGATAAATGGAGAATCGGGTGCTCATTGGGCCCCATCGCTATTCTGTCATTTCCCCTATAATAGTTCTTTTACAGACAAACTAGTGGTAGGCTTACTCAGCAACTAGTGGTAGGCTTACTCAGCTTCTTATCCTTTGAGACAGGTGGATGGCTTCCCGGGGCTCAATCCATTGAATCAGGAAAAAAGTTGCTTTTATTGAAGGAAATTGTACAAGACCTTGAATTATTGGGCTCACCATTGCTCTTGCTTTTATGGTGGGTTGTCTTTTATTCCTTGGATTATTGTTTGGAGGCAAATAAAGGTTTCCCAGAGGTCCAATCGAGCTTTTGTGATAGCTGGTAAGGCATCTTTCCAGTAAGTGCTTTGTCCTTCATGATGGCTCCTTCGTCTAAAGTCTGTTTCTTTAACTTGGCAGATAAGCTCCATCTCTCAGAGGTTGTTGATGATGTTGCGACTTGCCGTCCATTCGATGTCGGCCATATGAGATCTTTTGTCGTGTTCCTCTGGGTGGAGGATGCTCGTTCGTCCTGAGTTGGCCAACTATGCGTATTGTTCCAGGAGTGGATAAGGCCCGCTAGGTGATGGGATGCCTTCATATTGGGCTTTGCCTGGATTTGTAATAGTGATTCTTCTATCTGGATTAGTAGAAGAAGATCCTTCTCCGTCGGAGTCCATGGTCCTGTAATATGACAAACCAATCAAGAGAGAGCGTCAGCAAGTAGGTTATCTTTACCTTCGATGTACTAGAATTGAACATCAATGCCAAGTC
The DNA here is from genome assembly GCF_018446385.1 of Zingiber officinale. Lineage (NCBI taxonomy): Eukaryota > Viridiplantae > Streptophyta > Magnoliopsida > Zingiberales > Zingiberaceae > Zingiber > Zingiber officinale. Next base: position 130,312,450 of record NC_056002.1, on the reverse strand, counting down.
CTGTGATGTAGTCTGTAAAGGATAACCATCTGACCCTTGATGGCTTGTTTTGTGCTATTTTATTGAAGAAGCTTATGATCGCTTGGCAATCAGTCCGTATGATTAACTCGGGCTTGTCCAGATAATATATTTTGAAACTATCCATGCTATTCATTACAACGTGGATTTCAGCATCAATTGTGGACTTGATTGGGCTGTATTTGCCGCTTGCGTAAGCACATATCTTCTCTTTTGTTTTAGGATCATACCTGTGAGGTTTCCACTTACATATGCCTCCTCATCCTTCCATGCATCCATCAGTTTCTAATATGATATAGCACTCTTTTGGTGGAATTGCAAGGTCAGGTAGGTCAGTAATCATCTTCTTAATTTATGAACTAAGGCCCAATCATGGGAGTTCATCTTCCTTTCACCATTTGGGCTGGTCTTTAAATATAATGGGCCTAGTAATCTACCGAGGTTAGGTATATAACTTCGACAATAGTTAAGGAGACCTAACCAGGAACGAAGGCCCTTTGTATTTGTCAACTCTTGATCTTTGAAATTTGCTATCTTTGAAATAATGTGGGATTGAAGCTTTATTGTTGATGGCCCAATAACAGCACCTAGGAACTCAATTGTAGGGCTGCCAATTTTCATCTTTGTAGGGCTCAGAATGAGCCCATTCTTCTTACAGATTGATAACATCTCCTTTAAATGCCCCTTGTGTTCTTCTTCTATTTTGAAAAACACAAGAATATCATCAATGTACACTGCAATAAATTTTTTCGTACCTTTAAAGCACTCATCCATCTTGCGCTGGAATATAGCAGGGGCATTCTTTAAACTGAATGGCATAACCAACCATTCGTATAAGCCATCCGGTACCCAGAATGCTGTCCATTCAATAGACTCAGGTTCCATTGCTACTTGGTGGAAGCCGGATTTAAGATCAAATTTGGAATAAATATTGCTTCCTCCTATACGTTTGATAATTGTGTTGATCCCCGGAAGGTTGTATTGGTCTTTATGAGTATTGTCATTCAGTCTTTTGTAATTGAATACCATTCGCTCCTTGCCCTTAACTTCATGTTTGGTTACGGGGTCAACTGTTGTACCAGAATGAACAATTATTGTTGTGGTTTGGTGACGACTCTGACTTGGTCATATTACCTTGAGATCCAAGAGAGCTTGAACATGTCTTTTGAAGACGTCTTGCATTTGGGGGGTCACATGCTTCAGTGGCCTGTCTTCTATTGTTAGGTCCGGATTTTTGATGGCAATTTTGCATTTGATTTGATTTTTCTCCCAGTAGCGCATAGGATTATTGCCGATGTACCCCGTGTTTGATAATTCCTTTATAATGCCTTCTATTCTGGTCCAAATCTGCCAGGTGCAAACTTGCTCCTTTATCTGGTAATATTCTTCTTCCTTTAAGTCTAGTTCTTCAATGGTGGCTGCTGCAGAAACAGTTTGATGAGTTTTAATGGTAGTAATATTCTTGTAGAAAGTTACCTCTCTCCTTCAATTCTGATGCCACCATAGAGGGATCGGATGAAATTACATCCTATGATCATAGTAATGTTACCACCGATTGATAGAGGAAATGCATATGTGTATGGTATCCTAAAAGAGTGTTCTCCAATTCTCATATTGCCATTCTTTAATTTCTTTTTGGCTGTCGTCTTTGAGTTGATGCCACTGAAATTGACAATAAACGTGTTATCTTCAATGGCGTCTTCTGGGATTGATGTCTGGTCAATGCAACAAGTGGTGGCTCCTGTGTCAAGGATGACATTTACTTTGATTTCCTTAATGCCAGGGATGGACAAGTAAACGTCAAGGTTGAATAGTTCATTGGTCCTCTTTTTTGACTGAGCCACTTATTCTGCCGAGAAAACTTTCTCGGTTCCTTCCGTAATTAATGCATTCACTTTCTTTTGTTGCTCGATTTGGAGGTCTACCATGGCTTTAAGGGCTTCTATTTCTTGTTGAAGTCTGGTAATTTCTGCTTCTGCCCATGCTATATAGGTCTGTTGCTCTTGCATAAGGCTGACTGGGTTATATGGTGTTGGTGCTGAACGCTGTACAGGTATAGTCATATCAAAATAATTACTTGTGCACATACCACATGATGTGATTTTGCATATGCTGCAATGGATGCGGTGCTTCATTGTTTCTCGCTTGCAACAGTGACACCGTTCATAAGGTGGTGGTATATCATCATTAATCATCGATATATGGTTGCAATCATGTTGTTCTTTTGAGATTCGTACCATTGGTTGCCAGCCACCATCTTTCCCTATCATGTAGCAATTTCGTTGTTCTATGAAAACAAATAATGATTCTGTTGCAATAGTAAGTACTTGTTGGTCCTCTCCTTCTGAAATGCTATAGATCACATCAGACTGGTCATCTCCTTCTTGAACAGACATTATTTCATATTCTTCCGGGAGTTCCAGTCCTTCAAATATTGCAACTCTTTTTACATTCTTGTATTCTCAGGGGCAATCTCGGGCAAAATGTCCTTCTTCTCCGCAAAGAAAGCACTTGCATTTTTTGTTTCTAATAAGATGCTTTTTCTTCTCTATTCTTGCGTGTCACTGATGCGGCTTTCCTTTGTAGGTTGTAGATCTTCTTACTCCATACTTTCTTCTTGTATCTTGATAGTAGCCTGGGATTGGTATCTGGCTGCAGAATGACAAGTCTTTGAGGGATCTATTGAAAGCTGCATTCTTGCATTCTTCTTCAAGGTATTTGTAAGTAAATACTACCTGAGGGTGTACTCCCATTGTATTTCCTGGATACATTTCCTGAAAGGCTACTTTTATTCTTCTACCAAGATCTCCAGGAAGTTTTAGCCAAAATTTTTCGGATAATTCTGGCCCTGTAAATAATTGTCCTGTCTTGGCTGCAAGATTCATATATTCATTTATAAAGGGTATAATATCCTTTATTTGGGGGCATGTTAACCTTTCTAAATCTCTATATGCCCTATCCTGCATGTCAGTGGACCCTTGAAAGGGGTCTTCAAGAATAAATACCCTTCTAATTTGAGAGATTATGTTTTGTGTACCGTTGCGGCCTTCTGTTGATTTTACTAGATCCTGGTATTCATTTGGGGAGGTCATTCGCCATTGGATCCAGGTCAATCTTTCAGCTTCTCCCAGCAGATTTTCGATGAAATCTGCTTTATCTTGAGTGTCTGTAAAATTTTGCATATTCTTCTACCAAGATCTCCAGGATTTTTAGCCAAAATTTTTCGAATAATTCTGGCCCTGTAAATAATTGTCCTGTCTTGGCTGCAAGATTCATATATTCATTTATAAAGGGTATAATATCCTTTATTTGGGGGCATGTTAACCTTTCTAAATCTCGGTATGCCCTATCCTGCATGTCAGTGGACCCTTGAAAGGGATCTTCAAGAATAAATACCCTTCTAATTTGAGAGGTTATGTTTTGCGTACCGTTGCGGCCTTCTGCTGATTTTACTAGATCTTGGTATTCATTTGGGAAGGCCATTTGCCATTGGATCCAGGTCAATCTTTCAGCTTCTCCCAACAGATTTTCGATGAAATCTGCTTTATCTTGAGTGTCTGTAAAATTTTGCAGGGCAACTACGTTCTTGGTGATTGCTTCCCATTGGAGGAAAACATCCTCAATCTTTCCAAGCTGGGTTGGTAGAGTGAGGATTGCTCCAGTATGCTGTTGGGCGTACGGTAAATTCCACCATTCAGATTTATTATCTTTCTTGAAGTTCCCATTTCTTTTGATATTAATGCTAGGCTCAGCTGCTATGCTTATAGATTCAGGTTTGGGTCGCCTTTCCGTTGGAGGATAACTAACCGGGTTCATGGTAGCATCTGCAGGAGGCCTATACTGGGAAACTGCTTCTTGAGAATAAATGTGCTCCGATATTTGTTTTAGTTGTGGGTATTCCATTAACCACTCGGGTTCATCAGTGGTGCCAGCGGTAACAATATTTTGAGCTTCATCAGGAGCTTCAGCTTTCTCCTCCCCACCACTTTCTGCTGCGAAAGGGTTAGTAAAGTCTTCCGAAGAGGTTCCTGTAGGAAGGGAGTTGAAGGGTTGTAAAGTTAAATACTGTAAATAAGCAATGTAATCATAATCATCAGACTCATATGCCTGGGTGTCTGAGATGGTCATGCAGAGATAATCAGTAGAGTGGTTGCTAGCCGTTTTTGGTAGAGATTCCAGTTGTTGTTGTAATTCTGCTATGTATTTTCTAGAATCTCTAAGAAGTCCATAAGTTTCTTCAAAACTATATTGGTAATCATGCCACCGAGGTTCATCTAGTATTTCTTCTCTAATGAGTGCTTGTCGAGCTTCGCGTCTGATATGGGTTAGGTTTCATGGATCCTTGGTAAGGAAGGGAAAGGAGATAACTGAGTGGAGAAGATAGATCAATATTGACCGGGATATACCTCAAATGAGGTAGGCCAATATTGATCAGGACATACCTCCAGAGAGAAAGGCCAATATCGATCGGGATATACCTCAAAGGAGGTAGGCCAATATCGATCAAGGTATACCTCAAAGGAGATAGGCCAATATCGGCCGGGACATATCTCCAAGGAGGCAGGCTAAAATCAAGCGAGATATACTTCCGAAGAGGAAGGACAATATTGACCGAGATATACCTCCAAGTAAGCAAGCCAATATCGATCGAGACATACCTTCAGGAACGAAGGCCAATATCGGCCGGGATATATGATGTGCGTAGATTATATACTCTTTTATGCATGTTTTTACGCACATTTACATACTTTGAGCATGCTTGATCTATGCATTTTTATACTTCCAGCTTTCCTTTTAGCATATTTACTCTTTTGGTTCGGAGATCTACTTTTTGTGCATTTTCTGTACACAGGAGTCGATTTGGTGAAGAATCTACATCTTTGGGCATGCATTGGAGGAAACGAAGGGAGAAAGCACCGGGCCGTGTACCTCACACGGCCCTGCATTGGTATGGAGCTCGGGCCGTGTGGAGTTTGGCACCAACAGAAGAGGAAGATGACATGGCCGTGTGAACCTCGCACGGCCGTGTCAAGATTTGAAGCCAACCAGAGCAGAAGCCTTACAGGGCCGTGTGGATCTACACGGCCCTATGAGACTTCCAGAGACCAAGCAGGCTGTGGCCGTGTGCACCACACGGCCGTGTAGCATTTCCAGAGAGCAGAAGGGTTCTGGCTGTGTGGAGTCACACGGCCGTGCAGCTTTGGCAGAGAGGGAACTGGACATAGCCGTGTGAATCTCACACGACCGTGTCACGGGGCCGTGTGGCGCCCGATTCCCTCCTCTATTTAAACCCTTCTTCATGAATTGAAAGGGGATCTCTCCCCCTTTGGGAGAAAGCAAGATTTGGTGGTGTCCTCCCAATCTTGGGAGGATTTCTGGGCGATTCAAGGGGAGATCTCGACGATTTCGACTCTGGAGCAAGGATTGGATCCGAAGACAAGGCTTCTTCGTAGATAAGTTTTCTCTTTCCCCCTCTTCTTGTTTTCTTGGATTGGGGATTCAAGGAAAGCTTGTAATATCTATTTCTTCGGATTTTCTTCCTCGATTCATGGAGTAGATTTTATATTCTAGGATTAAGGGAGTATTTGTATGATGGATTGATGTAATCTCTTATGGATTTGCCATTTTCTTGTTTCAATGATATTATCTTGCTTGTATCAATTAGATCTTGAATGATTGATGGTGATTTGTGCTTAATTCTCATTCTTGATTGATTGTTTGGATTTCTTAGGGACTTTGTAAAGATAAACTCTCACTTGATCATCCGAGGGATCCACGTGACAGGTGCAAGCCCGTGTAAGGACGTTTGAGAGATAATCTTGAAGAGGAAATAGGGATATTCAAGAGAGTAGGATGGATTTTATGATTAGCTTCTTGTATCTTGATAGATTAATGAGTCGTGGGCTTCTACGTTGATATCCGAGGAAGGCATAGTAATAGGTGCACTTCTGTGTAAGGACAACATAGGTTCATGTCTAATTAATCCTATTTAGATACATTTCTCAGTCCTTAGCCGGTTGTCTATTGCAAGAGGGAACCGACAACTTTCTACATGTTTGGCAATTGAGGGATAAGAATTGGTGAACCATTTACATTCAAGAAATCTTACAAAGAAACCGAAACTCCTAGAATCTTCTTTTATCATAACCCAAAACTCTAAACTCTTGTTTGTTGATCTTTAATATTAGATTTGTTTACCTTTACTTTGCTTTTGAAACGATTGGATAGTTGTTTAGCTAATTCGCATTGAGACATTTCTAGTGCTTATTCCAGTCCCTGTGGATACGATAATCTTTTATATTACTTTACGGAGAGTAACAAGTTTTTGGCGCCGTTGCCGGGGACTGCGCTATAACATTAGGAATTATCAATTGAGTTAGACTAAACATAACATTTGTTTTCCTTTCATATTGCATAGTTGTAACTAATCATTAGATTTCTGTTTTTTTTTAGTTTCTTGTATAACTTTCACTTCTTGTTAATTCTTTTTGTACAAATTCAATTCTACATTTTTGATTCTTCTAATTTTCTTTTTGTGTCGAATTGCTATCTGCTATCTTGTTCTTGTGTATGCGAAGATCTAACTTTGCAGGGGAATTCTTTCCTTTTGACCCTGAGATTGATAGAACTTTCCATAAAAGAAGAATTCTGCAAAGGCAAATTGAAGAACAGGAACATTTGAATATGGCACATAGACCACTTAAGGATTATGCAGCACCCTATGCGAGAGGTTTTCGATCTAGTATTTCAAGACCTTCAGTGGAAGCTAATAACTTTGAGATCAAACCCGCAATTATATCTATGGTGCAGCAGAACCAATTTGGTGGAGGACCTCATGAGGACCCTAATCAACACTTAGAGGTCTTTTATGAAATATGTGGTACCATGAAAATGAATGGAGTTCCTTCAGATGCAGTTAGATTATTATTATTTGGGTTTTCTTTAAGAGATAGGGCAAAGCAATGGCTGAATTCTTTGGCCCCTAATAGCATCACCACTTGGGAGCAGTGTGAGCAACAGTTTCTTGATAAATTCTATCCACCAAGCAAAACAGCTCATATGAGGAATTTAATTGCAAGCTTCAAGCAAACTGACTCAGAATCTCTTTTTGAAGCATGGGATAGATATAATAGTATGCTCAGACAATGCCCACATCATGGGTTGGAAAGATGGTTAGTGTTGCACACTTTTTACAATGGTATCAATTATCATACCAAAGTGTCCCTTGATTCAACTGGAGGGCACTTATGAACAAAAGCTTAGATGAAGCCGAAGAAATCATTGAAAGTGTAGCACAAAATCATCATCAATGGGCAAATGAAAGAAGTGGTGGCTATTCCTCTGTAAACCCAACAATTAAAGCATCAGGGAAGTTTGATGTAGATGCAGTCACTCTTTTGTCTGCAAAATTGGACGCTCTTACAAAGAAATTTGAGAATATGGGGACTAGTTCTAATATGGTCAATGCTAATAGTACATCTTGTGAAGTATGGTGGAGTTCAGAGCATTCAAATGACTCATGTCCATTGGGAGCTATCACTGCACAAATCAATCAACTTGAACAATGTGATGCAATCATGAGCTACAATCAAAGGCAGAACAACCCATACTCAAATACTTATAACCCTGGATGGAAGAGTCATCCAAATTTTTCTTACAGAAATAATCAAGATCAAGGACCATCTATGGGGGCAAGACCAAATTTTCAAGCTGGGCAACAAAATTTTCAACATCTATCTTCTCAAGGCTTACCAAAGTCAAATGTTGAAAAGATGCTTGAAGAAATTATCTCAACTCAGAATGAAATGAAGCAAGATATAGCAAAGCTCATTCAGAGAATGGATAATTCTGAAAAGCATCAAAAGATTCAGGATAGTCAAATTGCCCAACTAGTCGCCTCATCATCCAGAGCACCGGGACAACTTCCAGAAAACCTGATATGAATCCTATGGAGCATTGAAATAAGATTGAGCTTAGGAGCGGACGGACCTTGGGAGACTCCCAAGTGACTGCTCCAAAAGGGATACAAAAAAAGAGCTCCCTCCTCCTATACCGAATCGATTCAAGCTAATGAGGAGAGTACCATTGAGGTTGAAGAGACTCTTCCACTGAACCATCAGAGCAAAGCTGTCCCTTTTCCTCAGAGACTCACAATGCTCAAGAAGGATGAAGAATTTGGCAAGTTTCTAGAAAAGGTTAAGGAAATCTGTGTAGAGGTACCTCTTATTGATGCTATTCTACAAATGCCTAGATTTGCCAAATTTCTGAAGGATCTCATGTCAAATAAGAGAAGAAGAGGAGAGGTCGAGACCATTGCGCTTAGTGAGGAATGTAGTGCTATTTTTGAGAGGAACACTTCTCCAAAACTGAAGGACCCAGGGAGCTTTTATATTCCTTGCAACATAGGAAAAGAATTTTTGAAAAAAGATTTTTGTGATTTGGGGCGAGTGTTAGCCTCATTCCCTATTCAATTTGTAATAAATTAGGTCTCAAAAACATTAAACTTACTACTATGGCACTTCAACTTGCCGATCATTCCTGCAGGTACCCTTTGGGTATTATAGAGGATGTGCCGGTAGAGGTGGATGGGAACGTTATTCCCACAGATTTTGTTGTGTTGGACATGGAAGAGGACCCTAGGATTCCTATCATATTAGGAAGACCTTTCCTTGCTACAGCTGGAGCTATAATTGATGTCAAAAATCATAAGCTTTCTTTGGTAATTGGTAAGGAAAAGTTGGAATATGATTTATCTAATATCTCTAACCATGTCTCGTCTCTTTTAAATGCTTGTAGCAGGACAAGCATTTATAAACTTGAGGAATGGAATTTCCATCCTCATGGAAGGCCACCAAATGAAGGAGACAATGTGGTGGAAGATGTTGGGAGAAGATCTCCCAACAGAAACGAAAAGTATATCTGTCCTCCAAGGGCGAGGAAAAGGAGCGAATGATTAAGTTTGGTCGAGCTAAAACAAGCGCTCCTTGGGAGGCAACCCAAGGGTTTTTTTAGTTAGTTTTAATTTGTATTGTAATTTCTTTTAGTTTGATGCATTCTTTTGATTTTGTTTTCAGGTTAGGTGCGAAACAGAGTCAGGCCGTGTGCTATACACGGCCAGGCAAAGGTTGCAGAGAATGGAAGTGTTTGGGCCGTGTCATCCAGACACGGCCGTGTGGGATCTCCCGAGGAGAAAAAGGTATAGGCCGTGTCATAGACACGGCCGTGCAAAGAATCCCGAGAGGAAAGATGGAGAGGCCGTGTCCCAGACACGGCCGTGCGAGGAATCCAGAGAAGGAAGAGGGGGAGGCCGTGTGGATCTACACGGCCCGTGCAAAGAATCCCGAGAGGAAAGATGGGGAGGCCGTGTGGATCTACACGGCCCGTGTAGGAGAACTATTAAAGTCTACCTCCTACCTCACACGGCCAGATCTTGGCCGTGTTCCGCACACCCCCAACTCTCCAAAACATATCTTTCTCTCCCAATTTCTTAAAAACTCCTCTCTAATCTCTCAAGATCTTTTAGATCCGATTCTCCTCCTCTCTAAGACTTGGACTTTTGTTCTCCTAACCTAAGATCTTTTGTTCTTTGAAGTTTTGTTCTTTGAAGTTCCACAACTCTAGATAATTCTTCCCCTATCTAAACTCATCAAGATGTCCAATATTTTGAAGAGATTACGCAAAGGAGGTGGTGGATCTAGTGGAGACAAAGAGAAGGAGCCATCAAGAGACAAAGGAAAACAACCAGTGAAGGGCAAAGGCAAAAGGACTTCACGCAACGAAGGTAATGACAATGAATTCAATATTGTGTTCAGAAATGATGATCAAGTAACTAGATTTGCAATTCTTGTCAATAGAAAGATAGTGTGTACTCGATATATGGACACAACTGTTTTAGATATGCTGGGAATTAGGGAAGATGTAGATTTGATGATTGGGTTTTTGGATTGGAGTGATATTATGTACACACATTTGCCTACATATCCTCGTCTTGTTTTGGAATTTTTAAGTTCATTGGATGTCCATTTTACTAATGAAGATGATTATTTTGGAAAAATCTCTTTTAGATTAATGAATCAAGAATTTCTATGGGCATTTAGTGACTTTAATTCTTGTTTTGGAATAACCACCGGTAGCCCTCGTAGGTTTGATCCAAGGTTTAATTGGAATCATTTTTGGAATGCAATAACTGGGTTAGATCAACCTTATGAGCCTTCAAGAGCTAAGGCCTCCCATATGCAAAACCCCATCTTTAGGTATCTACATAGAGTCATGAGTAAAACTATTTTTGGTAGGGGAGAGAGTGATGGGGTGGTTAAGAAGATAGAGCTTTATGCTTTATGGGCTATGCTTTATAAGGTTGAATTTGACTCTGGTTTTCATTTTGTTCAAACCTTATTGAGATCAGCTAGGGCATCATCGGGATCAATTGTTTTTGGTGGTTTGATTACCCGAATAGCTTGTAATTTAAATCTTGATGTTGATGGGTTGGAAATAATTCATGGTAATGACATGATTGACATTGATACATGTCTTGCTATGAAAATGATCGTTCGGGATGAGAATGGTTTCGCGTTTCCTAGGAGGAATGGTTCTCCTTTACCCCTTCCTTTTCCTGAACGAACTACTATTCGTAACCGGGCTAATTGGGTAATTTCTGAGTTAGATTTTGAGGATAACCCTTCTATACCTGGAGACACTGAGCCACATAATGAACCCTCGTCATCTGGACATACGCAGCCTTCTAGTTTTATGGAGCCTGCTAGGCATTCTTTTGCATATGGCACGGGATCTTCTAGGTTTGATTTTTCAGATTTTCGTACGTCTCTAGAATCACTTCATGAGAAGCAAGATTCCCAACGAAAAATGTTGGAGGGGCGCTTCTCTTTATCTGATGATCAGTTTAGGGAGGTACAAAATCATTTTCAGTTTACGAGGAATTTTCAAGGTCAAGTGGCTGAGTTTGTGCAGGATTATGATACTGATCAGGCTAGGATGAGAGATTTTATGCAGAGTATGACGCTTACTAGCCAACAAGTTGATGCTTTATATGAGTATCATAGATCCTTGGGTGAGATTCCAGGTTTTCCTAGTTTTCCTATTGGCCAACCACGTCGTAGACCTCCTTTCCCTCGTCCACCTCCACCTCCTCCACCATACTGATTTCATCGGGACGATGAAAAGTTTAAGTCTGGGGGGGTGTCATGTATTGTTTAGTTTGGTTTTCAGTTTTTGATTAGTTTTTCATGTTGGTTCTTATTTTCTTTGCTTGTTGCTTTATTTTGCTTGTTTTTGAAATAATCATGGCAAAAAAAAATTTTGAGAACATCAAATCTTCGCTTATATGCTTTCTTGGATTCAAGTGAAATGTTAGCACGATTATTGTCTCGATTCATGATGTTCGCATGATGCTACTAGTAAACTTTGTGTAGTTCTTTTTTCTATCTTGGGAAGCATTAATAAGTTAAGAATCTTATGGTGATGAGTTTTAGTTTTGGTTCAACCTTAAGGATTTTATCTTCACTACACTTGTGCTTGATGCTTGAATAGTTGATGTCATTGAAATAGTCATAATTCATCTTGTTTGCTTAGTACTTGGTTTCCATGGTGATTTCTCAACTTTCATTTTGGTTACTGGATGAGGCTCAAATCATTAAAGCTCATTTGGAAAAATCAAAATATCCCAACATGTGTGCTAAAAGTACATTTGTGAATAAGTTTTGCACAATGCAAACACTTATAAAAAAAAAAATGAACAATAAGGGATATAAAAAATAGTTGTCATGAGTGGAATCTAGCAAGTCACCCCTTTGAGACCGAGTTAGGTTACTGGGGAAATGACTGTTTAGTTTCTCTTGAGATTGAGCACACCTTTGAGACCTTGGGTTAGTTGAGAAATATGAACCAAGTGAACGGTAAGTAAGTGCCTATCACTGGTTACTTGTCTTTCACTGGAAACATTAGGAATTCAAATTTGATGACGACTTGACTAGGACATGGATTGAAACTTGAAGGGTGTTGAGTTACTTTTACATCAGACAAGATTCTTATGCTTGAACCATACTTTACTTGTTTCCATGATCAAGCTTGTTAATGAAACTTTTGATAGAGTTAGGAAAGTGCACTGGGTTTTATGAAGGTGTTGTAGAACATATGAATTTAGATTGCAGATTTTGCTTGAGGACAAGCAAAGGTTTAAGTCCGGGGGTGTGATGTGCGAGATTATATACTCTTTTATGCATGTTTTACGCACATTTAAATACTTTGAGCATGCTTGATCTATGCATTTTATACTTCCACTTTCCTTTTAGCATATTTACTCTTTTGGTTCGGAGATATGCTTTTGTGCATTTTATGCATGAGTCGATTTGGTGAAGAATCTACATCTTTGGGCATGCATTGGAGGAAACGAAGGAGAAAGCACCGGGCCGTGTACCCTGCACTGGTATGGAGCTCGAGCCGTGTGGAGTTTGGCACCAACAGAGGAGGAAGGCCGTGTGAACCTCGCACGGCCGTGTCAAGATTTGAAGCCAACAGGAGGCAGTACAGGCCGTGTGGATCTACACGACCGTGAGACTTCCAGAGACCAAGCAGTGTGGCCGTGTGCACCACACGGCCGTGTAGCATTTCCAGAGAGCGGTTCCGCCGTGGAGTCACACGACTGCAGCTTTGGCAGAGAGGGAATTGGACATGGCCGTGTGAATCTCACACGGCCGTGCCGTGTGGCGCCCGATTCCTCCTCTATTTAAACCCTTCTTCATGAATTGAAAGGGATCTCCCTTTGGGAGAAAGCAAGATTTGGTGGTGTCCTCCCAATCTTGGGAGGATTTCTGGCGATTCAAGGGAGATCTCGACGATTTCGACTCGGGAGCAAGGATGGATCCAAGACAAGGCTTCTTCGTAGATAAGTTTTCTCTTTCCCCTCTTCTTGTTTTCTTGGATTGGGGATTCAAGGAAAGCTTGTAATCTCTATTTCTTCGGATTTTCTTCCTCGATTCATGGAGTAGATCTTGTATTCTAGGATTAAGGGAGTATTTGTATGATGGATTGATGTAATCTCTTATGGATTTGCCATTTTCTTGTTTCAATGACATTATCTTGCTTGTATCAATTAGATCTTGAATGATTGATAGTGATTTGTGCTTAATTCTCATTCTTGATTGATTGTTTGGATTTCTTAGGGACTTTGTAAAGATAAACTCTCACTCGATCATCCGAGGGATCCACGTGACAGGTGCAAGCCCGTGTAAGGACGTTTGAGAGATAATCTTGAAGAGGAAATAGGGATATTCAAGAGAGTAGGATGGATTTTATGATTAGCTTCTTGTATCTTGATAGATTAATGAGTCGTGGGCTTCTACGTTGATATCCGAGGAAGGCATAGTAATAGGTGCACTTCTGTGTAAGGACAACATAGGTTCATGTCTAATTAATCCTATTTAGATACATTTCTCAGTCCTTAGCCGGTTGTCTATTGCAAGAGGGAACCGACAACTTTCTATATGTTTGGCAATTGAGGGATAAGAATTGGTGAACCATTTACATTCAAGAAATCTTACAAAGAAACCGAAACTCCTAGAATCTTCCTTTATCATAACCCAAAACTCTAAACTCTTGTTTGTTGATCTTTAATATTAGATTTGTTTACCTTTACTTTGCTTTTGAAACGATTGGATAGTTGTTTAGCTAATTCGCATTGAGACATTTCTAGTGCTTATTCCAGTCCCTGTGGATACGATAATCTTTTATATTACTTGCGACATTTCCGTACACTTGCGGAGAGTAACAATATGCCTCCAATGAGGTAGACCAATATCAATCGGCATATACCTCAAAGGAGGTAGGCCAATATCGATCGGGATATACCTCAAAGGAGGTAGGCCAATATCGACTAAGGTATACCTCAAAGGAGATAGGCCAATATCGGCTGGGACATATCTCCAAGGAGGCAGGCTAAAATCAAGCGAGATATACTTCCGAAGAAGAAGGCCAATATTGGCCGGGCTGAATAATACCTTGAAAAGATATACCAATATTGATCAAGCTTACATACTTGACAAAATATAGCCCAGTGTTAGCTGGGATAACAAACTTAGAAGGGCACAGACAGGCATTACCCAAGGAGCCTCAGGAGAGGTAATGATAATTGACCAAACCTAGTTAAGTTCAGCCTCGACCGACACAAGGAACAATGTTATATTAAGCTATCTATGATATAGCAAAAACAGGAGAGGCAAATAGGAACGATAGCAACACTTTGAAAGGACTTGTGAAACAGGATAGAAGTAAATATTTCAAATAAAGTAGTATATGAAGATATTTACAGTATGTGATTGTATAACATGTGTTATATATTTGGCGGGAAATGTGTTTTTAGACTATTTTGCAGGTACTAGACGACAAAGAAGGTACATCTGGGGTACAAAAAAGATTCCTTAAAAGTCATTTACCACAAGTACGCAGCTTACGTCATCTCATAACAAACTCTAACAAACCGGGGTCCACTTCATGAGTATGGAGGTTATATGAAGTGGTATAAAAATGGGAATCCTCTCCGTTGGCTAGGTAAGTTGACATCATTGTGCACATTCATAACCCTAATTTCCAACCACTGTTTAGCTTCTTCTGTTTTCTTCCTTCTTCCACACTGAGAGAGATCACTGACTTGAGCGTCGGAGGGCCTAGCCAGGGATTCCCACCCCGGTCTTAGGTTACTGACGATAGTGTTGGTTGGTCTCTTGTGAGCACGAAACCTTGGAAGCTCTGGATCTGGGCTTGCTTCAGCCAGGGTCTCTTTATCGCCATTGGTACTTTGCATTGGAAGGACATTCCGGGGTTTCATCTTCTTGGATCCGCTTTGAGTTTCTCGGATCGACATCCCATAGGTATTATTCTTTGTCAGCAGTAGATTTTTTCCCTCAGCTCTCTGTTTTGTCAAGCTTTTCAAACATGATCAAATTTGGCACCGTCTGTGGGAAACTTCACCTGAATCTGAGACTACAAGATGGAAGAGGCTGGAAAATCAAATCTACTCACCATAAGCCGTGAGGATCTGGATTTTCTCATCAACACTCATGTGCAGAAGGCTTTGCAACAACAACAGCAACAACAACAAGCTCATACTGGAGCCACTCTGCAAATGGCTCATAATCTAGCAATTTCAACTACTGAGCACCGGAAAGGAAAGGAGCCTGAAGAGGAAGAACATGCATATTTTCCTCCAGTTACGGTTTCTCCGACAAGGCGTCCGCGAGCCTTTCTTTGCACTCCCATGGAGCAGGGGGGTTCGAAGGCCCATGTTTCAAGAATCTTCTGGTGAAGCACCAGATAGAGAAAAGCGTAAGATTAAAATGATAACTAGTGATAGCTCACCAGAAAAAGTCATCTCTCCATTCTCTCAAAGTGTACTGGATGATCCGCTTCCTAAGCGGTATCAAAATCTTCAGATCGGTGAGTACACTGGGACTACATATCCAGAGGATTATCTATTGAAATTTGAGAATGTAGCATTATTACAACAATTCTCTGATGGGGTGAAATGTCGGATGTTTCTTACTACACTCGGAGGAGTCGCATAGCGGTGTTTTAAGAGATTGCCAGAAAAATCTATCCGAAA
The DNA here is from genome assembly GCF_018446385.1 of Zingiber officinale. Classification (NCBI taxonomy): domain Eukaryota; kingdom Viridiplantae; phylum Streptophyta; class Magnoliopsida; order Zingiberales; family Zingiberaceae; genus Zingiber; species Zingiber officinale. Next base: position 130,296,819 of record NC_056002.1, on the reverse strand, counting down.
GTTCAAGGACCTCAAGAAGGTTTTCTTACACCATTTCTCTAGCAACAAGAGGTACCATAAAACTCCCTGGAGTTTATTTTCAATTAAACAAGCATCTAAGGAGTCCATTAGAGCCTATATCAAAAGGTTCAATCAAGTAGTTATTGATGTACCCAACGCTACTACCGAAATATTAGTAAGTGATTTTTCTCAAGGTCTGAATGATAATGATTTCTTTAAAGATCTGGTGAGAAATCCTCCTGCCAATTTTGATTCTTTAATTGAGTGTGCCACTGAATTTATTAATGTGGAAGAAGCTCAAGCAACCCGCAGAAAAGAGGCCATTACTTCTTCTCCCACTCTGGTTGAGGAGAAAGCTCCTGCTCCTGTTCCTCCACCAAGGGGGCCTTGAGCGATTCATCCACCTCATCGTCATCTAGAATATCGTCCAAAGGTAGTACAACACGTGGAAATACAGCCAGAGGCACTGAGAAGATGATGCACTTATCATAAAACTAGCAGTCATCATACTGAAGACTGTTTTGTTTTGAGAAATAAAAGAGCAAACAAGGAGCACTACCAAAGGTAAAACTATTATCGGCAGCAGTACCCTAGGCAGTAGAGTCCGCTCAAATTGGAGTATCGCCTGGTTGAGCCTCGGCAGGATGCATTACCTACCCCGGCCGGTACAAGCCAGGTGTTGGAGAAAGCTCCTTCTGAAACCATGACAGCCCGACAAGAAGAAAATAGGAGTAATGCCGCCCGGGGCAATATCAATATGATCGCAGGCGGGCCCACTGATGGGGATTCTAATAGGGCCAGAAAAGCACATGCACGAAGATTTGAGATTCATGCTGTGGGGTGCAGCATGGAACGAGCAGCCGATCCCGAAATAAGTTTTGGGCCTAGAGATCTTGAGGGGGTAGAAATACCCCATGACGATGCATTAATAATCAAGACTGTGATAGCCAATTATACTATTTCTCGTACCTTTATTGACACTGGTAGTTCTGTCAATATTATCTTTAAGAAGGCTTTTGATCAATTACAGATCGACCCGAGTGAACTTCAACAGATGGTAACTCCTCTATATGGATTCACGGGTAATGAAGTACAACCGCTCGGTCAAATAAAGTTGGCCATATCTCTAGGGGAGGAGCCCCTAATGAGAACAAGAAGATCTTATTTCATGGTGGTGGACGCCCCGTCCTCTTATAATGTGATATTGGGTCGACCGTCCCTAAACGAGTTTAGGGCGGTCGTTTCTACTTTCTGTCAAAAGATTAAATTTCCTGTTGATGACCAGGTCGGGGAGGTGCGAGGTGATCAGAAGACAACTCGAAAATGTTATTTAGAGATCGTTCGGACTGAAGCTAATACTGCCCGAAAAATTCAAAGAATAGAAGTCAATGCCATTCAGGAGAAGCCGCTAGTTCTGATTTATGAAGAAAAGGAAGAAGTCCAGATCCAAACCGGGTGACCCGAAGCTACTACTTATATTGCGGCTAATCTTGGTCCCACTCTGAAAGCTGAACTGGTGCAATGCCTGAAGAAGAATAATGATGTGTTTTCCTGGACACCCAAAGAGGTCTCGGGCATTTCTCCTGCAGTCATGGAGCATTCTTTACATGTTTTCCCAGATGCCCGGCCAGTCATGCAAAGAAAAAGAAATTTTAGCGCGGAGCAGAACCAAATCATCAAGGAAGAAATAACTAAACTCATGGAGGTTGGTTACATTAGGGAGGTACAATTTCCTAGCTGGCTAGCTAATGTGGTTTTAGTCTCTAAGCCAGGAAACAAATGGCGAGTATGCATTGATTTCTGGGATCTCAACAAGGCTTGTCCAAAAGATTATTATCCGTTACCTCGGATCGATCAACTGGTAGATTCCACTGCTGGGTGTGAGTACATCTCTATGCTAGACGCTTATCAGTGTAGGGCCATTGGGCCGACTAGAAGGGTTGGTAAATAACCTGTCAATTAAAAATAGACAACCCTTCCTCGAACGATTAAGCTAACACTTGTAAAATGAATTAAGCAGATAAATAAAAGCATAAAAGAAAAGACGAGGCACCAGATGTTTACTTGGTTACAACCGATGTGGTTGTTAATCCAAGGAAGATTAAGCTCAAAAATTCCTTCAGGCGGAGAAGTCTCTTACAGCGTTTAGGCACAGAAAATAGAAGCTTAACTACAACTAAAGCATACAAGTGTTTGGAAATAGAATGATCGTGATTGTTTTTAAAAGCTTCTGGACCAAGGCTATATTTATAGCCTTGGTCGGGGCGCCTGAAAGGGTTTCGGGCGCCCTGGGGGGGATAAAATTTATCCCCCAACGGTTGGATCGAGTCAAAGCTCGATCCTGTGAAAAAGTCACTTCCGGGCGCCCTGGACAGTTCCAGGCGCCCCGGAGCCAAAAGTCAACCTAGTTGACTTTTGGTCCGTGCTCTCTTCTCCGATTCAGCTCGCCTCTGGTCCAGGTCTTTCTGCTCCGGCTCCGCTTGCTTGGGTGATCTCTGACATCTGGAATAGGGCTCACCCGAACCCATCTTCCGGTCTTCTCGAGCATGCTTCCCTCTGGCTTCTCATCCCTCGGAATTGCCGCGTGTCCCTTCTTGTCCACCAGCGTACTCATCCGCAGATTTCGTCCCTCGGTCGCACCTCGTGCCGACCTTCGCGCTAGCTGCGTCTCTTGCTCCCCGAGCAATCTTCCGCTCCGGCTTTCGTACCTCGGAACCACCGCGCGCACTTCCTTCTCGTCCGCGCCTCGTCCCTCGGACGCACCGCGTGCCGTCCTTCTCGCTAGCTGCGTCTTCTGCTCGAGTACCTGTGCTCCTAAGCTACTGCACACTTAGACATCAGGTTAGAAATAGACAGGACCTAACTTAACTTGTTGGTCACACCAAAACCAACCTTAGGGTTCCAACAATCTCCCCCTTTTTGGTGTGATCAATCCAAGTTAAGCTAGGGAAGAAAACATAAAACATAAACTAACTTATATTGCAATTAAGTGCAATAAGATAGAACAAAATTAAATTTCAACAGAAAATTTTAATTTTCAATTTTCTCTACCTCCCCCTAAACTTATACTTCTTCTTCTCCCCCTTTGATCACAATAAAATGGGGTTTAAAATTCTAAGGGTTTAAAGACTTAGAAAATTTTGAAAAGTTATCTGTTAAAATATTTCTAAGTCAACAATAGCTTTTTGAAAAGTTTCCAAAAAAAACTTTCTAAGCCCAAAAGACTTTTATGCAAGGAAATTTAAACATTTAAAAAAATTCTATGCATTTATTTATTTATTTAGTTCTTAATTCTATTTATCAGAAAGTTTTAAATTTTCATTTTAACTTATCATAATTTCTTAAATCAATCTTTTTTAGATTTAACGCCACAAAGATTATACATGCAGAAATTTGTATCATGTTAATTTCTATTATTTTTTGAATTTCAATTTCACAGAAATATTCAGATGGCATAGATTTTAACTTGATAAAATTTTTCGACAATATAAAAAATTCTTTCGGCAATGTGCAAAATTCGTTTGAAGGAATATTTTGTAATTTGCAAGAATTTTTTAACAATAAGAGTTTGCAGGAATCTATTAATAATAGATTTCTTAATCTGAAAATTTTGTTTGATGAATCAATTTCTAATTCACAAAGCTTTTTCAGTAAAGTAATTTGTAATTCGAAATTTTAGATCCGGAAAAAGTTTTCGATAATATTTCTAAGTTGCATAATTCTTTCGTAAAAATATTTTGTAATTTGCAACAATTATTCGATTGAAGATTTTCTAATCCGAAAAGTTCTTTCGATAATTCAAATTTTGGTTCGCAAAAATCTTCAGGTAATTTGATTAATTGAATCAGTTGTTCAGAGGGTAGAGGCCATACCTTACTTACCTCGTCGGCCGTTGGTTCTCCCCCTGTTGAATTAATTTCTTCCGAAGATTCTCCCCCTTCATCGATCTCGGGATGTACTTCGGCTGTTGGGGCTATCTTGGTAATTTCTTCCGTCTCGGATTCTTCTGATGACGGCTCGATGTCTATTGAGGAGACGACTTCAATCGGTTCTTCGTAGAGCATTAAGAACTTTTCCCAAAGTTCTTTCGTGCTTTTGTACTCTCCGACTCTGTCGAAATCTTTAGTTGGTATTGCGCTTAGAATGTGAAACTCTACCCGAGCATTCGCCATGGACTCTTCACGTTGCTTCTTGTTCCAGAGGCGTATGCCGATTTTCTCTCCGTTCGTGTCTTTCGGTGCTTCATAACCTGTTTTTATTATTAGAGAAATACCAATATCAGAGTTAAGAAATACCTTCATTTGTTGCTTCCATGAAGAAATCTCCCCCTCGAATGCTGGTGGGTAGTCGCTAGCTCCGACCATTATTGCTTCAGACGGCGGTTAATCCTTCTGAGGCGTCTCAGCTCTGATACCACTTGTGGGACCGTTGGGCCGGCTAGAAAGTTTGGTAAATAACATGTCAATTAAAAACAATCACGATCATTCTATTTCCAAACACTTGTATGCTTTAGTTGTAGTTAAGCTTCTGTTTTCTGTGCCTAAACGCTGTAAGAGGCTTCTCCACCTGAAGAAGTTTTTGAGCTTAATCTTCCTTGGATTAACAACCACATCGGTTGTAACCAAATAAACATCTGGTGCCTCGTCTTTTCTTTTATGCTTTTATTTATCTGCTTAATTCATTTTACAAGTGTTAGCTTAATCGTTCGAGGAAGGGTTGTCTGTTTTTAATTGACAGGTTATTTACCAACCTTTCTAGCCGGCCCAACGGTCCCACAATCAGGGCTATCATCAGGTCCCCCTAGCTAAGGAGGATCAAGAAAATGTCAGTTTTATAACATCTGAAGGTACTTATTGTTATAATGTTATGCCCTTCGGACTAAAAAATGCAGGAGCAACTTATCAGATACTTATGAATAAGGTCTTCCAGAAGTAGATTGGAAGAAATATGGAAGTATATGTTGATGATATCTTAATTAAGTCTCTTCAAGCTGCTGATCTGTGCAGGGATGTAGAGGAGACCTGCAAGACATTGAGACAATATGGGCTCAAGCTGAACCCGAGTAAATATTTATTCAGAGCAAAAGGGGGAAAGTTCCTGGGATATATGGTGTCCGAGCGGGGAATAGAGGCCAACCCGAGCAAAGTCAAGGCACTTCAGAACATGGAGCCGCCGCGCAACATGAGGGAAGCTCAATGACTCACTGGCTGAATTACAGCCTTGTCAAGGTTCATTTCCAGGTCGGCCGATCGTAAATTCCACTTCTTTAAAATACTCCGGGAGGCAAATAAATTTCAGTGGAATGAGGAATGTGATAAAGCCTTCCAAGAGTTAAAAGATTACTTGTCTACCCTTCCTGTATTAGCTAAGCCTATAGTAGGAGAGACCCTCTTGGTGTATTTGTCAGCTAACGAGAATGCTGTAGGTTTTGTATTAGTTAGGCAAGAAGGGAAAGAACAACAATCTGTATATTTTTCCAGCCATTTATTAAAAGGAGCTGAGTGTAGATACACTACACTAGAAAAATTGGCTTATGCATTAGTGTTGACTGCTCGGAGGTTGCACCCATATTTTTTAGCACATGAAATCGTTGTATTGACTAACAGTACGCTCAGACAGGTGCTACTCAACCCAGAGGCATCAGGCCGGCTGATCAAATGGACAACTGAACTTGGTGAATATGACATACAGTATCAACCTCGATCGACCATCAAGGCACAAGCTTTAGCAGATTTCATTATAGAAGTTCAAGGCCCCGAGGAAGAAAATATTTATAAAGTTTATGTGGATGGCTCCTCAACCAGACAAGGTAGCAGAATTGGTGTTCTTCTTATATCTCCAAGGGAGGACAGACTCCAACTTTCCATCAGGTTGAATTATAGAGCCACTAACAATGAGGCAGAATATGAAGCCTTGATAGCTGGATTGCAAGCCGCTCGTCATGTAGGAGCAGCTCGGGTCCTCATCTATTCTGATTCTCAATTAGCAGCCCAACAACTATCAGGTAACTTCGAAATTAATAATGACATGCTCAAGTTATATGCTGAGGCATTTGATAAGTTAAAGTCCCAGTTTCAAGAAGTAAATATATAAAAGGTTCCTCGGTCTGAAAATCAGGTAGCAGATGAATTGGCTAAGCTGGCCTCTGCTATAACACCATGGAATTTGGATTGACCAGTGGAACAAACTCTGTTAATATCTTGTATTGAAAGACAAGCTGACGTAGAAATACAAGGCGACTGGAGGGCACAAATTATATTGTATTTATAGCAAGGCATTCTTCCTAGAGATGCAGAACAAGCAAGGATATTTAAGAAGAGAGCTGCTCAGTATACTATGATAGGGGAGCAGTTATATAAGAGAGCTTTCTCTAGACCTTTGCTAAATTGTGTTAGCACAGAAGATATACAATTTATTTTACAGGAGGTTCATCAAGGTTCGTGTGGTAGTCATATAGGAGGAAGATCCTTGGCTCGCAAAATTTTATTAGCAGGATATTTCTGGCCTACTTTACACGAGGATGCCAACAAATTGGTAAGAACTTGTATTTCTTGTAAGAAACATCAAAATATTTCACATCATCCTACATAATTATTGAGGACCTCTATAGTCTCATCCCCTTCGATCAATGGGGCATGGACATAGTAGGCCCGTTTCCTATGGCAGTTACACAAAGAAGGTTTTTATTAGTAGCAGTAGACTATTTCTCTAAATGGGTAGAATCGGAACCACTTGCTCGGATTACTGAAGATGCAGTTATTAAATTCCTATGGAAAAATATCATATGAAGATTCGGTATCCCTCATAAGTTAGTTTCTCATAATGGAAGGCAATTTCAAGGAGATAGAATCCTAGACTGGTGCAATAGTTATGACATTATTCAAGCATTCACCTCCGTGGTGTATCCGCAAAGTAATGATCAAGCAGAGGTAACCAATAGAGAAATCATAAGGGGCTTAAAAACCAAACTGGATCATGTTGGAGGTAGCTGGGTAGATGAACTACCCAATGTTCTTTGGGCCTATCGTACTACACCTCGAGAAGCAACAGGAATTACTCCTTTCCAATTAGTTTATGGAGGAAAAGCAATAATTCCCATCGAAGTGGGAGTAGAATTTGATAGAAAACGACTATATGATGAAGACAATGCTGGTCGACGACTCATGGAACTAGACTTGATAGAAGAAATTAGAGACAAGGCTACAGCTCGACTCACCTCATATCGACAACGAATGAGGCAAAATTATAACAAAATAGTTATCCCGAGATTTTTCCAAGTGGGAGATCTGGTATGGAAGCATGTTAAACCCATTGGAGATGTCAACAAGTTAGCACCACAATGGGGAGGACCTTACAAAGTATATAGAAACTCGCATCGAGTTCATATTATCTTCAGGATATTGAAGGAAGAATTCTTATGTGTCCTTGGAGTGCAAATCACTTACAACCTTACCGAACCTAACTAGATCACATGATTCATAAGTATATCTGGAAGAACAAATCCAAATTAGTTGAAGCAAAACTCCCGGTGAACTGAAGACAAGTATGCTTGTAGTATGTACTATATTTCTTTCAAGAGATACAATGCAAGACAAACATCGCCCGATAAATAAATGTGATTCAAACAGTTTGACAATCATTGGCCGAACTTTTATAGTCTATTCACGTGATCAACAACTGGGATCCTTAAGGAAGGACCTGTCCAATTTCCTTAAGAAAAACTCAGAAGCATTAAACCATTACAAGGTCAGTGCAAGCATTACAGTTTTTTGGCATGTAAACATAGTCGATCAGGAAATCTCATGAAGTAACTCGGACGGGTCTTCATGGGAGTAACCGGAGACTTTAAACCATCACAGAACATAGTCGATCAGGAAATCTCATGAAGTAACTCGGATGAGTTTTCATGGGAGGAACCAGAGACTTTAAACCATCACAGAACATAGTCGACCAGGAAATCTCATGAAGTAACTCGAACGGGTCTTCATGGGAGGAACCGGAGACTTTAAACCATCACAGAACATAGTCGATCAGGAAATCTCATGAAGTAGCTCGGACAGGTCTTCATGGGAGGAACCGGAGACTTTACACCATCACAGAACATAGTCGAACGGGAAATCTCATGAAGTAACTTAGACGGGTCTTCATGGGAGTAACCAGACTTTAAACCATCACAGAACATAGTCGATCAGGAAATCTCATGAAGTAACTCGGATGGGTCTTTATGGGAGGAACCGGAGACTTTAAACCATCACAGAACATAGTCGATTGGGAAATCTCATGAAGTAATTCGGATGGGTCTTCATGGGAGGAACCGGAGACTTTAAACCATCATAGAACATAGTCGATCGAGAAATCTCATGAAGTAACTCGGAAGGGTCTTATTGGGAGGAACCAGAGACTTTAAATCATCACAGAACATAGTCGATTGGGAAATCTCATGAAGTAATTCGGACGGGTCTTCATGGGAGAAACCAGAGATTTTAAACCATCTCAGAACATAGTCGATCGGGAAATCTAATGAAGTAGCTCGGACGGGTCTTCATGAGAGGAACCGGAGACTTTAAATCATCATAGAGCATAGTCGATCGAAAAATCTCATGAAGTAACTCGGACGGGTCTTCATGGGAGGAACAGGAGACTTTAAACCATCACAGAGGATAGTCAATCGGGAAATCTCATGAAGTAACTTGGACGGGTCTTCATGGGAGGAACTGGAGACTTTAAACTATCACAGAACATAGTCGATCCGGAAATCTGATGAAGTAACTCGGACGGGTCTTCATGGGAGCTCTATATATATATATACGTTACATTTCCTATCTGGAGGCTCGATCATATGGAGCTCTGTATTTAAAATGACCCGAAATATTATACCCCGCTAAGAGCTTGAAAATCCCATGAAGTTCCTCATATAAAATAGCTCGGAATTACCCGCTCTCTTGAAGTATGAATGATACTCGGCACATGTCTACCTGAGTGAAATTCAGGGAGATTGTGGGAAATTTTACTGCTCAAAATTATATGGTCAAGGGAGATATCATCGACAAAGGAATTTATTAAAACAAGTTATAACTCTGAGGATTAAGCCAGGAATTCTTGAATAAAGTAGCACTTATGCTCAGTCTCCGGAAGCTTTGCAAAGGAAACAATCTTAAGCTAACACAAACTGGAAAAAGAAACAGGTAAGTATCAAACTTCTTCCTAATATTGCAGTCACTTAATTACAGAGTTTTTAATTACAATTCCTTTCGTTACAAGTCTTTTCATTGCAAGTTCTTTCATTGCCAAACTTTTTGAATACATAGCCATGCTTACTTAAAATGACTCGTTAAATCTTCAGGTAGTTCTTTGTTGAGTCTGCGGCGGCTTATGAATAAAGAAGGAGGTTCCTTAGGCAGATAACCACCCTCTCTCAGTTGTTGAAGAATTTCTGACACAGAATGATTTAAAGCTCCTACCATTCGATGAACAAATTCTTTAACAAATGCTGGAGACTTTAGATAAGCTAGGCGCCACTCTTCCTATCGGCTCTTCTCCTGCTCCTTATAACTCTGAAAATTAGCCTGTAGCTTAGTGTTTTGATCTTTTAAAGCATCTTTCTCCAATTTAAGTTGTTCCAGTTCCTTTTGGAGCAGTGATAGCTCGGTATCTTGAGCCTTTCTTTGCTCTTGTTCCTGTAGGATAGCAAAATCATGAGAGGCTAGGTCTTGAGCTTGTTTAGAAAGACAGACATTATGAAGCCTCTCTACTTTCTCTAAAACAAAACTTTTGTGAGAAGCATTTGTGAGATCTTTTTCCTTTAAAGTAATTTCCAGTCGAAGACTAGAATGTAATCGGTCCACCTATAGCTCCAAAGTTCTTCTTGCAAGCTCTTCGTCTTTCAATAATTGTTGCGATTCCTGTAATTCCTGCCTCAATACCCTCAGTTGTTGATATTGCAAGACCACTTTCTCTTGCAACTGAGTCAGGTCATCATGAGAAGGAGGTAGAGTAGCTTTCAAGGTCTCTATTTGAGCTTTTAGCTTATTGTTCTCTCGGTCCTGAGCCATAAGTAGCTGGTCTATGTGGATACTTGAAGCAAGAAACTAAACAAAATAATAATGAGGATTAGGAAAAATGACAGGTAAGTAGTAACCTATAATTAAGAATACGTACAACAATAGCTTGGCGGCTGTGATGGTCAACCTGATCCGAAATATTGATACCCCTTAATTGCTCCTGGCTATGTACCCAAGATTCAGCCAATAGGCCTTGTAACTGAAGGGAACCATAACTGGGGGGATCGGAAGTCTGCCCCATTTGAGAAGGCAGACCCAGAGTTTGTCGGAATAAAGGTGAGGGAACTGAAGAAGGAGAAGGTGAGGAAGAAGAAGATGCGATAGGAGGGAAAGAAGTGGTAGAAACAAGGGTAGCAAAAGAAGAACTAGATGGGATGGAAGGTGGTAATGCAAGGAGTGCTGACTCAATTGTCGAAACATGAATTGCTGAGGGCCCGACACTGGGAGAAGATCTCCGGCAAGGTGTTTGTTTTGCTCACGGCCCAGAAGCCAAAGGAGGCAAGACCAATGCAAGAGGTTGAGAAGACATAGAAGGGATAACGACCATCTCAGAAGCAGAAGCAGAAGGAGCTGAAACAATAGCAGAAGAAGAGGGGATGAGCAGAGCAGGTCTCATCATCCTAAGAGTAGGATTAGAGATAATATGGGTAGGGGACATCGGTGCCTTACCTCTCTCAAGAGAAATAAGCGCCGGAACAAGAGGAGCTTGCACAAAAGTACCAAAAAGATCGCCAAAGGGAACATCCTCAGTAAGCTTTGGCTTTTTGACTAAGGCAACGAAAGGTTGTTCTTCTTCCTCTTCCATGGCTGCAACAGCTTCTGCTTGTTGCTCTTCTTTAGACAGCAGGCCCAGGGTAGAGGAATTAGGATTAGCTCGGCGAGTTTGCAGCCATTCTTCTCCGAGATTATTCACAAAAGACTTAGTCATAGTAGTGTTCTTGTACATGAAAGTCGGAAGAAGAGCATCAGCTGAAACGCAAGAATTAAGCACCATTATAAAGGAGATATACCAATCAGTAAATATGGTGTGAAATGTTTATACATACCGAAAGAGCCATCCAAGGGAGTGCCAATATTACTTATCCCAAAAGGGAACATCAAACCCTCCACAATTAAATGTGGCAAGCTAAATTTTGCTCCCTTTAGTTTAGATAAAGCAAAAGCAACAGAGGGGTCATTGAGGAGATTATTGGTACTAGGAACTGGAGGTAAATCGTATATCCATTGGATAGGAAAAGGAGGAGGAGAAGGGAGACGCATACGAAAAAATGTGTGACGCCATTCCCCTTGAGGGGGAATTTGGTTGAACAAAATGGTCTTAGGACGAGATTGAAATTTGAAAACACCAATATCTACTTGACGAGGAACGAAGAAGTGATGAAAAAGATGAGGGGATAAGGGAAAATCTAACAGTTTAGATACTCCAATGAAACCCATGAGGATAGAAAAAGATTGAGGGATAAGCCGGTTAAGGGGAATATTGAAGTATACACTAACATCAGAAAAAAGGGGATGAAGAGGGAATCAAAAACCTTGCAGGACTTGATCCCGAAAAATAGATATGCACCCAAGAGGAGGGAGATGAGGGTTATCTTGAGGAGTAGGACGAACTATATAGGAAGGAAAACCATAGCTCACCTTTAAATCCAGTTCCTTTGTCTCTGTGAGGTCAGAAGCACATGAAAGAAACCACGCAGGAGAGGAAGTAGCCATGGTGGAATAGTAGAAGGAAGATGAATCGGGGAAGGCAAGAAGAGAGTCGGGAGGCGGAAGAGAACTTCTTAAATCCTTGTTTTTCCTTTCAATCGTATGACAAAACCCCCAAATAAATATAGCAGAAGGAGTAGAAAAAGGAGAGTACTCGGAATCTTAATCGTCATAAATATGATAAAATCGAATTCAAAAGGAAGGATGAGTCCCAAGACAAAGATGTCAAGTTGGGCAATCTTCCTCGAAAAACGTGACCAAGTTTCTCTCGATATGGGCTTGATTCTTAAGAGAATCAAACAAGTACGAGGAAGATCGGTCGGGTGCTATAAGCTCAGATTATCTGTTTAATAAAACGATAAACCTGGATGGACATAATGGACCGGGCGAAATTTAGTTGAGTATGAGGCATTAATCGACATGTTCTCACATAGGGATATATCGACCAGGTATAGTAAACCAATCGATATTGAAATTAGCACAGCAAACGGGACTTGGTTAGAAACTATCAAATGGGATTCATAAGTATAAGAATGAATCGGCCGGTCACAATAGACCAGCCGAGATAAATACTATTCTAATATGTCGATCAGAGGTTTATAATGGTAAGTCAGGTGACATCCACCATGATAAACCATATGAAATTTGGTTAAGTATAATACATAAGATGGTATTCATAAATACAAGTATAAATTAATCGAGTATAATAAATCGACCAATATTGAGAATATTGCAATAGGACTGTACTAAATCGAATGGGACACAATTAGTTATAAAATATCGGACGATATTTGTCAACGCTGATATACACCGGTCGGTCACGATAGAATGGTCGAAATAAAGGACATTATAATGTGTTGAGCGAGGTTTTATGGTGGCCGGCCAGGTGACATTCAACATATTTAAACAAAACAAACATCATCATGAGGAAGAACAGGTTTAACAATGAAGAGGGAGGATCAACTTTACATAAATTTACTAGGTTGTCATCACAAAATCCTAATCCACCTTACAAGGATTTGAATTCAAGTAAGAAAATCATTTTATGGTCAGCTGGGGAAATAGATCAGGAGGCCTGTTCTCGAGAAGTTTGCGACGGTTCAGGAAATTGGGAGGGGGATCATGAGATAAAAAGTCTTCCTCTCGCAATTGTTGCACCGCCCCTTTAGCTCCAGCATTGAAGGCTGCTAGGATCGACTTCACAATAGGCCTGTTGAACTCAGTAGATTTAATCATGATAGTGGCCCTATCCTTGAAGCGAGTGTCTTCATTAGCCTTGTAGACAACCAAAGCCGTCTGGGAAGTTTTCAGTTCGGCTTCTTTGGTGGAGACCTCGGTTTTAACTGAATTTAGGGAAGTATTCATGGAAGTTATTTCGTCATCCTTTAGTTGCAAGGCCTTAAGTTTTTCAGCCAATGCCGACTCGTAATCAGCCTTCAACTTGCCGTGCTTAGCTATCCGTTTCTCCAAATTGGAAGTTAATTCTTTGTTGAGATCCGTAGCTGATTTGAACTGTGACTGGAGACTTTCAATTTGGACTTCAAGTTACTTCTTGGAGACAGCGGAGAGTGTGGTAGAAGATAACTCAATAACTTGCTGTCTCAACTTGTCATTCTCAGATCTCAGCTTCTTGTTCTCGTTGTAAAAATTGTGCATTAGCCGAGATAAGCCCATATTTTCTATCCATCGCTAGAAATATAATAAAGGGTTATGACATAGTCACTGATGAATAATAAGTAGACACTAATAAACATACCTGATTTTCATTATGGGAAAAATGATCAATTATTTCGGGAGTGGTAAGTTCTTCAAAAATAGGATGAACTTTCTCCCAAGTATTAGCAAAGGAACCTCCTAGCAATATGGGGAGGACGGGAATAGTAGAAGAACCCGCAGAGAAAGAGGAAGTAGGAATAGAAGGAGGAGCAAAAACTAAATAAGAAGAGGGTGAGGAAGGTAAGGATCCAGATTCTGGAATAGACAATGGAAAGGTGAAAGAACCATCACCAGGGGCACTGGTGCTGGAAGAAGGTGAGGCAGGGAAGGTTAGAGAAGGATAGAGCTTAGCCAAAGTAGGTTCGTCAGAAGGAAGGTCGGCAGGAGCAAAACCTTCTGAGACAAGCACATCGGCGGGAAGGATGAGTATCCTTTTGGGAGGGGGAGCCCTAGTGAGTTTGCGCCCAGGGCATTTACCAGGAGCTACTTCGGCTATCGATTTGCCAGAGCTCACAGGAGATGTAAGCTCGATAACAGGAAGGGGAATAGCTGACGAAGGAGCAGCCGCCATCGGTGAAGAGGCAATTGGCAAGGGAATAACAAGAATTTCCGCAGAAGGACCGTCAGGAGCCTCTGGAACCACTTGAGAGCTAGACGCCTCAACCAGAAGAGTCAGATCTTCAACTGGAGGCGGCGGAGTAATAGTAGCAAGAAGCTCTTTTTCTTTTGCACGAATTGCGTCCTCCTCTAGGCGCAATTCTTCATCGATTAAAGCAGAATAAAAGTTCTCCACTACATAGAAAAGAAAAATGTTTTAGTTAGTTAAAATCAACAAGAAGGAAGCAGGATTCTACCTAAAGAGCCTTGTGTAATAGGCTTGAGGGGGCTTAGACCAAATAAGTATAGAAGATCGACTCTCAACCACTTGGGGATAGAAAGTCGACGACATAACAACTTTTCACAATAAATGGGAAAAGAAGGATGAAGATGAAACTCCCTGACGTCGGGCAAGGGAGATAAGGAGGATTTCCAGGCATGAGACCAAGGAATAGGTCCTGAAAACTTTATGAAGAAGAAACGAGATTTTCAAGCTTTAAGAGACAAGGGCATATCCTCAAAAAGGACCATTTTAGTCCGGGATTAGAACAGGAAAACACCAGGTTCCGAACACTTGGGGTAATAAAACATGAAGAAATTTTGAGGAGTAGGAGGGATATCTAACAGACGAAATAGCATGTAAGCACCACACAGATAACGAAAAGCGTTAGGTGCAAACTGCTGCAAAGGAATATCAAAATACTGGCTTACTTCGATTAGGAAAGGAGAAATGGGAAACCTTAAACCTCTTATCAACTGATCCTTGAAAAAAGTCACGCAAGTAGCGGGGGGACGATGAGGATGATCATCTGGTTTCGGGATTAAGATGCTATATTCCCTGGGGATTTCATATTGACGGCGGATGGCAAGCCTAGCATTTTTATCAAAGGAAGAAGACATTTGGACATACCAAGGAGCAATCGTTTCCTTAGCCATAGACATAAGTAAAGGCTAGCAGAACAACAAGTTACTTACTGGAAGAAAGAAAAGAGATCGCCGGAAAATGCTGAGTACGAGGGTTGATCAAAGACTGCAGCAAGAAAAGAATGTTAAGGCAAGAAAGGAAGGGACAAAGTTGAAAAGAAGACAAAGGGTTTAGAGTTTAAAAAACACATAGCCGTCGTTAGATCAAAACATTTTTATCTCAATAGACGTTAGGATTACAGAAAAAACGACAAATGCTCACATGACGTAGCAGAGAGAGAAAGTATGTGTCACATAATCATAAAGAAACATTTATGTTGGACGCGACAAATCGGATCATGCCGGGGTTGGTAACACCTCGTTATACGCTTCCGACATTCTCTTACCAGGGGAAAAGCCAATCACAAGCAAGGAAATTTGAAAGAAGATGTAGTTTACTAGGCATAATAAAGGAAGAGGGATTGAGTTTGACTAAATCCAGGTTAAGGACAAGAAAAACTAAGGAGAGCTATTTAGGCATATAACATGTTCTAAATTAATGTCATTATAAAGTGTAAACTAGCATTGATCGAGATAATTTTACTTATATCGGCTAACATAACTTTAGCTATGATAGATAAGTATAATATCGGTCGAAATAACCTTGTTTGTGATAAACAAGCGAATATCGATCGATATAGCCATTATCCACAATAGATAAGTACAACATTGACTGAGACAACCTTGTCTATAATAAAACAAGGGAATATTTGTCGAAATAACAATGTTTATGATATACGAGTGGATATTGGGCACAACATCACGCCTATTTTTATGAATTAGAAAGATTCAATAGAGTTACCCGATTCAATACAAAAGATTGTTTGAATTTACATTTAGAAGCTGATCAAATACATAACATTACATTTCCCCTCCAAAATATTAAACCTTGAAAGGTCAACAAAAATTACAGACATAAGCTCTTGAGATGCTTAGCAAATTTCAATCCCACCGGAGTCAAACTTGCCATGGAGCAGAAGTGGAAATATTTTACTTGGCACGAAGGAAGCTTTCCCGGGCGACAGAAGTGGCAATATTTTGCCCGAGACGAAGGAAACTATGAAGCAGGGAGACTCAAGGGCAAGGGGAAGGGGACAGATCTATTCAGGCCATGGTGCAAAGGTGACTGAAAGAGCCTCTCCCCTATTCGAGCCCTAGAGCTCTGCAACCAGAGCAACCAATCCTAGCCCAAGGGTAACATGGGCTATGTGTTTGTCTCAACATCCATGAGCTATTGAGTTGGTCCTCCGTGAGTAGTGGGAACTCCTCTGAAACCCGTCGGATTTGTAGAACAGTTGTGCCTTCAAATGGAGATCCTAGATCCCGAAAAACTTCGTCCCTTGGGATAGTTTCTCGAACCCTAGAGTTAGCCGAATCAAAAACTTGAATAAACTCATGTATAGATCTCGCCTTGTCCAACAAGAGTCGCCCCCAGAGAGGGGGATCCAAGGCCATACTCTTAGTAGGAAAAATTAGCAAGGAAGGAAAAGAACTGAGATAGGTGATGAACGAAGAGGGGGTTGTAGCCCTATTTAAAGGATCAAAGGACCCGAGGAATCACAGTACTAAGGTTCACGGGATCACTGTACTCAGGTTCACAAGATAGCTGTACAAAAAATTCGTAAAGTCACATTCAGTACCCGTGGCAGAGTCACGGGTAAGGAAAAACAAAATCAGACCTATGTCTAGTCAGTCGTCTACACCTCCTTCGATTAGACTTGAAGGGAAGGCTAGTGATATGGGTTAGGTTTCATGGATCCCCGGTAAGGAAGGGAAAGGAGATAAATGAGTGGAGAAGATAGATCAATATTGGCCGGGATATACCTCAAAGGAGGTAGGCCAATATCGATCAGGACATACCTCCAGAGAGAAAGGACAATATCGATCGGGATATAACTCAAAGGAGGTAGGCCAATATCGACCAAGGTATACCTCAAAGGAGATAGGCCAATATCGGCCGAGACATATTTCCAAGGAGGCAGGCTAAAATCAAGCGAGATATACTTCCGAAGAGGAAGGACAATATCGACCGAGATATACCTCCAAGTAAGTAAGCCAATATCGATCAAGACATACCTTCAGGAAGGAAGGCCAATATCGGCTGGGATATGCCTCCAATGAGGCAGACCAATATCAATCGGCATATACCTCAAAGGAGGTAGACCAATATCGATCGGGATATACCTCAAAGGAGGTATGCCAATATCGACCAAGGTATACCTCAAAGGAGATAGGCCAATATCGGCCAAGACATATCTCCAAGGAGGCAGGCTAAAATCAAGCGAGATATACTTCCGAAGAAGAAGGCCAATATCGGCCGGGCTGAATAATACCTTGAAAAGATATACCAATATTGATCAAGCTTACATACTTGACAAAATATAGCCCAGTGTTAGCTGGGATAACAAACTCAGAAGGGCACGGACAGGCATTACCCAAGGAGCCTCAGGAGAGGTAATGATAATTGACCAAACCTAGTTAAGTTCAGCCTCGATCGACACAAGGAACAATGTTATATTAAGCTATCTATGATATAGCAAAAACAGGAGAGGTAAATAGGAACGATAGAAACACTTTGAAAGGACTTGTGAAATAGCATAGAAGTAAATATTTCAAATAAAGTAGTCTATGAAGATATTTGCAGTACGTGATTGTATAACAGGTGTTATATATTTAGCGGGAAATATATTTTTAGACTATTTTGCAGGTACTAGACGACAAAGAAGGTACATCTGGGGTACAAAAAAGATTCCTTAAAAGTCATTTAACACAAGTACGCAGCTTACGTCATCTCATAACAAACTCTAACAAACCAGGGTCCACTTCATGACTACGGAGGTTATATGAAGTGGTATAAAAAGGGGAATCTTCTCCGTTGGCTAGGTAAGTTGACATCATTGTGCACATTCATAACCCTAATTTCCAACCACTGTTCAGCTTCTTATGTTTTCTTCCTTCTTCCACACCGAGAGAGATCACTGACTTGAGCGTCGGAGGGCCTAGCCAGGGATTCCCACCCCGGTCTTAGGTTACTGACGATAGTGTTGGTTGGTCTCTTATGCGCAGGAAACCTTGGAAGCTCTGGATCTGGGCTTTCTTCGGCCAGGGTCTCTTTATCGCCATTGGTACTTTGCATCGGAAGGACATTCCGGGGTTTCATCTTCTTGGATCCGCTTTGGGTTTCTCGGATCGGCATCCCATAGGTATTATTCTTCGCCAGTAGTAGGTTTTTTCTCTCGGCTCTCCATTTTTTCAAGCTTCTCAGACAGGATCAGCGTCGAACTTTATAGTTTATATTTTCTTCTTGCTGTGTTGTGGCTCTTCATGGTTGGTACTCAATATATTCACGGTCATCAATATAACTAGGATGGGGTTCCACATAGTAGTCATATGGTGCTGCACTTGATGTACTATCATCGCAATTAGGATAACCTTCACAGAGTGGGTTTGCCTTGTTATTTTTGCACTGACTACTTGTTGAACCAAAACCTCTATCTTGCCGCTTTGTTTTGTCTAGGTCATGAACTTGAATGGTAGGAGGAGTCTTGCAGCATTCTAAGATTAATTGGGAAATACGTTCTCCTTCTGCAAAATCCATGTTATCATCAGAATAATTATATACAAGGATTTTGATTTCACCTCTGTAATCTGAATTAACTACCCCACCTCCGATTATCATGCCTCTCATGGCATAGCTGGATCTTGGTGCTATTCTGGCATAAGTACCTTTGGGAGTTTTAATGCTTATGCCTGTGTTTAACATAGCCTACCCATATGGTGGAATATGGTAGTTTTGACTTACAGCAAGATCATATCCCGCGGAGCCTTCAGTCCTTCTTTGTGGTAGGACTGCTGTACTAGTAAGGCATTTGACATATAATATGTCTTCTTCTTCGTCCGCTAATAGGACTGCAATTGTATGAGCTCTTTCTTCGTCTTCATCATCAAGATTATCACTTCTTGCTTGTAGTGCTGATGGAACTTGATAATTTTCAAAATGTAATGAAATACGACCATCTAGGAGGTTTCTTGTAGTTACCTAAGTAGGTTGTCCCGGAATATTGATGGTGGATTGTCTAATAATCCAATTTTGTCCAAGCACATCTCTTGTGTTATATCATCGTCTAGGAAGCGCCCTTATTCCACTACTCGCTAGATAGTCAACGACGTTTTGGACTTCATAGGCGAAGCCCACATTTGGTGTATTTGAGAGCCTTCCAACTAATCCCCTTGTAATTAGTAGGTTAGCTTCTCCATTCTGCCATGTTTCGTATCCCCGAGCAAGGATGGATATTTGGATATTCCTGTAAAAATCAGTGATTGTTAACATAGTATCGGGTATTACGTAGATTAGTTGACTTCTGTGTGCTAAGTCAACTTCTATTATTGCAAAGATGGCTTGATCCCCCTGCCACCTATTATCTTTGAAGACTATAAGAACCAGGGTTCCTTCTTCTTGTCGATGCAGAATCTGAATTCTTACTTGGATGACTCCCATGTGGATAAATCGCATTCCACTTCGTTGCAGCTGATTGAAGCTTTCTGGCTATATAAAGGTTCTATCTACTTGATTTGTTGTTACAAGTATAGCTTCTTCAGAAAGATGGGTGTATACCCGGTGGTGCACGTCGTCCTGTCTAGAATGATATAAGACTTCCGCAGGGACAATTGTAGCCCTTTCCTGCATGGAAAGTCTTAGCTGTGCCTGAGGGTCTAGCTGTTGTTCTAGAGACCGATTGTAATTTCTTCCAGTTATTATTTGTGACATCCTTTGTAGTCTTCGTTGTGCATTATACCGCCTTCGTTGATGTTGGCGATAGTTTCGAACTTGGTCTTCAAAAAGAGGATTTTCTTCTGTCTCCGTTCTTCTTGTAATTGTAGTTACTGGAGGATCTACAGATGTCCTCATCACTTCTTTACTTGTTCTTTGAAGAGATCATATGGGTCCTTGAAAACATGAAGCTTGCCTTTTCCTTCCCTGGGTTTCTCCTGAAGTTGTATTTGAGTATTGGCTTGTTTGATGGCTGTTATTGTTCCGGATGTAGGGCCTTTGTGATCAGCTGGTTTGACAAACCCTAGGCTGGGTGCTTCGATATTTTCAGTAGCTTTCAATGCTTCTTTATAGCTGTTTGTTGCCTGTGTATTTATGTATCACATGAAGCGGTCCAGGCCTCTAGTGTTTGTTAGTCCTAGGAAAATCGTACCGGCTCCACTGTACAAAAATTTTGTACAAGTGTCGAACCTTTCCTTAAATAACCTATTGTGTTCTTTAGAAGTTAAATTAGAAATCACAGACGGAACTTAACATCATTGATTCCAAATTTAACTTATCTGTTCTTAATGGTTTAGATTTGAATCGCAAGCGGAACTTAACACTATTGATTCAAATCCACCTATGTTATTAATTCATTAAATATTAATTTTCAAAATTGGCTTCCAGGACTGCATGGCGAGGCACATGACCTCCTTGGATATGGGAGCAACCACCACCGCCTAGACAAAGCCTTTTAAGGAAAGCTAATATTTAATTTCCTTAAATAACTCTAGGTTAACCAAAAAGAACAATTGAATCACAAATTCGACAAAGTAAAAAAAAAACACAAACTCGAAAATAAATTCGAAAACTCTAGAATCTTATGCCTCTTGTGTTTGGTATTTCCAAAAATAACTATACAAAGAAAACTAGTATGATGCGGAAAATAATTACTAGTTATACCTTTCTTTGTAAGCAAATAACCTCTTGATCTTCTATCGTATTCCTCTTCTAACCTCGGACGTTGTGTGGGCAACGATCTTCCGAGATGAGAACCACCAAACACCTTCTTCCTTCTAGGTTTCAGCCACCAAAAACTCCTCCAAAGATGAAGAGGTTCGGCCACCACCAAGCTCCAAGGGATGCTAGAAATATCACCTCCTTTTCTCTTCTTCTTCTCCAAGCAAGCTCTGGCCACCACAAGGACTCCAAGGAAGAGATGAGGTTCGGCCACAAGATGGAGAAGAGAGAAAGAGGAGGGGCCGACCACACCAAGGAGGAAAAGAGAGGAAGAAAAATAGAATGGAGGTTGTACCACATGAAAGCTCCTCTACCTCCTCTTTTATAATCCTTGGTCTTGGCAAATAAGGAAATTTTAATAAAAACTTCCTTAATTCTTTTGCCATGAAAAGGAAAATTTATTTAATTAAAAATCAATTTTCTTTTCATTATTTCAATGGTCGGCCACTTTAAAATCTCCAAGCAAATAAAATTTTAAACACAAATTAAAACTTCCTTATTTGCTTCCGGAAATTTATAAAAATTTCTCCAATAATTTTTATCTCTTCATGATTGGTTAGTACAAAGGAAATTTTATAAATTAAAAATTTTCTTTTAAACATGTGGATAATTTCCAAAAAAAAAAGTTATCTCTAAAAATTAAAATATCTTTTCAATCTACAAATAAGGAAAGATATTAAATCTTCTCTTAATCTTTTGTAGAAACTTATAAAAAGAAATATTTAATTATTAAACTCTCTCTTTTTTTAAAAAAATCATGAACATGGTTACAAAAAAGGAAAGTTTTCTTAAAAATTAAAATCCTCCTTTCAATCTACAAATAAGGAAAGATTTTAAATCTTTTCTTAATCTTTTGTAGAAAGTTATAAAAGAAAAGATTTTAAATTTTAAACTCTCTTTTAAAACCATGTTATCCACATAAGAAAAATTTTTAAATAAAATAAATTCCCTTTTAATATGGCCGACCAATCAAGCTTGGGCTCCAAGCCATGGCCGGTCAATTAACTTGGCTCAATCCTTGGGTCTTGGCCGGCCCTAGCTTGGGTTCCAAGCTAGCTTAGCTGGCCACCAAAGAGTGGGTAAGAAGGTGGGTATGTGGTGGGTATAAATCTCTATATACAAGAGGTTACGATAGGGACCGAGAGGAGAAATTGGTTTTGGTCTCCCGATGAAATTAAGAATCCCGTGTTCGCCCCGAACACACAACTTAATTTCATCAATAATAATTCATTCCACTAAAGAATTATTATTGAACTACCGCACCAATCCCAAATTACATTTTGGGCTCCTTCTTATTATGAGTGTGTTAGTCTCCCTGTGTTTAAGATGTCGAATGCCCACTAATTAAATGAGTTACTGACAACTCACTTAATTAATATCTTAGTCCAAGAGTACTACCACTCAACCTTATCGTCATGTCGGACAAAGTCCACCTGTAGGGTTTAACATAACAATCCTTATGAGCTCCTTTTGGGGACATTATCAACCTAGATCACTAGGACACAGTTTCCTTCTATAATCAACAACACACACTATAAGTGATATCATTTCCCAACTTATCGGTCTTATTGATTTATCGAACTAAATCTCACCCATTGATAAATTAAAGAAATAAATATCAAATATATGTGCTTATTATTATATTAGGATTAAGAGCACACACTTCCATAATAACTGAGGTCTTTGTTTCTTTATAAAGTCAGTATAAAAGAAACGACCTCTAATGGTCATACTCAATACACTCTAAGTGTACTAGTGTAATTATATAGTTAAGATAAACTAATACCTAATTACACTACGACCTTCCAATGGTTTGTTCCTTTCCATCTTGGTCATGAGCTACTGTTTGTAATTTATAAGGTACTGATAACATGATCCTCTATGTGTGACACCACACACCATGTTATCTACAATATAAATTAATTGAACAACTACATTTATCATAAATATAGACATTTGACCAATGTGATTCTTATTTCTAGATAAATGTTTATATCAAAAGCTAGGCTTTTAATATACACTCTAACAATCTCCCACTTATACTAAAAGACTATGCTGCCATAAATGCTGCCATACATCTGATTCCCAACCCTTCAGCATGCCCATCTAAAGCTCTTGCCTTAAGGGTCTTAGTGAAAGGATCTTCCAGGTTATCACTTGATGTAATCTAAGCGGCAACAACTTCTCCTTGTTATACGATTTCTCGTATTGGGTGGTACTTGCGCTCTATTGTGTTTACTTGCCTTATGGACTTATGGTTTCTTCGAGTTTGCTACTGCACCAAATTATTTTGGGCAAACCAGAAATCATATCTAAGTCTATCTTGAAGTATCTGAGCCATACAACTTCTATGGCTACCTTAGAGGCTACCATATACTCATCTTCTATGGTGGAGTTCGAAAAAACACCTATGCTTATCACTTTTCCATAGTTATGACTTCACCTCCTAAAGTAAACCCCGAGATCGACTTACTATTGTCCCTATCTGATTGGATGTCTAAATCCATGCAACCCATAGGGAACAAATTATCTGTCTTGTAAGCTAGTATATAATCTCTAGTGCCTCTAAGGTACTTCAATATATGCTTTACCGCAGACCAATGTCCTTGTCCAGGGTTATCTTGATATCTGCTAACTATGCACTGGGTAAAACAGATATCTGATCTCGTGCAAAGCATACATTAAGCTTTCCAACAGCTGAAGCATAAGAAACTTGCTTTCATGTCCTTTATCTCCTTCGATATCTTCGGAGACATCTCTTTAGATAAAGCTACTCCATGCCTAAAAGGTAAGAAACCTTTCTTGGAGTTCTGCATGCTAAAATGAGCAAGGATTGTATGAAGCTCGGGATAAACACAACATTCTTTTCTTGTGATCCCGTATGTCTTTGATCCCAAGAATGTGTGTACATTCTCCTAAGTTCTTCATATTGAATTGTTTGGACAACCATACCCCTACTTCCAACAACACTTTGATATTGTTTCCAACTACCAAGAATGTCGTCTACATATAGTACAAGAAATACCACCACACTGTTGGAGCAATCCCAATGGTCCGTGGGACCATGTGTTTTGGTGTTTGGGCAAAGGGTTTAAGTTAGGATTGCCCTCGTTATTTGATATGTGTACTTGAGTTGTGCAGGACTGCAGGTGACACATGTGACTCAGGTTGACGGCTTCGGGTCCGGTGAAGGATGGAGCATCCGAGGGACTGTGGACAAGGCAACAAGGACAAGGGCCGAGGGAAGCTACTTCGAGGCATACGCGAAGTATGGCATTGGGGATGAGCCGCGGGCTTGGATGCATCCGAGGGACGAGAGCCAAAGGAAGTAAGCTTGAAGGCAAGAGGTCAAGACTGCAAAAGAAGAGTCAAGTGAGTCGTGAGGGTACGAGTGCATGAGAGAAATGTACTCGGGATGGGAAACCCTAAGTTTAGGGTTGTACCAGTCGACTGGTGGTGAGCACAGAAGCTCTCTGTGCCCAAAACGGCTGGGACCAGTCGACTGATAGATAGCCGTTGAGAGAGACATTGGGTTGGCACCAGTCGACTGGTGCAAGGACCAGTCGACTGGTAACGGGCAAATCAGCAAGGCTGATTTCCCCAAGCTCTATAAGAGGGAGCTTGGGATGGCCGGTCAACCTGATGAAATTAGACTTGGTTAAAGCCTAATTAGTAGTCATCTAGTGCTCTAGCAATCCAAGTGTTCTTGATCGAGTTGTGGCGAGGTTTCTCCACCGACAAGGAGGATTGTGCTAGCCGGAGTTTCCGGGGACTAATCCACCGACGGATTGAGGGATCGTCCACCTTACGGACAGCCGTGGAGTAGGAGCATCATCTCCGAACCACGTTACATCGAACGTGTTAGCGATTTGGTTTGCATTTCCTTTCTTTGTCTTGTATTTAGTTTAGCTTGTTTGTTTTTATTTGTATTCCGCTGCGCAAGCTAACAATAGTGTAGGAAGCTAACGATTTGGGGGTGCCGTCTATCCAACCCCCCTTCAAGCCGACCGCAAGATCCTCCAACAAGTGGTATCAAAGCAAAGGTCGCTTTTCACCGGACTAACTGCCGAGAAGAGCAACGCATAAGAAGATGGCCGACTTGATTGTCCCTCCAAAGTTTGAAGGAGGAAGCCTTGGGGACATCTCATTTTGGATGATGAAGATGGAAGTCTTCCTCGAGACGGATTGGGACACAATGATGGTCGTCGAGGAACCATTTGAAGTCCCAAGAGACAAGAAAGGAAAGAAGCTCCGATCACAACATTGGACGGAGGAGCAAACGACACGATCGGAGGCAAATTCAAAGGTAATATCAATATTGATTGAAATTTTGCCTTCTAACGTGATAAGTCGTGTAGGTGAATACAAGAATGCCCACGAGTTGTGGAGCAAGGTAAAGAAAGTTCTAGGAGAAGAATTTTTGCCTACACATGAGGAGATAGAGCCCAAGGAGATGGGCTTAGTAGCTCAAGAAGAGGAGAAGGAGAAACCGGAAGTTGAGTCATGCTCAACATCCGAGGAGGAGAAGCAAGATGAGGCATCATCTACATCCTCAAAGGTTGAAGATGAATCCAAGACAAGTGAAGAGGATGAAGAAGAAATCTTGGATGAGGTCAACCTAGTGAGCACCTCCACCGAAGCAATGTCAAAAGATCACATAGTATGCTTCGGTTGCAATGAGAAGGGACACTACAAGAGTAGGTGTCCATTGGGTAAGAAGAAGGTAACTCCTAAACCCAATCAAGTTATTTTGAATACTAACATGGGTTGTAGGAGTGAAGAAGCCCAAAGGAGGAGATTGCGCATCATATGCTTCACGTGTGGAGAGAAGGGCCACTACCACACCAAATGCCCCAAGAAGGGAGAAATTAAGAAGCTAGCGCATCTAAAGAAATGGGAGAAGAAGAAGAGAAGCAAGAGTCAAGGGGGAGCTTCAAGGGTAAGGGAGGTATATCCTAACTTGAAGTTTAATTCAAATTTAAACTCCTCCATGCATGTTAGAAATAATTCTTATTATTTACCCATGCAAAATTTTGGTTTTAGATATCATGATAGGAATAGGGTAAATATCGATCATAACCCTAAGAGGCCTATGCATGATAGACCTAGGCAAGTTAAATTCTCATTACCTAAGGAGAAGAAGGTAATAGAGAACCAAGGCATTAATCCCAAGAAGGGGAGACATATGCCTAGAAAGGGTAGGTCTAGGAATGTCCAAGGTGGACATGTTGACTCTAGGGTTAGGAACCTAGAAAGGGAAAATCAAGCTTTGAAGTCAAAGCTTGATAATTTGGAGAAATTCCTTAAGAGATTCACTATTGGATCTAAGGAATTAAATATGGTGTTGGGTAGCCAAAGACCCAACCATGATAGATCGGGCTTGGGATACCGATCTAGTCCCTCCAAGGTCAAAAGGAGACCATGTGCTAGGGTGGCACATGATAAGGGCAAGGGAGAATCATCTAAAGACAATGAGAAGAAATATGCTAGGGTTGCGTATGATTATGGCAAGGATGATGTGTCTAAGGTGCACCATTGTGGCCTAGCCATTGTGGATGAGTCACCTAGGGAGGTGGCTAAGACAAAGAGCTCTAGGGGGAGCTCTAAGAGTCAATTTGGGACCCATGGCCAATGGATCTCAGGTGGGTACTACTTGGGAGTCTAGAGGAGCCATGGAGTGTGCCAAAAGGTTTGGAGATGGATTTGAGTCTCAAACCTAGGGATTTGGCACACATGGATTATGTTTCATGCAAGGAAATATGACATTGGGGTCATTTTGCATGATAATTGGTTTTGGATGTATAGATTCCATATAAACCAATGCTAGGGATGCATTGTGGGTTGGTATGGCCAAATATATCAAGAGGAAGCCAAAACTAGGACTTTAGGTCAAGGATCAATTGAACCATTTAGCTAGTTTTGGATTTTTTTTCAATCTTGGGATTGGTGATAGATATATTTTGTAAATATATTTTTCCCAGGTAGACAAGGGTACAATAGACCTCTCCACAAAATTTGGGAATTTTTGGAGGTCTAGGGAATTTCTGGTGCATTTCTGAAGTTGGCCTGAAAAGGTTGATTTTTTCAGAAATAGGGTACCAGTCGACTGGTAAAGATACCAGTCGACTGGTAACAGTGTTTTTCGATCACAAAATGGTTCTGTAAAGTTGTGTCGAAGGGGCCAGTCGACTGGCACTTAGGGCAGTCGACTGATGCCAGTCTGAAACTGTTTTCAGCATTGGTTTATGACCATGTCAACTCACTTAGATGTATGAGATCCAAGGGGGATTAATACATGAGTTTAGGGTCAGTTTGGATGAAAAGTTTTCAACAATTGGGATATTGTTGGAGAACTTTTTGGATGTTAGGCAAAGGGGGAGAATTAAGGTTTAGTTGGGAAAACCTTTAGTGCCTTTGCGTAGGGGGAGCCTTGGGATAGGTTCTTAAAAAGCCCTGTGGGAAAATCCTAGCTCAATGGGGAGCTTAGGTGTAGGGGGAGCCTTGGGATAGGTTCCAATACATTTGATTTGGCGGTTGCCAAGTGTGTAGCCTTGGCAACGTAAGTCCATTCGGCATTATAAGTCCAAGTGTGTAGCCTTGGCATCGTAAGTCCATTGTATTAGCATGTTTATTTGCTATTTGTTTTCCCTAACTTAAACGTATTGCCAAACACCAAAAAGGGGGAGATTGTTGGAGCAATCCCTATTGTCCGTGGGACCATGTGTTTTGGTGTTTGGGCAAAGGGTTTAAGTTAGGATTGCCCTCGTTATTTGATATGTGTACTTGAGTTGTGCAGGACTGCAGGTGACACATGTGACTCAGGTTGACGGCTTCGGGTCCGGTGAAGGATGGAGCATCCGAGGGACCGTGAACAAGGCAGCAAGGACAAGGGCCGAGGGAAGCGACTTCGAGGCATACGCGAAGGATGGCATTGGGGACGAGCCACGGGCTTGGATGCATCCGAGGGACGAGAGCCAAAGGAAGTAAGCTTGAAGGCAAGAGGTCAAGGCTGCAAAAGAAGAGTCAAGTGAGTCGTGAGGGTACGAGTGCATGAGAGAAATGTACTCGGGATGGGAAACCCTAAGTTTAGGGTTGTACCAGTTGATTGGTACTGGGACCAGTCAACTGGTGGTGAGCACAGAAGCTCTCTGTGCCCAAAACGGCTGGGACCAGTCGACTGGTCCAGGGACCATTCGACTGATAGATAGCCGTTGAGAGAGACGTTGGGTTGGCACCAGTCGACTAGTGCAAGGACCAGTCGACTGGTAACGGGCAAATCAGCAAGGCTGATTTCCCCAAGCTCTATAAGAGGGAGCTTGGGATGGCCGGTCAACCTGACGAAATTAGACTTGGTTAAAGCCTAATTAATAGTCATCTAGTGATCTAGCAATCCAAGTGTTCTTGATCGAGTTGTGGCGAGGTTTCTCCACCGACAAGGAGGATTGTGCTAGCCGGAGTTTCCAGGGACTAATCCACCGACGGATTGAGGGATCGTCCACCTTACGGACAGCCGTGGAGTAGGAGCATCATCTCCGAACCACGTTACATCGAACGTGTTAGCGATTTGGTTTGCATTTCCTTTCTTTGTCTTGTATTTAGTTTAGCTTGTTTGTTTTTATTTGTATTCCGCTGCGCAAGCTAACAATAGTGTAGGAAGCTAACGATTTGGGGGTGCCGTCTATCCAACACCCCTTCAAGCCGACCGCAAGATCCTCCAACAAGTGGTATCAGAGCAAAGGTCGCTTTTCAACGGACTAACTACCGAGAAGAGCAACGCATAAGAAGATGGCCGACTTGATTGTCCCTCCAAAGTTTGAAGGAGGAAGCCTTGGGGACATCTCATTTTGGATGATGAAGATGGAAGTCTTCCTCGAGACGGATTGGGACACAATGATGGTCGTCGAGGAACCATTTGAAGTCCCAAGAGACAAGAAAGGAAAGAAGCTCCGATCACAACATTGGAGGGAGGAGCAAACGACACGATCGGAGGCAAATTCAAAGGTAATATCAATATTGATTGAAATTTTGCCTTCTAACGTGATAAGTCGTGTAGGTGAATACAAGAATGCCCACGAGTTGTGGAGCAAGGTAAAGAAAGTTCTAGGAGAAGAATTTTTGCCTACACATGAGGAGATAGAGCCCAAGGAGATGGGCTTAGTAGCTCAAGAAGAGGAGAAGGAGAAACCGGAAGTTGAGTCATGCTCAACATCCGAGGAGGAGAAGCAAGATGAGGCATCATCTACATCCTCAAAGGTTGAATATGAATCCAAGACAAGTGAAGAGGATGAAGAAGAAATCTTGGATGAGGTCAACCTAGTGAGCACCTCCACCGAAGCAATGTCAAAAGATCACATAGTATGCTTCGGTTGCAATGAGAAGGGACACTACAAGAGTAGGTGTCCATTGGGTAAGAAGAAGGTAACTCCTAAACCCAATCAAGTTATTTTGAATACTAACATGGGTTGTAGGAGTGAAGAAGCCCAAAGGAGGAGATTGCGCATCATATGCTTCACGTGTGGAGAGAAGGGCCACTACCACACCAAATGCCCCAAGAAGGGAGAAATTAAGAAGCTAGCGCATCTAAAGAAATGGGAGAAGAAGAAGAGAAGCAAGAGTCAAGGGGGAGCTTCAAGGGTAAGGGAGGTATATCCTAACTTGAAGTTTAATTCAAATTTAAACTCCTCCATGCATGTTAGAAATAATTCTTATTATTTACCCATGCAAAATTTTGGTTTTAGATATCATGATAGGAATAGGGTAAATATCGATCATAACCCTAAGAGGCCTATGCATGATAGACCTAGGCAAGTTAAATTCTCATTACCTAAGGAGAAGAAGGTAATAGAGAACTAAGGCATTAATCCCAAGAAGGGGAGACATATGCCTAGAAAGGGTAGGTCTAGGAATGTCCAAGGTGGACATGTTGACTCTAGGGTTAGGAACCTAGAAAGGGAAAATCAAGCTTTGAAGTCAAAGCTTGATAATTTGGAGAAATTCCTTAAGAGATTCACTATTGGATCTAAGGAATTAAATATGGTGTTGGGTAGCCAAAGACCCAACCATGATAGATCGGGCTTGGGATACCGATCTAGTCCCTCCAAGGTCAAAAGGAGACCATGTGCTAGGGTGGCACATGATAAGGGCAAGGGAGAATCATCTAAAGCCAATGAGAAGAAATATGCTAGGGTTGCATATGATTATGGCAAGGATGATGTGTCTAAGGTGCACCATTGTGGCCTAGCCATTGTGGATGAGTCACCTAGGGAGGTGGCTAAGACAAAGAGCTCTAGGGGGAGCTCTAAGAGTCAATTTGGGACCCATGGCCAATGGATCTCAGGTGGGTACTACTTGGGAGTCTAGAGGAGCCATGGAGTGTGCCAAAAGGTTTGGAGATGGATTTGAGTCTCAAACCTAGGGATTTGGCACATATGGATTATGTTTCATGCAAGGAAATATGACATTGGGGTCATTTTGCATGATAATTGGTTTTGGATGTATAGATGCCATATAAACCAATGCTAGGGATGCATTGTGGGTTGGTATGGCCAAATACATTAAGAGGAAGCCAAAACTAGGACTTTAGGTCAAGGTTCAATTGAACCATTTAGCTAGTTTTGGATTTTTTTTCAATCTTGGGATTGGTTATAGATATATTTTTTAAATATATTTTTCCCAGGTAGACAAGGGTACAATAGACCTCTCCACAAAATTTGGGAATTTTTGGAGGTCTAGGGAATTTCTGGTGCATTTCTGAAGTTGGCCTGAAAAGGCTGATTTTTTCAGAAATAGGGTACCAGTCGACTGGTACAGATACCAGTCGACTGGTAACAGTGTTTTTCGACCACAAAATGGTTCTGTAAAGTTGTGTCGAAGGGGGCAGTCGACTGGCACTTAGGGCAGTCGACTGATACCAGTCTGAAATTGTTTTCAGCATTGGTTTATGACCATGTCAACTCACTTAGATGTATGAGATCCAAGGGGGATTAATACATGAGTTTAGGGTCAGTTTGGATGAAAAGTTTTCAACAATTGGGATATTGTTGGAGAACTTTTTGGATGTTAGGCAAAGAGGGAGAATTAAGGTTTAGTTGGGAAAACCTTTAGTGCCTTTGCGTGGGGGAGCCTTGGGATAGGTTCTTAAAAAGCCCTGTGGGAAAATCCTAGCTCAATGGGGAGCTTAGGTGTAGGGGGAGCCTTGGGATAGGTTCCAATACATTTGATTTGGCGGTTGCCAAGTGTGTAGCCTTGGCAACGTAAGTCCATTCGGCATTATAAGTCCAAGTGTGTAGCCTTGGCATCGTAAGTCCATTGTATTAGCATGTTTATTTGCTATTTGTTTTCCCTAACTTAAACGTATTGCCAAACACCAAAAAGGGAGAGATTGTTGGAGCAATCCCAATGGTCCGTGGGACCATGTGTTTTGGTGTTTGGGCAAAGGGTTTAAGTTAGGATTGCCCTCGTTATTTGATATGTGTACTTGAGTTGTGCAGGACTGCAGGTGACACATGTGACTCAGGTTGACGGCTTTGGGTCCGGTGAAGGATGGAGCATCCGAGGGACCGTGGACAAGGCAGCAAGGACAAGGGCCGAGGGAAGCGACTTCGAGGCATACGCGAAGGATGGCATTGGGGATGAGCCGCGGGCTTGGATGCATCCGAGGGACGAGAGCCAAAGGAAGTAAGCTTGAAGGCAAGAGGTCAAGGCTGCAAAAGAAGAGTCAAGTGAGTCGTGAGGGTATGAGTGCATGAGAGAAATGTACTCGGGATGGGAAACCCTAAGTTTAGGGTTGTACCAGTCGACTGGTACTGGGACCAGTCGACTGGTGGTGAGCACAGAATCTCTCTGTGCCCAAAACGGCTGGGACCAGTCGACCGATAGATAGCCGTTGAGAGAGACGTTGGGTTGACTGGTGCAAGGACCAGTCGACTGGTAACGGGCAAATCAGCAAGGCTGATTTCCCCAAGCTCTATAAGAGGGAGCTTGGGATGGCCGGTCAATCTGACGAAATTAGACTTGGTTAAAGCCTAATTAGTAGTCATCTAGTGCTCTAGCAATCCAAGTGTTCTTGATCGAGTTGTGGCGAGGTTTCTCCACCGACAAGGAGGATTGTGCTAGCCGGAGTTTCCGGGGACTAATCCACCGACGGTTTTAGGGATCGTCCACCTTACGAACAGCCGTGGAGTAGGAGCATCATCTCCGAACCACGTTACATCGAACGTGTTAGCGATTTGGTTTGCATTTCCTTTCTTTGTCTTGTATTTAATTTAGCTTGTTTGTTTTTATTTGTATTCCGCTGCGCAAGCTAACAATAGTGTAGGAAGCTAACGATTTGGGGGTGCCGTCTATCCAACCCCCCTTCAAGCCGGCCGCAAGATCCTCCAACACACACTTCCATCACACTATTTATATACACAAGATTTATCTGGACACTGAATAAATCCACAGATCTGGATTACTTCATTAAACCAGATGAACCAAGAACTTGAAGCTTTTCTTCAGTCCATAAACTGATTGAGCTTACATACTAGATGCTCTTTGCTCTTTGCAATGAACCCTTCTGGTTGCTATGTATGGATGTTTTCTTCAAGACTTCCATTAAGGAAAGCTGTCTTGACATCCACTTGCCAAAAAGAATCCGGATAGACTTTAGCACGACTGCCGGTAAAAGGTTTCCCTTTTCAACAAGCCTTCCTTTGAAAGTATACACCTTCCCGTCTGCCCTTCCTTTTTCTACTGTAGACCTATTTGCACCCAATGGTTTTTATACTATCTGGTGGTTCTACAAGCTTCCAGATTTTATTAGAATACATATATTCTAATTCTGTATTCATTGCTCTTTGCCAAGATGCTGCATCTTTATCTTGGAGTGTGTCGTCATATGTCTGGGATCAGGCTCATGTTCATTTGGGATCAAGTCCAAAGATTTTCCCAAAACATGAATCTTTTAGGTTGTTTGACAACCCTCCCACTACGATGAGACACTGTCTATAATTGTGTATCAATTATGATATGTGTTGTAGTTTCTTGTGATATTTCATCTTGTACAGTTGGTAATAGATTAGACATGTCCTTTATTAAGAACAAATTTACTTATGGGCTTGTGGTTCATTATATAGTCCTCTTCTAAAAATCAGTCATTGATGCTAACAATGACCTCTTGATTTTTAAGACTATAAACCTACTTTCGTTTCTCTAGGATAACCCACAAACAAGTGAATTCCTATCCAACTTATCATTGTCTCTCTTCAGCATATGTGCTGGACTACGCGAATCCGAATATGCTTCAAAATAGGCTTACGCCTATTCAGCAATTTTATATGAGTAGAGAGTTCTGACTTTGGAAGGTACTATGTTCACTTCCATTTTCAGAGTATATCCTTAAAACGAATTTGGTAATTTTCTGAATAACTCATCATCAATCTAATTATTTCCAAAAGAGTCCTATACCTTCTTTCTACTATACCATTCTGTTGGGGTGTACCAGGTGCAGTTAGTTGGGATTGAATCCCTACTTTTGATAAGTGACTCCTAAATTATCCCAAAAGGTACTTGCCACTACGATCTTACCATAGTGACTTGATACTTTTACTTTAACATTTCTCCGCATCAGCCTTGTACTCTTTGAACTAATCAAAGCACTTAGTCTTGCGGCACATCAAGTAAATGTATTTGTATCTTGAATAGTTGTCTATAAAATAGATGAAATATTCGATACTACCTCTTGTCTGGATAGTCATAGGATCACACAAATCAGAATGAACCAATTCCAATATATCTTTGGCTCCATACCCCTTAGACTTAAAAGCTTCTTGGTTATCTTTCCTTCCAAGTAAGACTTGCAGGTTGGAAAGATTTCCACTACTAATGAACCCAAGAGTTCATTGGTTATTATCCTTTGAATCCTACTCAAGTTAATATAACCTAGCCTTAGATGCCAAAAATATGATTGGTTTATTTCCGAAGATTTCTTTCTCTTAAAGTTAGAAGATGTGTTACTAATTTTTATTTGTTGCATCGTGGGAGTTATTGGATTTATAAATTGCCAACCAACGTACCAGAACAGATAACTTCCCTCTTTTTCTTGATAACAACTTTGTTATTAAAAGAGGCAGAATATCAAGTTATTTGAATAGTTTAGAAACTGAAAACTAGTTCTTTCTAAACTTGGTATGTAAAGACAATTACTCAAAAATCCATGTTTTATTCTTATCAAAGGATAAACATCTCCCACTGCAACAGCTGCCACTTTTACAGCAGTGCCCATGTGGACAGTGTTTTTATTTTCATTTAGTTGTCGGGTTTCCTGGAACCCTGCAATGAATTGCGGACATGATTAATGGCATCTGTA
The DNA here is from genome assembly GCF_018446385.1 of Zingiber officinale. Taxonomy (NCBI): domain Eukaryota; kingdom Viridiplantae; phylum Streptophyta; class Magnoliopsida; order Zingiberales; family Zingiberaceae; genus Zingiber; species Zingiber officinale. Next base: position 130,262,654 of record NC_056002.1, on the reverse strand, counting down.
TCTACACTCCAGGTTATGGTAGATAACACCACTAAACATGTTTCAACTTGTAACGACCCGGCCCTCTTGGTCCATTTGGCGGCCCATTTGGCGACCTCTCATGTCATCGACTGTCGGCCCTTATGTTTCAAGTGAGATGATCTCACTTGGTTATCAGGATTCATAAACTCTAGTACTTAAGCCTGGAGGTCTAGAGTTCGAATCCTGGGGGAGGCAAAAATCCACTGACCAGGGGTGGAAAGTCCTAGTGAGTAACGGCACGGCCAAGGGTCGTCGGTCGACGACATTAGAGGTCGCCAAATGGGCCGACGACATAAGGGCCGACGGTCGACGACATGAGAGGTCGCCAAATGGGCCAAGAGGGTCGGGTCGTTACAATAAAAAGGCGCCTTTTATTGTAACGACCTGGCCCTTTGGCCGCTTGGGCAGCCCTTATGTCGTCGGCCCATTTGGCGACCTCTAATGTCGTCGACGGACGACCCTTTGACCGTGCCGTTACTCTCTAGGACTTTCTACCCCTGGCAGTGGATTGCCTCCCCCAGGATTCGAACTCTAAACTTCCAGGCTTAAGTATTAGAGTTTATGAATCCTGGTAACCAAGTGAGATCATCGACAACATTCTGGTCTATTCAAGGACTCCAGAGGAGCATGACACGCACTTGAGGATAGTACTGCAGACTCTTCAGCAAAAGCAGCTTTACGCTAAATTCTCAAAGTACGAGTTCTGGTTAGATCAGGTGGCATTTCTAGGTCACATAATTTCTAAAGAAGGCATCCAAGTAGATCCAGCCAAAATAGAAGCGGTCAGCAACTGGAAGAGACCCAAGAACGCCAAGGAGATCAGAAGCTTCCTTGGTTTAGCTGGGTACTACATGAAATTCGTGGAGGACTTTTCCAGGATAGCCTCTCCACTAACAGCCCTCACCAGGAAGAACAAGAAGTTTGAATGGTCAGATAAATGTGAGCAGAGTTTCCAAGAGCTCAAGAAGAGACTGACCAGTGCTCCTATCCTGACAGTTCCAAAAAGTGACAGGAGTTTTGACATCTACAGTGATGCTTCCAAGATGGGCTTAGGAGCTGTACTCATGCAGGAAGGAAAAGTGATAGCTTATGCTTCCAGACAACTCAAATATTATGAAAAGAACTACCCCACTCATGATCTTGAGTTGGCAGTTATGGTCTTTGCACTAAAACTCTGGCGACATTATTTGTATGGCGTTCAGTGCAGAATTTTCACAGACCATCAGAGTCTTATGTACTTCTTCACTCAGAAGGACTTAAACATGAGACAGCGTAGGTGGCTAGAGTTGGTCAAAGATTATGACTGTGAAATCCTCTACCACCCAGGCAAAGCTAACAAAGTGGCAGATGCACTAAGCAGAAAGTCCAGTGCATCCCTGATGTCTCTGTCATCATTAGCCCTGCCACTGCAGAAGGAGTTGTCAGATTTTGGACTTGAAATTATTTATGGGCAGCTCTCCGCATTGACCTTAGAGTCTACCTTGCTTGAGGACATACAAAGAAAGCAAAGTGAAGATCCAGACATTCAGAAGATCAAGCAAGGGATACAGAAAGAAGACAAATCAGAGTTTCGAGTAACAGATAGCGGGATTCTTTATCAGGGAAGTCACATTTGTGTGCCCAATGATGAAGAACTGAGAAAGAAGATTTTAGAAGAAGCTCATAGCACACCATACTCCATGCATCCTGGTTCTACCAATATGTACCAAGACGTGAAACAGAGGTTCTGGTGGTCTGGACTCAAAAGAGACGTTGCCAAATATGTCAGTACCTGCCTGACGTGCCAGAGAGTCAAAGCAGAACACCAGAGACCAGGAGGAATGTTACAACCTCTCCCAATACCAGAGTGGAAGTGGGAAAACATATCCATGGACTTCATAACAGGTCTTCCAAGAACTACAAATGGATATGACGCAATATGCGTAGTAGTGGACAGATTGACTAGGTCTGCCCATTTCCTAGCCATCAAGGTGTCCCACTCCATAGAGTAGTTGGCACAACTATACATTAAGGAGGTGATCAGACTTCATGGAGTTCCTAAATCTATCATTTCTGATAGAGATGGGCGCTTCACCTCACACTTTTGGGAGTGTGTTCAGACTGCACTAGGCACTAAACTCAAGTTTAGCACAGCCTTCCATCCTCAGACTGATGGACAGACAGAGCGAGTAAATTAGATCTTAGAAGATATGCTCAGGGCTTGTACACTGGATTTCAAGGGAAGTTGGTGCAAGTATCTATGCTTAGCTGAGTTTGCCTAGAACAATAGTTATCAGGCGACCATCAAGATGGCACCATATGAGGCACTGTATGGCAGAAAGTGCAGATCACCCATATGCTGGCAAGAAGCAGGTTAGAGAAAAGAAATGGAAGTAGAGCTGGACATTCAGGCAGAGCTAATAGATGAGACTACTCAAGCTATCTAGAAAATCAGACAAAGAATTGAGACTGCCCAGAGTAGACAGAAGAGTTATGCTGACACACGCCATAGGCCACTTGAATTCCAAGTAGGGGATTCAGTCTTTCTCAAGGTCGCTCCTATGAAGGGAATGATGAGATTTGGCAAGAAGGGCATGTAGGACCTTACCTGATCATAGAAAGGATTGGGAAAGTAGCTTACAAGCTGGACTTATCACAGGACATGTTAGTAATATATAATGTATTTCATGTCTCCATGCTAAAGAAGTGTCTCCACGACCCGAGCCAAGTGATTCAGCCTCAGTCAGTGCAGATCCAAGAGGATCTTAGTTATGAGAGCAGACCTACACAGATAGTGGACAGAGCAGTTAAGAGACTAAGAAATAAAGAAGTACCACTAGTGAAGGTCATCTGGCAGAACCAGAAGCACGAGGAAGTCACTTGGGAGCGGGAGGACAGTATGAGACAGAAGTATCCAGAACTATTCTAAGTTCGAGGACGAACTTTTTATAAGGTATGGGGGATTGCAACGACCCAATTTTCCCTATTTCAAGTTCTAAAAGTCCATAAAAATATTTGGAAATACTTTTAAAATATTTTAGAGATTTTTAGGAATTTTTAGAGTATTTTTACGTAATTTTTGGAGGTCATTTAGTATGTTACAAAAAGAAAGAAGTTTTGACCAAAAATGTTGAAGGTGAGATTCGAACCCACGACCTCAACTTGAGCCGAACCCAGCCAACCAACTGGTTTGTGGTTGATTTGTGATTAAGAAGGGGAGCGAATTTAATTAAGTTGTAGTTGGAGCAGAATTTAAACCTAGTTATAAGTTTTCCCTTTCTCGCCGAAAACCCTATCTACCCTTCTCCCCGATCCCGACTGCGTGCGGCGCTCCTGCTCGGGCGACAGTGAAGAAGAAGCTAGGTTTTGGTCTCCGGCGGCTGGCGAAGGCCTTCTTCCGGCGAACCTTGCGGATCCGAGCTCCCCTCGCCTAAGAGAACGTGTGAGCACGAAAGGGAAGCCGAAGTCTTCATCTTCCCGGAAGCCCTAGCAGCCCTACCGCCGGTTGTAAGTCAAAGAACAGTAGGTAAGTACTACTCACCTGCGGTAGGAGTAGTTTCGCGATTTTGCTTTCTTCTTTTCCTTGCCGAGCATGAACAGATTCTGTATTGACTTTGATCCGGCGGTAAGAACAAGGGACCCCCGTTCTGGGAAGTCAACGCCACATGGAAGTCAAAGGGCAAGTGGCCGACCGGATAAGGGTGGGTCGACCGCCCGGACGACCCACCGATGTCTAACGGCAAAAGGCGCCCCGGCAGGAAGCTGGGTCCCGGCGCTCATGGAACAGGATCGTAGGGCCGAGCGGGGGGCAAGCTCAACCGAAGACAGGAGGTAGCATACTGCTAACATTCTCCACAGAGCACATTACTGAGAATCTCCCAAGTAGCCCATTATAGGTGTCCGGTCGGCTGATGGGCGTAGGCCGGCCGGCCGGACGCCCGGCCAGGAGTAAGGGGAAAAGGACAAGGGACATCTTTTCTGACAGCGGGCATGTTTTACGTTTAGGCCATACTCAAAATCCTTCGACAGAAGGATCCGCTGTCCCATCAGAGACGTGCTCAAACTGTAGCGATATGGTGTCAGGTAAGCTTCTCTGACAAACCCACACTACGGTATGGGAAAGGACACGTGTACACCTTAGCATGTGTGCACTCTCTTCTCCATAACCCTATATAAAGGCCCTCACCCTTCGCCGGAGGTACGCATTCGATGATTCTTGGAGCCACTTTCTTGTTGAGCTTTGCCTGACTTGAGCGTCGGAGGGTCGTCGCCGGGAACCCCTTCCCGGCCCGACTTCTGTGCAGGTTCACCGGAGGTCCGGGCGAATAGTCAGCAGATCTACGTTAGCCGCTTGGAGAGCGCCACGTGCCCAGCGTCCGTTGATTCAGCTTTCGGACAGGATCAATTTGGCGCCGTCTGTGGGAACGCTCCTGCATCCGATCGGAAGCAATGGACGAAGCTGGATGACAACACTCGGTGATGCTCTCCACAGAGGAACTTGACGCTTTGATCGAGACAAGAGCCGCCAAGCTTATGGAACAGAGACAAAAGTCACAAGCCAAGCGGGCTGAGCAACAAGCAACATCAGCCTTAGGAGGCCGAGCGGAAGCACCTCAGGCCACCGTTGCATTCCATCGGGCCCTATTCCGCACTCCTGAAGCCGCAGCAACTAATCGGGATCGGGGATCTTCTTCGGATGAAATGCCAAGACGAGATAACAAAAAAGGGAAAGCCCCCCTGAGCGGACGCCTCGCACGAGCGGATCAACCGTCAGTTTTCAGAGGCTATTCTATGAGACCCTTTGCCCAAGCACTATGTGCCCCCGGCGATCGGTGAATACAATGGAACCACCGACCCGGATGATCACTTGGGTAAGTTTGATAACACGGCTACCCTTCATCAATACACGGATGAGGTGAAGTGTCGGGTTTTCCTCACCACCCTTTCTGGATCGGCTCAACGGTGGTTTCGGAGGTTGCCGGACGGATCTATCACAAGCTTCAAAGACTTCCGTACGTCCTTCCTCCACCACTTCGCCAGCAGTCGGCACTACCAGAAGACGAGTGTCAGCCTATTCGCCATCAAATAAGAGCCCAGGGAATCGCTCCGAGCCTATATCCAGCGGTTCAACTAGGTGGCCATGGACATTCCAACAGCCACCTCGGAGACCATGATGAATGCCTTCACACAAGGCCTCGTGGATGGCGACTTCTTCCGATCGCTCATTCGGAAACCGCCCCGAGACTACGACCATATGCTACACCGGGCCAACGAATACATCAACGTGGAGGAAGCCCAAGCGGCCCGAAGAAAGGAAACCCCAACCGAGCGGGCTCCCCATGCCGAGCGGAAGCCTCACACTTCTCATCAGCCGCCCAGAGGACCGAGGGCCGAAGCGATCCGCTCCCCCCATGTGAGGACCCACGTGCAAGAGGTAGCTGCCACGCGGCCCAAGCCAAAGAAGAAATGGACCCCAATGTTCTGCTCTTTCTACCGGACGGACACCCATAACACCAGGGATTGCCGGAGTCTTCCTCTAATCGCCCACCCCGTTCCCCGGAGTGGCGGTCGTCGATCGCCATCAGCCGATCGGGCGATAGCCGACAGGCGACAACAACCGACTCCCGATCGACACCACACTCCGAGGCATGAAAATCCTCGGATGTCTAGGGAGCGGCCCCGACCGTCCGCTCGGGAAGAAGAAAATAGAAGTAATACTTCCCGAGGAGAAATCAACATAATAGCTAGCGGGCCGACCGGAGGCGACTCTAACCGAGCAAGGAAGTCGAGCGTCCGGCAACTCCAGATCCATGCGGTCGGCTGCATCCAGGAACGGGCAAGCGGACCCGAAATCAGTTTCGGGCCCAGGGACTTGGAAGGGGTTGAAGTTCCCCACGACGACGCTCTTCTCATCAAAGCGGTAATAGCCAATTATACTATTCACCGCATTTTTATTGACACAGGAAGCTCGGTCAATATCATATTCAAAAAGGCATTCGATCAACTGTAAATTGATCGGGCCGAGCTGCTGCCCATGACGACCCCCCTTTAAGGGTTTACAGACAACGAAGTTCAGCCGGTCGGACAAATCCGACTGGCTATCTCGCTGGGAGAGGAGTCGCTCAGAAGGACGCGGACTGCAAACTTCGTCGTGGTGGACTCTTCGTCAGCATATAACGTCATATTGGGGCGACCAGCTCTCAGTGAATTCTGAGCGGCCGTCTTCAATTTTCACCAGAAGATCAAGTTCCCCATTGAGGACAAAGTGGGAGAAGTACGAGGAGATCAACTAGCAGCTCGGCGATGATACGTCGAGATGGTCCGAGCAGAATCCAATGCCGCTCGGAAGACGCCCCGGATCGAGGTGAACGCTATCACTGAAAAGCCACCCTCTTTGATTTATGAAGAAAAAGAGGAAGTGCAGATTCACCCGACCCGATCGGAGGCCACGACATTCATTGCGTCCGATCTGGAGGCGAGCCAGAAGGAAGAAGTGATCCAATGCCTCCAGAGAAACCATGATGTCTTCGTCTGGTCGACGCATGAGCTGCCTAGAATTTCACCAAGTATAGCGCAGCATGAGCTCCATGTCCGACCGGACGCTCGGCCGGTGAAGTAGAGAAAGAGGGATTTTAGCACCGAACAGAATGTCATCATCCGAGCGGAGGTGGAGAAACTCCTAGAGGCCAGCCACATACGCGAAGTCCAGTTCTCGAGTTGGTTGGCGAACGTGGTGCTAGTCTCCAAGCCCGGCAACAAGTGGAGAGTGTGCATCGATTTCCGGGACCTTAACAAGGCGTGCCCAAAGATTTTTATCCACTGCCCCGGATCGATCAACTGGTGGACTCCACGGCCGGGTGCGAGTTGATATGCATGCTCGACGCTTATCAAGGCTATCATCAAGTGCCGCTTGCCCGAGAAGATCAAGAAAAAGTCAGCTTCGTTACAGCCGATGACACCTATTGCTATAATGTGATGCCGTTCGGACTGAAGAACGCGAGAGCCACTTATCAGCGCTTGATGAACAAAGTGTTCAAAGAGCAGATCGGGCGAAATCTGGAAGTATACGTGGATGACATTCTCATCAAGTCCGTCCGAGCGGCCAACCTCTTTAAAGATATGGAGGAGACTTTCCGAACGCTGCGGAAATATGGCGTTAAGTTAAACCCACAGAAGTGCCTGTTCGGAGCAAAAGGAGGGTGTTTCTTGGGTTATGTAGTGACCGAGCGGGGCATCGAAGTAAATCCCAGCAAAGTGAAAGCCTTACAAGATATGCCTGTTGGGTTCTTCGGGCCGCGAAAACCGCTTTTCGTGTCGCGGAAACCCCGAATCACCCAAAGCCGTAGGATCCGTGCAAGGAAAAATTTTGAAAACACAAGTACGAGTTATAAACAACGATCTACAGTAGATCTACAAAGTAAAACACTTTATACCTTTGATGCGAGCCCTTTTGCGTTCCCGCTCGTCCAAGGAGTTGCCGGATCTCGAGAGTGTCAACGTAGACACTCCTCTAATGATATCCACACGAACAAGGAGTGTCTCTCACACACAAATGATGGAGAAGAGAGCCCCAAGTGTGCTAGCACTTTCTAGAGCTCTCGGATGGGATTGGAAAGGAAGAAAAAGAGAGAGTACAAAAGAAACTCATACACTCAAGTAGTAGTATCCCTCCTTTGTGACCTTCACTCTTCCTTTGCTCTTGGAATTCACTCAACCACCTTCTCCTCTCTTGGAAGTTCACGGCAACAGCAGCAAGGAGGAGGAAGAAAGCTAGGAAGAAGATGAGACAATTACCACACATCAATTGCCACAAAACAAAAACTCCTTTGCATTAGTGTGGCCGGCCACAACATTGTAACCTCCCCATTAATGTGGCCGACCACATTAAAGCCAAGGGGAGAGTGTAACCCCCATGAGGTGGCATGTCTCATGAGGTGGAGGTGATGTGGCAAGGATGAGTCATCCTTATGATGTGGCAATACATCAAGTCAAACATGATGTTTCAATTTCTACTTGGTCAAGTCAAACTTGACCAATTGTCTTCCTTGTTGAGTTAAATCCAACCTTTGATTCAAGTCAATTTTAATTTAATGAATCTCAATTCATTAATATAAATTAACTCAATGAATCAAATCTAAATTAGACTCATTCAACAATTGAATCTAATTGAGTCTAACTCAATAAGTCTAATTTGAATCCAATCTTTGGTGCATCATATGAACCTAATCCAATTGGTTCATCATATGAACATAATCTCCATCCACTTGTTCTTTGTGTGTGACCCAATAGGTTCTTGTAACGTTGGCAATGCCCTAAACTCATTTAGGAGCATAAGTAATGAGCGGTATCTAGCAACACATCATTACTACCCAAGTTACAAGAAATGTCGAGATCCAACATCACCTTGTGACTACTAATTGTGACTCCTCACAATATGTGACATTGTCCTTCTATCCTAGACATCTAGATTGATCAATATGAGGCATAGACCGTGTCATCCTCTGATCAATCTAAATCTTGAACTCCAAGTAGACTCACTCAATCAAATGAGCTCAACATCTAATGTTGACTCATTTGGGCATGACCATGCACTTAGTGGTCTCACTCTATCAAGAATAGCGATGTTGCTCCCGTCATATGGGAGGGATAGATCCCATCTACATCACTCACATCCCTCTGCATAATTCGTTATATACCCAGTAATCGCCTTTATAGTCCACCCAGTTACGGGTGACGTTTGACGAAACCAAAGTACATAACTCCTTATGTAGGGATCTATGGTGACTTCAGGTCTAAGGACTAATAGTCATACTAATAGCCACAAGAGAAAGTATATGACACTCATATAACGATCCATGATACTTTCTCATGGCGGGTCATTCAGTATACATTCTCCAATGTATACCCATGTGTCAGCTTGATATCTCTATATCCATGACTTGTGAGATCAAGTCATCGAACTGACCTACATGCTAGTCTTATTGCATTAACATTGTCCCTGAATGTTAATACTCGACTAGGAATGATTTAGAGTAGTGTTCCCTATATCATCTCACTATCGATTCAACTAATCGATTGATATAGGTATGAACCTTCTACTCAAGGACGCTATTATACTTAGTCTATTTGGCACTAATACAAATAAGTATAATAACCAAACAAATGCCTTTATTAATATACAAGAATATGATATACATGAGTCCATACAATCATCAAATGATTGGCTCTAGGGCTCTAACTAACAATCTCCCACTAGCACTAGTGCTAATCAGTATAAGGCTTAATGACCTAGTGTGACCATCATGCTTCCTCTGTGCCAAAGCCTTGGTCAAGGGATCTGCGATGTTAGCCTCTGTAGGTACTCTGCAAATCTTCACATCTCCTCTATCGATAATCTCTTGAATGAGATGGAAGCGCCGTAATATGTGCTTGGTCCGCTGGTGTGAGCGAGGTTCCTTCACCTGTGCTATAGCTCCATTGTTGTCACAATAGAGCTCAACTGGGTCAGCGATGCTAGGAACCACCCCAAGTTCAGTGACGAACTTGCGGATCCAAACTGCCTCCTTTGCTGCCTCTGATGCAGCAATATACTCGGCCTCTGTTGTAGAATCAGCTACTGTGTCCTGCTTCGAACTCTTCCAGCTCATAGCACCACCATTTAAGCAAAACACGAACCCTGACTGCGATCGGTAATCATCCTGATCGGTCTGGAAGCTGGCATCACTGTAACCCTTTACAGTTAGCTCATCATTGCCTCCATATATCAAGAAATATTCTTTAGTCCTTCTTAAGTACTTAAGAATATTCTTGACCGCTATCCAGTGACTTTCACCTGGATCTGACTGGTATCTGCTCGTCATGCTCAAAGCATACGAGACATCAGGTCGAGTACATAACATGGCGTACATGATCGATCCTATGGTTGAGGCATAAAGGATCTGATCCATGCGGTCTCTCTCCTCTCTAGAAGAGGGACTTTGAGTCTTTGAAAGACTCACGCCATGTGACATCGGCAGAAATCCCTTCTTGGAGTTCTGCATGGCAAACCGAAGGAGTACCTTGTCAATGTATGTACTCTGACTTAGGCCAAGCAATCTCTTAGATCTATCTCTATAGATCTGTATCCCTAGAATGCGGGATGCCTCACCTAAGTCCTTCATTGAGAAGCAACTCCCTAGCCAGGTCTTGAAAGACTGAAGCATAGGGATGCCCTTCCCAATGAGTAGTATGTCATCCACATACAATATGAGGAAGACAACTATGTCTCCTACAACCTTCTTGTAGACACAAGGTTCATCTTCGTTCTTAATGAAACCAAACTATTTGATTGCATCATCGAATCGAAGATTCCAGCTCCGAGAAGCTTGCTTTAGTCCATAAATGGACCTATGCAGCTTGCATACTCTGCTAGTATGCTGTGGATCTACAAAACCCTCAGGTTGTGTCATGTACACATCCTCGAGTAGGTTTCCATTCAGAAACGCGGTTTTGACATCCATCTGCCATATCTCATAGTCATGGTATGCTGCATAGCAAGCATGATCCGAATGGACTTAAACATCGCTACTGGAGAAAAGGTTTCATCATAGTCAATACCATGAATCTGCTTGAAACCTTTAGCTACCAAGCGACCCTTATAGATAAGTCCATCCATGTCAGTCTTAAAGACTCACTTACACCCAATGGGTTTTACCCCTTCAGGTGGATCAACCAAAGTCCATACTTGGTTGGTGTACATGGATTCCATTTCGGATCTCATGGCCTCTAGCCATTTCTCGGAATCTGGTCTCATCACAGCTTCCTGATAGGTGGTAGGCTCATCCTCTATGAGCATAACATCATCATGGTCAGACAAGAGAAATGAGTATCTCTCAGGCTGACGACGTACCCTATCAGACCTGCGAAGAGGTATGTCTACTTGAACCGGTTGTTGTTCCTCAACTCCTTGTGGAACATCATCCACAACACTTTGTGGCTCCAGTTCAACTTCCATCGAGGCTTCAGTGCTAGTATTCGCATCTTGAACTTCTTCAAGATCGAACATGCTCCCACTAGTCTTTCTAGAAACAAAGTCCCTTTCTAGAAAGACCCCAGTCTTTGCCACAACTACCTTGTGCTGACTAGGAATGTAGAAGTAATATCCCTTAGTTTCCTTGGGATATCCAATGAAAAAGCACTTGTCGGATTTGGGTCCTAATTTGTCTGAGACTTGACGTCTAACGTAAGCCTCACAATCCCAAATCCTCATGAAAGACACCTGGGCATCTCTCCCAGTCTATATCCTATATGGTGTCTTTATCACGGCCTTTGATGGAACTCGGTTGAGTATGAAAGCTGCCGTGTCTAGAGCATATCCCCATAGATATGTCGGAAGATCTGTGTGACTCATCATAGATCGTACCATATCTAATAAGGTACGATTCCTCCGTTCGGATACACCATTCCACTGTGGTGTTCCAGGAGGAGTGAGTTGGGATAGAATCCCACACTCAGCTAGATAGTCACAGAACTCATGGCTAAGGTATTCTCCACCTCGATCGGATCGAAGTATCTTAATACTCTTGCCAAGTCGGTTCTGCTTCATTCTTGAATTCTTTGAACTTTTCAAAGGATTCGGACTTATGTGTCATTAAATACCTACTGAAGTCATTAATAAATGTGATGAAGTACCTATAACCGCTCTAGCAATGACATTGAAAGGGCCACATACATCACTATGTATGAGTCCTAACAAACCGATCGCCCTCTCACTGTGCCCACTAAAGGGAGTCTTGGTCATCTTGCCTCGTAGGCATGACTCGCATACCTCATATGATTCAAAATCAAATGAGTCCAAGATACCATCCTTATGGAGCTAGGATAGCGCTTGTCATTTATATGACCCAAGCGACAATGAGGTAGGTTTGGTTCATGTCATTTGACTTGAACCTCTTGGTATTTATGTTATAGATAGGGCTCTCAAGGTCTAGAATATAGAGTCCGTTTATTAGAGGTGCACTACAATAGAACATATCGTTTAAATAGACAGAACAACATTTGTTCCTTATTATAAACGAGAATCCTTTCTTGTCCAAACAAGAAACTGAAATTATGTTTTTAGTCAAGGCAGGCACATAACAACAATCATCTAATTATAGTACAAGCCCAGAGGGAAGAGATAGATGATAAGTTCCTACAGCAATAGCAGCAACTCGTGCTCCATTGCCTACTCGTAGGTCCATCTCACTCTTCGTCAATGCCCTGCTATTCCTCAACGCTTGTACATTAGTACAAATGTGCGAAGCACATCCGGTATCTAATACTCACGATGAAGAAATAGAGAGGTTGACTTCTATAACATGTATACCTGAAGTAGAAATCTTATTTCTCTTCTTCTTAAGATCTTCCAGGTATTCTTTGGAGTTCCTCTTCCAGTGCCTTGCTTGTCCTTGATATAGGTGACAAAGATGCTCAACCATATCGTAAGCACCCATCAACTCATGTTGCTTCTGAAGCTCAGAGTTCATGGTCGCGAGCATAAGACAGGACACATCTAATGCGTCATCTTGATGCTTCTTGTAAGCATCTCGGTCTGCTCGCGTGGCAGTGGCAGGAGGAGCCTCCGGAATGGGCTGCTCCAGAACGTACAGTTTACGTTCCTGAGTGAGAACAATTCTCAGGTTCCTGTACCAGTCCAGGAAATTTGCTCCATTGAGCTTGTCCTTCTTAAGGACAGAACGCAGGGAGAAAGAGTTCGTATTCGACGTCATGGTTATCTACAACAGAAAATTTGCAGAAATAAATATCATATTCTTTTAAAATCATTTAATTAGGCCTTTAATTAAATGATGCTCCCACTGAATTCTATAATTCTTGTGGGACAAGATCCACATCATACTAACCCTTGAGTTAGCTTTGGCTAATACGCCCAAGGCTTAGTATGATCGGTAGGTAACGATTACCAATTACATCTCTATGCAACTCTTGTTTATAAAATCAATATCCGCATTTATATTAAAACTCGAGTTAGCTTTGGCTAATACGCCCGAGATTTAATATAGATGTGATTTTGACCTATCATTCCAACTATTGGAAGAATGCCTATAGTTGACTCGATCCAACCGAGTAACTAGGAATACTCAATCTAATTGAGTTTGTATTCACCCATGCGTTGATAGGCGGGACCAAGATTGTCCCTCCATACCCTACCAAGATAATATGTATTGCTCTGCTTTGGCAGATTCAACAATACATGTGATCGTGGTAGTGATAGGTATCATGGCACGGTTAGGCATTTAGAGTTGGTTCGATCAAGATCTAATCTAATCGAAAAGGATGCATCTTGTGCACGACTTAGATATAATCTAATCGCAAGGGTGCATCATGTGCACGACTTAGATCTAATCTAATCGTAAGGCACTAATTAATTAATTACTTATTAAACATGCATCATATACATAAGCAATTAACTAATTAATATATTTGTGATTTAGTCATGGCCCTACTACGATCTTCTCAAGCCAATGAGAAGATCGAATGGTCAACCTAGGGTCAACAGCTTCTCCAAGCTCCTCCCTTTGACCACCTTGTGTTGCTCGTGCCCGCCTCGGAACTCCGTCTCGTGTGGACCCTCCACCGCTCCAATTTGTACATTACAATTTGAAACTCGAGTTACATTCGATCCTAAATCTAATTTACAACAAGAATATAAGAGAAAGGCACGACGCGCAGGTCGCGGAAAAATAAAACATACAACACGCGCAAACACATAACGACACGTAGACCGTATTATGAATTACAACATAATCCAATCATATTGGGTTTTTGGGCCATGACTATCACAAAATTAATATATAATTCAAAATTATATATTTTCATAATTTTCTATAATTTTAAAAATAATTTTTACAATTTTTACGAGTAAAATTTCCCGGCGGTCCCATTTAGCGGTTTCGGGCGTAATCGCGGAACGGATCCCCTTGCGGGGCCAGGGGCAGCGCCCCTACCCGCGATCTAACCATCGCGAGGGTTCCTTTGCGATCCAACAGCGCCCAAACTCGCTGTCCCAAAATGATTTGGGTCGAGACATTGCCGTTTCGGAAAAATCTTCCCGACAGGTTCGTTTTTTTAGCGATTTCGGGTGCAATCGCGGAGCAAATCCCCTTGCGGGGTTAGGGGTAGTACCCCTACCCACGATCTAACCATCGTGAGTTGCTCCTTTGCGATCTAATGGCACCCAAGCCCGCTGTCCCAAACAAATTTGGGGCAAAACGAAGCCGTTTTGGAAAAATCTTTCCGGTAGCCGAAGCCTACAAGTGCCGAGACACTTGTGCTTCGCTTCTACGGAAAAATTACCCATAAAAACTATAAAAATCATAATTTTACAGAAAATTACAGAAACTTTAGTTTTCATAAAACCAAAAATTAAACTCGTACAAGCCTTGCACGTGGCTCTGATACCACTGTTGGGTTCTTCGGGCCGCGAAAACCGCTTTTCGCGTCGCGGAAACCCCGAATCACCCAAAGCCGTAGGATCCGTGCAAGGAAAAATTTCGAAAACACAAGTATGAGTTATAAACAACGATCTACAGTAGATCTACAAAGGAAAACACTTTATACCTTTGATGCGAGCCCTTTCGCGTTCCCGCTCGTCCAAGGAGTTGCCGGATCTCGAGAGTGTCAACGTAGACACTCCTCTAATGATATCCACACGAACAAGGAGTGTCTCTCACACTCAAATGATGGAGAAGAGAGCCCCAAGTGTGCTAGCACTTTCTAGAGCTCTCGGATGGGATTGGAAAGGAAGAAAAAGAGAGAGTACAAAAGAAACTCATACACTCAAGTAGTAGTATCCCTCCTTTGTGACCTTCACTCTTCCTTTGCTCTTGGAATTCACTCAACCACCTTCTCCTCTCTTGGAAGTTCATGGCAACAGCAGCAAGGAGGAGGAAGAAACCTAGGAAGAAGATGAGACAATTACCACACATCAATTGCCACAAAACAAAAACTCCTTTGCATTAGTGTGGCCGGCCACAACATTGTAACCTCCCCATTAATGTGGCCGGCCACATTAAAGCCAAGGGGAGAGTGTAACCCCCATGAGGTGGCATGTCTCATGAGGTGGAGGTGATGTGGCAAGGATGAGTCATCCTTATGATGTGGCAATACATCAAGTCAAACATGATGTTTCAATTTCTACTTGGTCAAGTCAAACTTGACCAATTGTCTTCCTTGTTGAGTTAAATCCAACCTTTGATTCAAGTCAATTTTAATTTAATGAATCTCAATTCATTAATATAAATTAACTCAATGAATCAAATCTAAATTAGACTCATTCAACAATTGAATCTAATTGAGTCTAACTCAATAAGTCTAATTTGAATCCAATCTTTAGTGCATCATATGAACCTAATCCAATTGGTTCATCATATGAACCTAATCTCCATCCACTTGTTCTTTGTGTGTGACCCAATAGGTTCTTGTAACGTTGGCAATGCCCTAAACCCATTTAGGAGCATAAGTAATGAGCGGTATCTAGCAACACATCATTACTACCCAAGTTACAAGAAATGTCGAGATCCAACATCACCTTTTGACTACTAATTGTGACTCCTCACAATATGTGACATTGTCCTTCTATCCTAGACATCTAGATTGATCAATATGAGGCATAGACCGTGTCATCCTCTGATCAATCTAAATCTTGAACTCCAAGTAGACTCACTCAATCAAATGAGCTCAACATCTAATGTTGACTCATTTGGGCATGACCATGCACTTAGTGGTCTCACTCTATCAAGAATAGCGATGTCGCTCCCGTCATATGGGAGGGATAGATCCCATCTACATCACTCACATCCCTCTGTATAATTCGTTATATACCCAGTAATCGCCTTTATAGTCCACCCAGTTACGGGTGACGTTTGACGAAACCAAAGTACATAACTCCTTATGTAGGGATCCATGGTGACTTCAGGTCTAAGGACTAATAGTCATACTAATAGCTACATGAGAAAGTATATGACACTCATATAACGATCCATGATACTTTCTCATGGCGGGTCATTCAGTATATATTCTCCAATGTATACCCATGTGTCAGCTTGATATCTCTATATCCATGACTTGTGAGATCAAGTCATCGAACTGACCTACGTGCTAGTCTTATTGCATTAACATTGTCCCTGAATGTTAATACTCGACTAGGAATGATTTAGAGTAGTGTTCCCTATATCATCTCACTATCGATTCAACTAATCGATTGATATAGGTATGAACCTTCTACTCAAGGACGCTATTATACTTAGTCTATTTGGCACTAATACAAATAAGTATAATAACCAAACAAATGCCTTTATTAATATACAAGAATATGATATACATGAGTCCATACAATCATCAAATGATTGGCTTTAGGGCTCTAACTAACAATGCTACCTCCAAGAAATCTGAGGGAAGCGCAGCGCTTGACCGATCGGATAACTGCTCTGTCCAAATTCATCTCCAAGACTGCTGATCGGAGCCTGCCTTTTTTCAAAATCTTGCGCAAAGCCACCAAGTTTCACTGGGATGAAGAATGCGATTGGGCGTTCGAAGATCTGAAGACATATTTGAATTCTCTTCCGGTACTAGCCAATCCAGCTGCGGGTGAGCCACTTTGTATCTACTTATCTTCAACCGAGCAAGCCGTCGGCTCGGCACTAGTAAGGGCGAGCGGAGAAGAGCCTGTATATTTTCTGAGCCATATTTTAAAAGATGCTGAATCTCGCTACACTGGGCTCGAGAAACTGGCTTTCGCTTTGGTCCTCGCCGCTCGACGCCTCCGTCCCTATTTCTTGGCGCATACTATCATCGTCCGGACGGACAACCCATTGGGAAGAGTACTGTTGAATCCCGAAGCGTCCGGGCGGCTCATCAAATGGACAACGGAGTTGAGCGAATTTGACATTCAATACCAGCCCCGTTCGGCGATAAAGGCGCAGTCCTTTGAGGATTTTGTCACTGAAGTACAAAGGCCAGAACCCGAAGCCATGTGGAAGATATTTGTAGACGGATCATCTACTCGGCTCGGGAGCGGAGTTGGAATACTGCTGCTCTCCCCTTAAGGAGAAACGATGCACTTATCCGTCCGGCTGGATTACAAAGCTACAAACAATGAGGCATAATATGAGGCCCTTATAGCCGGTTTACAGGCAACTCGACACGTGGGAGCCGGACGGGTGACGCTGCATTTAGATTCTCAATTGGCCGCTCAGCAACTTTCTGGTACTTTTGAGATTAATAACGCGCGGCTCAAACTTTATGCTGAAGCCTTCGAAAAGCTCACAGCCAATTTCAGAGAAGTCACTATCCAGAAGATACCCCGAGCGGAAAACCAAGCGGCCGATGAGTTGGCCAAACTCGCGAGCTCAATAATGCCAGTCGCCATCCAACAGCCAATTGAACAAGTATCTTTGGTGGCGCACGTCGATCGGATGGAGGGCCTCTCGTTTCCGAGCAACTGGCGGGCACCCATCATGGAGTTTCTCTGCTTGGGTGCTACACCGTCCGATCGAGATGAGGCCCATCTACTAAGGAGGAGAGCCGGTCGGTTCACGCTCATTGGAGACCAATTATACAAGAAGGCTTTCTCTCGCCCACTGTTGAAATGCGTGAGCTCGGAAGACGCAGCGTACATCCTCCAAGAAGTGCATCAAGGATCCTGTGGAGGGCATCCGGGCAGACGATCACTGGCTAAGAAAATCCTGCTGGCTGGATACTTCTGGCCAACTTTACAAGCAGACGCCGCTCAGACCGTCGCGACGTGCCTTTCTTGCCAAAGGTATCATAATTTCTCTCACCGACCGGCAGAAGAAATGAATGCAGCTACTGTGTCCTGTCCGTTCGACCAATGGGGAATGGATATTGTGGGTCCGTTTCCTATGGCGACCGGACAGCGAAAATTTTTACTGGTGGCGGTAGATTAATTTTCCAAGTGGGTGGAAGCCGAGCCTTTAGCCAAGATCACCGAGCAGATGGTCAAGAAATTTATCTGGCAACATATCATCTGCCGGTTCGGCATCCCCCGTCGACTTGTTTCAGACAACGGTCGGCAATTCACAGGAAAGTTGCTCGAAGATTGGTGCAAAAGCTATGGCATCGAGCAACACTTCACGTCCGTGGCGTATCCTCAAAGCAATGGTCAAGCCGAAGTAGCCAATCGGGAAATTCTTCGTATTCTGCGTGCTCGGCTCGACCATTTGGGAGGAAGCTGGGTGGATGAAGTGCCTGGCGTCTTATGGGCCATCCGCACGACCCCAAAGGAAGGAACGGGCGTGACGCCTTTCCATCTGGTGTACGGCGGCGAAGCGGTGATTCCTGTCGAAGTCGGCGTCGAGTCCGTCCGGATCCAGAATTATGATGAGGGCAACGCCGAGCGAAGGAACATGGAGCTGGATTTGGTCGACGAGGAGTGAGCCAAGGCGTCCGTTCGGCTGATGGCGTACCGGCAGCGGATGAAGCAAAACTACAATCGGCGCGTAATCCCCAGATCATTCCAAGTTGGCGACCTTATCTGGAAGAAAGTAAAGTCGGTCGGCGACGTCGGCAAACTGGAGGCTCCCTGGGCAGGCCCCTTCAAAATCATCGAAAAGCTCCGTTCGGGCACTTATTATTTGGAGGATGAAGACGGGCGACAACTGGATCGACCATGGAGCGCGAATCATCTCCAACCTTATCGAGCTGGGTGAAAGGTGCACTGATGTAACTCATTTTTGTGTATATTTTGGTCGCCTATGTCCTTGTAATGCAGGAAGCAAAAATGATTTAAAGGATGGCTAATAGCTTCGCCGAACGACAGTGTTAAAATTAGCCTTAAAGGTCGTCGAGCTCCGACGTTAAAAATCGAGAGACGAGCCGGCGTCTATAAACCCTCCGAGTGGAAGACCGTCGAGCTCCGACGTTAAAAATCGAGAGACGAGCCGGCGTCTATAAACCCTCCGAGCGGAAGACCGTCGAGCTCCGACGTTAAAAATCGAGAGACGAGCCGGCGTCTATAAACCCTCCGAGCGGAAGACCGTCGAGCTCCGACGTTAAAAATCGAGAGACGAGCCGGCGTATATAAACCCTTCGAGCGGAAGACCGTCGAGCTCCGACGTTAAAAATCGAGAGACGAGCCGGCGTCTATAAACCCGCCGAGCGGAAGACCGTCGAGCTCCGACGTTAAAAATCGAGAGACGAGCCGAAGTCTATAAACCCTCCGAGAGGAAGACCGCCGAGCTCCGACGTTAAAATCGAGAGACGCGCCTATAAACCCTCCGGCGGAGGACCGCCGAGCTCCGACGTTAAAAATCGAGAGACGAGCCGGCATCTATAAATCATCCGAGCGGAAGACCGCCGAGCTCCGACGTTAAAAATCGAGAGACGAGCCGGCGTCTATAAATCCTCCGAGCGGAAGACCGTCGAGCTCCGACGTTAAAAATCGAGAGACGAGCCAGCGTCTATAAATCCTCCGAGCGGAAGACCTTCGAGCTCCGACGTTAAAAATCGAGAGACGAGCCGGCGTCTATAAATCCTCCGAGCGGAAGACCGTCGAGCTCCGACGTTAAAAATCGAGAGACGAGCCGGCGTCTATAAACCCTCCGAGCGGATGAGGCCAATAAAAAGTACTGCAAGTGTCCAAGAAACTCGCCGTCAATATCGTTCGACCGTCTCTACGTTCCGCTCGGCCCAGTACCCAAAGATACTTCATCGACATCTAGTGAGCGATCTCTGCTATCAAAGCGGAATATTACATATTTAGCCGAGCGGGAGGGTCACGCCAAATACTTCGTAAAAATCCCTTTCGGATGCTAGAGGCGTCATAATAGATGAGCGGACAACACATACATTGGCTAGCAAAAGGGCAAAGTACGCGAAAGGAAAGCATTGCATTAAAAATAAAACTTTAAGCCGAGCGGCTTAAGTACAAAAAGGATCATTTTTGGCCGAGCGGCCTAATTACATATAAAAACGCCTATTCAATATAATCGTAAAGGTCCTTGGGAATGTTGTTCAGGAGCGCCACTTGATCGCCGGCCGGAATAGTAGTAGAGTCCGGAAGAAGATCCTTAGACTTTAGATACGTAGTGGTGGCGGCCATAGCCAGGTCGAAGGCTGTGTACATCCGCTCGCAGACTTTCTCCGAGAATTCGGGCGAGCGGATGTAGCTTTGTCTTAGGGCAGCTACTCGACTCGGCTCGGCCTCTTGGTATTCTTTAAAGGCCAATTGAGACGCAGCGAGGGACTCCTGCAAAGTTTTCAGCTCGTCTATATGCTTGAGTGCATCAGCCGAGCGGCCTGCTTTCTCGCCATCGAGCTGGTCCCTCAGTTCCTTTACTTTCTGCTCTAGGCCCCGAGCCTCCACATTCTTTTTCTCCAGATCGGAGATGGCCGTGTTTTTTCGAGTGGTGGCCAGGGTCATTTTTGTGTCGAGCGACTTGACTTGTCGCTCGGACTCGGCCAAGGCGTGGGCCTGATCGGCCGTCTTCTTCTACTCGGCCGCCAACAGATCTTGAGCTTTCTTCAGCTCCTTTTGCAGTTCAGAATATGAGGGGCCTTGAGGGCCGGACGGACCAACTGCCACCTTCAATTGCTTTAGTTCTTCATCTACTAAGGCCAGGCGGTTGGAGACAGCAATCTCCTCCACCCATCTCTGACAAAAGAAATAAGAAGTTGTTATTGGCCGATCGGACGGAATGCATACAAAACTCGGGAGAAAATAAACTTACCCCCGTGGACTGCTGCATATGGCTATTGGCCAAATTTCGGAGGGGGATCAGCGCAACGCGTGCCCGAGCGTCGGCCCACATCTCAGCTAGTGGGCCCTTCAGAGTGATGGTATGCTCGGGCGCTGTAGGTTGGTCAGCCTCTGGCAGCAGCTCTTCAGTTGGAAGATGAAGAGTGACTCGTATCGTGCGGCCGTGACCTAGGGTCGTCTGACCGGTGGTCGGAAGAGGATCAGAGGTCGGCGCCGAAAACTGAGATCGGATGGTTGAACGTTGGACTGGTTAAGGAACGGGCGGAAGGGAGCTGACTGGAACGACCTCAACAGGGGCCGTCGGCTCGTCCCATTTTGAAGGAGTCCGATCGGACGAAATGGCTTCGACCTCCGGAGCCTTTCCGCGAGCACTTGCAGTGGCTCGGGCGGAAGGTTGGACAGCAGACGTGGCTGAGCGGATGGGAGTCTCCGCTCGGCGCCTTTTCGGGCGAGGCTGCTCTTCTTCCGGAGTTGAGTTGTCACCCCGACCGGAAGGCTCGTGGCTGATGGTTGCTCCAGCCGCTGGCTCTGGGAGAGAAGCCTGAGCGGCCGACTCCCCAGCATGTGTCCCGCTCTCTTCTTCATGCGAGCCGACCGGCTGGATGCCGAGAGCCTCCATCTCCCTGGCTGCCGCGGCTTCGAGCGCTGCCGCCTTTTTCTTCAAAATGCCGGCCATTACCGATTCCATGATGATGTCCGCTGCAAAGGAAAGAAGAGAAATCATTTAGCAATCAAAGCATATGCCCAAGTTAAATTCTTACCGAAGCTGCTCGGAAGAGGAGTCCGTATGGGACTCAGGCCGAAGATGTACATCACTCCTTCGTGAAGAAGCTTATTGATGTCAAGTCGCAGACCGGCTAGCATATTTGCAGCATGGAGGTAGTCCGGTTGGGTCTTGAACTTCTTCAGCTCAGGAGTGGGGGGTAGGTCGACCTGCCACTTGGTCCGAAAATTGGCCTGATCGGGCATACGAATATAGAAAAAATACTCCTTCCAATGTTTATTGGAAGAAGGCAGTTTGTTAAAGAAGACTAGGTCGGGCCGATCTTGGAACATGAAGGTGCCCGGCTCGGACTGCTTGGGGTAATAGAAATAAAAAAGACGTCCGGTCGGAGGGGGATGTTGTGGATTTTGAATAAAATGACAACACCACAGAGGAGGCGAAAGGTGTTGGGTACTAGACTGCCGAGCGGAACACCAAAAAAGTTACAAACATCTATAATGAAGGGATGTATAGGAAAACGCAGACCGGCAGTAAACTGGTCGCGGAAGACACAGAAAGCTCCGCGCGGCGGCCTGTGTGGCCGAGCGGAGGGACCGGCTAAAAGAAGTTCAAAATCATCAGGGATTTCAAAATTATCTGTCAGAACATCAAAGTCACGCTGGTCGAATCGTGACTGCATGGTAGTGTACCATGGGCCGAGGGACTGGTCTTCAGGATGAGAAGAACTAGCCATGGTCCGAGCGGGAGAAATCAAAAAGGTAAAAAGGCAGAAGAAAGACGACAGCAAGCGAAAAGAGTACCCTGGAAGCGAAAACTGGGGAAAGAAATGCAAAGAAAGCACCGGAAACGAGAAAGAAAAGAGGAGAATCTTACGAGAAAAAGGAGGATCGGAGGAAGAACACCTGGGATTGACGGAGGCAGGAGAATACGATCGCCGGAGCTCTAGAACGCGAGGGATAACCGGGAGCACACGAAAGAAGGAGTAAGGCGACGGAGGAGAAAATGAAGATTTGATAGGGTGGAGGCCGGGCGGCCTCCACCGTTGGATCCAGGTCACAGGAATCAAAGCGCGCATCACGCCGTTCATTTCGAACCGCTTCGATCCCATCAAAGCACCACGCCGCCACCGCCGTATGATGACGACAGTGCGCCACGTGGCATTTAGCCATTCGAAGCATTTAATGAGCGCATGCTCAGCCTTAATGTCGAAGATTGGCGCAGATTACGAGGAGATTCAAGAAATGTTGCTGTTGACTATAAGGCCATCCTTGCGGTCGGACGAGCAGAGGATAATGGCACGAAGGCGCCGCTCAGCTAGATTCGCGGTCCAGTCAGTCGAACTAATCGCCTCCTTCGACTAGACTTGAAGGGGAGGCAAGTAATCCAGCGGTAAGAATAGGGGACCCCCGTTCTGGGAAGTCAACGCCACATGGAAGTCAAAGGGCAGGTGGCCGACCGGATAAGGGTGGGTCGACCGCCCGGACGGCCCACCGATGTCTAACGGCAAAAGGTGCCCCGGCAGGAAGCTGGGTCCGGTGCTCATGGAACAGGATCGTAGGGTCGAGCGGGGGGCAAGCTCGGCCGAAGACAGGAGGTAGCATACCGCTAACATTCTCCACATAGCAGATTACCGAGAATCTCCCAAGTAGCCCATTATAGGTGTCCGGCCGGCTGATGGGCGTAGGCCGGCCGGCCGGACGCCCGGCCAGGAGTAAGGCGAAAAGGACAAGGGACATCTTTTTCTGACAGCGGACATGTTTTACGTTTAGGCCATACTCAAAATCCTTCGACAGAAGGATCCGCTGTCCCATCAGAGACGTGCTCAAACTGTAGCGGTATGGTGTCAGGTAAGCTCCTCTGACAAACCCACACTACGGTATGGGAAAGGACACGTGTACACCTCGGCATGTGTGCACTCGCTTCTCCACAACCCTATATAAAGGCCCTCACCCTTCGCCAGAGGTACGCATTCGACGATACTTGGAGCCACTTTCTTGTTGAGCTTTGCCTGACTTGAGCGTCGGAGGGTCGTCGCCGGGGACCCCTTCCCGGCCCGATATCTGTGCAGGTTCACCGGAGGTCCGGGCGGATAGTCAACAGATCTACGTTAGCCGCTTGGAGAGCGCCACGTGCCCAACGTCCGTTGATTCAGCTTTCGGACAGGATCAGACTTGTTTAAGCATTTCAGTTGGATTTTTGCTAAGCACAGTATGGTTTAAGGAGCTTTGTTTTAGGTTGTGACCTTGATGAGCATGCACTGTTGTGTAGGGTTTTACTGTTTCGAATTTTACAGTATCAAGTTTTATGGTTCATGTAGAGCTTCGTGTAGGGCATGAGGATTGTTCTCCAGGCTTGAACTTAGTATTTTAGTTGGCATGTTCGGGTTGTATGGAAGCTAGCAGATTTTTCGTATAAGTTTTGTACAGGTTTCAAGTTTAAACATATTTTAGTTTTTGAAAGGTTATGTGTAGCGTTGTTGGTTCTTTGTTTCCTTGCCGTGGCATTGAACATGAAGAAGAATTATTATTTTAGTTTCGTATGAGACAGTTCTATGTTTTTAAGTTGCTTGTGCCCTTAACCAGATTTAGTTTTAGGGCAGATTTAATGAGCATTTCAGAGCAGCTTTAGTTTCTTTCATTGCTACCAGTTGAGCATGTGCAGCCTTCGGTTTCTGTTAGCTGAACACCAGTAGCTTCCATTTTGCTATTAGATATGCATGCAAGTTTCCTAAATTTCACTGGTTATTAGTTGGGCATGAACAACCCTCAATCCAAGTACACAGTGTAGCTTTCTTCCTGTTTAATAACATTGCAAATTTAGTTTATATGGATATACATGGACAGATAATCCAATTATGTTAAGGATTATAGCATGTAGTAGTATGCTGATTTTTGCTTCTCTTTGCTTTAGGGTATGCATGAACAGATTATAACATGTAGTAGTATGCTGATTTTTGTTCCCTTTGCTTTAGGATGTGCATGAACTGATTATAGCATGTAGTAGTATGTTGATTTTTATTTCTTTTTCTTTAAAATGTGCATGAACAGATTTTAGCATATACATATATGCACATAACATTTAGTTTGGACCTTCCTTGCTGTAATAAGCAACTATAAGTAAGAAAAAGGCCAAGGTCTAGTTACAAAAAGAGCTAACCAGTAAATCATTTAAAGTAAGAGGCTAGTACCCGACTTCCAAGGTTGTCGTTAAACAAATCTAGGTGACCAATTCCAAGGTCTTGGCCCTGGTAAGACCAAGGTCTTTATCTCATAGGACTAGAGGCTCGCTACCTCAGTCTCTATTAGAGAGCGCGTAAAAGATGGTACTAAGCCTGGGCCCAAAGAAAAGAAAAAGAAAGAAAGAGTAAAACAAAAAGAAGAAGAAAGAAAAGTAAAAGTAAAAGAAATTAAAAGATTAATTTCAAGTATAAATCTATAAGTAAATGAAACATGTATCACCTATGTTTAGAATCAACAGAAGTTTAGTTTCTTTATTTCTAAGCATACAACATTTGTTTTATTACTTTCTTATCAGTTTAGTGAGCATGTTTAGTATTATTTCCAGTATTCAGCTTTATTCTTATATATCATGAGTATGCAGTTTATTTGAGTACTTTGCTATTAGATGAGCATGAGTAGATTTCTTTTAGCATTTCAGTTTCAGTATCGTTTGCATTTTTATGCACTTCGAGTTTTTGTGAGATAGTATAGTACTTACTAAGCGTTTCGCTTATAGATCTATTTTTTCCTCCTACTGCAGATAAAGGAAAAGCTAAAGTATGAAAGGAAGGCGACAAGGTGGTGGTGATGAAGGTGTGTGATGACTAGACTATGGAGAGATCCAGAATGAGCTGGTAAATTGCCAAGACTTTTCTGTTTAGTTCTTTTAGTTCTCTTTTAATGTTATTATGCAATTGGGATTGTAGTTGAGTTTATTCCGCACTTGTAATTAGTTTTCTTTTATTATTCGTGGAGTGATATAGTTGTTTACTATTGCTAGAGTAGTTTCTTTCTTCTTATTGTGGGTTTTATCATTGCGTGATTATGAAAAATATGTTCCAGCCGCCTGTGGCTGTGTATACATTATTTGTATTATTGATTTGGTCACCGGTACAGGGGAGCACTACAAGAAAAAAGCTAAACAACAACGCTTTTTCAGTAGGAATTCCTCTGAGCCGTGATAAATCTAACTGATGCTAATAACAGCATCAGTGACACTAGTAAGTAGAGTAGTAGTTAGGTAACGGTCGCCCTTAGAGAGTAATAGTAAGAAGGGTGGTCGTTACACAACTAATGAATTAAATACACCTATATTGTTCTTAGTTCTAAGAAGACAGTCTACCTTAATGTCCAAGTCCTATTTCCAATCATTACAATTGGAACTACTAAGTCTTTTCTATAGTATAACAGCTAGGGGATTGACAAACATTTTAAATCATAAGAATCACAAAAATATTTGGTCAAGATCAACTCCTTAAAATCCCCATGAATTTTGTATGCCACAATAGTGTGGACGTATACAAAATCAAAGAGGAGATTTTATCCATTAATTTTATTATCTCGTCAACTTTACTTTATGACGAATTAATAGTTGATCTGTCTTTGATCAAATATTTGGTCAAAACTTTTGAATTTAAAATAACATTGATTCCTCAAACAATATTATTTAAATTCACCAACACCTCAAACACCGTGAATTTTGCATGCCACGATAGTGTGGACGTATACAAAATTAAACATTTGTAAGAGGAGGGTTTTACCCATTAATTATCTTGTCAATAAATCTTTATGACAAATAAAATTACCTTAAACATCGTGAATTTTGTATGCCGCAATAGTTTGGACGTATACAAAATCAAACATTTGTAAGAGGGGTTTTTAATTTTATTATCTTGTCAACCTATTTATTTGACAAATTAATAGTTGGTTTTCTTCGGTCACACAAATAATAGCAGTGACTCCGATGGGGAGGATACTATTAGACGTGTCTAAGTGTATACCATTACTTGACACTAAGTCCATTAATAAGATTGTGTCCCTTCCGATGGGGAAGATCACACGCTCTTAATTAACTGCCTATAGTCATCCAAAATGGAAGTTTAATCTAGTGATCCACAAACAAGCTCATCCGATATGGAGGAAGGCACTCAGAGCCAACGCGCAAGCTTGTTGCATCACTTACAAACCAGTAATGGAGACCGTGGAATTTATTAAAATAAATCTCTCTCCCACTTAGTTATTTAAAGTGAGGAATTTTAAACTATCTTAGCATACATCACATGCATACACACACATCATAGTAAATAAAAGCAATAAATATGGAAATTTATTTTCCAACTATTATGACCTTTTCCATCACTGTCTTCCGTGTGCTCCAACCCTAGCTGCTGCCATCTTTCACCACCGCCATCGGGTCGAGTTGTCGCATCCATCTTGCTTCTTATTTCGCTGCGCCTCTGGTGCTCCAAAAGTACCACGCCTCGCAAGAATCCGATCCGCGACAAAAATAGAATTTTACATATATCGATCCTATATTCCACGAGGGAATGTACATATAATCTAGATCAAAAATAAAATTCTAAAATCCTACGGCTAATACAGCTCCTGCTGTATTAGTTACATACAATCATGCACACACAAAATAATGCCCTTGACATGTCCAAGGGTCCAATCACACACAACATCTATAATCCATAATAGTTGGAGCCTGCTGTTGGAGCAATCCCAATGGTCCGCGGGACTATGTGTTTTGGTGTTTGGGTAAAGGGTTTAAGTTAGGTTCACCCTTGTATTTGATATGTGTATTTGAGTTGTGCAAGTTTGCAGGATACACATGTGACTCAGGTTGATGGCTTCGGGTCCGGTGAAGGATGGAGCATCCGAGGGACCGTGGACAAGGCTGCGAGGACAAGGGCCGAGGGAGGCGACTTCGAGGCATACGCGAAGGATGGCATTGGGGACGAGCTGCAGGCTTGAATGCATCCGAGGGACGAGAGCCAAAGGAAGTAGGCTTGAAGGCAAGAGGTCAAAGCTGCAAATGAAGTGTCAAATGAGTCGTAAGAGTGAGGGTACAAGTGCATGAGAGATTGTACTCGGAGTAAAACCCTAGTTTTAGGATTTTACTGTAGCGTACTGTAGCAGTACTGTAGCGTTACCGTAGCGTTACTGTAACAGTACTGTAGCAGTCGACTGTATGTTTTAGCAGTTGACTGGCAGCGAACAGAATGTCTCTGTTCGTATAGAATCGAGCCGTTGGGATGTAACGGTCGAATTTCCACTGAGGGCAGTCGACTGCATGTTTTGGCAGTCGACTGGTAAGCGAGGTTTTCAACCTGCGCCCTATATAACCAAGGCTTGGAAGCTTGGTTATCCCTGATGAAATTAGACTTGGTTAAGGTCTAATTAGTAGTCTACAAGTGTTCAAGAGTTTCCCTTGTGTCCAAGAGGTCTTGGTGAGTTTGTGGTGAGGTTTCTCCACCCACAAGGAGGTTTGAGCTAGCCGGAGGTCTTCCGGGGAGTAATCCACCGACGGATAGGGATCGTCCACCTTACGGACACGCCGTGGAGTAGGAGCTTTATCTCCGAACCACGTAAATGATCGTGTAGCTTGGTTTGCATTCTTTCCTTTAGTATTTAGCTTTCTACTTGCTTTGTTTGCATTTCTGCTTGCGCACTAACATTGTAGAAAGAAGCGAGGATTTGGGGGTGCCGTCTATCCAACCCCCCTTCAAGCCGGCCACCGATCCCCAACACCTGCAACCACAAAGTTAGCACATCCTACTATTATCCTGCCTAAATTATATATGACATGTGCATAACCTAATTTGAAAACCAAATACATAGAGGCAAACCCTAGCTCTGATACCAATTGTTGGTTAGTCCTAGGAAAATCGTATCGACTCCACTGTACAAAAATTTTGTACAAGTGTCGAACCTTTCCTTAAATAACCTATTGTGTTCTTTAGAAGTTAAATTAGGAATCGCAGACGGAACTTAACATCATTGATTCCAAATTTAACTTATCTGTTCTTAATGGTTTAGATTTGAATCGCAAGCGGAACTTAACACTATTGATTCAAATCCACATATGTTATTAATTTATTAAATATTAATTTCCAAAATTAGCTTCTAGGATTGCATGGCGAGGCACATGACCTTCTTGGATATGGGAGCAGCCACCACCGCCTAGACAAAGCCTTTTAAGGAAAGCTAATATTTAATTTCCTTAAATAACTCTAGGTTAACCAAAAAGAACAATCGAATCACAAATTCGACAAAGTAAAAAAAAAACACAAACTCAAAAATAAATTCAAAAACTCTAGAATCTTATGCCTCTTGTGTTTGGTATTTCCAAAAATAACTATACAAAGAAAACTAGTATGATGCGGAAAACAATTACTAGTTATACCTTTCTTTGTAAGCAAATAACCTCTTGATCTTCTACCGTATTCCTCTTCTAACCTCGGACGTTGTGTGGGCAACGATCTTCCGAGATGAGAACTACCAAGCACCTTCTTCTTCCTTCTAGGTTTCAGCCACCAAAAACTCCTCCAAAGATGAAGAGGTTCGGCCACCACCAAGCTCCAAGGGATGCTAGAAATATCACCTCCTTTTCTCTTCTTCTTCTCCAAGCAAGATCCGGCCACCACAAGGACTCCAAGGAAGAGATGAGGTTCAGCCACAAGATGGAGATGAGAGAAAGAGGAGGGGCAGACCACATCAAGGAGGAAAAGAGAGGAAGAAAAATAGAATAGAGGTTGTACCACATGAAAGCTCCTCTACCTCCTCTTTTATAATCCTTGGTCTTGGCAAATAAGGAAATTTTAATAAAAACTTCCTTAATTCTTTTTCCATGAAAAGGAAAATTTATTTAATTAAAAATCAATTTTCTTTTCATTATTTCAATGGCCGGCCACTTTAAAATCTCCAAGCAAATAAAATTTTAAACACAAATTAAAACTTCCTTATTTGCTTCCGGAAATTTATAAAAATTTCTCCAATAATTTTTATCCCTTCATGATTAGTTAGTAAAAAGAAAATTTTATAAATTAAAATCTTTCTTTTAAACATGTGGATAATTTCCAAAAAGGAAAGTTATCTCTAAAAATTAAAATCTCTTTTCAATCTACAAATAAGAAAAGATATTAAATCTTCTCTTAATCTTTTTTAGAAACTTATAAAAAAAAATATTTAATTTTTAAACTCTCTCTTTTTTAAAAAAATCATGAATATGGTTAAAAAAGGAAAGCAATTAAAATCCTCCTTTCAATCTACAAATAAGGAAAGATTTTATATCTTTTCTTAATCTTTTGTCGAAAGCTATAAAAGAAAAGATTTTAAATTTTAAACTCTCTTTTAAAACCATGTTATCCACATAAGAAAAAATTTTAAATAAAATAAATTCCCTTTTAATATGGCCGACCAATCAAGCTTGGGCTCCAAGCCATGGCCGGTCAATTAACTTGGCTCAATCCTTGGGTCTTGGCCGGCCCTAGCTTGGGTTCCAAGCTAGCTTGGCCGGCCACCAAAGAGTGGGTAAGAAGGTGGGTATGTGGTGGGTATAAATCTCTATATTCAAGAGGCTACGATAGGGACCGAGAGGAGGAATTGGTTTTGATCTCCCGATGAAATTAAGCATCTCGTGTTCGCCCCGAACACACAACTTAATTTCATCAATAATAATTCATTCCACTAAAGAATTATTATTGAACTACCGCACCAATCCCAAATTACATTTTGGGCTCCTTCTTATTATGAGTGTGTTAGTCTCCCTGTGTTTAAGATGTCGAATACCCACTAATTAAATGAGTTACTGACAACTCACTTAATTAATATCTTAGTCCAAGAGTACTACCACTCAACCTTATCGTCATGTCGGACAAAGTCCACCTGCAGGGTTTAATATAACAATCCTTATGAGCTCCTCTTGGGGACATTATCAACCTAGATCACTATGACACAGTTTCCTTCTATAATCAACAACACACACTATAAGTGATATCATTTCCCAACTTTTTGTTCTTATTGATTCATCGAACTAAATCTCACCCATTGATAAATTAAAGAAATAAATATCAAATATATGTGCTTGTTATTATATTAGGATTAAGAGCACACACTTCCATAATAACTGAGGTCTTTGTTCCTTTATAAAGTCAGTATAAAAGAAACGACCTCTAATGGTCCTACTCAATACACTCTATGTGTATTAGTGTAATTATATAGTTAAGATAAACTAATACCTAATTACACTACGACCTTCCAATGGTTTGTTCCTTTCCATCTTGGTCGTGAGCTACTGTTTATAATTTATAAGATACTGATAACATGATCCTCTGTGTGTGACACCACACACCATGTTATCTACAATATAAATTAATTGAACAACTACATTTATCATAAATATAGACATTTGACCAATGCGATTCTTATTTCTAGATAAATGTTTATACCAAAAGCTAGACTTTTAGTATACACTCTAACATCTAGCTTGTAAAGGAGGTATTCAACCCTTTCAAGCTTCTTACTCAAGTCTTCTGTTAATTTCACAGCTCTTTCTTCAACAGGTTTAGGTTGTTCTACTATTTTAGCTAGTAGGCTATAAATTTGTCTTTATGTTAAAGGTCTATTTTCAAGAATTTCTTGGGTTAGGTCTTTTAGTGCTTGAGTTAGCCTTTTGTTTTCAGATTTAAGGACTTCCAACTCTTCCTAGATTGGTTTGAAGTTCTTTAGATTAACTCTAGTTGACAGACTTATCCTATCGTAGGTTACTGCGATGTTATGAGCTAGTTCTTTTAAGGTTGGCTCGGTTTTTGCTAGGTCGAGATATTCAAGGTTTGCCGTTGGTGATTTAGAATACCATTCTTGTATAGCTATTTCCCAACGTCTAGACATATAGTTGTCTCTCGAGTAGGTTGGCTTCTGGCTATTCACCAATCATACCCAGCTAAGGCTTCTGGCTATCCACCTTAACCAAAATTGCTAGGCTTGCGGGCGATCAAGCAATTTCTTTTTCAATTCAGACTTTATGTTTTAACACTCATAATGATATACCTTTCTTTAGACTTTTATTTCCTTACTACTTACAGCTTAGAGGGTTCTAAGAGCTTTCTTGCTCATGTAGGTGTGCCCTTGGACTTACCTATTGCCAAGTTAGGACCTACCCTTTTGCAATCCACTTATCGTTCCCCGGTCGCTTTATCATAGCAAAGATTTCAAAGTCTGTTGAAAGATGGATCCTTAGGATACTGTAAAAGATATCCGTTTAGAGTTTTGGGAAATCACTAATGCCTTTGTATTATCTTATCCTAATTATCACCAGTGCCGCTCACCAAGAATACCTCGTTAAGTGTTTACTCAGCCATGAAACTAGCTCTGATACCAAAAGTGTTGGCGGAAACGCTTCTTTACAAACAAACAAAGATAATGTACAAAAGAACTTAAAAGTACAAGACTTAAGTGTGTAAGAAAGGAAACTTGGAATTGAAATTTAGAGAGCAAACTTACAGAGAAATCTCCTTTGCATGTTTTTTGACCAAGATTTACTATCATTATATTATTAATGATTTAGATGTAAATATTACTTGTTAGTTAGAGCCCTAGAGTCAATCATATGATGATTGTTGTATGGACTCATTGTATCATATTCTTATGTATATAAAGACATTTGTTTTTGGTTATTATACTTACTTGTATTGGTGTCAAATAACTAAGTATAATAGCGTCCTTGAGTAGAAGGTTCTTATCTATATCAATCGATTGGTTGAATCGATAGTGAGATGGTATAGAGAACACTACTCTTAATCATTCCTAGTCAAGTATTAACATTCAGGGACAATGTTAATGCGACGAGACTAGCATGTACACTACAACAAAAACCCTCATAGACATCGGTTTTCCACCGGTGTCTATTACATTTTCGACCGATGTCTATGAAGCCGATGTAAAAGGTCTGTCATTTTAGACATCGGGTTAAAACCGGTGTAGTATCACTTAACGATATCGGTGTTCGAATCAGTTATTAACCGATATAGTATCACTTAACGACACCGTTTCATCAACGGTGTAAAACTGATATAATATTATATGTTAATAACACCAGTTTTGACAACGGTCTACAACCGATGTAAAATTAGTTAATAACACCGGTTTTGCAGTGGTGGAAAATCGATGTAATATCTATATTTTTTAACAGCACAAATTTGATTTTCGAAATAATGAAAAACCGACAGTAACAAAAAAAACACAAATATTCATAAATTACACAAATATTCTTCATTCAACAGTATCCATAAAATACATAAATATTCACAAATTACATAAATAATCTTCTTACAACAGTATCCATAAAATACACAAACATTCTTTTTACATCAAAAGCTAATAGATATCAGAATCAAGGTAAAACATTCTTTTAACAACACATCAAGGTAGAACCACACTTCAAATGTAATCTAGCATGCATTCAGCCCACTTGAACCGCACTTCATCAATTTCAACTCTGGAGTACTTGAGATTTGTAAACTGTAAAAACACATAAATAATATATTAGTAAACCAAGACCAAAAATCATAGTTGAAAAAGCAGTAAGGGCACCAGGTAACAAGATGACTAACTGAAATGCTTAAAAAAAGAAACATTCATCAATTATCACATAAATATAAGGGATTAATTTGTAACAACAACTCAACAAAATGAACTACCTCCCTAAACTAAGGGATTGGTGTGCATTGAGATCAAGGAAGGTGAAACAAACAACTATATATATCCACTAAAGAACTTGAGCTTTTCTGACTTGTAATTCTCTCCCCTAAATAATCCAAAACTCTTGTACATATAAAAAGTGACAAAGAATAAATTTCCTTTAGAACCAACAGAACTATGAGAGCAACTTGATAATCAAATTACTAATATTGTGGTCAATATGTAACTGTATATAATTTCCAAGGCCTATAATATATGGATGAGGATGCTCAATAATACATCAAGTAAAACAAGAAATAAGTAAAGAAGTAAATTCACCATATATCATTATTGCTTATTGTATATTATTTATAATGTGCATGTGTAGATCATATCATAAAAGAATGAAGTGGTAATTAATAACATAGAAATTACTTGAAATAGGGAAACAAGAGAGGATTTGTATTCTTGTCCCACTGTCTTTAGTGCATGCAACTGATCAATGGAATCTTTGAACGGTAAGGTCTCTTAAAAAAAAATCAAGAAAATCCCAAAACACTTTTTGTTGGATTCATAAACCCCAAGCGCAACAACTAGAGCAATGAATATGATACTGAAGTAGTGTTGGAAAATGCAACAAATTTTCTTTAGGGCTTATATGCAAAATGGAAGATATTGTATTATTACCATTGCTGGAAGTGAATCCTTGTAGTCAACTCCAAAATTTTCAATTATATCTTTCATATATCGCATGATATAAAAACCACATTACTCCGTATCCGGTTGTTGAGGAGCCTATGTTAGAAAAGAAATATTGGAATAACTCCTTCGAGGATAGTGAAACAGTTGCTAATCAAAAGGACATACATTGACAACTACCCATGTTGGTTGTTTTTTCCCTTTCCTTCCCGCCTCCACATTATACATTTTCAAGGCCCTTCATGCATATAATCAGTGGGACTTGTATTGCCACATCAAAATGTTAGTTAGAGCCCTAGAGCCAATCATTTGATGATTGTATGGACTCATGTATATCATATTCTTTTATATTAATAAAGGCATTTGTTTGGTTATTATACTTATTTATATTAGTGCCAAATAGACTAAGTATAATAACGTCCTTGAGTAGAAGGTTCATACCTATATCAATCGATTAGTTGAATCGATAGTGAGATGATATAGGGAACACTACTCTAAATCATTCCTAGTCGAGTATTAGTATTCAGGGACAATGTTAATACAATAAGACTAGTATGTAGGTCAGCTCGATGACTTGATCTCACAAGTCATGGATATAGAGATATCAAGCTGACACATGGGTATGCATTAGAGAATGTATACTGAATGACCCGCCATGAGAAAGTATCATGGATCGTTATATGAGTGTCATATACTTTCTCATGTGGCTATTAGTATGACTATTAGTCCTTAGACCTGAAGTCACCATGGATCCCTACATAAGGAGTTATGTACTTTGGTTTCGTCAAACGTCACCCGTAACTGGGTGGACTATAAAGGCGATTACTGGGTATATAACGAATTATGTAGAGGGATGTGAGTGATGTAGATGGGATCTATCCCTCCCATATGACGGGAGCGATATCGGTATTCTTGATAGAGTGAGACCACTAAGTGCATGGCCATGCCCAAATGAGTCAACATTAGATGTTGAGCTCATTTGATCGAGTGAGTTTACTTGGAGTTCAAGATTTAGATTGATTAGAGGATGACACGGTCTATGCCTCACATTGATCAATCTAGATGTCTAGGATAGAAGGACACTTGTCATTATTTTGTGAGTAGTCACAATTGGTAGTCACAAGGTGATGTCGGATCTCGACATTCTTGTAACTTGGGTAGTAATGATGTGTTGCTAGATACCGCTCATTACTTATGCTCCTAAATGGGTTTAGGGCATTGCCAACGTTACAAGAACCTATAGGGTCACACACTTAGGACAATTAGATGGAGATTAGGTTCATATGATGAACCAAGAGGATTAGATTCATTTGATGAATCAAATTGGATTAAGAGTAATCCTAATTGGGCTAACTTGAGTTCGACTCAAGTTGATTCATGTGTTCAATGAGTCTAATTTAGATTTTGACTCATTGAATTAATTTAATTTAATGAATTAGATTCATTATATTAAGTTGGCTCGAATCAAATGGTTGGATTAGATCAACCATGGTTGAGATTGGGTCAAGTTTGACTTGACTAGAGATGGAAGACCAAAGGTCAATTTTGACTTGACCTTTTGCCACCTCATTGGTGAGTTGGCATTAGGTGGACCAATGATGATATTCCACATCATCATGGATGCCACCTCATGGAAGTTACAAAGCCATTTTCTTATTAACTTCACATTAATTGCATTTAATGGGGAGTTACTCTAGATGAAAGTGGCCGGCCACTTTGTGAATGTGTGTGAATTCATTTTCATTCAAGTGTGGTGATTCTTCCTCCTTCTTCCTCTCAAGCTCTCCCTCTCCCTCTCCTCCTTGCTTGGCCGAATCTCACCAAGGTGCTAGCACACCTTTGTGTGAGGTTTTCTCCACCTACGTGTCCGTGTGGATACTTCTAGAGGACCGGCGCTTGACAGTCTAGAGATCCGGCAACTCATTGGACGAGCGGGATAAGCGAAAGGCACGCTTCGAAGGTATAACCCTTATCTAGTGTAGATCTAAGGTTTTACAAACTCGTACAAGAAAAGGTTTTTCGAAAAGTTTTTGTTTTCAAATCTTTGCACGGATCTACGGCTTTGGGTGACTCGGGGTTTCCGCGACGCGAAAAAGCGGTTTTCTCGGCCCGAAGAACCCAACACAAAATACATCCATGTTTCAACAAAGGTAAGAAAAGAAGTAAAAAAACTTACATGTTGACAACATATTTCTAATACTATCACCTATTTCCTGTCATCTATTAATTTCTGCCCCCTTGATTTTCCTCAAAGGACTGTGTAGGAATTCCATGACCAGCATGAGGAGACAAAGACATGCTCTGCATATGATCCTTAAACAGTCTACACTCAATCCTGATTGGAGAATAAAAGAAGGAAAACATATAAAACACAGTTTAAGTTTTAAAGAATTCATAAGATGGTGATGTCTTAAAGTTTGATTAGTGCATCAGCAAGTTGGATAAAATGTTTTAAAGTCTACAAACAAATAAGCTAGAAACCTGGTCTAATCACTGTAGGATCAATAAATTAG
This sequence comes from Zingiber officinale, assembly GCF_018446385.1. NCBI lineage: Eukaryota > Viridiplantae > Streptophyta > Magnoliopsida > Zingiberales > Zingiberaceae > Zingiber > Zingiber officinale. The sequence continues at coordinate 130,226,282 of NC_056002.1, read as the reverse complement.
AAGTAGCTTGACATCTACATTTGGCAAAGTCAAGCAGGCAATAACCACTGAAAAAAGAGATTAAATTAATTGAGAATCTTAACTTGTAAACAACCACATTGGACCATACTATATTGTAGGAGAGAGACTCACCTGCTGCCATAATATTTTTCCTTAATGGAGTCCATGCTGTAGTACGTTCAGAGGGGAAGCCCTTCATAGCAAGAAAAAGACATGAAGGATTAATAGGTTGCCCTCTTTTTAGTATAACTTTCTTCAAACAAAATGAAAGCATAATAGCACACTAGCTCCAAATTGGAAAAGAAAAAGAAATATTTGTTTACACGGAGCCCATGAGAGCACTGGGCTCTATTGGGATCTAATGCAGTTGAGCAAATAGAACAGAACCAAAAAATATGCAGTGAAATGATAGAATTTTCTGAGTGAAGCTAGCCTAATTTAGGAACTGACAGCGACCAAATAAATGATTTTGATGCAGAAAAGAAAGACAATATGCCAAAACATGTATTAGTGAAAGATTAATGTTGCCGACCAGAAAAAAGAAGTCTTTAGATGAAGTCCCGGAAGGATTCATATAAATGATTGTTGCTGAAAGGAGGAATCTTCTGGTAACTAGAAGAGAGATTATAGCACAAGATTTGTTTCACTCTGCAAAATCACTGTGATTAGCCACACAAATACAGTCGAAATCTAGAGAAAGCATCAGCTCGAACAACAACAAACCCTGAGCTTACACTAGACACCTCCAGAAGAGAAGAAACAGATCGAGAGGTGGGAACTTGTGGTCAACACGAAAATGAGAGATCGAGAGGTGGACACCTCCAAAAGAGAAGAAATCAAACCCTATTCACCGACAGCAGCGAACAACACAATCTACTCTCCTTCTTCCTCGTCGGCTGCTGCCTCCGTCGCCGCCGCCGTTGCTAGCGTTGGGCAATATCAAAGTCAGTCAAATTTGTGAAAATAGTTCTTCACTTGAAAAATGGTAAATCTATATAATTAGCATCACATAACACAGGGGTAGTATACAAGTACTACCAATCTACCATTAAGTATAAAAACTGTAATATGAAATCCAAATCAACTGAACTGGTTAAGAATGTTAGAAATACAAGCTTAACCTTTTTTATCCCAATCAAATTAAGCCTATCATCATTGCCAATTGCAAGGATAGCCTCCGCAACCATGTTTGCAAAAAACTCCTTCTCACCACCAATTAACTTTGAAGAAAGTGTAGTAGCTGCACATTTAGCCAGCAAGGATTTCTTCTCTTCAAGACTTTTTCCCTCTATGCTTACGGCAAGATCTTTAATTTTGTTGATGGCCTAGAAAATATGACATGTGATCTTTTTCCCTCTTTTTATGACTTGTGATTTTTAGAAGTTTCTAAGATACATTTTTAGTATGATAAGAAAGGTGATCTTTAATTTTGTTGATGGCCTAGAAATATCTCAAACATTTCTTGTATGAACAATTAGTTTTCTACACACTGCAGACTATTACAAAGAGCACTGTGATATATAATGCAAGTAAATATTCAACATCTTCATGTTAATCCCTAAAATTTTTACCTACTTTTTCAAAATGCCTTGCAGAAATTTAAGATGATCAAAAGGCTCTTAGAGTTTGAAAATTCTTGAGTCTCTGATCATTTTACACTTCAACCACAAACTACCAAGTCACCATTTTGTTGTTATTTAACAGTTTCATTGGTGAAAGAGTAAAATAACAAGACTTTTCATATCCTAGGGTATTTTGAAAATCCTAGAATTATAGTAGGCATTTTTAAAAAGCAATCAAACCTCGATGGTAAAATGAAATTTCCCTTAACATATATAGGGACTTACTGAATCTTTGAACAACCAGATCATTAGCAATGAACCTATAGTTTAGTAACCTTGCACAAATATTTCAGAAAGGATTGAATAATGATGTCACAGCAGTAATGTTTAATGGCAAGAAGATAACAAAAGCATATATATATATATATATATATATATATATATATAAAGCAGAAAGCTCCTATAACTCACATTTCTTAAATGAACCAGCAAGACAAGTTAGTCTAGATTTCGTATCAGCCTCAGCCAAATGATTTGGTTTATCTTTAGCAATCATCCTAGCATCCCACACGCGTATCATACCATCTGAGGATGCAGAAGCAATCATATTTGATTCATCAGAAGTCTCGGACTTGCTTCTATTTTTCAAAACAACAAGTCCTTTCACCCGAGTTGAATGTGCATTTTCAAAGCTATATGCGATTTCCCCACTTCTCATATCCCCAGAGCACTGAGACAGCGGTCCTCTCCACTAGTAAACATCACTCCATTCTGATATCATGTGGCATAAGTAAAAACTCATGGGCTATACTAATATGGAACATATCAAAACTTAATCTTAACATGTAAAAGACATTACACCAGTTTCCTCAAATTGAAGAACTATGCGTACTAGAAAATATATTGCAGTGCAAGAACTAATGAATCAGCTTTTATATGGGTGTTATACTTATTAGCATCCTATTATCGAAGACCACATAATATGATAATCTAGAGAACATTCACCAGAGCAATAATACATCAACCAGAAGTTCAACAAGCCTTCTAAGATTCGTCTTGCAACTTAGTAATCCATCAAAATTTCAAATCGCTAGTACTGTCTTGCAATTAGCAAGCTGCAAAATTTGGTTAACCACATTGAAGTACAAGCACATAGTTTAAACAAGCCCACTTCCTGTTCAAGTGAAAATTCACTGGTGTGTTCAAAAATAGCTAATAGGGAAATTGAACCAAATTGCAGTAATTCTGAACTATCAGTAGGGAAACTGAAAACAGAAGATTGATATCTGATGTACTAACACTTGCTCTTGTTCGATAAATTTCAAAGAAGATATGCCTAAATATAACTCTAGCAAAGGACATGGAAAAGATTCCCCGACAAATATCCTAAAAAGAGGTGAAAATCTTGATCATTAGTATATCTAACTAAATAGTAGCAAAAGGGCGCCATTAAAGAAACAGTAAGGGTACCTCGGCAGGAGCGATGCAAAGTACCCTCTTCTGCCCGTTCAATTCACGGATCATCTTCGCGTCCTCTGAGTCATGCACTATAATCCTTTCCTCTGACACCGTGAAGAACCTTCCCCCGTATCCGCAACCATATCTCACGATCGAGGCCGCACGGTCGAGCCGGCAAGAGAAGCTCTTTCGGCCTCTCACCAGATTGATTAACGCGAGGAAAGATTCCCTACCGACCGTGATCGCAGCGCAGCTAGATGGGTGGACGGAGAGATCCATTACGCCATTTCGGTAGACGGGAATGATCTTTAGGTGAAAGAAAGGATCAGTGTTGAAGATGCACACGGAGCCATCGTCGGAGGCGGAGAGGAGGTTACGGGGTAGGCCGGCAGGGAAGGAGGGAGAGAGGAAAGAGGGCAGCGGTGAGGTTCCTGCAAACTTAGAATTTAGAAATAAAAGGCACGATTTGATCGTCTTCATTGGATCGGTGGAACTTAGTATCACCTTTCCCCCTAGTCGTCTTCATCTTGCCTCCCTCCGCCGCTACTACTCTGAAACCCTAGAAAACAAGACCAACTCGTCACCTCTCCTTTCTCGAAATGCGAAGAAAGGTTCCTCTTCTTACCCAAAGGGAGGAGGTGGAGGAGATGCGTCGTGAGTCAATCCTGATCGGAAGAGGAAGAGGCGTCAATCTAAGAAGGGGAAGAGGAAGATGAAACTGAGAGAGATGGTTGGACGGCCTAGGCGAGGAGGACGGCGCGATATAGGTTTAGGTTTGGAGGGAAGAGTGAAGTGTTGCAAATTTTGGCTAAGTATGGGTGGGAAAAATAAATTATTTTATTTTATCATAGACACCGGGTTTTAAAAATCGCTGTTAAAATCGGTGTCTATTAACGAAAAAAAGGCGCTCATAGATATCGGCTTAAAAAACCGATGTCTATGAGCGAAAATCTGCACTTATAGACACCGATTTTTGAAAAAATCGATGTAAAATACTCAAAGACATCGGTTTTTGCTTAAAACTGCTATTGTTCCACCGATGTCTATGAGGGTTTTTCTTGTAGTGGTAGGTCAACTCGATGACTTGATCTCATAAGTCATGGATATGAAGATATCAATTTGACACATGGGTGTGCATTGGAGAATGTATACTACATGACCCGCCATGAGAAAGTATCATGGATCGTTATATGAGTGTCATATACTTTCTCATGTGGCTATTAGTATGACTATTAGTCCTTGGACCTGAAGTCACCATGGTTCCCTACATAAGGAGTTACATACTTTGGCTTCGTCAAACGTCACCCGTAACTGGGTGGACTATAAAGGTGATTACTGGGTATGTAACAAATTATGCGGAGGGATGTGAGTGATGTAGATGAGATCTATCCCTCCTATATGATGGGAGTGATATCTTGGTTCTTGATAGAGTGAGACCACTAAGTGCATGGACATGCCCAAATGAGTCGATATGAGATATTGAGCTCATTTGATTAGCGTGAGTCCACTTGGAGTTCAAGACATAGATTGATTCGAGGATGACACGATCTATGCCTCATTTGATCAATCTAGATATCGTAGATAAAAGGACATTGTCACATATTGTGAGAGTCACAATTAGTAGCCACGAAGGTAATGTTGGATCTCAACATTCTTGTAAGTTGGGTAGCAATGATATATTGCTAGATGCCGCTCATTGCTTATGTTTCTAAATAAGATTTAGAAACATTGCCAACGTTGCAAGAACCTATTGGGTCACACACAAAGAACAAGTGAATGGAGATTAGGTTCATATGATGAACCAATTGGATTAGGTTCATATGATGAATAAAAAATTAGATTAAGAGTAATCTAATTTAGGCTTTTTGAGTTAGACTCAATTAGGCTGGATTTAACTCACCAAGGAAGATGAGTGATCAAATTTGACTTGACCATATGGAAGTGGAAATATCAAGTTTGACTTGATGCCACCTCATGAAGGATAACTTATCCTACATGGCATGGCTAGCCAACACATCCTTGCCAAATCATCAAGGGAGAGCAAGATTCCTAGTGTGGCCGGCCATATGAATGGAAGATTCATTGGCCGCCCAAATGAATGCATTAAGATTCATTGAATGCAATTAATTGCATTCCTAGTGTGGCTAGCCACATGAATGGAAGTTTCATTGGCCGCCCAAATGAATGCATTAAGATTCATTGAATGCAATTAATTGCATTCCTTGTGTGGTCGGCCATATGAATGGAAGATTCATAGGCATTGAATCCATTCATTCATTTTGTATCATCTCACTTACTTCTTCCTTGCTCCTTCTCCTCTCTTTGCTGAGAGCTCCAAGCAAGCCAAGAAAGTTAGTGAGTTTATCCAAGAAGAAAGGTATAGTGATAGTCACATAGAAAAATAAGAGGAGCGTTTGAGATTATATCTTTCTCTTTTCTCCTACCTTTCTTCCAATTCCACCCGAGAGCTCTAGGGAGTGCTAGCACACTTGTGGTGCTCTCTTCTCCATCCTTGAGTGTTAGAGAACCACTACAAGAAAAAAGCCTAACAACAACGGTTTTTCACCGTTGTCGTAGCCTCTTTCGGACTGTTGTTAAAGGCCGTGTTGTTAAAAGGGGTGCCTAAAGACAACAGTTTTTAACCGTTGTCTTTGAAGACAAAGACAACAGTTTTACAACGGTGAAAAACCGTTGTCTTTTCCTTCAAAGACAACAGTTTTTCACCGTTGTCTTTGAGCGTCTACCTTTAATAACAGGGTCGTCAACAACAGTTTTAAACTATCTACGACAACGGTGAAAAATCGTTGTCTTTTTTAGATAAAAAATAAAAAAATTAATACACAATTTTTCAATATTATAAATCATTCAAAATACTAAATTTCAAAACAAAATTTAATATACAATTTTCTAACATTCAAAAATAATATCTATAACATTCTGAAGAAATTTCATAAGCAACCAACAAAATTTCATAAGCAATCAACAAAATGATAACACTATTAAAACAAAGGTAGAACAATATAACACGAGATTTTCTAATCTGCTTTGACTGTTGAACTTTTGCTCCTAATCTGTTTCAAGGACCTCAGCGCTGCTACGGTGCTCTTCATGTATAAGCTCTGAATATATTTAATCTCCTCCAACTCCGGAACCCTCCCACCTGATTGTGCCGGCTTTGGCACTCCATTTTGTCCTTCGCATTCTGCTGAAATTGACAGGTTGTTGCTGGGGAAGAGGTGGTCGAGCATAGCCACACACTCCTTCACGAGTTTGTATAGGAGATCAGTTGTAAAGAATGGCTGCTGCAGCACCTTTTCGATGAAGGGCTGCCTGATAAGTGCTCCTGTTCTCTTGTCATACTTCTTCAGTATTTTCACTAGACATGAATTCATCACAACAAGAATAATAAACCATCTAAATGAGTGCACAAATTTAAAAAAAAAAAGAACCAGAAGAAAGGACAGGACAGTTAATCAATAACACTCAGATAATTGTAAACTATAATTAGGCTCTGATCATGACTATGCTAACATGAGTTTCCTTGTTAACAAATTGAGAAATAATGGTTTGGAGAAATTAACAAACAAGACATGTAATATCTAAAACAAATGAGAGAGTTTGATACCTAAATAAAATCAACCTTGTTCAGTCAATGTAAAATCAATTAAACTGCATTGGTAGTAGGCAAATAACATAAAATTTTCTGTTGTGGAAATTATAATGAGAGTGGATTGATTGTTTCACTAATGACAAGAGAAATATTACTGTGTGATTTGAAGAAGAAATCCAAACATCTATTCTGCTGAATGCTAATTTATCATAACCTAGCAAAACAAATTTACCAAGCTACTCCAACGCCCTTCTTAATCAATCTGATCAATTAGTAAACATGATTGTAGAATAAAACCCATAAATTGCCTCTAAAGTGAAAGTGCTAAGTTTATACTGGATTGAATGTAATTCATACACCATATAGATTGTTTGCAATGAAAATTACAAGCTCCAAAAAAAAAAAAAAAAAGGTTTGGAACATAAAGGGATATCAATCCATCACAACTTAGATTGTTTGGAGGATCCACAGAAGTGTATTAATTTACATGTTAGAATATTGAAAATAAGCTACAGTGAAATCTTTAATGTGTACCATGGACTACATAAGAATAGATCAAGAAAAAGTTGAATTCTTGCGGAAACCTACCCGTGTAGTTAATTACGTGATCTTCTCCTTAGCCTTTACTTTCCTTTGAACATTCTTCCTTGATAGTGATCTTCAAAATTATATTAATTGTCAAGATGCATGCTATAAAACTGTTCAAACAATCACTTAGATAAAGTACAAAAAATCACTTTGTTTGTGCTTCAAGATCCTACAAAGATTGAATTGCACATGGCAAAGATGTCGTCAGCCTGCAAACTTCTCGCTTAAATCAATTCCAAACATGAAATACTAGTAGTGATATTGAACTATTTTTCTAGTTGTCAGTCTTTCTTGCAAAGGATGCAGTTTAATTTTCATTGACAGATAACATGTTGCATAAATACTTGACTAGCTGTAATATGAGTATGAAGTACTCGGGGATTAACTGTTGGAGTTATCTTTCAAATGTTGAATTAATGGAGAAGGACCTAACCTATCATAGTTTTCAAATAAAACATCTCAATAACCTGGGAAATGATGGGATAAAATGATTATCACGGCAATTTATATTAAACAAAAAGAGATTCCTACTTACATTGCAGGATAAGCCTATGAGTTTTTTGAATTAGATGATGATGCAGATTGACTGCCTTTTGTTTCCTTGACATTCTCTTTCATATCAGGACAATCTTCATTTTTTGGGTTCAAGGTACTTGAATCCATCTTCTGGACCTCCTCTTTTGTGTATATAAAAATCTGACGGACCATAGCACAAAATTCCCTGCAGAAAATTATACAACACCAGTTGTCAACATATCCACTTTATACATAGAAAATGGAAGATATATATACATAAGAGAAGAACATTAGGAATATAGAAGCATGCTTACTGCCAAGGGTCATCTCCAACAAGCATCATATCATCCTCATTATCAGTAAATACAATCATCCAATTTTTATTTGGGGCCATCAATTCTCCTTTGAATTCAAATAGCTGATCTAACTCCTCGATCAATTGGTCATAACCATCAAACTTTGTCAAGTCAACAGATCTTCCAAGTGCAACACCCTGCTTATGAACTTGATATCAAAATGGAAACAGAATCATCTTCTCCAATAAAAAAGAGGTACATTCTATAACATGACATTCTTGATCTACTAAGGGACTGCATGGAGATGGACACTACACATTAAGTCAAATCTGAAAATGTGATTTAAAATCATTGGATCTTGCATATACACCAAAATTCAAAAAGCAAAGGAACTAGAAAGATATTAATCAGTCAGAAGTGAAGAACTAAATGGATGTTACTGCAAAAGAGAGAAATCATTTGATTTTAATGGAAGTTATCAGTTCTAGAATAGGCAGCATAAAGACTGTTGAAGAGTCAAAGAGAAGTGGAGGGGATCGTCTTCGCCGTCGGCGGAGGAGGCGTCAGGGTGCTTCTCGGTGAGGGCGCGGTGGGGGAGTTGTGGCTGGCGGTTGAGAAGGCGGCATATGTTTTTTGGCCGGACGGATCTGTAATAAATGATCACACAACCAAACTCAACATCCCAAACAATGTATACAATCAAGTCCACACAAATCTAGCACTAAAAACAACTTACCCTCGAGCCATATCTGATATCTCTCTCGGAGGGCTCGGGAGGTTATTGTGGCGGTGAGCTGGGACAGAGGAATAGGGCAATGCCAACACTAGAGTAAAGATCAGTTAGAGCAAACCTGGTTCGATCGTCGAAGCTGCGATGTGTAGAGAGGCGCCGCAGGAGGTTAGATCTAGGGTTCAAACCCCTCTTAACCGGAGATCCACCAATGTAGGGTCGGCGACTCTAGGAGAAGAGAAATCTCCGGATGGACTCCAGTGATCAGTGGAGAAGAGCCTTAGCCGGCTGTGGATGCTTGGTGCTAGCGCGATCGATTTCCTCGTGGTTCCGGCGTCGGGGAAGAGTTAGGGCTCGGCGACGGCAGCTATGGCGTTGATCGGAGCAAGGCACGACTCAATGAGGCTTCAGCCGGCGTTGAGTAACTCTTGGCTGGTGGTTATATATGCAGGAAGAAGAACTATCGCGACGTCGATAGGCGGCGAGGATCAGCGTCGGGTTGGGAAGGAGGGGAAAGGGGAATCAGCAGTGGTGACCTAGCCTCACGCAAACAAAAAAACTCTTTGTTCGTGAGTTTTTTTTCGTGAAGTTAAAAAAAACTATTATTTTTTTGGGATTCAACAACATTCAATAGACAACAGTTTAATAAACTGTTGTATATTATCATGTAAGCAACGCTAAAAGACAAGAGTTTTCTAAAACCGTTGTCTTTGACATACATTAGACAACAATTTTTTAAAAATCGTTGTCTTTGACATACATTAGACAACAGTATTTTAAAAACCGTTGTCATTTAAAAAAAATTATGGTGAACAACAACGATTTTCAATAAAACCGTTGTTAAATGGCAAAAAGACAACAATTTCTCGAAAAACTATTGTCTATTAGGTATGGTTAAATCTAAAATTTCTTGTAGTGAACACTTCTTGTTCATGTGGATACTACTAGAGGTGTGTACGCTTGAACACACTCGAGATCCGAAGGATCTTGGACGAGCGGGATTTGCGAAGAAGGTATAACACTCACCATGTAGATTTAAAGTAGATTGATCTAGAGTAGGAAATAAGTACAAGAATTTTATTAATTTTTCTCACGGATCCATGGCTAGCATTCGGGGTTTCCACAACGCAAAAAATAATTTTTGCAGCTCAAATTGCTAATAGTGATATCAGAGCCACGTGCGAACTTGTACTTGTTTCTATTTTTGTTTTATGAAAAAGTTTTATTTCTGTAAGTCTCTGTGATTTTACTAATTTTATGATTTTTTATGAGTATTTTTCTCGTAGAAGTGAAGTAACAAGTGTTTGGTCACTTGTAAGCTTCAACAACCGAGAAAAACCTTCCGAAACGGCAAGGTCTCGCCCAAACAAATTTATTTTGTTTGGGACAGCGACTTAAGGTGTTGTAGGATTGCTTAGGAACACTCACGATGGTTATATCGCGAGTAGGGGTGCTGCCCCTAACCCCGCAAGGGGCTTTGTTTCGTGATTGCGCCCGAAAATCGCTAATCAGAACCGTCGGGAAGTTGTAACTCGTAAAATAGATAAATTAGTAGTAAAATTATAGAAATTTATATAAAATACATAATTTAGAATTATGTGTGATGTTGTGATAATCATGGCCCAAAAGACCCAATACGATTGGCTAATAATGTGTTGTAATTCATAATATGGCCTGTGCGCCATCTTTGTGTCGTGCGTGTTGTATTTGTTACGCGACCTGCGTGTCGTGCCCTCTCTTTTATATTCTGGTTTTAAAATAGTTTTAGACTCGAATGTAACTTGAGTTTCACATTTGTAATGTATAAAATTGAAACTGTGGAAGGTTCACTCAAGGAGGAGTTACAAGGAGGCTGAAATCAACACATGGTGGTCAAAGAAGGCGCTTGATGAAGCGGCTAACCCTAGGTTGACCATCCGATCTTCTCATTAGCTTGAGAAGATCATAGTAGGGCCATGATCTCATCACAATTTAATTAAATAGTTAATATAAATATATATATATATATATATATATATATATATATATATATATATATATATATCATTGCTCTTGTATGTGATGCATGCTAATTTATTGAAATTAGTGCCTTTATGCGTATTTGATACACATCCTCGATTAGATTAGATCATAATCGAATCAACTCGAAAAATGCCTAACAAGTTTTGATACCCATCACTACCTCGATCATATGTTGTTGTTGAATCTGCCAAAGCAGAGCAAAGCATTTTATCTTGGTAGGGTGCGGAGGGACAACCTTGGTCCCGCCTATCAAAGCTTGGGCGAGAACAAACTCAATTAGATTGAGTCAAACTAGTTACCTCAATTGGATCAAGTAAACTATAGGCATATTCCAACCATTGGAAAGATAGGATAAAGTTCGTATTTATACTAAAACTTGGGCGATTTAGCCAAAGCTAACTCAAGTTTCATTATAAATGAGGGTCGTTATTCTATAAACAAGAGTTGCATAGAGATGTAATTGATAATTAGTTATCTACCGATCATACTAGGTCTTGGGCGATTTAGCCAAAGCTAACTCAAGGCGTAGTATGATGTGGATCTTGTCCCACGAGTATTATAGTTACTTGGTGGAATCTAGTAGTGTGGTTTGACCACATCCATGACTTGATTCTACAAAGACCCTATAATTCAGTGGGAGCATCATTTAGTTAAAGGCCGAATTAAATGATAAAAAGGAATATGATATTTACTTTCTACTTTAATTTCTGTTGTAGATTGTCATGACGTCAAATACGAACTCTTTCTCCCTGCGTTCTGTCCTTGAGAAGGACAAGCTCAATGGAGCTAATTTCCTAGACTGGTACAGGAATCTGAGAATTGTTCTCACACAAGAATGTAAGCTGTACGTTCTGGAGCAGCACATTCCGGAGGCACCTCTTGCCAATGCGACGCGAGCTGACCGAGATGCTTACAAGAAGCATCAAGATGACACATTAGATGTGTCATGTCTCATGCTCGCAACCATGAACTCTAAGCTTCAGAAGCAACATGAGTTGATGACTACTTATGATATGGTTGTACATCTTCGTCAACTATATCAAGGATAAGCACAAGATGAGAGATTCGAGATCTCTAAGGCACTATTTCAGTGCAAGATGCAAGCTGGGACTCTCGTAGGTCCATATGTACTCAAGATGATTGGGTACATAGAAAAACTACAGAGGTTGGGATTTCCACTTGTCCAAGAGCTGACCACTGACTTGATCTTGCAATCCTTGCCAGAGGGTTATAGTCAATTCGTCATGAATTACAACATGAACGAAATTGATAAGCCACTACCTGAGCTACTTAGCATGTTAAGAACTGCTGAGCTCAACCTTAAGAAGGTTAAGCCTAACTCTATTTTGATGGTGAACAAGCATAAAGGCAAGGGAAAGCCTAAGGGTAAGGGAAAGTCCCAAGCCAAGGGCAAAGGGAAGGTACTAAAACCTAAAGGAGGGGTTGCCAAGGATGCTACCTGCTTCCACTGCGGTCAAACTGGGCATTAGAAGAGGAACTGCAAAGTATACCTGGAAGTGTTGGGACCGAAAAGTAGCTAGAGGGGGGGGGGGGTGAATAGCTCGTCGCGTGCTTGTGTGCTTGGCGTTGCTTGTTTCTTCTGAGATGCGGCAGAAATTACAATAAACAAACTATAACAATGCTAACAAAGTAGATTTACTTGGTATCCACCTCCAAAGGAGGTGACTAGTCCAAGGATCCACACACTCACACACACCTCCACTAATGAAACACTCCTTTTCGGTAACTACCGAAGGCGGAGAAGCCCTACAAGACTCTCAATACAAGAAGAAAGGAAAGGGAAACAAAATACAAGTGCAAAGCTTACAATGAGTACAGAAAACCCTAACCCTAGCTTCTCTCCTTGGCTTTGATCCGCCTCTTGACTTGGAAAACCTCCAAGATCCTTCAAGAACTGGCGATCTGAGCTTTGAGAGCGCTGTGGAGGATTTGGCAAGAGATCTGAGATGAAACAGTGGAGAACTGCCGAAGGAGACGCCCGCCTGTAGCTCAAATACGACGCAACGGTCGGATCCCGATCGATTCGAAAACTCCCAATCGATCGGGGAGGCTTTGGATCGATCCACGGATCGATCTAGAGCGCCTCTGTGCTCTGGAAAAATGCCTGGATCGATCCACGGATCGATCCAGTGCTTATCGCACGAACCAGCAGCGTCCCAATCGATCCACTAATCGATTGGGACCTCTGGATCGATCCACTGATCGATCGGGACCTCTGGATCGATCCAGAGGCTCTCTGTTCGCTGGGAAAGGCCTGGATCGATCCACTGATCGATCCAGAGGCTTTCTGTTCACTGGGAAAAGCCTGGATCGATCCACTGATCGATCTAGCTCCTGGATCGATCCACTGATCGATCCAGCTCTTGGTTTTTGCCCAAAAACCAAGTCCCAAGCCTCTCAAACCAACATCCGGTCAACCTTGACCTGTTGGTACATCATGCCTAGCATCTGGTCACTCCCTTGACCTGCCAGGACTCCCCACCAAGTGTCCGGTCAATCCCTTTGACCCACTTGGACTTTTCTCTTTGTGCCAAGTATCCGGTCACTCCATTGACCTACTTGGACTTCCACCAGATGTCTGGTCAACCTTGACCCATCTGGATTCCCTCGTGCCAAGTATCCAGTCAATCCTTTGACCTACTTGGACTTCCCAACACTAGATGTCCGATCATCCTTGATCCATCTGGATTTTCCCTTGCCTGGCTTCACTCACCAGGACTTTCACGTAGCTTCACTCACTAGGGTTTTCCATCTGCCTAGCTTCACTCACCAGGACTTTCACCTAGCTTCACTCACTAGGGTTTTCCATCTGCCTAGCTTCACTCACCAGGACTTTCACCTAGCTTCACTCACTAGGGTTTTCCATCTGCCTAGCTTCACTCACTAGGACTTTCCATCTGCCTAACCTTCCAATTAGGACTTCCCAGTCAGGTATCCGGTCACTCTTGACCTACTTGACTCTTCTTCATCCACACTGATCAGTCCCTGATCAGAATCTCCTCACATGAACAACTGCACCTGCATTGTCCATGTGTCTACATATATTGTCAAACATCGAAACTATGACCAAGACTCAAGCTTGGTCAACTCAGTCAACCTTGACCTAAGGGATATTGCACCAACAATCTCCCCCTTTTTGATGTTTGACAATACCTTTAAGTTAGGACCACTCTGAGTTGAGCTAATCTCATAGCCTTAACTCTCTTCATGCCAAAGTATGAATGTTGGTTCCCTTCATTCTCCCCCTATGACCTCCCCCATAGGTAATGAAGGTCTAACTTAAACCACACATTCTCCCCCTATTGGCACACATCAAACAAACACTATCTCTCCCCCTGAAGAGATACCCATCATTGGTTACAACTTCACTCGTTGAACCTTTATCCCTTTTGAAACTCTCCCCCTGAAGAGTTACTCATCATTGGCTACAACTTCACTCGTTGAACCTTTATCCCTTTTGAAACTCTCCCCCTGAAGAGTTACTCATCATTGGTTATAACTTCACTCGTTGAACCTTTATCCCTTTTGAAACTCTCCCCCTGAAGAGTTTCTCAAGGTTGTGATCAACATCATAATGAAGGTCTCATACCCTTCATTTTCCCTACATTCTCCCTCAATGTAGACAAATGCCCAACCTTGAGCATTTTTCAACCACTTGAAATAATGAGGATATCCACTCCCCATTTCCAGTTCAAATGCTCATTCATGAGCATTTTCTCTAAAAAAGGTTAACCACCCTCCAAGGTTCATGAAAAATAATTTTTCATGTCTTTAAAGAGTCCCTCCCCCTAAAGACATGGTGGTAAATTCTGTCATTGCACCAACAATGACTTGGAATCCCTAAACCTTTAGGAAACCCAAATTTAGAAGTTTTGAGGTTCAAATGTTCAAAATTTGAAACAAACCTCAACCTAAACTTCAATTTAGTCTTCCTTGACCAATCCATCCTTGTTTTCAACATGAAAACACTCTTTTTATGTATACAAATGTATTTTGAGGGGTTTGGAATGGTTACATTGACTAAACAAGGTTCAAAATGTTGAAATCAGGCTTTCTCAGCTAAAATCAGCATCCTGGATCGATTGGAGTTGGGTTCCAATCGATTGAACCTAGCCGAATCGATCCACTAATAGATTCAGGATGTGTAGATCGATCGGCTGATCGATCCAGCGAGCTTCTGCTCGCGAGAATTTCCTTCTGAATCGATCCACTGATCGATTCAGGCACTCCAATCGATCCATGGATCGATCGGAGCTCTGATAGTTGCTGAATTTCAAATTCAGCCAACTTCAGAAACCCCCAGACAATTTTACAAAAATCTAAAAATCATGAAATTTCGTGTAGACATTATTTAGGGCATACTTTATCATGGAAAAAATAGCTTTCTATGAAAATACATCATATTTTCAAAGATTGACACAAGCTTGAAACTTTGCTAAAACTTTAGTGTTTTCTTCAAGTTTGTGTCTAACTATTCAATGGTGATTACTACCAAAAGATAGCCTTCACCAAGGTTTTCCAAAAGCATTTTAAAATAATTTTCAAAACCAATATCCCATCACATTCCTTGGGCTTAATGCACATGACTTGTACATTAGCTTTCCCAATGATGGGAAAACACATAACTATGTGTTTTGATGAACCTAAAACTCAAAAGAATGCATTAAATCAACATCTTGAGTTTTTTTCATCTTCCTAACATCTCACTTGTATCTAATGTGCACTAAAACACATACAAATCACCTTATGGTCCTTGTGAGATGTGAGATTTTGGTTTTGCCCTATTCTAGTGATCATGCATATCTATCTAGGCATTTTAGAGATATTAGACATCCACCTAGGATGTCACTTGTTAATAAGTGTTGTTAAATGCCATTTGTCCTTAATTACAAGGAATTAAACTTAATGCATGATTATGTTATGGCATACATCAAAAGGAAATAATTTTCAAAAGAAAATACCTATAACTACATGATGTATGAATGTCATGACATGATATTTTTGGATTTTTCATAATAAAACATGAATGCAAAAATAGACATGATGTCATGGCATATGATGGGCAAATAATCATGGCAAGGTTTAGCATAAATAAAATATACCTAGATTACCTATCTAAGTATCCTTAACCACTTAGCTAACTCAAAATATACAACTTGTTTTAACTTAAAACGTTAAACCTAGATTGCCCTAAATGCTTCAAAGAAATGCCAAAACCTAAATTGACATTTATATTTCTCTTGATTTGTTTATGCCACTTAAAAATTAAGCATATCTTCAAATGTTAGCATATTCCATTTTTCCTCAAGAGTAATCACATAAATCAGGGCCCGGATTGCCTTAAATTTCTAATAGAATACCAAAATTCCAACTTGGTATTTCTCTAGGTTTTCCCAATTTATGCCATTTTAAGATAAAATCAATTTTCCACCATTAGGCACATTTTACTTTTTCAAGGAGTAAATAATAATTCCATTTCATTTTTAAAGGTTAACAAAAACCTTGAAAATGCTCCTTGAGTGTCAAGTTCCTCAAAGTTGGGTTAACAACCCTTCTAATTGGAGTTGACACTCTCTAACCCGTCTATGGGGTAGAGAAGATGCTCCTAGGAATCCAACACCTATTGGTGCTCCTTGGATGCTCTAGGTACTCACTAGGGATAACTTCCCTAGATACCTTCCTAGTGACCTTGTTGGGCTTCTTAGAAGCCTTGGTCACATTTTCTAGGTCAACTCTAGGGATAGCCTCCCTTGTGACCTTGTTAGTGACTTTCTTAGACTTCTTAGAAGTGTTAGTCACTTTGGTTGCAAAGATACTTCTAGGGATATCTTCCCTTGTATCCTTGACTTGACCTCTAGACTTAGGGTTTGTTCCATAACTATATGGAACCTTATGATAACTAGGCACATCCTTTTTAGCTTTGAGTTTGTATCCCAAACCTCTATGGTCATTGGATGGCTTTTGTACCCCTAAACCTAGGTTATGCTCATTTTGCCCTAATAGGATATTTTCCAATCTTTTTAGGGTCTTTTCTAATTTATCAAGTCTTGATCTCAAGACTTGATTTTCCCTCACTAAGTCTTTAGTATTTGATTTTTCATTTGATCCATGAGCATTTTTATTCTTGGGCTTGTATCTATTATACTTAGTGTTCTTGCCCAAATGTCTATCTATCTTCCTAACCTTAGGTTGGGTAGTCTTGGCATGTAGGGCCACATGCTCTTCCTTAATGCCCTCATGCTTTCTATTCTTATGGTAAATTGCATTAAAATGATAAAAATTAGAACTATCATGCTCTTTACCATAACGTAAAGGGGTAGGCTCAATAAATGTAACCTTCTCCTTTACCTTGGAGGCTCCCCCTTGACTAGTGCCTCCTTGAGCCTTGACCATCTTCTTCCCCTTGGGGCATTGACTTCGGTAATGCCCTTTTTGTTGACACACGAAGCACACAATGTGCTCCTTGCTCTTCTTTGTCCCGGGGGTGGTCTCCTTGGGCTTCTCCTTGCCCTTTTGTGTCACTTGACCCTTCTTCTTGGCCAAGTTGGGACACTTGCTCTTGTAGTGCCCACTTTCCCTACACTCAAAACATATTATATGATTTTTATTTTTAATTGAAACATTTATACCTTCTTGTGTAGGGATGACACTTGCTCCTCCATTTGATATTTCTTGAATTTTGGAGGTGGCACCATCTTCTTCTTCTTCACTTGACCTGGATGTGGAGGCCTCTTCTTGCTCCGGGTTCATTGATCTACACTCCCCCTCAATCCTAGAGGTGGAGGCTTCATCATCTTGTACATGGAACAAGGAGTATGCTCCCTCCTTGTTCTCTTCATTGCACTCCCTTAAAGATGAAGCTTCTTTTTGGACTTCTTCTTCGGAGGTTGAGCATCTCTCAACCTCGGAGTCCTCCTCTTGGTCTTGCTCCAAAGAGTCACCCTCTCTGGATTCTTCTTGCTCTTGTACAGTGAAGGGGACCTCTTCATGAAGCTTGGCCAATTTACTCCATAATTCCTTTGCATCTTCAAATTCTCCAATTTTGCAAAGGATGGTGCTTGGCAATAAATTGACCAAAAGCTTGGTCACTTTGTCATTGGCCTCGCACCTTTGGACTTGCTCTTGGCTCCACTTGCTCCTCTTGAGAACATTGCCCTTTGAGTTTGTTGGAGTCTTGAAGCCTTCCATAAGAGCAAACCATTGATCTATCTCCATCATAAGAAAATTTTCGATTCTTGATTTCCAAGAATCGAAGCTCGTGGAAGTGTATGGTGGAGCCACCCTCGTGTCGAGTCCGAGCCCATCTCGGAATTCGATTGTAGAAGTTGAGCTTTTGAATTTCTTTGACTTTGACAATTTTGCTTCAACTTCTTCACCCTCTAGCTCTTCTTGTTATGCTTGACCCTTCCGGCGATGATTCCGGTGAAGAGCGGCCTCGCTCTGATACCACTTGTTGGGACCGAAAAGTAGCTAGAGGGGGGGGGGGGTTGAATAGCTCGTCACGTGCTCGTGTGCTTGGCGTTGCTTGTTTCTTCTGAGATGCGGCGGAAATTACAAGAAACAAACTATAATAATGCTAACAAAGTAGATTTACTTGGTATCCACCTCCAAAGGAGGTGACTAGTCCAAGGATCCACACACTCACACACACCTCCACTAATGAAACACTCCTTTTCGGTAACTACCGAAGGCGGAGAAGCCCTACAAGACAATCAATACAAGAAGAAAGGAAAGGGAAACAAAATACAAGCACAAAGCTTACAATGAGTACAGAAAACCCTAACCCTAGCTTCTCTCCTTGGCTTTGATCCACCTCTTGACTTGGAAAACCTCCAAGATCCTTCAAGAACTGGCGATCTGAGCTTTGAGAGCGCTGTGGAGGAGCTGGCAAGAGATCTGAGATGAAACAGTGGAGAACTACTGAAGGAGACGCCCGCCTGGAGCTCAAATACGACGCAACGGTCGGATCCCGATCGATTCGAAAACTCCCAATCGATCGGGGAGGTTTTGGATCGATCCACGGATCAATCTAGAGCGCCTCTGTGCTATGGAAAAATGCCTGAATCGATCCACGGATTGATCCAGCGCTTATCGCGTGAACCAGCAGCGTCCCAATCGATCCACTGATTGATTGGGACCTCTGGATCGATCCACTGATTGATCGGGACCTCTGGATCGATCCACTGATCGATCCAGAGGCTCTCTGTTCGCTGGGAAAGGCCTGGATCGATCCACTGATCGATCCAGAGGCTTTCTGTTCACTGGGAAAAGTCTGGATCGATCCACTAATCGATCTAGCTCCTGGATCGATCAACTGATCGATCCAGCTCTTGGTTTTTACCCAAAAACCAAGTCCCAAGCCTCTCAAACCAACATCCGGTCAACCTTGACCTGTTGGTACATCATACCTAGCATCTGGTCACTCCCTTGACCTGCCAGGACTCCCCACCAAGTGTCCGGTCAATCTCTTTGACCCACTTGGACTTTTCTCTTTGTGCCAAGTATCCGGTCACTCCCTTGACCTACTTGGACTTCCACCAGATGTCTGGTCAACCTTGACCCATCTGGATTCCCTCGTGCCAAGTATCCAGTCAATCCTTTGACCTACTTGGACTTCCCAACACTAGATGTCCGATCATCCTTGATCCATCTGGATTTTCCCTTGCCTGGCTTCACTCACCAGGACTTTCACCTAGCTTCACTCACTAGGGTTTTCCATCTGCCTGGCTTCACTCACCAGGACTTTCACCTAGCTTCACTCACTAGGGTTTTCCATCTGCATAGCTTCACTCACTAGGACTTTCCATCTGCCTAACCTTCCAGTTAGGACTTCCCAGTCAGGTATCCGGTCACTCTTGACCTACTTGACTCTTCTTCATCCACACTGATCAGTCCCTGATCAGAATCTCCCCACATGAACAACTGCACCTGCATTGTCCATGTGTCTACATATATTGTCAAACATCGAAACTATGACCAAGACTCAAGCTTGGTCAACTCAGTCAATCTTGACCTAAGGGATATTGCACCAACAGGAATATCTTAAGAAGAAGAGAAGTGAGACTTCTACTTCAGGTATGTATGTTATAGAAGTCAATCTATCTATTTCTACATCATGGGTATTAGATACTGGATGTGTTGCTCACATTCGTACTAATGTGTAGGTGCTGAGAAATAGCAGGGCATTGACAAAGGACAAGTTGGACCTACGAGTAGGCAATAGAGCACGGGTTGCTGTTGTTGCTGTAGGGACTTATTTTCTATCTCTACCCTCTGAGCTTATACTAGAATTAGATGAATGTTGTTATGTGCCTACTTTAACTAAGAACATCATTTCAGTTTCTTGTTTAGACAAGAAAGGTTTTTTATTTATGATAAAGAACAAATGTTGTTCAGTTTATTTAAATGATAGGTTCTATTGTAATGCACCTCTGATGAACGGACTCTATATTCTAGACTTAGAAAACCCTATTTATAACATAAGTACCAAAAGGTTCAAGTCAAATGACATGAACCAAACTTATCTCTGGCACTGTCGCTTAGGTCATATAAATAAGAGTCGCTTATCCTAGCTCCATAAGATGGTTTGCTAGACTCATTTGATTTTGAATCATATGAGACATGCGAGTCATGCCTACTGGGTAAGATGACTAAAACTCCCTTTAGTGGACATAGCGAAAGAGCGACAGACTTGTTAGAACTTATACATAGTGTTGTATGTGGCCCTTTCAATGTCGCTGCCAGAGGTGGTTATAAGTACTTCATTACATTTATTGATGACTTCAGTAGATATGGTTATGTGTATCTGATGACACATAAATCAGAATCCTTCGAAAAGTTCAAGGAATTCAAGAATGAAGTACAAAACCAGCTTGGCAAGAGTATCAAGACACTTCGATCAGATCGAGGTGGTAAATACCTTAGCCATGAGTTTCGTGACTATATAGCTGAGTGTGGGATTCTATCCCAACTCACTCCTCTTGGAACACCACAGTGGAATGGTGTATCTGAAAGGAGGAATCGTACCCAATTAGATATGGTTTGATCTATGATGAGTCACACAGATCTTCCTATATCCTTTTGGGGATATGCTCTAGACATAGCAGCCTTTACACTTAACCGTGTTCCATCTAAAGCTATGATAAAGACACTATATATGATATGGACTGGGAGAAATCCTAAGATGTCTTTATGAGGATTTGGGGTTGTGAGGCTTACGTTCGACGTCAAGTCTCGGACAAACTGGGACCCAAATCCGATAAGTGCTATTTTGTAGGATATCCCAAGGAAACGAAGGGATATTACTTCTGTAGGTCCCTTTGCAGGCCGGCAAGAGGGGAGGGGTGAATTGCCCTACAAAATAAAATCAAAAACCCTTCTCGGATATTCAACTAACTTAAAAAAACTTGTAATTAAAAAGGCAGAGACTAATTAAAACAGAAAGTAGACACAGAGGAATTACTTGGTTTGCAATCAGAGGATTGCTAATCCAAGGCAAAGAAGGCGCACTAATTGATTCTCCTCTGGGCGGAGTAGCCTCTTACAGCGTTGAAAGCACAGAAAGAAATAACACAAATTGAAGCACTGGATTACAAGTAGTTGTTCTTAATTGATAATTGCTTCTGGACCAAGGCTATATTTATAGTCTTGGTCCGGGCGCCTGGAAGGGTTCCGGGCACCCTGGGGGGGATAAATTTTATCCCCCAACGGTCGGATCGAGTCAAAACTTGATCCTATTGAAAAGTCGATTCCGGGCGCCCGGAAGGGTTCCGGGCGCCCCGGTCGGTTCCGGGCGCCCGGAAGGGTTCCGGGCGCCCCGGTCGGTTCCAGGCGCCCGGAATGGTTTCGGTTCCGGTTCAGCTCGTCTCGATCCAGCTCATCTCGGTCCGGGTCTGTTTGCTCCGGCTCCGTTTGCTTGGGTGATCTCGGCCTTCCGGAATAGGGCTCACCCGAACCCATGTTCTGGCCTTCTCCTCGAGCAGCCTTCCTTCCCGGTTTCTCGTCCCTCGAACGCCGCACACGTTCTTCTCATCCGCCGGTGTACTCTTCCGCGGTCACCTCGTCCCTCGGACGCACCGAGCCCGTCGGCTCTCTCCCCGTGCCGTCCTTCTCGTTAGCTGCGTCTTCCGCTCGACTTCCTGTGTTCCTAAGCTCCTGCATACTTAGACACAAGGGTTGAACAACGTAGGACCTAGCTTAACTTGTTTGATCACATCAAAACACCACGGGGTTCCAAGAATCTCCCCCTTTTTGATGTGAGCAACCCAAGTTAAGCTAGGGAAAAACAGATACAATAAAAACAATTTATTTGCAATTAAGTCCAAAGATATTTCATAAAAAAAATTTATATACCTCCCCCTAGACTTAACATTCTTCTCCCCCTTTGATCACATTAAAAATAGGGGTTCTTTAAACAAGTCTAAGGTAAACAAAATTTTAAGTGAATTTTCATAAAAAAAATTCTAAGGCAATTAATATTAATTTGTAAGGCAATGTTTCAAAAGAGAATATCTAGTTTAATAAAAAAAATTCTAAGTCAATATTCAGAAAAAATTTTAAGTTAAAAAATATCTAAGTCAATAATTTTCAGAAATTTTCTAAGTCAATTAAAAAAATTTATTTTCCAAAAAAAAATATTTTTTTTAATTATAAATTAATTTTAAATATTTTCTAACACAAATTGAATAACTCTTTTAAAGCATTAGGTAAATTAAATTAATGCTTTTTCAGTTAGTCAATTAAACTTTTTATCTCGATATTTGGCTTCCAGGTCGTGGCGAGGCACTAGGCCTTCTTGGTTATTGGAACAACAACCACTTCCTTAGCCAAAGCCTCATAATGAAATTAGTCGTTTAATTTCCTTGCTGAAAATGCTAAGTCTAATTTTAATTTTAAATTAAATAGGTTTTTGGAACCTAATAGAGCTTCCTACCTACAGGATTAACCAAGTATTTCCTAGGTATATAGATTTTTGATATATTTCTAATTTGACTTTGATGAAATCTATAATACCAATTTAAACCTCCATAATTTCTAAAAGTAGAAATATTTGAACCATTAGATTTTTTCAATCTTTCTATTTCTTCTTTTAGTTTTCCATTTTCAATTTTCAATTTTTCAAAATCCTCTATAAGACATGATTTTGCCAAAATTCTCTTTGTTTCTAAAATTTCATTTTCTAATTTGGCATTTTTATTTTCTAATTTATACATGGATTTAGTCATACCTTTGATACCAAAGTAAAGTTCATCAGGGGGTAAGAGGCATACCTCACTTACCATATCAGACTTGAAGCCTGAATCTCCCCCTGCTTCTTACTTCCATCTGAGGTCGCTCCCCCTTCATCGATGCTGGGTTCTGATGTACTTTGTCCTTCGTGGCTTGCCATCAGTGCAATCCTCGCATATTCTTGAGCTTCTGATTCAGATGAAGAAGTGTCGTCCCAAGTTGCTCTTAGGTTGTATTTCTTGGGTGTCTTCATTTTGACCTTCTTGAGTTCTGGGCAGTCTTCCCTTAGGTGTCCCTCCTTCTGACACTGGTAGCACCGTACCTTTCTTCTACCTTTTTGATTCTTGTTATTCTGCATTTTAAATTTATTAGATCTAAAAAACTTTTTAAAGTTTCTTACCATGTACGCTTCTTGATCGTCTTCGGAGTCTGACTCGGGTTCATCCTTATTGGTTGCGTTCAGCGCCATAGTCTTGGTTGTGTCCTTTGATATCTCTGCACATCTAGTTTCGTGTAATTCAAGGGTAGAAAACAACTCTTCTAAAGTACTTACCTTCAGGTCTTTTGAGATGTAGTAAGCATCGACGATTGATGTCCATTCCGGAGTTCTTGGAAACGCATTGAGCGCGTAGCGTATAGTGTCCCGGTTTGTTACCGTTTCACCAAGATTTTCGAGACTAGTAACTAGTTCTTTTACCTTTGCATGTAGACCGGCTACTTTCTCACCTTTCTCCAGACGGATGTTCATCAGTTTGTTGCGGAGGATGTCCCTTCTAGCGAGCTTTGCTTCGGACGTGCCTTCGTGGAGTTCCAAGAACTTCTCCCAAAGTTCTTTAGCAGATAAGTAGTTTCCGATGCGGTTGACCTCTTGAGGCGGTAACACGCTCAGCAGGTGATGTTCCGCACGACTGTTTGCTACCGACTCATTCTGCTCCTTCTTTGTCCAATCGCTTTCTTCTTTTTCTTTTCCATCTTTATCTATTGGAGCTACAAAACCATATTTCATAATAAACCGAATTTCAAAATCTGTTTTTAGGAATACCTCCATAAGACGCTTCCAGTCTGCGAAGTTCCCCTCGAATTTTGGTGGAACAATGCTTGGTCCAGCCATCTTTGTTGCTTCGATCGGCGGTTAGTTCTCCTGAAGCGCATTACTCTGATACCACTTGTAGGTCCCTTTGCAGGCCGGCAAGAGGGGAGGGGTGAATTGCCCTACAAAATAAAACCAAAAACCCTTCTCGGATATTCAACTAACTTAAAAGAACTTATAATTAAAAGGCAGAGACTAATTAAAACAGAAAGTAGACACAGAGGAATTACTTGGTTTACAATCAGAGGATTGCTAATCCAAGGCAAAGAAGGCGCACCAATTGATTCTCCTCTGGGCGGAGTAGCCTCTTACAACGTTGAAAGCACAGAAAAAAATAACACAAATGAAAGCACTGGATTACAAGTAGTTGTTCTTAATTGATAATTGCTTCTGGACCAAGGCTATATTTATAGTCTTGGTCCGGGCGCCTGGAAGGGTTCCGGGCGCCCTGGGGGGGGGGGGGGATAAATTTTATCCCCCAATGGTCGGATCGAGTCAAAACTCGATCCTATTGAAAAGTCGATTCCGGGCGCCCGGAAGGGTTCCGGGCGCCCCGGTCGGTTCCGGGCGCCCGAAATGGTTCCGGGCGCCCGGAGCCCTAAGGTCAACATAGGTTGAATTTTCGACTCTGGTTCAGCTCGTCTCGATCCAGCTCATCTCGGTCCGGGTCTGTTTGCTTCGGCTCCGTTTGCTTGGGTGATCTCGGCCTTCCGGAATAGGGCTCACCCGAACCCATGTTCCGGCCTTCTCCTCGAGCAGCCTTCCTTCCCGGTTTCTCGTCCCTCGAAAGTCGCGCACGTTCTTCTCGTCCGCCGGTGTACTCTTCCGTGGTCACCTCGTCCCTAAGACGCACCGAGCCCGTCGGCTCTCTCCCCGTGCCGTCCTTCCCGTTAGCCACGTCTTCCGCTCGACTTCCTGTGTTCCTAAGCTCCTGCACACTTAGACACAAGGGTTGAACAACGCAGGACCTAGCTTAACTTGTTTGATCACATCAAAACACCTCGGGGTTCCAACAACTTCTATATTCCCTGTTAGCACAAAGTGTTTGTGGCTAAGACTGGGGTTTTTCTAGAAAGGGATTTTATTTCTAAAAAACTAGTGGAAGTACGTTCAATCTTGAAGAAGTTCAAGATATGGACCATAGCACTGAGGCCTTGATGGAAGTTGAACTGGAACCACAAAGAGTTGTGGATGATGAGATTGTTACACAAGGAGTTGAGTAACAACTAGTTCAAGTAGACATACCCCTTCGCATATCTGATAGGGTACGTCGTCAGCCTGAGATATACTCATTTCTCTTGTCTGACCCTGATGATGCTATGCTCATTGAGAATGAGCCTACCACCTATCAGGAAGCTGTGATGAGACCAGATTCTGAGAAATGACTAGAGGCTATGAGATCCGAGATGGAATCCATGTACACCAACCAAGTATGGACTTTGGTTGATCCACTTGAGGGTGTCAAAGCCATAGTGTGTAAGTCGGTCTTTAAGAGAAAGACTGACATGGATGGACTTATCTATAAGGGTCGCTTGGTAGCTAAAGGTTTCAAGCAAATTCATGGTATTGACTATGATGAAACCTTTTCACCAGTAGCGATGTTTAAGTCTATTGAGATCTTGCTTGCTATTGGAGCATACCACGATTATGAGATCTGGCAGATGGATGTCAAAATCGTGTTTCTGAATCGAAAGCTGCTCGAGGATGTGTACATGACACAACCTGAGGGTTTTGTAGATCCACAGCATACTGGCAGAGTATGCAAACTGCATAAGTCCATTTATGGACTAAAGCAAGCTTCTCGGAGCTGGAATCTTTGATTCGATGATGCAATCAAACAGTTTGGTTTCATCAAGAATGAAGATAAACTTTGTGTCTACAGGAAGTTTGTTGGGAGCACAGTTATCTTCCTTGTATTGTATGTGGATGACGTACTACTCATTGGGAACGACATCCCTTTGCTGCAGTCTGTAAAGACTTGGCTAGGGAATTGTTTCTCAATGAAGGACTTAGGTGAAGTAGCCCGTATTCTAGGCATACAGATCTATAGAGATAGATCTAAGAGAGTACTTGACCTAAGTCAGAGTACATATATTGACAAGGTACTACTACGGTTTGCCATGCAGAACTCCAAGAAAGGATTTTTGCCGATGTCACATGGTGTGAGTCTTTCAAAAACTCAAAGTCCCTCTTCTAGAGAGGAGAGAGGCCGCATGGATCAGATCCCTTATGCTTCAGCCATAGGATCTATCATGTACGCCATGCTATGTACTCGTCCTGATGTCTCGTATGCTTTGAGCATGACGAGCAGATACCAGTCAGATCCAGGTGAAAGTCACTGGATAGTGGTCAAGAATATTCTTAAGTACTTGAGAAGGACTAAAGAATATTTCTTGATATATGGAGGCGATGATGAGCTAGCTGTAAAGGGTTACAATGATGCTAGCTTCCAAACTGACCAGGATGATTATCGATCGCAGTATGGGTTCATGTTTTGCATAAATGGTGGTGCTGTGAGCTAGAAGAGTTCGAAGCAGGACACAGTCGCTGATTCTACAACAGAGGCCGAGTATATTGCTGCATCAGAAGCAGCAAAGGAGGCAGTTTGGATCCGCAAGTTCATTACTGAGCTTGGGGTGGTTTCTAGCATAGCAGATCCTATTGAGCTCTATTGTGACAACAATGGAGCAATTGCAAGCTAAGGAACCTCGCTCACACCAGCGGACCAAACACATACTACAGCGCTTCCATCTCATTCGAGAGATCATTGATAGAGGAGATGTGAAGATTTGTAGAGTATCTACAGAAGCTAACGTCGCAGATCCCTTAACCAAGGCTTTGGCACAGAGAAAGCATGATGGTCACACTAGGTCATTGAGCCTTAGAGCCTACACTGATTGTCACTAGTGCTAGTGGGAGATTGTTAGTTAGAGCCCTAGAGCCAATCATATGATGATTGTTGTATGGACTCATTGTATCATATTCTTATGTATATAAAGACATTTATTTTTGGTTATTATACTTACTTGTATTGGTGCCAAATAACTAAGTATAATAGCGTCCTTGAGTAGAAGGTTCTTATCTATATCAATCAATTGGTTTAATCGATAGTGAGATAGTATAAAGAACACTACTCTTAATCATTCCTAGTCAAATATTAACATTCAGGGACAATGTTAATGCGATGAGACTAGCATGTAAGTCAACTCGATGACTTGATCTCACAAGTCATGGATATGAAGATATCAAGTTGACACATGGGTGTGCATTGGAGAATGTATACTGAATGACCCGCCATGAGAAAGTATCATGGATCGTTATAAGAGTGTCATATACTTTCTCATGTGGCTATTAGTATAACTATTAGTCCTTGGACCTGAAGTCACCATGGTTCCCTACATAAGGAGTTACATACTGGGTATGTAACAAATTATGCGGAGGATGTGAGTGATGTAGATGAGATCTATCCCTCCTATATGACGAGAGTGATATCTTGGTTCTTGATAGAGTGAGACCACTAAGTGCATGGACATGCCCAAATGAGTCGATATGAGATATTGAGCTCATTTGATTAGAGTGAGTCCACTTGGAGTTCAAGACATAGATTGATTCGAGGATGACACGGTCTATGCCTCATTTGATCAATCTAGATATCGTGGATAGAAGGACATTGTCACATATTGTGAGAGTCACAATTAGTAGCCACGAAGGTAATGTTGGATCTCAACATTCTTGCAAGTTGGGTAGCAATGATGTATTGCTAGATGTCACTCATTGCTTATGTTTCTAAATAAGATTTAGAAACATTGCCAACGTTGCAAGAACCTATTGGGTCACACACAAAGAACAAGTGAATGGAGATTAGGTTCATATGATGAACCAATTGGATTAGGTTCATATGATGAATAAAAAATTAGATTAAGAGTAATCTAATTTAGGCTTTTTGAGTTAGACTCAATTAGGCTGGATTTAACTCACCAAGGAAGATGAGTGATCAAATTTGACTTGACCATATGGAAGTGGAAATATCAAGTTTGACTTGATGCCACCTCATGAAGGATAACTTATCCTACATGGCATGGCTAGCCAACACATCCTTGCCAAATCATCAAGGGAGAGCAAGATTCCTAGTGTGGTCGGCCATATGAATGGAAGATTCATTGGCTGCCCAAATGAATGCATTAAGATTCATTGAATGCAATTAATTGCATTCCTAGTGTGGCTAGCCACATGAATGGAAGTTTCATTGGCCGCCCAAATGAATGCATTAAGATTCATTGAATGCAATTAATTGCATTCTTTGTGTGGCCGGCCATATGAATGGAAGATTCATAGGCATTGAATCCATTCATTCATTTTGTAGCATCTTACTTACTTCTTCCTTGCTCCTTCTCCTCTCTTTGCCGAGAGCTCCAAGCAAGCCAAGAAAGTTAGTGAGTTTATCCAAGAAGAAAGGTAGAGTGATAGTCACATAGAAAAATAAGAGGAGCGTTTGAGATTATATCTTTCTCTTTTCTCCTACCTTTCTTCCAATTCCACCCGAGAGCTCTAGGGAGTGCTAGCACACTTGTGGTGCTCTCTTCTCCATCCTTGAGTGTTAGAGAACACTTCTTGTTCATGTGGATACTACTAGAGGTGTGTACGCTTGAACACACTCGAGATCTGAAGGACCTTGGATGAGCGGGACTTGTGAAGGGCTTCGCTTCAAAGGTATAACACTCACCTGTAGATCTAAAGTAGATCGATCTAGAGTAGGAAATAAGTACAAGAATTTTATTAATTTTTCGCACGGATCCGTGGCTAGCATTCAGGGTTTTCGCAACGTAAAAAGTAATTTTTGCGACTCGAATTACTAACATTACTTTCTTTCATACTTTGTGTTTAAGGATAAAGTTCCATGTAGCTAATTCTAAACAGTTGAATGGTCATATATATATATATATATATATATATATATATATATATATATATATATATATATATATATATATATATATATATTGAAAAAGAAGCCTTTTTCTTATCTTGATGAATCATGTAACATATATGCATTTTTTAATGCAATACGTACCTTAAAGGTCTAGCCATAGTGATCAAGGTTTGACTAAGTTAATGTGTTATAATGATAAAAAAATCTATTACTAAAAATTCTATAAAGTATTGTGCTTATTGCCTACCCCATTTATTATTGAAAAGAATTTAACCTTCCATGGAGCTAGTTGGTCGTTGACTCTATGAATATGATGAATCTATTAGATTTTGTTGTTGTTATTGTTTGTTACTTTTTTACAATTGAGATGTGCTATTATTTTGGTACTACATACTTTGACAATGATTTTTTGGTGATGTTTCTTACATCTCTCATTTTGTGGAAGTATACTATCAATGATCACTTTTTAATTCTAGTTTGTCTTATCACTATTGTCAATCTATGTATTTTCTACAATATTACACTCAACCTTTATTTATACTAGAGAGAATTTTCTGTCATCTAGTAGCTATAATCCTATGTGATCCTACATGGCTACTACTATGAGTTAAACTTGTTAGCAACATTAACTTTATGTAGATTATTTTATCTTCTATTTTTTCTCTTAAGCTCTCCGTTGGTTTGGATGAATGCTTTGGTTTATGCAATGTGCTTTGTTGATGCTACAAGGTATCTTACTAGGTTAAATGTCTTGGCGACATCTTTTTTTACAAATTGTGAATGGATGAATTATCTAAACTAATATGACTTGATTTTACTCAGTTCATCAGAGTTATCACTAGCATATGCAAAACTAATATAGCATTTGAGTGTATTCAAAGGATATACTAGTAATTATCTACTCACCCTAAATTTCATGTGACTGTATTCTCCAATCTTTCTTATTCACTTGACAGAGATGTTTAAAGTGAACTAATTTTCTTTCTTCGTATTGTGTGACAATATTTTGTTGGTTTAGTGTGAAAGGTACATAAATTGATATATTTGAGATATTTTTGATGCAGCACGAAAATTATTTTTCCCTCGTCTACGTTAATTTATGTTTTATAAAACATGTTATCAGTTCATCTCATTTCCTTTCAGAGGCATTTAATGCACTATAGCTTACAGAAAAGAATTTTTTTTTTCTTTATCAAATCAACACATCCAACTTCTTAGGCTACAACTTCTTCATGAACGAGCTTTACATAGGTATGTTGTTGAATTTTACTGATATTTATATGGTTTCTTAGTTGAGGATGATGGATCGAAAGCGCTAGAGGAGGGGTGAATAGCGCTCGTGGCTATTTTGTTCGTTTCGGAATCGTAATTGTAAAACGTACGAGTTAAAGCAGCGGAATAAACAGAAATTAAACAACACAAAGAACTCCAAGATTTACTTCGTTCGGAGCCTGTGGCGACTCCTACTCGAAGGCCCGCGATCCTTGATCGCTTTCCGTGGGCAACAATTATATCACGTAAATCTTTACAAGTAGATGAATACAGAAATTAGCTCAAAGAAAAGTTATACCGACAATACTACAAATATGAAAAATGGTAGCTGATTGTCGGAGCAGCAGAGTGTCGTCGAAGCTTTCGGAGTAGTGCACAGGAGTTCTTCTGTTCGAGTTCGATAAATAGGCTGCACCCCGATGCCTTCTTTTATAGCTCTGTGAAAGCTGATCTAGATCTGATCACCTCGGGATCAGATTTAACTCACCGTCGATCGGTCGACCGATCCTCCTGATCGGTCGACCGATCCCCCTGATCCGGTCAGCATCCTCATCCAGTCAGCGAGATCCAGTCGACACCCGATCCTGTTGACACCAACGCAGGTTCGATCGACCGATCCAGGGTTCGGTCGACCGATCCCCTGGCCGACCCCGATTCAACCATCTGCAGATCTGTCTGCTGGCTTGTGGGCTCGGTCGACCGATCCAGAGGTTCGGTCGACAGATTCAGAGGTTCGGTCGACCGATCCTGGTCAGTTCCAACCCTGCATAAAATAATTAGTTTCCTGCAAAACAGAGTTAGATCACAAGATAGTATGTATGAAAATAAATGTTTGACAGTCTTCGGACTGTCCGGGTCTGACTTCGAGTTTCCAACCGGAAACCCTAAGTCGACCCGACGCCTACTGTTCCGTCTACGGGGAACGCGTCCTCACCTACTCCGCTTAGGAGATTTTACCTTTTGCCAGTGCGATCCTCCAGATCGACTGGACTTTTGCTCAGCATCCGATGCTTCCGGTCTTCATGCTGGATGTCCGGTCCTCGACCCATCCAGACTTCTACCCGGTTCGCGACACCAGGATTTTAACCTAGGGTTACCACCCCCTAGGATTTTTGCCCGAAGCGCCGACCCGCCAAGACTTCCCGCATAGGGTTACTACCCCCTATGACCTAGGGTTACCGCCCCCTAGGGTTTTCCTTTTGCCTAACCGCAGCTAGGACTTCTCTCCACCTAGGGTTACCACCCCCTAGGACCTAGGGTTACCACCCCCTAGGGTTTTCACCTTGTCTAACCGCAGCTAGGACTTTCCTGAAACACTCAGTCATATACATTACTTAACAATTTAACTTAACTTTGAATCCCTTTGTCATTATCAAAACTAAGGTTCGATCGTCAGATGCTTCCTGCACCAATAGAGGATTGAGGCAACAGTCAATTATGGATTTATTTTGCTTGATACTTTAGGCTTTACTAGCATGCCATACTCATATTCACATAGGAAAATGTGTTATTCAATTCATATTTAGTTTAGTCCAATTTAACAGATTTATAGGTTGGTAGATCATGGACACAAATAGTGTCATCATTATTTCTTGTTAATAATTTGCTTAATCTCATTTGATAGTTATGCTTGAATTGCTGGAATGAATAACTCTGCCATGTATATACATCTAATAAGTAGTTCTAATTAGGCAGCTGCAGTTGCAAGCAATTTGTTCTCCACATGCTATAAGTTTAACATGCAGATTGAGAATGTCACTGTTCTTCTTTTACTTAATAAAATTTATAAGGAAAAAAAACACATGACCTATTGATTTCTTTTTTAATTCCCCCATAGTGAACCTATCTTCTGCCCTTTTGATTTTATCAGAAAGCTAGTGGCACTGTCCTTGGACTACTTTATGCATTAGCAAGTTTATCATTCTATAAAATATTTAATTTAGATTTGCAACCTTTTGTCCATCTCAGCTAAAGAGCTTTTTCTCTTAGTAGAAATCATTATCAGGACTATCTGGTTGGACCCCATGGTAGTTTTGATGTGATCAATCAAGTTGGTTAGGTCTTGCTTTGTGTTTGATCCCTGTGTCTAATTGTGCAGGAGCTTAGGAGCGCAGGAAATCGAGCGGAAGACGCAGCTAGCGAGAAGGACGGCACGGGAAGGGAGCCGACGGGCTCGGTGCGTCCGAAGGACGAGAGAGCTGCAGAAGAGTACTCCGGTGGGCTTGAAGAACGTGTGCGGCGTTCGAGGGACGTTAAGCCAGGACGGAAGGCTGCTCGAGGAGAATGCCGGGAATTGGGTTCGGGTGAGCCCTATTCCGGTTGGCCGCAATCACCCAAAAGATCAGAGTGTCAGAAATCAAAGCGAAGCGAAGAAGTAACCTGGAATTCAAGCTGCCAGCTTGGAGGCGCCTCCATCAGGCTTGGAGGCACCTCCAGCTTGAAGGCGCCTTCAGCCTTGTTGAAGGCGCCTTCAACAGGTCAAAACTGACCGTTTGCGCTGTAAATACAGTTTTATCCCCTCACCCATTGGAGGCACCTTGGAGCTCTATTGGAGGCGCCTTGGACCCTCGAGATCAGATTTCTAGAGGCTATTTAAAGGCCCATGGAGTTAGGAATTCAATACAACTCAAGCAATCAATTGTGTAGCCATTCCTAGCAATAATTCTAAGCTTCCAAAGTGTAAAAGGCTTCTCTCGGGCAGAAACGAAGAAGAGGGCTAGGGCTTCACCTCTATCTCCTCCTCCCGTGCGCCTTCTCCTCTCGAGCGACAGTGAAGAAGAAGCTCGTGAGCACCTTGTCAAGAAGGACGCGCGAACACGAAGGGAACGGCAAGATCGCGAGCTTCCCCGAAACTCTAGGATCGTTTCTTCGGCTGTAAGTCCAAGAAACCCAAAGTAAGTTGCTACTCACCTGCGGTAAGAGTAGTTCCGAGTCAATTCAGTGTTTTCTTTGAAGTTTCGGAAATTGATTTCATTCCTTACCATCCACAACATGTTTCTGGATTTCGGATTGTGTTTGAGCCAAATTTTTGCTGCTAGGGATTTAGTTTTTTGTGTTCCTGAATTCTGTACAGATAGGGGTGGTTTGATTTGTTTGCTGCCTGTTTGGTTCATGAAGTTTTCGAACACATTGTAGTAGAGATTGAGCCTTGATCTAAGATGCTTTTGTTGGTCTTAACACTTAGAAGTGTTGAACAGATTGGGATGGTGTAGAATCAATCTGTTGACGCTCTGTGTCTTGGTGGATTTAATTTGAATTGGTTTATTCCTGGCATAACTGTGGTTTTGAGAACTTATCTGTTGACCACGGGATTCACTTGAGAATGTTGTGTCTTGTGGATGGGTTTGATGTGTGATGACGCCACTTCAATGGAAGTTTTGCTCATTAGGTTGTTTGATTTATGCTTCATTGTGATGATATCGAATTGAGAAGATTTGGGAGATTACCACTGGATTTCGATCCTGTTTTTTTTCTAATTCTATGGATCATAGTGTGTTTTCATTGGTGGTTTCCTGTCCTCCAGAATAGCAGAAGGGTAGGGATGGATTGAAGTTTGATTTGATATGATTTTGTTCCTTTCTATGGTTGAGATGTTTCTGGACAGAATTGAAGCATTTTAAAATGGTTTCTCATTGTTCTTTCTTTTCCGGTGTTGGTTGTGAAATTCTGGATAGATTTGTAGTGGAGTTTGATTTTATTTCATGTTCCTGCTCTTGAGTTTTTTTTTTTTCAGAATTGGACGGATTTCAGATAGTGTTTAACATGACTTTTCATTGAGTTTCATTAAGGTTACAAGAGGGGAAATTGTTTAGGTTTTGATTGGTATTGATCGCTG
Source organism: Zingiber officinale (assembly GCF_018446385.1). Classification (NCBI taxonomy): domain Eukaryota; kingdom Viridiplantae; phylum Streptophyta; class Magnoliopsida; order Zingiberales; family Zingiberaceae; genus Zingiber; species Zingiber officinale. Next base: position 130,192,124 of record NC_056002.1, on the reverse strand, counting down.
CCGTGAGTTGCTTGCTTCAGATTTTGTTGGATTTTGTTTTGTTTGTGATCTTAATGTGCAAGTCAAGTTGTGCTGTAAAAAGGGTTACAAGTAGCTTCTGTTTTAGAATTTTTCCTAAGCAATTTGGTCAAATTTGGTTATTAGATATTTAACATGAGGAAGTGTACAGATTTAATGTATAGTTTTGGTTTCCGGTCGCATGCTGTGGGTTCTTGTTTTTTTTGGAAGACAGTCGGCTTACATCAAGTTCGGTTAGTTTGAAGTTGCTGCCGTGGAGTTTTAATCAGAATTTGCTAGATTTGGAAATGAAAATAAGTTTCATATGGGTTTTGTTTAAAGTTTTAGCAAGTTCCATTTGGAAAGGAACCCACTGAAATAAGTTATATAGGATTCAAAACTCCAGCAAGTTCTAGTTTAATAGAAGCATCCTTTCCTTATGCTTGTTTTGTTGGAAATGTTTTAGAATGTGCAGATTCCTGTCTACTTAGTTTTTTTGTTCTAGTGTATCATGTATCAATTTGTGATAGTAGCAGTAACATGTTCTTATGCTTTGTTCGGTTGGATATTAGACAATTGAAGAGGTCTAAGTAAGTTAAGATTGATACGATACTTTATGGATTGAATTGGATCACACCTTTGTGAGAAGTTGAGGATTGTTTCTTTAAACTTGCTGCCGTGAATTACAAAGGAAAAAAAAAATAAAGTATAAGCTTAGAACCAATAAAAACAAGATCTTATCCCAGTAGCTAGGATTTAGCTTGTTTTCCTTGTTTCCGGATCAGATTGGTCTTCTTCTTTTAGTTGTTTTGGAGATCTTTGTGAAGGGGTAAGCTTTGAATAAGATTACATAGGTTTGCTTTAAAAGTTATAGTGCAGAATTAGTTTTGCCTTTTTCTATTAGCAAGTGCAGAATTTTGATTAGCATAAAGTAGTGCAGATTTTTGTTAGTTATGTATGCAGATTTCTATTTAAGCTTGAAATGCAGATTTCTGTTGAGCATTGCAGTACAGAATTTTATTAAGCATTTTATTGAGTTTAAGTGTAGATTTTTATAAGTGTAGTATGCTGATTTTGTTTTCTCTTGCTTTAAGATGTGCATGAACAGAATATAGCATATACATATATATACATAGCATGTAGTTTAGACTATCCTTGCTATAATGAGTAGTTATAAGTGAGAAAAGACCAAGGTCTTAAATTGATCCTAAATTCCAGAAGTTTAGGATTAAAAGCACACTAAGTGTTTGAATAAATGCCAAGGCATTTTGTTATAAGAGAATTAAAGAATAACAAGTATAAGGAAGTTATAGTTAAAAAGAAAATAAGTATTTTACTTTTTAATGGCATGTACCAGACACAAGGTCCATTGGGTGGGCTCCTAGATCGCCCCTAGGCACAAGATCACCTAGAAGTACCTTAGTAATTTCGGGATTAGCTACCTCGACTCATATTAAGGATGTGCGCAAATTAGTACAATGTCGGGCCCAAGAGAAGTTGATTATTATTTTAAAGTAATAAAGTATAAGTTTTGAAACAAATGAAACAAGCTTCATTTATGCTTAGAATCAGTAAGTTTAGTTCTTTTGAATTCTAGCATGCAGTATTAGTTTTGTTTGTTTCCTGATTTGATATTTAGCATGATTAGCTTTATCTACTAGCATGCAGTTTTATCCTTGTATAGCATGATTAGTTATTGGAATTACATGAGTAGTTTCCTTAGCTTTTCTTTGCTATTAGTTTGACATGAGTAGTTATGTTTATTCTTTATTTTCTTTTAGAGCATATAGTTTCTAGTTCTTTTTGTATACATGCATATTCGTGTTTTTGTGAATTAGATAGTGCTTACTAAGCAAATTTTGCTTATAGATTGCACTTCCTCTTACTGCAGATACAGGAAAGGAAAAGATATAGAAAGGAATGCGACAAGGAGGTGTTCGAAGGATGTGTGATGCCATGACTATGGAAGCCTTGGGACTAGGAAAGAAGTTTTATTTTAGTTTCCATTGTCTTTTGCTATGTTAGGAGTATTTGAGATAGTATTTGTTATTTTGATGTGATTAGGACATAGTAGAAGAATTGTGTTCTTGTGTGATGATTTGTGGTATTGTTTTCTTTTGATCTTGACACTTATATAACTGCGTGAGAGTTTGTTATCTGTTCCAGCCGCCTGTGGCTGTGTATATAGTGTTTGTATATCAGTTTAAGGTCACCGGTACAGGGGAGACTCTGCCGAAATTTTTGGTAGGGTTTCCATGTGGTTTTTAATCATACTGGTTAAGTAGAGTTAGTAGTTAAGTAACGGTCACTCTTAGAGAGTAGTAATAGTAAGAAGAGTGGTTGTTACAGTTGGTATCAGAGCAGGTCTCATTCTCCAGCATCACACATCAGCACCATCCTTGCCGTCTTCAAGTAAGAAAGTATTTAATTTTCTTTTATGCATTCTTTATTATTTGCAGTATAGAGTATCTGCTTATATGTGCTTAGGAAAGAAGAAAATTCATGTTTTAATTTTCTATGTTTTGATACATATGCTTAGAAAGAATAGAGACAATTTTAGTTTTGTTTCTCTTATATTCATATATACATAAGTATGTTTAGAAAGGATAGAGAAGATATCAGGTATTATTCTTGGCATAACTAGATGTTAAGATAGAGGACAAGACAGTGGGGAGTCAGAAGCCTCAGTTAAGTAATTAGAACTAGAAGGACAATGATGACAAGAAAGACCCAAGCAGGAAGACGTTCGGGTAGTCTGTGAATATCCAGAGGTATTTCTAGAAGAGCTACCTGGACTATCTCCCAACAGAGAATTAAAGTTTGAAATTGAGTTGTTTCCTGACACCAGCCTAATTTCAAAAGCTCTGTATTGAATTTCTCTAGCAGAGCTAAGAGAGTTACAAGAATAAATTCAGGAGCTACTTGACAAGGGTTTCATCCGCCCTAGTCATTCACCCAGGGGAGCTCCAGAGTTGTTCATTAAGGAGAAAGACAGATCTATGCGGATGTGCATAGATTTTAGAGCGTTGAGCAAAGTAACGGTTAAGGACAAGTACTCTCTTCCTAGAATGGATGATCTATTTGATCAGCTAAGGAGGGCAAAAGTGTTCTCTAAAATAGATCTGCATTCTAGGAACTATCAGTTGAAAGTGAAAGGAGAATAAAGAGTCTAGAACAGTTTCCAGTATCCGATATGGACACTACGAAGTTGTAGTCATGCCATTTGGTGTGACTAATGCACCTATGGTCTCCAGAGACCTTATAACAGGCCTTCCAAGGACCACTAATGGGTATTATGCGATATGAATGATAAGGACGGAGAAGTTAAGAGACTAAGGAACAAAGAGTACCGTTAGTGAAAGTCATTTGGAATCAGAAATACGAGGAAGTTACCTAGGAGTGTGAGGACAGTGTAAGATTGTAATATCCGGAATTATTCTAACTTCGAGGACGAACTTTTTATAAGGTGTGAGGAATTGTAACGACCCAAATTTCCTCATTTTGAGCCCCAAAAATAATTTAAAAATATTTAAAAATGCTATAGAAAAATTCTAGAGATTTTTAGAATATTTTTATGCAATTTTTGGAGGTCGTTTGATATTTTTATTAAACGAAGGAAGTTTTGACAAAAAAATTGTCAAAGTTAAGATTCGAACCGTGAACCTTGGGTTAAGCAGAGATTCGCTTAACCAACAGACCAGCCGAACTTTTCTTAATTAAATCTACATTGAAATATAGTTAAGTTATAAAAAGAATCCAAAGTTAAACCTAGTTAAAAGGATTAGTTTTTCTCCTGAAACCTAAACTTTTCTTCTCACCCGAACCTCTCTTCTCCTCTCATGCTCGCGACGGCGCGCGACGGCTCTCTCTCGGGCGAAGACGAAGCCGAGCTAGGGTTTTCCTCCCTCCGGCGGTCGGCGAAGGCTTCCTTCCGGCGAACCTTGGTGATTTCGGTTCTCTTGTCGAGGAGAGTTCGTAGAGACGAGGAAGAGGCCAGGAAGATCAAGCTTCTCTGAACCCTAGAACCTCCTCTTCGGCTGTAAGTCCAAAAACAAGAGGTAAGACGCTTACTCACCTGCAGTAAGGGTAGCTTTCGAATTCGTGTTTCCTCTGGTTGTTTTCTTTGATACATGCCGCAAGGAGAGTGTGATCTAGGTTTTTTCTGCCGTGAATCACATAAAGAAGATAGAAGGGTTTTTGTTTGGTGTTTTCCTTGTGTTTCGAGTTTGCTGTGAAGAAACAAGTTTGCCTCTGATTTGTCGTTTCTTCCTCTCTTGCTTAATTGTACCATGTGGTGAAGTGATTTAGAGATTGATCCTTTATATGCTGCAGGATGGATGCTAGGTTATGAATGTTGAATCTGCAATTGCTAGAATAACAGAAACTATACCTTTTACGTGCAACAACTCTTGGCTTATTGGGTTTGGCTCGTTTCCGATTCTGCGAACTTGAGATGCTGCGGATCTGGGGGTTTTCATAGCTAATCTAATTTTATCTTCCAATTGGTCTATGTGGAGATGGTGTGGGGTCTTGGTGGATGTTTTGCAATTCCCTGAATTGTTGTGTTTTCTTATAGTGCTCATCGGATTTTAGGTGCAGTGTACTGGGATAAGTTAAGTTTGGAAGAAATCTTCAAGTGAGATCGTATCACAGTAGATTGGTTTAAAGGCTATATGGTTCCTACAATTGTTTTTAGGCTTACCTATAAGGTTTCATGATCTAAGTTGCTGTTGAAATGTTTGGTCACTAAGTTAAAGGTCTTTGGTCAAGTTCATGATTCAAATGTGAGTACTTTGGTCACATTTAGTTTAGCATATCAATGTAATATGGTAACAAGATTATTATGCTCATGTGTTGGTTCGTTTAATGTTGAACCTGCATATTTTTAGTTGTAGGAAGTAGTTGGTATACTTGTGTAGTGTGATGTTCTTTTTAGTGGTTGTTTTAAGCTTTGCTAATAATTGATCTTCCAACCTATGTAACAGATAGATGAAGGTTAATGTCGCACTTTCCTAGTTGTAGAGGATAGCTTGTACATCGGCTTAGTTTAATGTTTCACCTTTGTTTAGCTTAAAGTTTTCCTTATTCACGCTTTAAGGTTCTTTAGTATTAAAAATGGTTTTATAGGGCTGCCATGTATCTCAACCACTCTAGCTTAATTTGAATATGCAAAAGGGATAAGTTAATACCCTTTAATCTTGGTTTAGGGCTGCCGTGTATTAATAGTAGTTCTTTAGGTTTTCTATAGCATGAGGTTGAAGATTTTGTATAGAATTAGGTTTTGGAAGAGGTTAAGAATAACATGCATGTTTATAATAAGCTTGCACAACCTTCTAATAATAAGCATATAGTTTATAGTCTTTCTATTACTGCCGTGGGCTTAAACAACATGCATATCACGAAGATGCAGTCCTCCACTTTTAGGGTGCAGATTTGAAGTTTGCTACTTCCTTAATGAGCAGGAATAGTTCTTTAATTTAAAGCATGTGTTCCATTAAATCTTTTTAGAAGATTATAAGTAGTTATAAGTAAAGAAAGGACCAAGGTCTTGATAGGATCTCTAAATTTCAGAATTTGGGATCAGCAGCACGCCAAGTGCTTGAAGAAATGCCGAGGCATTCTATAATAAAAGAATTAGAAGATAAGAAACATTTTAGTTATTTCCTTGCTTGTGGAAATTTCCGGTGTAGATTAAGAGGTTTCAAGTATATTCCTTTGTAGATTTGTGAGGTTCTGTTGGGTTAAAGATGTTCTTTACATGATATGATAAGTTTTGAGGAAGTCTTTAGGCACGCTTTTTGATTGTGTTTGTATAGAATTGAGGAAGTCTTACAGTTTAGAACGAGTTAGATTAATTTGGAGCATGTTAGTTTCAGATTTCATGAAAACATTTCAGTTGTAGATTTTCAGTTTTAGTTTATATATATATGTCTATGCAACGAACTGGCTTTTATTTCAAGTATATATATAAAGTTAGATTTATCTTTAAGCTTTTAGTTTCCCTTTGTTATGCTAATAGGCAATGAACACAGAATGACTTGGATTAAGTATTGGTTTATTAGGCTAATTGGAGGTTGATCCGGCAGTGATTTTGGTTTATTTTATGATGAAGTAGGTAGTGTAATCTCTTTAGTGCAGAAGTGTGGATGAAGAAGTGAAGATGAGCATATGTAATATGTTGTTTTGGTGAGTATCATGTATTAAGACTAAAAGATGATTTGTAGTGATGTAATGAATTTAACAGGTGAGAAGTATGTGAGTGTTTTAGATATGCAAGTAGTAACTTCAGAGTATAAGTTTAGTTTAGAAGATGAGAAAAGAGAGTTAAATGTTAGATCAATTCTGAGCATAATTTCTACTCTTTCTAGATGACCTTAAATGTTGGTGCAATATTTGTTTAATGACAAACCTTTCTTCTAGATAGGGTAATGGTTAGTTCAGATAACTCTTTATCATGACTAAAGGAGTAAGATTGTAGAATGAGTACAGTTGAAGTTTACCTCATGTTAGCTGAATTTGTGTAGTTGTGATCCATCGATTTTATGATATTTGAATGTTACTGCACTTTAATGCAGTTGCTTCACCTAACTGCTTAGGAGGTTTGGAATTATGGAACAACTAAAGTTGTAGTCTTTATTTTTAAAATACAGATAGTTTATAGAAAGCATTGTAGAACAAGGCTTTAGATTTCTTTTAAATATGTATGATTGTGTGTTACCTAGTTGATTTCACTTATAGATGCATATTTAAAAATACCCTAACAGTATTTTGAGTTTAAGAAAAGTATAAGAAAGATAAAGAAAAGAAAGTAAAAGGCCAAGGCTTAAATATATCCTAAAGTCAAGACTTTAGGGATTTTGGCACACAAGGTGCTTATTAAAATGCCAAGGCATTATATATTAGAAGTATTAAAGAATAACAAGTATAAGGAAGTTATAGTTAAAAAGAAAATAAGTATTTTACATTTTAATGGCATGTACCGGACACAAGGTCCATTGGGTGGGCTCCTATATCGCCCCTAGGCACAAGATCGCCTAGAAGTACCTTAGTAGTTTCAGGATTAGCTACCTCGACTCATATTAAGGATGCGCGTAAATTGGTACAATACCGGGCCCAAGAGAAGTTGATTATTATTTTAAAGTAATAAAGTATAAGTTTTGAAACAAATAAAACAAGCTTCATTTATGCTTAGAATCAGTAAGTTTAGTTCTTTTGAATTCTAGCATGCAGTATTAGTTTTGTTAGTTTCCTGATTTGATATTTAGCATGATTAGCTTTATCTACTAGCATGAAGTTTTATCCTTGTATAGCATAATTAGTTATTGGAATTACATGAGTAGTTTCCTTAGCTTTTCTTTGCTATTAGTTTGACATGAGTAGTTATGTTTATGCTTTATTTTATTTTAGAGCATATAGTTTCTAGTTCTTTCTGTATACATGCATATTCGTGTTTTTGTGAGTTAGATAGCGCTTACTAAGCAAATTTTACTTATAGATTGCACTTCCTCTTACTGCAGATATAGGAAAGGAAAAGATATAGAAAGGAAGGCGACAAGGAGGTGTTCGAAGGATGTGTGATGCCAGGACTATGGAAGCCTTGGGACTAGTGTAATGACCCAATTTTCCTCATTAGGAGTTCTGAAAGTTCTTAAAAATATTTAGAAATACTTTAGAAAAATTCTAGAGATTTTTAAAAATTTTTAGAGTATTGTTATGTAATTTTTGGAGTTAGTTTGGTATTTTTACCAAGAGGAAGAAGTCTTAAAAAAAAAAAAAGAGAAAAAGAATATGTTGAAGTCGGGTTTTGAACCCAAGACCTCGGACTTGGCCCGAGTCTTAACGAACTCAGCCCAACCAACTGGTCTGCGGTTGTTTTGTTATTAAGAAGGGAAGCGAATTTATTTAAGTTGTAATTGGAACATTTAAAATAAATTGAAAAATAAAGGGCGCGGCTGAGGGATCGAAGTTGAGATCTGTGGCTTCGGTTTAAACCGGCTAACCAGCTATTCCATGGCTATTTTGTGAACAAATAGAGAATGAAATAAATTTAAGTAGTGGTTATAGATAATGGAAATAAAAGGTTGTAGAAAAAGGGTCGAGCCGAGGCTCGACCCGAAGACCTCCGACCGCAGCAAAGTTTTAAGCGGAACACAGCCAACCAACTGCGCCAGCGGACTTTGTTAATTTAGGAAGGAGCAAAATATATTTAAGTGATAGTTATTAACAGAATACCGGGTTATTAAAAGGAGAACTTAGGTTTTCCCTTTTCGCCCGAGAACCCCTAATTCCTCTCTTCTCCCTCACGCGTGCACGGCGTCGGTGATTTCTCTCGGGCGGAAACGAAACCGAAGCTAGGTTTCGTCTCCGGCGGCCGGTCAAGGACCAAATCCGAGGGTCTTTCACACCGTTGTGATCATCTTGTCAAGGAGGACACGCCGACACGAGGAGAACGCCGAGATCGTGGGCTCGTCCGAACCCTAGAAGGGATTTTTGCCGGCTGCGAGTTCAAGAACAGCAAGGTGAGTCGCTACTCACCTGCAGTAGGATAGTTTCGGATTTCTATTTCGTTTGTTTTAGAATTTTTCTGTGATGTTGGTTTAGGGTTTGCCGCCGTGACCTTCAAAGAAAGAATAGGATGGGTAAAATTCAAGCATGCGGGTTTAATATCTTAAGCTTTATAGTTTGAATTTGGATTTTGTTATACTAGGCAATGAGAAATCTTTTGTTTTGGTTCTTTGCCGTGGACTGAGCAGTAGCAACCTTCAATTCTTTTTGTTGCCGTGGCACATAGGATAGAGAACAATTGATGTCTTAGTTTTCAATTTAAGATTCTTTTTCCTTCTTCCTTGCATATATATATTGTAACATGCTTAAAGGTCTTGTTGCTGCCGTGAGTTTCCAAGGGAAGAACAGGAAAAGGATTAAGTAAGTGGAGTGTTTTGCTCTTATTGGTTTTTACCGTGGCACTAAACAGGGAAATGGACTATGGTTCCGGGTTGTTTTGAAGTAGACTTGAAGAATTCTGTTGCTTTATGTTGTGAACATGTTTGCAAAGATTTTAGTTACAGCAATGCTTTCTGGTTGGTTTGTGCCGGGGAACATAACAAGAAGAACATGCATGTTTTGGATCCGTATCAGTTATAGACCTTTTATTAAATTGTTAGAGCATGAAATGCTGTAGATTTATAGCTCTTGTTGGATTTTCTCCTTGCTGCAATGAAAAGAACAGCTTTGAAGTTAGCATATCAATCTTAGATTTCTTTGTTACCTTAATTAGCATCTCAGCCTTAGCATCCTAGTTTTATTTGCATTTCTGCAAGCATGAACAGCTCTGTTTGGGGCTTAGAACAACTTCTCTTTATTTGCATTTCTATTTGTGTAGCAATAGATGTACATGAACAGATTTTCTAGTTTTTCAGTTGCATTCTTTTGCCCTATTTTACAGCATGTTTAGAAAGCTTAAAGTTACTTTCTTTTGCTCTATTTTAAAGCATGATTAGTAAGTTCAAAGTTGCTTTCTTTTTTGCTTTGTTTATAACATGCTTAGAGAGTTCAGATCTGCTTCCCTTATGTTATTTTTATATAGCATGCTTGGTTGGTTGTAATCCTACACTTGTTAGATATATCTATGGGATTCTAATAAGCTCTAATCAAGGAGTATGAGAAGTATGAGTAAAGAAAAGAAAGAAAAAGGCCAAGGCCTTAAGTAAATCCCAAAGTCAAGACTTTAGGGATTTTGGCACACAGGATGCTATTAAAATGCCAAGGCATTTAAAGAAGAAGTATTTAAGATAATAAGTATTTTACTTTTAAGAAGAGGCTAGTACGCGACTTCCAAGGTTGTCGTTAAACAAATCCAGGTGTCCAATTCCAAGGTCTGCTCTTTTAGGATTGGCGGCTCGCTACCCCAACCTATTAGGGAACGCGCATAAAATGGTACTATGCCTGGGCCCAAGAGAAGTTGATTATTATTTTCAAGTATTAAAGTATAAATTTTAAACAAGTGAAATAAAAGAATAAGTTTAGAGTAAATGAAGTAAGTTTCACTTTGTTTTAAAGATCAGCAAGTTTATCTTTCTTTTATGCTAGCAGCTTTTACATGTTCAGTTTCTTACATGTTATTTATTTGCTAGTTGATGAGCATGTTTAGCTTTATATGTTAGCTTTTCAGTTAGTTGATTTCTTTGCTATTTATAAGTATGAGTAGCTTTACATGTTAGCATTCAGTTTTAGCATGTTTTTTATTTATATACATGCATATCGAGATTTTGTGAGTTAGATAGCGCTCACTAAACATTTTGCTTATAGTCTGCATTCCTCCTACTGCAGATAAAAGATAAAGGAAAAGGAAAAGTCTAAGAAGGAAGGCGACAAGGAGATGCTGTGACGGTGTGTGATGCCAGGACTATGGAGAGATCTTGGGACTTAGCTTAAAAAAAATTATTAAGATTGCTTCCGTCGAATTGTTAAAAGAATTTAGAACTTGTATATGCTATTTTTATTGGAGTGTTTTTATCATGCATTGATAGAGTTATTTCTTTCAGTATTTTGATTCTTTTTCATATATATAAACTGCGTGGTTGTCTAATATATGTTCCAGCCGCCTGTGGCTGATGTATACAGTGTTTGTATATCAGTTTAAGGTCACCGGTACAGGGGAGATTCTGCCGAAATTTTTCGGTAGGATTTCCATGTGATTTTTAATCACACCGGTTAAGTAGAGTTAGTAGTTAAGTAACGGTCATCCTTAGAGAGTAGTAGTAGTAAGAAGGGTGGTCGTTACAGTTCGTATCAGAGCAGTTCCCATTCTCTAGCATCACACATCAGCACCAACCTTGCCGTCTTCAAGTAAGAAAGTATTTAAGTTTTCTTTTATACTTTTCTTATTATTTGCAGTATAGAGTATTTGCTTAGAAATGTTTAAGTAAGATAGAAGTTCTTGATTTCTTTTGTTTACATATGTATATATGTCTAGAAAACGTAGGGACGATTTTAAGTTTCTCTACATAACTAGATGTCAAGAAGAGGACGTCCCCGTATCGTTCGTACTGAGGACCGAGCACAGGAGAACGAAGAGCCCAGAATAGCTGAACCAAATCTCTTTGAAGTTGTTGCTCAACTCCAGAGACAAGTGGCGGAGCAGCAACAAGTAATCGTCAATTTGATGGCGAATCAGCAGCCAGTCCCTCCCACTCCTCCAACTATTAATGTGGAAACTCCAGTGGTAACTGAGGTTCCACCAGCCGCCTTGGAAGTCCCCACAGCACCTAGAAGACAAGAAGCCTACCTGATACAGTGGTTGAAGCTGAAGCCAGAAAGTTTTTCAGGCACGACTGAGCCCTGGGATGCTCAGGCTTGGTTCAAGACACTGGAGAGCACCATGGAGCTTCTTGACTGGCCAGAAGTCGAGAAGGTCAAGTGTGCTTCTTTCTGCTTATCTGGAGATGCCCGTATGTGGTGGGAAAGAGTGAAGAGCAAGAGAATAGTCAATCAGATGAACTGGGCTGACTTCGAGACGGAGTTTTATGAAGAATTCTTTCGTCAACGAATCACCAACAAACATTATGAGGAGTTTATAGAATTCAGACAAGGTGATCTGTCAGTGGAAGAAGCAGTCAAGAGGTTCAACAGGCTGGCTCGCATCTGCCCAGAGTTAGTAAGTACGGAGAAGGAACGAGTCAGACTGATGCTTAGGATGCTGAGACCAGTGATAGCACTTAATGTGAGTAGTGGAACACACCAGCCTCAGACTGGCGAAGAGCTGGTCAGCAGAGCATTAGTCGCTGAGCATTATTTGAATAACATCAAGGCACAACGAGAGCAACACAAGCCAGACAAGATAAAAACAAGACAGTGGAGAATCAGAGATCCCAGTCAAGTGATCAGAATTGGAAGGGCAAGGGTAACAAAAGGAAACAATGGAATTTTGGAGGTAGCCAAGAGGAAGGCCCAACAAACAAGCAGACCAAGTTTCCTCCCTGTCCTAAGTGTGGAAGAGTACATCCAGGAACCTGTCTTTTGGGTACAACTGGATGTTATTCATGTGGTCAAGAAGGACATCTAGCTAGAGCATGCCCTAACAAGTTTAAGGCACCTCAGCAACAGTTAGTGCAATATTGAGACGAGCCTGCACAGTTACACCACATGACAACATCGCTAGAAGGACCCTATCTCAGTCAGGGACGGTTGGAAGCCCCACCCGTTCCAACCAATGCCAGAGTATTTTCTCTTACTAAGGAAGAAGCTGTCGGTGCCCCACAATAGTCACAGAATTATTCTAAGTTCGGGGACGAACTTTTTATAAGGTATGGGAGATTTTAACGATCCAATTTTCCTCATTAGGAGTTCTGAAAGTTCTTAAAAATATTTAGAAATACTTTAGAAAAATTCTAGAGATTTTTAGAAATTTTTAGAGTATTTTTATGTAATTTTTGGAGGTCGTTTGGTATTTTTACTAAACGAAGAAAGTTTTGACAAAAAGATGTCCAAGCCGAGGTTCGAACCAGCGACCCTTGACCCGGTCAAAACCCAGCTAACCAAGTGGGCAAGCCGTTATTACTTGATTAAATAATGGTCGAATTGTATTTAAGTAGTAAATAGGTAATAGCAGAATAAAAGGAGAATAAAAGGCTCGGCTGGGGATTTGAACCTGCGGCCTTTGGCTCGGTCAAAACCCGGCTGACCAAGTGTTCACGCGGTCAGTTTTGTTTAAAAAGGATAGCAAATTTATTTAAAGAAGTTAACAGAACATTTAGTTATAAAAGACGAACTTAACTTAGGGCTTGATTTACCCGATCAGAATCCCTCTCCTCTCCCTTTTCTGCGCGCAGCCGACGGCGACTTCTCGGGTGGAGAACAGAGTCGCGGCTAGGGCATAGTTTTCCGATGGCCGACCAAGGTTCCTCCGAGAGCTCTTCGCCTTCCCGAGATCCTCTCACCGAGAAGAAGCTATAGGTGCAAGGAGAGGCCGGAAAACTCGAGTTATCCAAACCCTAGAAGCCTTTTCTCCTTCGGTAGAGCGTCTAAGAACGCAAGGTAAGTCGCTACTCACCTGCAGTAAGAGTCGTTTGAGTTCGGTTTTGTGTTTTTCCTTGTGTTTTTTTTTGGTATGCCGTGAGAAAGGATTGAACTTCGAAGTTCTACCGTGGGTTGAGGTTTCAGAGATGTTCTAATTATTCTTGCTCGTGCTTAATCCATGTTTTCGGATCTAGTTCTTTTTGAATTCGAAGAATAATGTGAGTTGGTTGATGGCAAGGGTCACGATTCGTTTTATTCATTGATGTTCTGGACCTAACTCAAGATTGCAGCGCTGCCCTTGTTTCGGATGAATGTTCTCTTTGAGGTGTGGCAGTGAATTGTGTTTTCGTGAGGTTCCGGCCTGATGTTGGTTTTATCGAAGTTTCTATATGGTGTCCAGATTTTGGCAGAGTTTATTTAAGTTTGATTGTGTTCTGGGATTTTGATATGTTAAGGATCCGGTTTCCAGCATGCTATGCTTTGTTCTATGAGTTTCTTTGTGGTTTTCCTTCGATTGGATTCTTCCTGGTTGTCTTTTGATTCAGCCGGAGGTTTCACAGTCGCTCTTGTTTGTGCTTACTGCTATGAACAAAGAACAGTTATATGTTTGTAAGATCTCAGAATTAAATTTCCTTGCTATTATGTAATTTTGATTCAGTTGTTAGATTGAGGAAATGAATAAATTGATTAGGTTGTGCATGTTGTTTTATTCAAAGCAGTAGAAACCCACCCCACTATATTACCATGCAAATCAACTATGAAGGCCTACATTTTTGCAAACTAAAGTGTACCTTACCTTCTATAAATGGTATATCTAAGAGCACAAATTCCTAAATGTCTAGGGGCAATGCCTCTAAGATCAGAGGCATGTTTCTCATAATTATGCTTAGCTACTTTCATGTTGACTTTGGCCAGTTCATGTTTGGTGCAGTGTGTTCTGAATTAAGTTTGTTGATTTTGATCATGGTTTCTTACTAAGTCGGTTGTGAGTTTATGTATAGATTCTATTTTGCTGTGGATTTCCAAGGTTTTAGACAAGAGTTTTTAGTTCACATTTGGTGATTTCTTGGACTCACTGACATGTTTGAGTTTTGTGATGATTTTTTTTCAATTGTCAAGCAATAATCGCTTGTAGTAGTTTTTGCTCGAGTTTTATAAGTTGCTGGGAAATTTGCATGGATTTAATGGAATAAATGGTTCTAGTTCTAAAGGTGAAGTGCTTTTGGATGCTTTAATTTGGACTAAGCATTTGAGATTAAACACCTTGAAGTATATCATTTTTAAGCATTTGGTTTAGTTTTGTTAGAGTATATATGAGAACTCATCCCCTTTAAATAAGTTTTTGATAAGCATTGTATGTGCAGATTTCTTTTGCATTCTATGCATGATTATGTGTTACATAGTTAGTTTCATTCATAGATGCATATGAAAGATAAAGAAAAGTATAAGAAAGATAAAGAAAAGAAAGAAAAGGCCGAGGCCTTAAGTAAATCCCAAAGTCAAGACTTTAGGGATTTTGGCACACAAGGTGCCTATTAAAATGCCAAGGCATTTAAAGAAGAAGTAATTAATATTATAAGTATTTTACTTTTAAGAAGAGGCTAGTACCCGACTTCCGAGGTTGTCGTTAAACAAATCTAGGTGTCCAATTCCGAGGTCTTGGCCCTGGTAGACCGAGGTCTGCTCTTTTAGGATTGGTGGCTCGCTACCCCAACCTATTAGGGAACGCGCATAAGATGGTACTATGTCTGGGCCCAAGAAGAAGTTGATTACTATTTTGAAGTATTATAAGTATAAGTTTTTGAACAAGTAAAAACAAGTTTTATCTAAGTATAAAGTATTAAAGAATAAGTTTTAAACAAGTGAAATAAATAATAAGTTTAGAACAAATGAAATAAGTTTCATATAGTTCTAAAAATCAGTAAGTTTAGTTCTTTATTCTACCATGTTTATCTAGTAGATGAGTAGATTCCTTAGCTTTTCTTTGCTATTAGTTTGACATGAGCAGTTATGTTTATGCTTTATTTCTTTTTAGAGCATATAGTTTCTAGTTCTTTTCGTATACATGCACATTCGTGATTTTTTGAGTTAGATAGCGCTTACTAAGCAAATTTTGCTTATAGACTACACTTCCTCTTACTGCAGATACAGGAAAGGAAAAGATATAGAAAGGAAGGCGACAAGGAGGTGTTCGAAGGATGTGTGATGCCAGGACTATGGAAGCCTTGGGACTTAGTTTAAGAATTTATTAAGATTGTCATTTATTAAGAATGTATTAGATGAGTCATTTAGTCTTCCGCTGTTAGTTAACTGTATATTTTTATTTTGTTTCCGCTATTTATTACTTGCATGATTTGATTTCATTAAACTGCGTGGTGATGTTATTCCTTTTGTGTTTGATATGTGTTCCAGCCGCCTGTGGCTGTGTATATTATGTTATGTATGTCAGTTTAAGGTCACCGGTACAGGGGAGATTCTGTCGAAATTTTTCGGTAGGATTTCTTCGAGGATTTTAATCATACCGGTTAAGTAGAGTTAGTAGTTAAGTAACGGTCATCCTTAGAGAGTAGTAGTAGTAAGAAGGGTGGTCGTTACAGTTGGTATCACCCTTCTTACTACTACTACTCTCTAAGGATGACCGTAGTAGTAAGAAGAGTGGTCATTACAGTTGCTCTCAGAATTAAATTTCCTTGCTATTATGTAATTTTGATTCAGTTGTTAGATTGAGGAAATGAATGAATTGATTAGGTTGTGCATGTTGTTTTATTCAAAGCAGTAGAAACCCACCCCACTATATTACCATGCAAATCAACTATGAAGGCCTACATTTTTGCAAAGATTTTAGTTACAACAATGCTTTCTGGTTGGTTTGTGCCGGGGAACATAACAAGAAGAACATGCATGTTTTGGATCCGTATCAGTTATAGACCTTTTATTAAATTGTTAGAGCATGAAATGCTGTAGATTTATAGCTCTTGTTGGATTTTCTCCTTGCTGCAATGAAAAGAACAGCTTTGAAGTTAGCATATCAATCTTAGATTTCTTTGTTACCTTAATTAGCATCTCAGCCTTAGCATCCTAGTTTTATTTGCATTTCTGCAAGCATGAACAGCTCTATTTGGGGCTTAGAACAACTTCTCTTTATTTGCATTTCTGTTTGTGTAGCAATAGATGTACATGAACAGATTTTCTAGTTTTTCAGTTGCATTCTTTTGCCCTATTTTACAGCATGTTTAGAAAGCTTAAAGTTACTTTCTTTTGCTCTATTTTAAAGCATGATTAGTAAGTTCAAAGTTGCTTTCTTTTTTGCTTTGTTTATAACATGCTTAGAGAGTTCAGATCTGCTTCCCTTATGTTATTTTTATATAGCATGCTTGGTTGGTTGTAATCCTACACTTGTTAGATATATCCATGGGATTCTAATAAGCTTTAATCAAGGAGTATGAGAAGTATGAGTAAAGAAAAGAAAGAAAAAGGCCAAGGCCTTAAGTAAATCCCAAAGTCAAGACTTTAGGGATTTTGGCACACAGGATGCTATTAAAATGCCAAGGCATTTAAAGAAGAAGTATTTAAGATAATAAGTATTTTACTTTTAAGAAGAGGCTAGTACGCGACTTCCAAGGTTGTCGTTAAACAAATCCAGGTGTCCAATTCCAAGGTCTTGGCCCTGGTAGACCAAGGTCTGCTCTTTTAGGATTGGCGGCTCGCTACCCCAACCTATTAGGGAACGCGCATAAAATGGTACTATGCCTGGGCCCAAGAGAAGTTGATTATTATTTTCAAGTATTAAAGTATAAATTTTAAACAAGTGAAATAAAAGAATAAGTTTAGAGTAAATGAAGTAAGTTTCACTTTGTTTTAAAGATCAGCAAGTTTATCTTTCTTTTATGCTAGCAGCTTTTACATGTTCAGTTTCTTACATGTTATTTATTTGCTAGTTGATGAGCATGTTTAGCTTTATATGTTAGCTTTTCAGTTATTTGATTTCTTTGCTATTTATGAGTATGAGTAGCTTTACATGTTAGCATTCAGTTTTAGCATGTTTTTTATTTATATACATGCATATCGAGATTTTGTGAGTTAGATAGCGCTCACTAAACATTTTGCTTATAGTCTGCATTCCTCCTACTGCAGATAAAAGATAAAGGAAAAGGAAAAGTCTAAGAAGGAAGGCGACAAGGAGATGCTGTGACGGTGTGTGATGCCAGGACTATGGAGAGATCTTGGGACTTAGCTTAAAAAAAATTATTAAGATTGCTTCCGTCGAATTGTTAAAAGAATTTAGAACTTGTATATGCTATTTTTATTGGAGTGTTTTTATCATGCATTGATAGAGTTATTTCTTTCAGTATTTTGATTCTTTTTCATATATATAAACTGCGTGGTTGTCTAATATATGTTCCAGCCGCCTGTGGCTGATGTATACAGTGTTTGTATATCAGTTTAAGGTCACCGGTACAGGGGAGATTCTGCCGAAATTTTTCGGTAGGATTTCCATGTGATTTTTAATCACACCGGTTAAGTAGAGTTAGTAGTTAAGTAACGGTCATCCTTAGAGAGTAGTAGTAGTAAGAAGGGTGGTCGTTACAGTTGGTATCAGAGCAGTTCCCATTCTCCAGCATCACACATCAGCACCATCCTTGTCGTCTTCAAGTAAGAAAGTATTTAAGTTTTCTTTTATATTTTTCTTATTATTTGCAGTATAGAGTATTTGCTTAGAAATGTTTAAGTAAGATAGAAGTTCTTGATTTCTTTTGTTTACATATGTATATATGTCTAGAAAGCGTAGGGACGATTTTAAGTTTCTCTACATAACTAGATGTCAAGAAGAGGACGTCCCCGTACCGTTCATACTGAGAACCGAGCACAGGAGAACGAAGAGCCCAGAGTAGCTGAACCAAATCTCTCTGAAGTTGTTGCTCAACTCCAGAGACAAGTGGCGGAGCAGCAACAAGTAATCGTCAATCTGATGGCGAATCAGCAGCCAGTCCCTCCCACTCCTCCAACTATTAATGTGGAAACTCCAGGGGTAACTGAGGTTCCACCAGCCGCCTTGGAAGTCCCCACAGCACCTAGAAGACAAGAAGCCTACCTGATACAGTGGTTGAAGCTGAAGCCAGAAAGTTTTTCAGGCACGACTGAGCCCTGGGATGCTCAGGCTTGGTTCAAGACACTGGAGAGCACCATGGAGCTTCTTGACTGGCCAGAAGTCGAGAAGGTCAAGTGTGCTTCTTTCTGCTTATCTGGAGATGCCCGTATGTGGTGGGAAAGAGTGAAGAGCAAGAGAATAGTCAATCAGATGAACTGGGCTGACTTCGAGACGGAGTTTTATGAAGAATTCTTTCGTCAACGAATCACCAACAAACATTATGAGGAGTTTATAGAATTCAGACAAGGTGATCTGTCAGTGGAAGAAGCAGTCAAGAGGTTCAACAGGCTGGCTCGCATCTGCCCAGAGTTAGTAAGTACGGAGAAGGAACGAGTCAAACTGATGCTTAGGATGCTGAGACCAGTGATAGCACTTAATGTGAGTAGTGGAACACACCAGCCTCAGACTGGCGAAGAGCTGGTCAGCAGAGCATTAGTCGCTGAGCATTATTTGAATAACATCAAGGCACAACGAGAGCAACACAAGCCAGACAAGATAAAAAACAAGACAGTGGAGAATCAGAGATCCCAGTCAAGTGATCAGAATTGGAAGGGCAAGGGTAACAAAAGGAAACAATGGAATTTTGGAGGTAGCCAAGAGGAAGGCCCAACAAACAAGCAGACCAAGTTTCCTCCCTGTCCTAAGTGTGGAAGAGTACATCCAGGAACCTGTCTTTTGGGTACAACTGGATGTTATTCATGTGGTCAAGAAGGACATCTAGCTAGAGCATGCCCTAACAAGTTTAAGGCACCTCAGCAACAGTTAGTGCAATATTGAGACGAGCCTGCACAGTTACACCACATGACAACATCGCTAGAAGGACCCTATCTCAGTCAGGGACGGTTGGAAGCCCCACCCGTTCCAACCAATGCCAGAGTATTTTCTCTTACTAAGGAAGAAGCTGTCGGTGCCCCACAATAGTCACAGAATTATTCTAAGTTCGGGGACGAACTTTTTATAAGGTATGGGAGATTGTAACGACCCAATTTTCCTCATTAGGAGTTCTGAAAGTTCTTAAAAATATTTAGAAATACTTTAGAAAAATTCTAGAGATTTTTAGAAATTTTTAGAGTATTTTTATGTAATTTTTGGAGGTCGTTTGGTATTTTTACTAAACGAAGAAAGTTTTGACAAAAAGATGTCCAAGCCGAGGTTCGAACCAGTGACCCTTGACCCGGTCAAAACCCAGCTAACCAAGTGGGCAAGCCGTTATTACTTGATTAAATAATGGTCGAATTGTATTTAAGTAGTAAATAGTTAATAGCAGAATAAAAGGCTCGGCTGGGGATTTGAACCTGCGGCCTTTGGCTCGGTCAAAACCCGGCTGACCAAGTGTTCACGCGGCCGGATTTGTTTAAAAAGGATAGCAAATTTATTTAAAGAAGTTAACAGAACATTTAGTTATAAAAGACGAACTTAACTTAGGGCTTGATTTACCCGATCAGAATCCCTCTCCTCTCCCTTTTCTGCGCGCAGCCGACGGCGACTTCTCGGGTGGAGAACAGAGTCGCGGCTAGGGCATAGTTTTCCGACGGCCAACCAAGGTTCCTCCGAGAGCTCTTCGCCTTCCTGAGATCCTCTCACCGAGAAGAAGCTATAGGTGCAAGGAGAGGCCGAAAAACTCGAGTTATCCAAACCCTAGAAGCCTTTTCTCCTTCGGTAGAGCGTCTAAGAACGCAAGGTAAGTCGCTACTCACCTGCAGTAAGAGTCGTTTGAGTTCGGTTTTGTGTTTTTCCTTGTGTTTTTTTTGGTATGCCGTGAGAAAGGATTGAACTTCGAAGTTCTACCGTGGGTTGAGGTTTCAGAGATGTTCTAATTATTCTTGCTCGTGCTTAATCCATGTTTTCGGATCTAGTTCTTTTTGAATTCGAAGAATAATGTGAGTTGGTTGATGGCAAGGGTCACGATTCGTACTACATCTCTAAGGACTTCGAGGTAAGTACTTTAGAACAATTGTTTTCCACTTTTGAACTTCACGAATCTCGAGTTTCAGAGCCCAATGGAGTAGAGAAGACCAGTCAGAACATTGCCTTAAACGCAAAAATGAACAGTTCTGACTCCGAAGCCTCAGTCGACGAATCAGAAGCGGCACTACTGGTAAGACGCTTCAATAAATTTTTTAATACTAATAAGTTTATATCGCAGAGGCATCAACGAAAGAAAAGGATGATTCGTTGCTACAACTGCAACGAAGAAGGGCACATCAAGGAGGACTGCCCAAAATTAAAGAGCAAACAGAAGGATAAGGAAAGGAGCAAGAATCCAGCTCGAACCAAACACAATCTAAAGGCCACATGGGATGAATCATTGTCCTCCAAATCAGACGTCGAAGAATTCTCGGGAATAGCACTGATGGCAAACAATCAGCTAGAAGAAACTTCTAGCTCAGAGATGAGCATCGATGAAGGGGGAGGAACATCAGAAGAAGAAAGCAGCAGTAAAGGGGGAGCGTCACCAGATTAGGTAAGTAAGGTACGCAATCTAACCTCGACTCAGTCTTTTAAATTTATCAAGTCTCTATCCAAAGAATTAGATCAATTAGAAAAGAAAATACTGAATTGAAATTGATCCTTGTAAAAGCATGCCCAGTAGAAAAGTATGATAATTTAAAGTTAGAAAATGAAAAATTAAAAGTTGAAATTGAGAAATTGAAATATCATGATGCATGCTTAAATAAATTTCCTAAATCAAAATTAAGAATTTATGGAAAATTAAATTGGTATATTAGAAAACACCATGGTCAACTTAGAAAAGTGTCCAAAAATCATGTACCCCTTAAGTTTTTGACCAACCCTATAGGAAGGAACCTTTATTGGATTCCAAAATCTTTGTTAGTTTAAATTTCTGTTTTAGTTAAAAGCTTACAGTGAGAAAATTAAACATTGAAATTCTTTATGGAAGCTTTGTCTAAGGAAGTGGTTGTTGCTCCAATAACCAAGAAGGGCTAGTGCCTTGCCACGACCTGGAAGCTAAAATATTGAAAGAAAATGTTTAATTAACTTTATGAAAAAGCATTAAACAAGAATTAAATAATGCTTTGAAAGTTTTTCAAATATTTTTTGAAAAATTCTAAATAATCGATTTTGACTTAGAAATTATTGTGAAAAAATCATAGATTTTTTTTCATAGAACTATTTTTAAAAATTAATTTTTCCTTGGAAAATTTTTTGGAAAATTCAAAAAATTCATTTGACTTGAAATTTTTTTACTTAGAAAAGTTTTTCAAAAACCTCATTCTTACTTAGAATTTTTTTTTGAAAAATTCAACTTTCTGAGATATATTTTTTTAAATAGAAATTTTATCTAAAGTTAAAAAAAAAATTCTAAAATATTTTTTGAGTTATCACCCCGTTTTTTGCTGTGATCAAAGGGGGAGAGAAAAGTACAAGTTTAGGGGGAGTTAGGAAAATTAAAAATTAAAAGTTTCATATTTTTTCCTAAAATGTGTTGCAATTTTATTTATTGCAAAACTTATGCTTAATATGCTAGTTTAGTAATTTTTCTTTAAAATTACTTTTTGTGACTGTTTTTACCCTAACTTGAACTTGGGTTGATGCACATCAAAAAGGAGGAGATTGTTGGACCCCGTGGTAGTTTTGATGTGATCAACTAAGTTGGTTAGGTCCTGCTTTGTGTTTGATCCCTGTGTCTAAGTGTGCAGGAGCTTAGGAGCGCAGGAAGTCGAGCGGAAGACGCAGCTAGCGAGAAGGACGGCACGGGAAGGGAGCCGACGGGCTCGGTGCATCCGAAGGACCAGAGAGCTGCGGAAGAGGACTCCGGTGGGCGTGAAAAATGTGCACGACGTTCGAGGGACGTTAAGCCAGGATGGAAGGCCGCTCGAGGAGAAGGCCGGGAATTGGGTTTGGGTGAGCCCTATTCCGGTTGGCCGCAATCACCCAAAAGATCGGAGCGTCGGAAGTCAAAGTGAAGCGAAGAAGCAAGCTGGAATTCAAGCTGCCAGCTTGGAGGCGCCTCCAGCTTGAAGGCGCCTTTAGCCTTGTTGAAGGCGCCTTCAATAGGTCAAAACTGACCGTTTGTGCTACGGATAAAGTTTTATCCGCTCACCCATTGGAGGCACCTTGGACCTCTATTGGAGGCGCCTTGGACCCTCGAGATCAGATTTCTAGAGGCAATTTAAAGGCCCCTGGAGCTAGGAATTCAATACAACTCAAGCAATCAATTGTGTAGTCATTCCTAGCAATAGTTCTAAGCTTCCAAAGTGTAAAAGGTTTCTCCGCCTTCAGTAAAGGAGATTCTTTTTAGTGCGCTTCTCATTGCCCTGGATTAACAACCTCCTTGGTTGTAACCAGGTTAAATTCCTATTTCTTTTCTGTTTACTGCTTTATTACTTTACTGCTTTATTTACTATTGCACTAATTGAGTTGAAAGCACGAGGAGGGTATAGTTTATTTTTGTTTTCAGCAATTCACCCCCCTTTTGCTGGCCTCCGCTGCACCTACATACCTATGAAGCTTCAAGAAGTGGTGAGTATCCGAATGAACCTATATTTCTCTTTGCTATTTTTTCTGTAAGTTTGTCTAGAAAAGCATAACTAAGGGTCAAGTTTACTTTAATGAATCGTTCAAAATTATTCTCTTTTACTTGTTTGGTCTTTTACCGCGGGCATAGTACATGAATGTAATTCATTTTTGAGGCAATGCTTAAAGATAATTAAATGTGTATCAGCAGATTCTAAGAAGAAGAAAGTTAGTAGCTCCTAAATTACAAAACATGGCTCCCAAGAGTTAATTTCTTGTGTTACTGTTTTTTAAATAATACAGTGAGATCTATATGAAAAGTTTTCAACTTTTTTTTATATGTTTATAATTCAGAGGATAATATATTTTGTGTATTAGTGCATGATAGACAAAAAAACTCATGGTTGCATATAATACAGATTATGATTAGTTATTGCTTTTTAAGTTCCTTAGGTTGAAGCATGGTCGAAATAAAGAAGGATCTTGACATTGAGGAAGATCATTCCCAGTCTGTTGTTTATGGTGTTGGTGTTTGCGTTGAATTTGGTAGTTATGTGTTTCTTTTGAAGTACTTATTGTATGTTTTATTATTGTTATCCTTCATTCAGTGTTCATAGATAATATTGCCTTTTTATAATTTTTTTTCATTAAATTTGTCTCTCTTATCTTTTCAATGACAAATGAAGCCATAGTTACAGAGTTTAATCTCAAATCCATGTTGAGAAGCCCCAATGGGACTATAAGGAACATTTTAAATGGTTTGCTCATAGTCCTTGCCTTCATTAACTAATATTGTTATACTTTGGTTATTTCCTTTTGCCTAGTACATATATTTAGTTGAAGCATAGTTATTTCTATTTTTTGCTCAATTTAATACATGCTAGATTACATGTTGGCAGTTGGGCATGTTGGTTAGTCCTAGGAAAATGTACCGGTTCCACTGTACAAAATTTTTTTGTACAAGTGTTGAACCTTTCCTTAAATAACCTATTGTGTTCTTTAGAAGTTAAATTAGGAATCGCAGACAGAACTTAACATCATTGATTCCAAATTTAACTTATCTATTCTTAATGGTTTAGATTTGAATCGCAAGCGGAACTTAACACTATTGATTCAAATCCACCTATGTTATTAATTCCATTAAATATTAATTTCCAAAATTGGCTTCTAGAACTGCATGGTGAGGCACATGGCCATCTTGGATATGGGAGCAACCACCACCGCCTAGTCAAAGCCTTTTAAGGAAAACTAATATTTAATTTCCTTAAATAACTCTAGGTTAACCAAAAAGAACAATCGAATCACAAATTCGAAAAAGAAGAAAACACAAACTCGAAAAATAAATTCGATAAACTAGATCTAATTGCCTCTTGTATTTAGAATTCTTGCAAAGAAAATAACTAGTATGATGCGGAAGAAAACTACTAGTTATTCCTTCTCTTTGTAAGCTAATGACCTCAAGATCTTCTGCCGTATTCCTCGCCTCGCCTTGGACGTTGTGTGGGTGACGATCCTCCAAGATGAATACCACCCAAAAGCTTCTTCCTCTTCTTCTAAAATCCGGCCACCACCACCACCAAGGAGAAGAGAGCAAAAGGGAAAAGAGAAGGGAGAGGGAGAGGGTCGGCCACTTGAGATTCTCCAAGCAAGAGAATAAGAATTGTGTCTCATGAAGCCTCCTCACCCCTTCTTTTATATTAGTTGCCCAAGGCAAATAAGGGAAGAATTTTTACAAAAATTAAAATCTTCCTCTAGCTTTTCCTTTTCCCTTTTAATTTTCCTTTTCTTTCCTCTTGATTGAATCAATCACCAAATTAATTGGATGATTTATTTTTTATGTCGGCCCCTTGCTTGGGCTCCAAGCAAGGTGGTCGACCACCACATCAAGAATAAGGAAATATATTTTTTTTAAAAAAATTTTACAAGAAGAAATCCTCTTATAAAATTTACAAGCTCTCTTTCCTAAAGTAGGAGTTAAAAAAGGAAAGTTCTAAAAATTAAAACCATGTTTTAAAATTTAAAACTTCTCTTATAAAATTTCTATTTTTAACATAATGATAGAAAATTTTAATTTTAAAACTTATCTTCCTTTTTTTTCTTAAACCATGAGGATGATTAAAAAAGGAAAGTTTTAAAACTTTTAAAACTCTCTATTAAAACATGTGGCCTAATTCAAATAAGGAAAGTTTTGAAAATTAAAATCTCTCTTTTAAACCTTATAGTTTTCTACAAAGAGAAAATTTTAAAAATTCAAAACAACCCTCCCTTTTTGAATTATTGTGGCCGGCCCCTTCATGCTTGGTCACCAAGCAAAGGGCCGACCCCTATAGAAGAGGATGTGGTTGACCCTTGCTTGGCCACCAAGCATTGGACCGGCACACTTCTTGGACACCAAGAAGAGCCTTACATTTGGATGGACTTGAGGCTATAATGAGGCTACGACAGGGACCTAGAGGAGAAATTAGTTTTGGCCTTCTGATGAGCTTGAGTATCCCGTGCTCGCCCCGAACACACAACTCAAGTTCATCGATAATAACTCATTCCACTAGAGAATTATTATTGCATTACCGCACCAATCCCAAATTACATTCTGGGCTCCTTATCATGAGTGTATTAGTCTCCCTGTATTTAAGATAACAAACACCCACTAATTAAGTAAGTTACTGACAACTCACTTAATTAATATCTAGCTCCAAGAGTAGTATCACTCAACTTCATTGTAATGTTGGACTAAGTCCACCTGCAGGGTTTAACATGGCAATCCTTATGAGCTCCTCTTGGGGACATTCTCAACCTAGATAACTAGGACACAGATTCCTTCTATAATCAACAACACACACTATAAGTAATATTATTTCTCAACTTATCGGGCATATTGATTTATCAAGCTAAACCTCACCCTTTGATAAGTCAAAGAAATAAATATTAAATATATGTACTTGCTATTATATTAGGATTAAGAGCACACACTTCTATAATAACTAAGGTTTAGTTCTTTTATTAAGTCAGTACAAAAAGAACTTACCTAAATGGTCCTACTCAATACACTTAGAGTGTACCAGTGTAATTTATTAATCAAGATAAACTAATACTTAATTACACTATGACTATTCCGATGGTTTGTTCCTTTCCATCTTAGTCGTAAGCAACTGTTTATAATTTATAAAGAACCGTCAACATGATCTTCTGTGTGTGACACCACACACCATGTTGTCTACTACATAAATTAATTGAATAATTACATTTAACAAATAAATGTAGATATTGACCAATGTAATTCTTTTATTTCAAAATAAATGTTTACAAAAGCTAGGATTTTAGTATACACTCCAACAATCTCCCACTTATACTAAAAGACTAAGCTGTCATATCTGTTGCCATACATCTGATTCCCATCCCCTCCACATGCTGATCAAAAGCTTTCGCTGGAAGGGCCTTAGTGAAAGGATCTGCCAGGTTATCTGCTGATGCAATCTTGGCGATGACAACTTCTCCTCGCTTGACGATGTCTCGTATCCGGTGGTACTTGCCCTCGATATGTTTACTTGCCTTATGGGCTCGTGGTTCCTTCGAGTTTGCAACTGCACTGCTATTATCACAATAAATTGTGATGATTTTGGGCAAACTAGGAATCACATCTAAGTCCATTAGAAAGTTCCTGAGCCATACAGCTTCTTTGGCTGCCTCAGAGGCTGCCACATACTCAGCTTCCATGGTTGAGTCCGAGACGCATTTCTGCTTAACACTCCTCTATTTAATGACTCCACCTCCTAGAGTAAACACATAGCCTGACGTAGACTTACTATTGTCCCTATCTGATTGGAAGTCTAAATCTGTGTAACCTACAGGGAGCAAATCGTCTGCTTGATAGACTAGTATATAATCTCTAGTCCTTCTCAGGTACTTTAATATATGCTTCACAGCAGTCCAATGTCCTTTTTCAGGGTTACTCTGATATCTGCTAACCATGCCCACGGTAAAATAGATATCAGGTCTCGTACACAGCATTGCATACATAAGGCTTCCTACAGCCGAAGCATAAGGAACTGCCTTCATGTCCTCTATCTCCTTTGATGTCTTCAGAGACATCTCTTTAGATAAGGCTACTCCATGCCTAAAAGGTAAGAAACCTTTTTTGGAGTTTTGCATGCTAAAACGAACAAGGATTGTATCTATATATAAAGCTTGGGATAGGCACAACATTCTTTTCTTAAGATCCCTTATAACTTTGATCCCAAGAATGTGTGCACATTCTCCTAAGTCCTTCATATCAAATTGTTTGGACAATCATACCCTTACGTCCGATAATACGTTGACATTGTTGCCAATTAACAAAATATCATCTACGTATAGTATAAGAAATACCACCACGTTTCCATTACACTTCTTGTATACACAAGACTCATCCGGACACTGAATAAATCCATATGACTGGATTACTTTATTAAACCGGATGTTCCAAGATCTTGAAGCTTGCTTCAGTCCATAAATGGACCGATTGAGCTTGCACACTAGATGCTCTTTGCCCTTTTTAATGAACTCTTCTGGTTTCTTCATATGGATGTTTTCTTCAAGACTTCCGTTAAGGAAAGCTGTCTTGACATCCATTTGCCAAATCTCATAATCCATATGAGCAACAATGGATAAGAGTATCCGGATAGACTTAAGCATAGCTACCGGCGAAAAAGTCTCCTTATAATCGATTCCCTCTTTCTGAGTGTACCCTTTCGCAACAATCCTTGCTTTGAAGGTTTCTAACTTCCCATCTGTCCCTCTTTTTCTTTTGTAGATCCACTTGCATCCAACGGCTTTTACACCATCAGGTGGTTCTACAAGCTCCCAGACCTTATTAGAGTACATAGACTCTATTTCAGAATTCACTGCCTTTTGCCAAGATACTGCATCTATATCTTGGAGTGCTTCATCATATGTCCGGGGATCAGGTTCATGTTTACCCGGGATCAAGTCCGAAGACTCTTCCAAAAACATGAATCTCTCAGGCTGCCTTACAACCCTCTCACTACGACGAGGCACCGTCTGTGATTGTGTATCATATGTGACACGTGTTACAATTTCTTGTGGTACTTCATCTTGTACTGTTGGTACTGAAGTAGACGTGTCCTCTCTAAGTTCTTCTAGAACAATTTTGCTACTAGGCTTGTGATCCATTATATAGTCTTCTTATAAAAACTGGGTATTGGTGCTAACAATGACCTTCTGGTCTTTAGGACTATAAAATAAATCACCTTTCGTTCCTCTGGGATAACCCACAAACACACAAACTTCTGTACGAGATTCTAACTTATCAGCATCTGGTTTCAGCACATGTGCTGGACTACCCCAAATCTGAATATGTCTTAGACTGGACTTTCACCCATTCCACAATTATGTGGGAGTAGAAGATACTGATTTAGAAGGTACTAAGTTCAGAATGTGCGCTGCCGTTTCCAGAGCGTATCCCCAAAACGAATTTGGTAATTTTGAATAACTCATCATCGATCTAACCATCTCCATAAGAGTTCTATTCCTTCGTTCTGCCACACCATTCTGTTGGGGTGTACCAGGTGCAGACAATTGGGATTGAATCCCGGCCTCTGATAAGTAATTCCTAAACTCTCCTAAGAGGTATCCGCCACCACGATCAGACTGTTGTGTCTTGATACTTTTACCTAAAAGTTTCTCCACATCAGCCTTATACTCTTTGAACTTATCAAAGCATTCAGACTTGCGGCGCATTAGGTAAATGTATCCGTATCTTGAATAATCATCTATAAAAGAGACAAAATATTTAAAACCACCTCTAGCCTAGATAGACATAGGATCACACAAATCAGAATGAACCAATTCTAACACTTCTTTGGCTCTATACCCCTTGGCCTTAAAAGGCCTCTTGGTCATTTTACCTTCCAAGCAAGATTCACAAGTTGAAAAATTTTCCAACTTTAATGAACCCAAGAGTCCATCAGCTATAAGCCTTTGAATCCTACTTAAGTTAATATGATCAAGCCTTAGATGCCAAAGATACGCTTGGTTCATCTCCGAAGATTCTTTTCTCTTATTGGAATTAGAAGATGTGTTATTAATTTTCATTTGTTGCTTTGTGAGAGAAATTGGATTTAAAGTATATAAATTGTCAACCAATGCACCAGAACAGATAATAACCCTATTTCTCTTTATAACCATATTGTTATTAAAGGAAACAGAATATCCATCCAAATACAGTTTAGAAACTGAAATTAAATTCTTTCTAAAACTGGGTACATAAAGACAATTTCTTAAAACCAATTTTCTATTCCTATCAAAAGATAAGTAGACATCTCCCACTGCAACAGCTTCCACCTTCGTAGCATTGCCCATGTAGAGGGTAATCTCTCATTCAAATAGTCGTCGGGTTTCCTGGAACCCCTGTAAAGAATTTCAGACATGATCAGTGGCTCCCGTATCTACACACCATGTGCTGGTAGATAACACCGCTAAACATGTTTCAACAACTAGAGCATGAGATATACCTTTATTGTTCTGATTCCTACGAGGACAGTCTGCTTTCCAATGCCCTGTCTGCTTGCAGATGAAGCACTTGCCCTTCGGGTTCTTCATTCCAGCTTTTTGTCCCTGAGGTTTATTCACTCTCTTTGCTGAAAAGACATGTTTCTTCTGTTGGAGGATCGGTGGCCGGCTAGAAGGGGGGTTGAATGGACGGCGCCCCCAATCACTCGCTTCCTACGTATTCGTTAGTGCGCAAACGGAAATACAAATATTAATTACGAATACGAAAGCTAAAGACAAAGAAAAGAACAAGCAAACTAATACACGTCGATGTAACGTGGTTCGGAGATGATGCTCCTACTCCACGGCTGTCCGTAAGGTGGACGATCCCTATCCGTCGGTGGATTAGCCCCCGGCAACCTCCGGCTATCTCAAGTCGCTCCTTGTGGGTGGAGAAACCTCACCACAAACACACCAAGACCTCTTGGATTCCACAAACACTTGAGCACTTGTAGACTACTAATTAGACCTTAACCAAGTCTAATTTCGTCGCCTTGGCCGGCCATACCAAGCTCCTTCTTATAAAGCTTGGAACAAATCAGAACTTGATTTGCCCGTTACCAGTCGACTGGTCCATGCACCAGTCGACTGGTGCCAGCCAAACGGCACTCCAACGGCTATCTATCAGTCGACTGGTCTCATGACCAGTCGACTGATCCCAGCCATTTCAGGCACAGAATGCTTCTATGCTCACCACCAGTCGACTGATCCCAGTACCAGTCGACTGGTACAACCCTAAACTTAGGGTTTCCCATCCCGAGTACATTTCACTTGCACTCGGACCCTCATGACTCTCTTGACTCTTCTTTGCAGCCTTGACCTCTTGCCTTCAAGCCTACTTCCTTTGGCTCTCGTCCCTCGGATGCATCCAAGCCCGTGGCTTGTCTCCAATGCCATCCTTCGCGTATGCCTCGAAGTCGCTTCCCTCGGCCCTTGTCCTTGCTGCCTTGTCCACGATCCCTCAGATGCATTCAAGCCCGCGGCTTGTCCTCAATGCCATCCTTCATCGGACCCGAAGCCGTCAACCTGAGTCACATGTGTCACCTGCAGTCCTGCACAACTCAAGTACACATATCAAATAACGAGGGTAAACCTAACTTAAACCCTTTGCCCAAACACCAAAACACATGGTCCCGCGGACCATTGGGATTGCTCCAACAATCTCCCCCTTTTTGGTGTTTGACAATACGTTTAAGTTAGGGAAAACAAATAGCAAATAAACATGCTAATACAATGGACTTACGATGCCAAGGCTACACACTTGGACTTACTCCGCCGAATGGACTTACGATGCCAAGGCTACACACTTGGACTTATAATGCCGAATGGACTTACATTGCCAAGGCTACACACTTGGCAACCGCCGAATGGACTTACGTTGCCAAGGCTACACACTTGGCAACCGCCGAATGGACTTACATTGCCAAGGCTACACACTTGGCAACCGCCGAATCAATGCACCAAGCATTGGAACCTATCACAAGGCTCCCCCTACACCTAAGCTCCCCATTGAGCTAGGATTTTCCCACGGGCTTTTTAAGAACCTATCCCAAGGCTCCCCCTACGCAAAGGCACTAAAGGTTTTCCCAATTAAACCTTACTTCTCCCCCTTTGCCTAACATCCAAAAAGTTCTCCAACAATATCCCAATTGTTGAAAACTTGTCATCTAAATTGACCCTAAACTCATGTATTAATCCCCCTTGGATCACATACATCTATGTGAGTTGACATGGTCAAGATCAGCGCTGAAAAACACTTTCAGGCTGGTATCAGTCGACTGCCCCAAGTGCCAGTCGACTGCCCCCTTCGACAGAACCTTACAGAACCATTCTGTGGTCGAAAAATACTGTTACCAGTCGACTGGTATCTGTACCAGTTGACTGGTACCCTATTTCTGAAAAAATCAGCTTTTTCAGGCCAACTTCAGAGATGCACCAATAATTCCCTAGACCTCCAAAAATTCCCAAATTTTGTGGAGAGGTCTATTGTACCAGTGTCTACTTGGGAAAAATACATTACAAAATGTATCTATCACCAATCCCAAGATTGACACAAAATCCAAAACTAGCTAAATGGTTCAATTGAACCTTGACCTAAAGTCCTAGTTTTGCCTTCCTTTTGATGTATTTGCCCATACCAACCCACAATGCATCCCTAGCATTGGTTTATATGGCATCTATACATCCAAAACCAATTGTCATGCTATATGACCCCAAATGTCATATTTCTTGCATGAAACACCAACCATGTGTGCCAAATCCCTAGGTTTGAGACTCAAGTCCGTCTCTAAACCACTTGGCACACTCCATGGCTCCTCTAGACCCCCAAGTAGAACCCACCTGAGATCCATTGGCCATGGGTCCCAATTTGACTCTTAGAGCTCCCCCTAGAGCTCTTTACCTTAGTCACCTCCCTAGGTGACTCATCCACAATGACTAGGCCACATCGGTGCACCTCCGGTGACACTTGGCCTACAAACCTAACTTTCTTAACCTTGGACACTTTGTCCTTGGTTAATTTTTCCTTAATTTTAAATGTCTTTCCCTTGCCATTTATTGGCTTCTCCTTGCTATAGTCATATGCAACCTTAGCATAAGACTTTCCCTTAGCTTTGGAGGACTCTCCCTTGCCATGATCATTTGCCACCCTAGCATATGATCTCTTATTAGCCTTGGAGGGACTAGATCGGTATCCCAAGCCCGATCTATCATGGTTGGGTCTTTGGCTACCCAACACCATATTTAATTCCTTAGATCCAATAGTGAATCTCTTAAGGAATTTCTCCAAATTATCAAGCTTTGACTTCAAAGCTTGATTTTCCCTCTCTAGGTTCCTAACCCTAGAGTCAACATGTCCACCTTGGACATTCCTAGACCTACCCTTTCTAGGCATGTGTCTCCCCTTCTTGGGATTAATGCCTTGGGTCTCCTTAGGTCTACCATTCCTAGGTTTTTCATGAATTGGCCTCCTAGGGTTTTGATCTATATTAACCCTATTCTTATCATGATATCTAAAACCAAAATTTTGCATGGGCATATAATGATTAACATTATTTTTCTTAGCATGCATGGAGGAGTTTAAATTTGAATTAACCTTCAAGTTAGGGTATACCTCCCTTACCCTTGAAGCTCCCCCTTGATTTGAGCTCCTCTTCTTCTTCTCCCATTTCTTTAAATGTGCAAGCTTCTTAAGCTCCTTCTTCTTTGGGCATTTGGTGTGGAAGTGACCCTTCATTCCACATGTGAAGCATACAATGTGCATCCTCTTCTTTTGGATTTCTTCATTCCTACCACCCATGTTAGCATTTAAAATAACTTGATTGGGTTTAGGAATTACCTTCTTCTTACCCATAGGACATCTACTTTTGTAGTGTCCCTTTTCATTGCACCCGAAGCATATTATATGATCTTTTGACATTGCTTCGGTGGAGGTGCTTACTAGGTTGACCTCCAAGATCTCTTCTTCCTCCGTCTTGGATTCTTCTTCAACCCTTGAGGATGTTAACGATGCTTCTTCATCCTCCTTCTCCTCCTCGGAAGTTGAGCATGAGTTAACTTCCGTTTGCTCCTCTTCAACTTGAGCAATTAAACCCATCTCCTTGGGTTCTTCTTCTTCTTGTGTAGGTTTAGGTTCTTCCCGTAGAACCATCTTCACCTTGCTCCACAAATCGTGGGCGTTCTCATATTTTCCTACACGACTCATCATGTCATTAGGCAAAATATCAATTAAAATTGATATTACCTTTGAATTTGCCTTTGCCCGTGTGATTTGCTCTTCCGTCCAATGTCGTGATCGGAGCTTCTTTCCTTTCTTGTCTCTTGGGACTTCAAATGGTTCCTCGACGACCATCATTGTGTCCCAATCCATCTCGAGGAAGACTTCCATCTTCATCATCCAATAGGTGATGTCCCCAAGGCTTCCTCCTTCAAACTTTGGAGGGACAATCAACCCGGCCATCTTATGCTTCCTTGGCGGTTAGTCCGATGGAGAGCGCCCTCGCTCTGATACCACTTGTTGGAGGATCGGTGGCCGGCTAGAAGGGGGGTTGAATGGACGGCGCCCCCAATCACTCGCTTCCTACGTATTCGTTAGTGCGCAAACGGAAATACAAATACTAATTACGAATACGAAAGCTAAAGACAAAGAAAAGAACAAGCAAACCAATACACGTCGATGTAACGTGGTTCGGAGATGATGCTCCTACTCCACGGCTGTCCGTAAGGTGGACGATCCCTATCCGTCGGTGGATTAGCCCCCGGTAACCTCCGGCTATCTCAAGTCGCTCCTTGTGGGTGGAGAAACCTCACCACAAACACACCAAGACCTCTTGGATTCCACAAACACTTGAGCACTTGTAGACTACTAATTAGACCTTAACCAAGTCTAATTTCGTCGCCTTGGCCGGCCATACCAAGCTCCTTCTTATAAAGCTTGGAACAAATCAGAACCTGATTTGCCCGTTACCAGTCGACTGGTCCATGCACCAGTCGACTGGTGCCAGCCAAACGGCACTCCAACGGCTATCTATCAGTCGACTGGTCTCATGACCAGTCGACTGATCCCAGCCATTTCGGGCACAGAATGCTTCTGTGCTCACCACCAGTCGACTGATCCCAGTACCAGTCGACTGGTACAACCCTAAACTTAGGGTTTCCCATCCCGAGTACATTTCACTCGCACTCGGACCCTCATGACTCTCTTGACTCTTCTTTGCAGCCTTGACCTCTTGCCTTCAAGCCTACTTCCTTTGGCTCTCATCCCTCGGATGCATCCAAGCCCGCGGCTTGTCTCTAATGCCATCCTTCGCGTATGCCTCGAAGTCGCTTCCCTCGGCCCTTGTCCTTGCTGCCTTGTCCACGATCCCTCAGATGCATTCAAGCCCGCGGCTTGTCCTCAATGCCATCCTTCATCGGACCCGAAGCCGTCAACCTGAGTCACATGTGTCACCTGCAGTCCTGCACAACTCAAGTACACATATCAAATAACGAGGGTAAACCTAACTTAAACCCTTTGCCCAAACACCAAAACACATGGTCCCGCGGACCATTGGGATTGCTCCAACATCTTCTTCTTCTTGCCTTTCGGCTTAGAAGTAGAACCATTTTCAGCATAGTGAATCTGAGAACTTTGACGAAATATACCTTCTGCTGCCTATAGTTCTGTCAGAAGTTCCGCCAACGTATACTCTCTTTTGTTTATGTTATAGTTTAGGCGGAACTGCTCAAAACTTCCGGGTAGCGTTTGGAGAATTATATCGACCTGGATTTTCCCATCGATTTCTCCTCCAAGAGCTTGTATTTCATTTAGATAGACCATCATTTTGAGGATATGATCCCATACGGATATTCCCTCAAATATGGTGGCTGTTATTAATTTTCTCATTGCCTCTTGCCTAGTAGTCCAACTCTGATACCCAAAGAGTTCTTTGAGATTGTTCATTATATCATAAGCTGTTGGTAAATCTTGATGTTGATGTTGCAATACATTTGACATTGATGCCAAAATGTAACACCGCGACATCTCATTAGTTTTTACCCATTTCTTATGATACTCAATCTCCTCTGGGGTAGAGTCACCGTTAGGTGCATCAGGGCAAGCCTCAGTCAGTACAAACTTATAGCTTTCAGCAGTAAGGACAATATCCAGGTTTCTTTTCCAATCTATGTAGTTGGGTCCAGTAAGTTTGTTCTCTTTGAGTATAATTGTAACGCCTGAAAATTCTCAACTTGCATTAGAATTATTCTATGATTTTTCTAGAATTTTTAGATATTTTTTCGGAATTTTCCGAGTAGCGGAAGTAGCAAAAAATAATTAGAACCGCGAAATAGCTTAGGCGGGAATCGAACCCGAGACCTATGGCTTAGGGATAATGTTGGGAACCAGTTGAACCCAGCAGGGCCGTGCTAAGAGGAAAGGGAACCAATAAAATTTATATTGGAGTTGGGCGAATTAAGTCTTTAATATAAATAGGAAAATTAATTAAGTGAGGAGATTATTTTTCACCGTGACCTATCCCTCTTCCAAAACCTCACCGCCGCCCACACCTCTTCCTCCTCCTCTCTCGGCGCCCAAGCCCCAAGGACTCTCGGATCATCTTCCGGCGATGACTCCAACACGAAAGAGGTTCTTCTCCGCGAGAGGAACGCGAAGACGTGAGCGGATCGTCGAGAAGATCATCTCCACCGGAATTCTAGCGAATAGAATCGTAAGAAATTACGAACAGGAGGTAAGAAACCCCTCACCTGCAGTATAATAGCTACCGTTTGATTTCCTGTGCATTAGTTTAGTATTATGCATATGTTTTCGACACATAGGGTGTACTTAACCCTCCTCGCAGGTTTAGGGATTTAGTGAGTACCTTTAGATGGGCCGGACACATCTTTTCTCCTTCAGTTGGAGGTTTAGATGCTGTTGGGTGCCTAAAGGTAGTCTCCCTAATAGAGAGGGGAGTTAAAGCGCACTAGGTGTTTGATTAAAGAACCAGCTTAGAAAAGAATGCAACTTAGGCATTTTTATTAGCACAGTTGAAT
This sequence comes from Zingiber officinale, assembly GCF_018446385.1. Lineage (NCBI taxonomy): Eukaryota > Viridiplantae > Streptophyta > Magnoliopsida > Zingiberales > Zingiberaceae > Zingiber > Zingiber officinale. The sequence goes on along the minus strand of NC_056002.1, from coordinate 130,156,405 downwards.
GCATTAGAAGCATCTAAATCAGTAAATCAGTTTATTCTAGCTTATATGGGACTACGATCCAATGGGTGGGCTCCCACAGTCGCCTCTAGGTTCAGACAACCTAGCTCTAGGTTCAGATAACCTAGAAACAGCAATTTAGAACAGTTTAGCTATACTCAGTATTTTACTTTTCAGTTGGCACTATACTGGATTAGATATCCATTGGGCTGGGCTCCCATAGTCGGTCCCTAGGTTTAGATAACCTAGTATCTCTACTAAATTCGGGACTTGCAACCCCGGGTCTAGTTAGAGATGCGCGCATAGCACGTACAGTTGCCGGGCCCTCAGCAGCATGTTTAGTATTTTCACTTACTATATGTATATGGTTTTCAACCTTTTAGAAATTAGTTCGTGAATTCAGTACAGTTCTAGCAGTAGATCAGTATTAGCGTAGCTCAGTTCTTAGTATCAGCTTAGTTGTTCCCTGTGAATATGCATGATGACTTTATGTTCAGCTTTAGATATGCCATGATTGTATGCTTATATGCCATGCCATGCTTAGTTTATTTAGTATACCCAGCATATGTTTTAAACAGCATGATTTAAAATCATATTTGCATCGTTGCATGTTTTTTGTGAGGTAGATGGTTTCTTACTAAGCTTTTTAGCTTATAAATACTACTTTTCTTATACTGCAGATAAAGGTAAAGGAAAAGTGGACCAGTAGCGGAGGCTGGAGATCAATGCAGATCAAGATGTGTGTGGCAGGAACTGGAATAAAAGATTCTAAGGGATTTTAGCAAGTTGTATTTAAGCATCAGAACTTTACAGTATTTTGTTATTTGCACTCTAGTTGTTAATCACTATGAATTAGTTAGCTATGCACTCTATTATGCTTAGAACCCTTCTCTTATGATGTGAGAATGTTAATTGCCATTGTTAGAGTGTTTCCTAGCCTTGTTAGAATTGTTGTGTGAGGTTTTGGCACGCCAAAGTGCTGAAATCAGAGTTCCCGGGCGAAATCAGAACTCTGATCGGTCTCCAGACCGATCAGGGCCTGGGCTGTGGCACAACTGTATCCTCCTGGATCGGTCAGCCGACCGATCCAGCACGATACAGTAGCGTTCCAGGAGAGTTTCAGGTGCCTGGATCGGTCAGCCGACTGATCCAGACATACCTGGATCGGTCTGCCGACCAATCCAGCCACACCTGGATCGGTCTGTCGACTGATCCAGTTGGGAACAGAACGACCGCAGCTCCGATCAATCTGTGGATCGATCGGCAGGTCTGTAGGTAGTTGGGAAGTTTAGTTTCTAGTCCCTAGCTCAGTTGGGATGTTCAGTTTCCCCTCCTTAGCATATGTATACCAGCAAAGAAGGTCTTTAGACCTTTCTTATCAGTTGTATCTGTCATTAGTAGAGTAAAATTTTAATTAGCCCAGCTTTCCGCGCAGTATAGCATAGCATAACTGTAGCGATCGGCCTTACAGCCTAGTACTCAGAAGGTGGGTCGTTACAATAATGGTCAGTGGGTTGAAAGTCATCCTAAGAATCACAAAAATAACTTTGGCCAGGACTCTAAATTTAGAATAATATTGATTCCTCAAACAATACTATTTTAAATTAACCAACACCTCAAAACACCGTGAATTTTGCATGTCATGATAGTGTGGACGTATACAAATTCAACATTTGTAAAAAAAGGGTGTAACCCATTAATTTTATTATCTTGTCAACCTAATTTTTTGACAAATAAAATTAATAGTTGGTTTCCTTCGATCACACAAATAATAGCAGTGACTCCGATGGGGAGGATACTATTAGACGTGCCTAAGTGTATACCATTACTTAACACTAAGTCCATTAATATGATTGTGCCCCTTCCGATGGGAAAGATCACACACTCTTAATTAATTTCCTATAGTCATCCAAAATGGAAGTTTAATCTAGTGATCTGTAAACAAACTCATCCGATATGGAGGAAGGCACTCAGAGCCAACGCGCAAGTTTGTTTGCATCACTTACAAACCAATAATGGAGACCGTGGAATTTATTAAAATAAATCCCTCTCCCACTTAGTTATTTAAAGTGAGGAATTTTAAACTATCCTAGCATACATCACATGCATACACACACATCACAGTAAATAAAAGTAATAAATATGGAAATTATTTTCTAACTATTATGGTCTTTTTCTGTTACTGTCCTCCATGTGCTCCAACCCTAGTTGTTGCCATCTTTAGCCACCTCCATCAGGTCGAGTCGTCGCATCCATCTTGCTTCTTATTCCGCTGTGCCTCTGGTGCTCCAAAAGTACCACGCCTCGCAAGAATTCGATCCGTGACAAAAATAGAATTTTACATATATCGATCATATATTCCACAAAGGAATGTACATGTATTCTAGATCAAATAAAAAATAAAATTCTAAAAATAATACAGCTTCTGCTGTATTTGATACATACAATCATGCACACAAAATAATGCCCTTGACATGTCTAAGGGTCCAATCACACACAATATCTAAATGTCATAATAGTTGGAGCATACAACCAAAGAGTTATCACATCCTACTATTATCCTGCCTTAATTATGTATGACATGTGCATAACCTATTTGAATTCTAAACACACAGAGGCAAACCCTAGCTCTGATACCAATTGTTGGTTAGTCCTAGGAAAACATCCCAGTTCCATTGTACAAAAATTTTTTGTACAAGTGTTGAACCTTTCCTTAAATAACCTATTGTGTTCTTTAGAAGTTAAATTAGGGATCGCAGACGGAACTTAACATCATTGATTGCAAATTTAACTTATCTGTTCTTAATACTTTAGATTTGAATTGCAAGCGGAACTTAACACTATTGATTCAAATCCACCTATGTTATTAATTCCATTAAATATTAATTTCCAAAATTGGCTTCTAGGATTGCATGGTGAGGCACATGACCATTTTGGATATGGGAGCAACCACCACCGCCTAGTCAAAGCCTTTTAAGGAAAACTAATATTTAATTTCCTTAAATAACTCTAGGTTAACCAAAAAGAACAATCGAATCACAAATTTGAAAAAGAAGAAAACACAAACTCGAAAAATAAATTCAATAAACTAGATCTAATTGCCTCTTGTATTTAGAATTCTTGCAAAGAAAATAACTAGTATGATGCGGAAGAAAACTACTAGTTATACCTTCTCTTTGTAAGCTAATGACCTTAAGATCTTCTGTCGTATTCCTCGCCTCACCTTGGACGTCGTGTGGGCGGCGATCCTCCAAGATGAACACCACCCAAAAGTTTCTTCCTCTTCTTCTAAAATCCGGCCACCACCACCACCAAGGAGAAGAGAGCAAAAGGGAAAAGAGAAGGGAGAGGGAGAGGGCCGGCCACTTGAGGTTCTCCAAGCAAGAGAATAAGAATTGTGTCTCATGAAGCCTCCTCACCCCTTCTTTTATATTAGTTGCCCAAGGCAAATAAGGGAAGAATTTTTACAAAAATTAAAATCTTCCTCTAGCTTTTCCTTTTCCCTTTTAATTTTCCTTTTCTTTCCTCTTGATTGAATCAATCACCAAATTAATTGGATGATTTATTTTTTATGTCGGCCCCTTGCTTGGGCTCTAAGCAAGGTGGTCGACCACCACATCAAGAATAAGGAAATATATTTTTTTTAAAAAAATTTTACAAGAAGAAATCCTCTTATAAAATTTACAAGCTCTCTTTCCTAAAGTAGGAGTTAAAAAAGGAAAGTTCTAAAAATTAAAACCATATTTTAAAATTTAAAACTTCTCTTATAAAATTTCCATTTTTAACATAATGATAGAAAATTTTAATTTTAAAACTTATCTTCCTTTTTTTTCTTAAACCATGAGGATGATTAAAAAAGGAAAGTTTTAAAACTTTTAAAACTCTCTATTAAAACATGTGGCCTAATTCAAATAAGGAAAGTTTTGAAAATTAAAATCTCTCTTTTAAAACTTATAGTTTTCTACAAAGAAAAGATTTTAAAAATTCAAAACAACCCTCCCTTTATGAATTATTGTGGCCGGCCTCTTCATGCTTGGTCACCAAGCAAAGGGCCGACCCCTATAGAAGAGGATGTGTGTAACGCCCACCCTTCTTACTACTACTATTCTCTAAGGATGACCGTTACTTAACTACTAACTCTACTTAACCGGTATGATTAAAAATCACATGGAAACCCTACCGAAAAATTTCGGCAGAGTCTCCCCTGTACCAGTAACCATATTCAACAATACATATATGCAATATATACTCAGCCACAGGCGGCTGGAACATTTATCAAACACCCACGCAGTTAAATAAGTATCAAACACACAAATATCTACTTACTAAACTGAACTCATCCTACATGCAATCTAAACAGAATAATCTCAAATGACATGAACTTAAAATACAACTCAAATGTTTACAATAACTAAAATGCGGAAACTAAAATTAAAACTTCTTTCCTAGTCCCAAGGCTTCCATAGTCCTGGCATCACACATCCTTCGAACACCTCCTTGTCGCCTTCCTTTCTATATCTTTTCCTTTCCTTTATCTGCAGTAAGAGAAAGTGCAATCTATAAGCAAAATTTGCTTAGTAAGCGCTATCTAACTCACAAAATCACGAATGTGCATGTATACGAAAAGAACTAGATATATGATCTAAAAAGAAATAAAGTATAAACATAACTGCTCATGTCAAACTAATAGCAAAGAAAAACTAAGGAATCTACTCATGTAATTCTAATAGCTAATCATGCTGCTCATCTATTATGTAAACATGAAAACTACTCATCCACTAGATAAACATGGTAGAATAAAGAACTAAACTTACTGATTTTTAGAACTATATGAAACTTATTTCATTTGTTCTAACTTAATCTTTAATACTTTATGTTTATGTAAAACTCGTTTACTTGTCCAAAAACTTATGCTTATAATACTTCAAAATAATAATCAACTTCTTATTGGGCCCAGGCGTACTACCATCTTATGCGCGTTCCCTAATAGGTTGGGATAGCGAGCCACCAATCCTAAAAGAGCAGACCTCGGTCTACCAGGGCCAAGACCTCGGAATTGGACACCTGGATTTGTTTAACGACAATCTCGGAAGTCGGGTACTAGCCTCTTCTTAAAAGTAAAATACTTATAATCTTAATTACTTCTTCTTTAAATGCCTTGGCATTTTAATAGGCACTTTGGGTGCAAAAAATCCCTAAAGTCTTGACTTTGGGATCTACTTAAGGCCTTGGCCTTTTCTTTCTTTTCTTAATCTTTCTTATACTTTTCTTATAAAAGAATGCTTCTTACAAAACTGAAATGTTTAAACAAATTCTAACACTGCAATGCTTAAACAAAATCTGCATACAAGTTTAAACAGAAATCTGCATATTAAGCTTAACAAAATCTGCATACCAAGCTTAACAAAATCTGCATACTATGCTACTAAAATTCTGCTTATTAATACTTTATAGAATCTATATTGATCAACATGTAAATCTTTTTTCTCATCTTCTAACAAAACTTCTATTCTGAACTTATTACTTGCATAACTAAATCACTGACATACTTCTCACCTTTAGACTAAACTAACCTCAATAATCGGTACAGGAATTATCTTCCTAAATATAGAACCCACTTGATCTCCTAAATAAACTAGTATAACAGAGTGTTATATCTTACAGACATCTGATTATATGTAGTGAAACCCCATTGAAATAAATCATATAATCTTCTACCCAGCAGCTCTAATACATGGACTCTTAATCTAGAAACATAGCTTCAAGTTGTCCATCTGCTTAAACCTTTTCAAAGCATAATCGATATCCTGCAAACAAAAGGATTAGGTTCTCTTCACTCTTCTTAATCCGCTGATTTAGTTCTAAAATCTCCATCAAAATACCAACCATCAAGCTAAATCCACCGACAGAATCTGTCCAAGATTTTAGAAGCTCTCAAAAGAACAAAACCTCCAACCATTGAATCTTAACCTACCAATAATCTGTACCTTCCACATTAATTCCAATCCAGCAAAACGTAAAGAAAGGATGCAGCAAATGCTAACAAAACTAGAAGGCTAAAACTGTGATACTAATTAAGGTAACAAGGAGATCTAAGTTTGATACCATGTAAAACCTATGTAAAACTTACACTTGATACACTTACCCATTCTAAATTAATCCTTACTAAGCAGAGCATAAGGAAAATTGCTGCTGTTATCACAAAAATTAATACAGTGATGTACTAAAACATGCACCCAATGAATCTACACAATCTAATTCCTCCAACTACGCATAGCATAAAGAAAAGTTGCTCAATAATCCATACTATATACATGTCATTTCTGCTACATATACTTATACCTGCCATTTTTTTAAGAATTCAAATTGAGATACTTCGACGGAAATAAAACAAAGGAACACAAACCTAAATTCTACATGTTCCAAAAGCATGAAAGAGAGGCTAAATCCCTAACCATAATTTCTGTGCAACACAATCCGAAACAAAGGAAACTAAAACTCGAAACCAATTCTCTTGTTCTTCATGCTTAAACTCAATCAATCCTTCTCTTCTTTCTTTAGGGCTCACGGTAGCAAACAAATCTCACAGCTTAAATCCGAATTCTGTAAAACTCAAACTGTGTACTAACCCTTTACAACTTATTCCTTACAGCATGTTTCAAAATAAACATCAAGAAGATACAAGGATTTAAATCCTCAATTCGCGGCAGCAACTTAAGGAAGCAAACCTTCTTAATAACATGCTGCAAAAATCAGAAAGAAAAGGCCAACAAGAAATCCAAAACTACTCTTCTGCAGGTGAGTAAGCAACTTACCGTGCGTTCTTGGGATCACTACTGAAAGAGAAAGCCTTCTAGGGTTCGGATAGCTTGAGATTTCTGGCCTCTTCTTGTGCTCACCGACCCTCCTCGACGAGAGGATCACCACTGCGTGAAGAGCCCCTCGGAGAAACCCTCGCTGGCCGCCGAAGGAACCCTAGCTTCTAGTCGCGTCTTCGCTCGAGAGGAGAATCGCCAACGCTCGCGTGAGGTGAGGAAAGGAGAGAAAGGTTCGGGTTCCGCAAATACCTAAGTTCTCTTTTTCTTATAACTAGGGTTTCAAATTATAACTCAAATATTATTCGGTTCGAGTTTTTATAAGAAATATTCGGCTAGTCTGTTTGTTAAGCGAATCTTTGCTTAACCCAAGGTTTCCGGTTCAAACCTCGACTTGGACATTTTTTGTCGAAACTTCCTTCGTTTAGTAAAAATACCAAACGACCTCCAAAAATTGCATAAAAATACTCTAAAATTTTTTTAAAATCTCTAAAATTTTTCTATAGCATTTCAAAATTTTTTTTGAATTATTTTTGGAGCTCAAAATGAGGAAATTTGAGTCGTTACAATTCCGCACACCTTATAAAAAGTTCGTCCTCGAACTTAGAATAATTCTAGATCTCTCTGTCTCATACTGTCCTTACGCTCCTAAATAATTTCCTCATGCTTCTGGTTTTAAATAACTTTCACTAATGGTACTCTTTGTTCCTTAGTCTCTTAACTTCTCGGTCCTCTATCATTCATATCGCATATACCCATTAGTGATCCTTGGAAAGCCTGTTATAAGGTCTCTGGAGACCATAGATGCATTAGTCACACCAAATGGAATGACTACAAATTCGCAGTGTCCATATCTGGTCCTGGAGACTGTTTTGGTGCATCACCTCCTTTCACTTTCAACTGATGGTTCCTAGAACGCAGATCTATTTTAGAGAACACTGTTGCCCTCCTTAGTTGATCGAATAGATCATCCATTCTGGGAAGAGGGTACTTGTCCTTAACCGTTACCTTACTTAACGCTCTAAAATCTATGCACATCCGCATAGATCTGTCTTTCTCCTTCATGAACAACTCTGGAGCTCCCCGGGGTAAATGACTAGGGCAGATGAAACCCTTGTCAAGTAGCTCCTGAATTTGTTCTTGTAACTCTCTTAGCTCTGGTAGAGAAATTCAATACAGAGCTTTTGAAATTAGGCTGGTGTCAGGAAACAACTCAATTTCAAACTTTACTTCTCTGTTGGGAGATAGTCCAGGTAGCACTTCTAGAAATACCTCTGAATATTCACAGACTACCCGAACATCTTCCTGCTTGATCTTTCTTGTAATCATTGTCCTTCTAGTTCTAATTACTTAACTGGGGTTTCTGACTCCCCACTGTCTTGTCCTCAATCTTAACATCTAGTTATGCCAAGAATAATATCTGATATCTTCTCTATCCTTTCTAAACATACTTATGTATATATGAATATAAGAGAAACAAAACTAAAATTGTCTTTATTCTTTCTAAGCATATGTATCAAAACGTAGAAAATTAAAACATGATTTTTCTTCTTTCATAAGCACATATAAGCAGATACTCTATACTGCAAATAATAAAGAAAGCATAAAAGAAAATTAAATACTTTCTTACTTGAAGACGTCAAGGATGGTGCTGATGTGTGATACTGGAGAATGGGACCTGCTCTGATACCAACTGTAACGGCCACCCTTCTTACTACTACTATTCTCTAACGATGACCGTTACTTAACTACTAACTCTACTTAACCGGTATGATTAAAAATCACATGGAAACCCTACCGAAAAATTTCGGCAGAGTCTCCCCTGTACCGGTAACCATATTCAACAATACATGCAATATATACTCAGCCACAGGCGGCTGGAACATTTATCAAACACCCACACAGTTAAATAAGTATCAAACACACAAATATCTACTTACTAAACTGAACTCATCCTACATGGAATCTAAACAGAATAATCTCAAATGACATGAACTTAAAATACAACTCAAATGTTTACAATAACTAAAATGCGGAAACTAAAAATTAAAACTTCTTTCCTAGTCCCAAGGCTTCCATAGTTTTGGCATCACACATCCGTCGAACACCTCCTTATCGCCTTCCTTTCTATATCTTTTCCTTTCCTTTATCTGCAGTAAGAGGAAGTACAATCTATAAGCAAAATTTGCTTAGTAAGCGCTATCTAACTCACAAAATCATGAATGTGCATGTATACGAAAAGAATTAGAAACTATATGCTCTAAAAAGAAATAAAGCATAAATATAACTGCTCATGTCAAACTAATAGCAAAGAAAAATTAAGGAATCTACTCATGTAATTCTAATAGCTAATCATGCTGCTCATCTAATAGGTAAACATGAAAACTACTCATCCACTAGATAAACATGGTAGAATAAAGAACTAAACTTACTAATTTTTAGAACTATATGAAACTTATTTCATTTGTTCTAACTTAATCTTTAATACTTTATGTTTATGTAAAACTCGTTTACTTGTTCAAAAACTTATACTTATAATACTTCAAAATAATAATCAACTTCTTCTTGGGCCTAGGCGTAGTACCATCTTATGCGCGTTCCCTAATAGGTTGGGGTAGGGAGCCACCAATCCTAAAAGATCAGACCTCGGTCTACCAGGGCCAAGACCTCGGAATTGGACACCTGGATTTGTTTAACGACAACCTCGGAAGTCGGGTACTAGCCTCTTCTTAAAAGTAAAATACTTATAATCTTAATTACTTCTTCTTTAAATGCCTTGGCATTTTAATAGGCACTTTGGGTACCAAAAATCCCTAAAGTCTTGACTTTGGGATCTACTTAAGGCCTCGGCCTTTTCTTTCTTTTCTTAATCTTTCTTATACTTTTCTTATAAAAGAATGCTTCTTACAAAACTGAAATGTTTAAACAAATTCTAGCACTGCAATGCTTAAACAAAATCTGCATACAAGTTTAAACAGAAATCTGCATATTAAACTTAACAAAATCTGCATACCAAGCTTAACAAAATATGCATACTATGCTACTAAAATTCTGCTTATTAATACTTTATAGAAGCTACATTGATCAATATGTAAATCTTTATTCTCATCTTCTAAACTAAACTTCTATTCTGAACTTATTACTTGCATAACTAAATTACTCACATACTTCTCACCTTTAGACTAAACTAACCTCAATAATCGGTACAGGAATTATCTTCCTAAATATAGAACCCACTTGATCTCCTGAATAAACTAGTATAACAGAGTGTTATATCTTACAGACATCTGATTATATGTAGTGAAACCCCATTGAAATAAATCATATAATCTTCTACCCAGCAGCTCTAATGCAGGACTCTTAATCTAGAAACATAGCTTCAAGTTGTCCATCTGCTTCAAACCTTTTCAAAGCATAATCGATATCCTGCAAACAAAAGGATTAGGTTCTCTTCACTCTTCTTAATCCGCTGATTTAGTTCTAAAATCTCCATCAAAATACCAATCATCAATCTAAAGCCACCGACAGAATCTGTCCAAGATTTTGGAAGCTCTCAAAAGAACAAAACCTCCAACCATTGAATCTTAACCTACCAATAATCTGTACCTTCCACATTAATTCCAATCCAGCAAAACGTAAGGAAAGGATGCAGCAAATGCTAACAAAACTGGAAGGCTAAAACTATGATACTAATTAAGGTAACAAGGAGATCTAAGTTTGATACCATGTAAAACCTAAGTAAAACTTACACTTGATACACTTACCCATTCTAAATTAATCCTCACTATGCAGAGCATAAGGAAAATTGTAAAATACCGAAAAAAAATAGGCGATTATTAATAAGGGAATTTTCCGGAATTTTTGGAGATTTTTCAGGAATTTTTCGGAGCTCGTACGGATGAGTTGACAGGGATAAAAACAGGGTCCGGAAAAGCCTGTTTAGGTTACCCAGTTTTAATAAGGAAAAGTTTTATTTTTCTTTTCCTTTTTCATTTTTTTTTTCTCTTTAAATCCTTCGTTTCTTCCCCCTCCTCGCACCCGAGCCTGACGCCGCCTTCCTCTCATCTCCGTGCCCTAACCGTCGGCCCAGCGGTTCTCTTCTTCTTCATTTCTTCTGCCCGACGCCACTGCTCTTCCGCCGCAGAGCCCTATTTCTTTCTTCTCTCTGTGCCTGTGCCCGCACGAAGCCTCAGCCGAGCCATCTCCGGCCTATGCCCTAGCCGCCGGCGACGCACGGAGCAACGCCGCAAAACCCCCTGGTGCCCTAGTCGACACCGATCACAGCCGTCGCCTCTCGCCGTGGAGGACTCAGATCGCCGCCCCTTTTTGTCAGCGAGTTTTGGCCGGAAGAGGGAGTATCAAGCCCTCTCTTGATCAGCTGATTCTCCACTGCCGAGCCCTCTTCCCATCTGTTAATTGTCGACGCCAGTCAAGTTGCTGTTTCCCATCCTTTCCTCTATTCCGGCAGAGCAGAGCCGTCGACTCCTTGTTCTTGAGCCATGCCTTAGCACAGTAGCCGGATCCTTGATCACCTCCGACCAGTGGAAAGGAAGAGGTAAGATGATTAGGTTGATGCATTCCTGATCACTAGCTTGGTCTCACCTTGCACTGAACTGTAGGGGAAAATTTCAAGCGGGAATTGTGTACTGTGGGGAGTTCCTGGTTTCGGCAGCAACCATTCAGTATTCCCTTTTACCAGCAGCAATCAACCTTAGTTGGGCAGTAACTCTTTAATTCCAGCATTTTCTTGTTCTCGAATAAGCTGTGGAACTTGAGGTAAGGTTAGGGTTTTAACCTTCGTAGTAGATGATTGTTAGTTTTGTTAGCAAAAATTGTTAACTTGGATTCATGTGTAGGTTTTAAGGAAATCGAATAGTAGAATGGTTAGGGTTAATGGAGCTAATCCTAATTGATTTTTGAGTTAAATTCAATTAGGGTTCCTGAAGAAAAATAGTTTGGTTTAGCTATTTAGTTATAATTAAATTTAGCTAAACTGTACGATTTAATACAGGATATTGACTCGAGACAGTGTCTTGACGGGGGATCTGTTTTGGATACGATCCTTTTCTATTGGAGGCGGGTACTTTGACTTTTGTCTTTTGATATGCATAATAAAGTATTTAACATATAGCAATGATTGTGTTATCATTTTTATTCGGTTGGTCACTACATGATCTGTTACAGGATGTTTGTTTATTTATTATGCACTGCATGTTATTATTGACCTGACCATACATGCTTTTGGTAGTGACCCAACCCTATGATACATCATGTTCAGGACCTAGGGTTTATTTGATACCCTATCTGTTTGTGTACCTTCCATCTGATACATTGACTTGTGGTACACCTTTTATTTATGTATGGATCTTGCTATGCTATTCATGAGATTGCCATGCTTAGTATCATGCATTATGTTTGCATGCTGTGCAATTGTCGGCTCCACTATGGTTGAGCCCATCGCCAGTTACATGTACTGCACACACCACCACCACCCATGGATTAGTGGTATATCAGGCAGGTGTGTGGCAGTTCTGCTGTTTGGCTCCGTTGGTCTGAGGACTCAGGGTGGTAGCCGGCAGTCAGTTCTGCTCTGTTTGGCTCCGTTGGTATTTAGTGTAGCAGCGTGGTAGCCGGCAGATGGTGGACTCTGTTTGGCTCCATTGGTCAGATGATTCAGCGTGGTAGCCGGCAGAGATATCCTCCCCGTCATTGTGTACCGGGAGATGAGAGCATTGAGCTCCCCCATTTATGATTTGGGGACAGAGGACAGGAGTACTCCGACAGCATTCCGTCCACTCGGTCACTGTCAGGAGCAGTGATGTCCGAGTGCACGGTCACCATATGCATTTATTGCATTTTATTGTTGTGATTGCTGCACTTATATGCTGCATTTGTATGGATGCATTTGATTGACATGCATACAGGATTATGATTTTCTTCGGTCTGACGACCTGTTACCTTTGTACCTTGATCCCGGTTAGTACGGTTATCTCCTGATTTCGTTCCAGTTGCATTTATTCCTTCTCGTATTCAGGAGACTGTACGCATGATTAGTGTTGTCTGTTATTTCAGTTGTACCTGCTGAGTGTTGGACTCACCCCGCCTCCATTGTTGATATTTTCAGGTTGAGGCTGTCCGGAGCAGTTCCAGTCGCTGGCCCCCCATCTGCACGTAGAGCCAGTTCTCTACTAGTTCGTTATTTGTTTTATTTTGGTTTTTTTTCTATATCTGACTTTGTTTTAGTATTGTCTTTGGATTTTTTCCTATGGATATTGTATGGAATGATACTTTTTGATGGATTTTTGATATGATATTGGATTTCATTCTACTACGTGTCTGCCTGGACGGCAGAAGAGGTGGGTTCGTTGGATTTGAGCTTTACTAGTGTAGTGGAGTAGGGTGGATTTCGAGTCAGAGTCCTATCGTTATTGATTACTATTATTAACTGCGTGTTTGTGACAGCCAGAGGTTGAATATCTTTATAAACTGCGTGGTGTTTGTTTTTTTATTTGTTGTTATTATTCCAGCCGCCTGTGGCTGAGGTATATGAGATGTAGAAAAGTTTCAGATTGTCCGCCGTACAGGGGAGATGCTGCCGAAATTTCTTCGGACAGGGACTCCTCCGGGGCGTGACAATTTAGTGGTATCAGAGCGAGGTTACGATACTTGCTGTGTGTTCTGGATTTATACGATCTTTGTTTTCGTATTATGGATACTTTGAATAATCTGATATCAGTTTATTAGGTATCAGCGCGCCAAAGTTTGGCGATATTTATTTGATTTCCGTGTGTTGGATTTTCGGGATTTATCTGATACCAATTCATGGGTATCAGAGCAGGGTGTGATACCTGCGTTTGGTATTTTGGACATTTTTTTTTATACTAGCCCTAGTTGCGAGACAGATTAGTCTGGGCAGTTATTTTCGGTTGCACAGATTTGTCCGTTTCGATTATGTTATGGACTTCCGTTTTGGATTTATATGGATTTCCGGTGTTTGTTTTTCTCGTACGGAATTCCGAGGTCAATTTGGGGGTTGGACAGTGACGGAACATCTCCAGACAGCAATTAGGTATGGTGTCATTTTGGTAATTGTTTATACCTGTGGTAATATCTATAATATAATTTAACAGATATGAGGCGATCTACGCGTATTGCTGCGAGACGTGGTCTTCGGGCGAGCACGTGCGAGGCTGAGGATCTCTGGATATACGAAGATGCCTAAAAGCTTGTCGGTCGAGACAGACTCGGCATCTGCAGTGGCGAGCCTTGAACTCGATGACTCCCTTAGAGGTGCCTACCTCAGTGCAACCGCAGTATCCTTGCTCTGTATTCCGGTACCACGAGATACCATTAGCATATCCGACACCAGCTCGGCTCGATCTGTGCATACTCGGCACCACCGCCACTGGACCCACCGTGTATCGGCACGGCCCTGTGCCCTCGATACATCTGATGTACTCGATGCACTTTGCACTAGGGATACCGACTACTCCATCCGGTACCATTGCCTACCGTACATCCGGTAGCGACCACATATGTTCACCCTCTGTTCCGATGGCATATGCTCCGGTTTACTCGGCGGACCGGAGTACCTCCTCCGGTTTATCGCGGTACCACCGTGCCCAGTGTTTCCGTCCGTCCGGTAGTTCGACACACCTCATCGATATTGGCACGAGCGGGATTCGATGTGGCGAATCGATGAAGAGTCGATTCACACTCTTCCGAGGAGAGATCCGAGTGTGGCTTTGTCTTGGATTGAGACTATGGGCGGACTTTCTTTATATTGCTTGCTCGAGTGGGAGAAAGCGGTGGCCTTTTCACTTACGAGGCGGCCGATACTTGGTGGCTTACCGGTCTATCATCGGTGAGCGAGAATATCACTTGGGCGATTCGAGAGGCTTTTGAGAGCGTTTCTTTCCTGAGCTTATCGGATGGCTCGCCGGGATTTCTTGAGTTCTGACAGAATAATCGGACGATGTTGAGTATAATGCGAGTTTGAGTTGGCCAAGTTTTGTCGAGCTAGTTCGAGGGCAGTTCACGTATCTGACAGTTCATTCGAGTGGATGGACATTTGCATCTAAGACTTGTCGGTCTTGGTATCACATCTTATGCGGAGATGTTGGATAGAGCCCTCATTATTGAGTCTCAGAGAGTTTTCGGATAAGAAAAGAAGCGGTAGTCGGACATCCGGGCGAGCCGGCGACCTCGGACTACACCACGGCAGCGTAGTCGATCGATCGGTACATCCGGGGTATCACGTAAACCTCGAAATCGAGGCGGTCTTCATCGGGACATTTCGGTCTTCTCAGGAAACAACCCCGCGACATTATTGTTTGAGATGTGGATCCGAGATCATGTCACTTAACTGTTCTCAGGGGCGTCGGTTGCTTTCATTGCAAGCTGACACCAGTCGAGATTGTCCGCGAAGACTCGGCATATGGCTTCGGAGGGTCGATCATGGAGGACAGTCCGGTCATCGGAACTTATCGAGGAGGCAGGCCCAACCTTTACATGGTCGGCGAGTGCTTCACTGCGGCGGCGGCATTTGGCATGCTTGGCGGGAGTACTCTAGTGCTTCCATAGCACCCCGAGTTCTGTTCCGGGACTTTATTATCCGACGCGAGGCGTGTCGGATCGACCTCGGCCTATAGGTCGATGCAGACTCGGTCGCCAGTACATAGTATCGATCGCCGTCCTCTCGGTCTTCTGCAGCGCGATATCCGGCCAGCCTCGATGGCGAGCTTACCGCGGCCCGGCCGTGGCGATACCTCCTCCTCCTCCGTGATGGATGTGTTCATGCGATGACCAGGGAGGATGTGCGAGCCGACGGATCCGTTTTCCGCGGTATGATTTCTATTTATGCCTTATCTGCGGATATACTGATAGATACCGGTAGCTCGCATTCATTTATATCTCGCACTTTTATGCGGGAGGTTGGTAGATTACCCACTCTCGGACCCGGTTTGACCGTCTCCCTACCGTCCGATGATTCATTGGATGTCACCCAGAGGTCCGAGGTTGCCCGTTAGATTTTGGCAACCTAATACTTACGATGGATCTTTTAGTATTAGAAATGGTCGATTTTGATATTATTCTTGGCATGGATTGTTGTCGCATATCATGCCACAGTTGATTGCCGAGACGAGGGTGGTCACCGGCCTCCGAATCAACCTCGTGGGATTTCACCGCATCGAGGCGGCGGCTTATCGATCATTTCAGCGATCTGAGCTCGAGAGGTTCTTTGTCACATGGTCGGGGTTTTGTTATCTTTGATCGATACTCGGGAATGATTCGTAGCTCTCGAGCGTTCGTAGTCCGGGAGTACCAAGATGTATTTCGGGCTGCCGGTTTGCCTCCCGAAGGCGGTGGAGTTCGCTATTGAGTTAATTCCGGAACTACCGACATCTAAAGCTCCATATTATGGCACCAAAGAGTTGAACAGTGAAGGTTCAACTCCGGAGCTTTAGGCGAGGATTTATTCGCCTAGTGTTTCCCATGGGGTTCTCCGGTATTATTTGTCAAGAAAAAGGACGGCACTATGAGGTTATGTATTGACTAGAGACAGCATGCAGTGACCGTTAGAAATAAATATCCCTTACCACGGATCGAGGTTTTGACTCAGAGGTACATCGGTGTATTCTAAGATTGATCTGTGATCCGGATATCATCAGCTAAGAGTCGAGACTCGGATATTGAAGATGCTTTCCGTACTGATCTGGTCATTATGAGTTTTTGGTAATGCCATTTGGGCTTACCAATGCTCAGCGGTGTTTATGGACTTGATGAACCGCATATTTCGAGTATCCGGATCAGTTTGTTATCGTTTTATTGATGACATATTGGTCTACTCTCATTCCGAGGAGGAGCACGCACGGATCTTCGCATAGTCTTGGAGATTCTTGACGACATCAGTTTGTCGAAGTTCAGCAAGTGTGTGTTCGGCTATCCTCGATCGGTTTTCCGGGACACGTGGTTTCTAGTAGAGGTATTTCATTGATCCTCGAAGATCGAGGTCACCGATTGGGGCAGAAGTCGATTCGAGATCCTCGATTTTCGGGATTGGCGGGTATTACCGACGTTTTGTCGAGGGTTTCAGCGTATTGCTATGCGTGACACGCCTTACCGGAAAGGCGTGAAGTTTCGTGGGCGAGGATTGCGAGACCGGCTTTCGGGTGAGCGGAGATTAGTGTCGGCTCGGTTTTGGTTTTACCTTACGGAAGGACGGTTGTACTTTACAGCGTCTCTTGAGGTTTGGGCATTACGTGCGACCTGTGAGTAGTCTCTTATGCTTCTTGTCGTTGAAGGAGCATGAGAAGAACTACCAGTCATGATTTGGAGTTAGCCGCCATCATTTTTGCTCTGAAGTTATGGCGACATCATTTATACGGTATCACATTTGAGATTCTTCGATCATAAGAGTCTCAAATATATTTTCACTCGGAAGGAGCTTAATCTCCGACGGAGGAGATGGATGGAGTTTCGAAGGACTACGATTGTACCATTAGCTACCACCGAGGAAAGCTAATGTGGTTGCGAATACTTTCGGCGAAGTCCAGGCGACTTTGGCTTGCCGGACTTGATCCACGGACTTGATTGAGTTTTTTGAGTTAGACTTGGAGGAGAGGGATCTACAGGCGGGTATTCGGTTACCATGGTTGCTCGATCGTCGATCGGGCGAAGATCCAAGAGCTCGGTGGTGATAAGCATTTGCGGTTCATTAGCAATCGAGATAGCTTCGAGCGGGCCAGAGTTTACGAGACGAGGAGGTGTTATATACTTCGAGGGATTATGCGTACCTCGGTCTC
The DNA here is from genome assembly GCF_018446385.1 of Zingiber officinale. Taxonomy (NCBI): domain Eukaryota; kingdom Viridiplantae; phylum Streptophyta; class Magnoliopsida; order Zingiberales; family Zingiberaceae; genus Zingiber; species Zingiber officinale. The sequence continues at coordinate 130,138,788 of NC_056002.1, read as the reverse complement.
ATCCGGTCTTACAGAGAGCTACTGAGGCACACCGCTCCCGATTTGCGATCCATCGGCGGGACCCGTATGTATCGAGACTTGAGGCGTTCCTCCGGTGGAGCGGCATGAAGAAAGACATCGCGGTTCATAGCTAGATGTCTTATATGTCAGCAAGTGAAGGCCGAGCATCGAGACCGCAGGATTACTTCAGCGGATTCCTATTCCCGAGTGGAAGTGGGATCACATTACCATGGACTTTGTGGTAGGGTTGCGAGGACACGACGAGGTCACGATGCGATTTGGGTAATCGTTGATCGATTAACCAAATCCATGCACTTCTTCCCCTGGATCGATTGGCGGATCTGTATTGTCGAGAGATCATCGGACTACATGGTGTTCCGTTGAGTATTATTTCGGATAGAGATCCACGGTTCACATCTCGTTTCTGGCAGTAGCAGGCCTTGGGCACACAACTCCGACTTAGTATGACTTTCCATCCATGCAGATGGACGATCGGGCGGACTATTCGGACTCTTGAGTACTTGCGAGATCATGTGTTATGGATTTTGGAGGCAGTTGGGAGGACCATCTGCTAAGTAGAGTTTGCTTACAACAACGGCTTTCATTCGGCTATTCGGATGGCACCGTTTGAGGCGTTGTATGGTAGACCTTGTCGGACACCGTCCCTCTGGGAGTGGGAGAGGCCCAGTTGTTGGGACCTCATAGAGTTCAGCGGGATGCTGAGTTGGTTCGTATTATCGGACGGAGGATGTCGAGGCGAGGATCGCCGAAAAGTTCTGCCGATCGGAGGCGAGACCACTAGAGTTCTCTGTTGGTGACCATGTATTTCTGAGTTTCACCCACGAAAGGGTGAAGAGATTTGGCATCGAGGTGTTAGCTCATGATATATTGGTCCTTCGAGATCTTGGGTGGATCGGAGGCGGTAGCACTACCACCGTCCCTCGAGGCGTTCACGATGTATTTCACGTATCGATGCTGAGGAGATACGTGCCTGATCCGACACATGTGCTGGTAGATATTCCAGTTCCAGTTCAGCCTGACATTACATATGAGGAGGTTCCGGTACGGATTCTCGACCGGAAAGAGCGTCAGTTGCGGAACAAGACTATCCGGCTGGTTAAAGTCGGATGGCAGCATCATTCGGACGAGGAGGCTACTTGGGAGCTCGAGGATATGATCCGAGCTCGATATCCCCATCTTTTCACTTGAGGTATGTGATTTAATTTACCGTTCAGCATTTATACTTTATATCTGTTGTTAGTACTTGCTGATGGTAGATAACGAAATTTGGGGACCAAATTTTTTATTAGTGGGGGAGAATGTAAAATACCGAAAAAAATAGGCAATTATTAATAAGGGAATTTTCTGGAATTTTTGGAGATTTTTCGGGAATTTTTCGGAGCTCGTACGGATGAGTTGACGGGGATAAAAACGGGGTCCGGAAAAGCCTGTTTAGGCTACCCAGTTTTAATAAGGAAAAGTTTTATTTTTCTTTTCCTTTTTCCTTTTTTTTTTCTCTTTAAATCCTTCGTTTCTTCCCCCTCCTCGCACCCGAGCCCGACGCCGCCTTCCTCTCATCTCCGTGCCCTAACCGCCGGCCCAGCGGTTCTCTTCTTCTCGAGCTTACAACCCCTCGGCCACTTCCTCTTCTTTCTTCTCCTACCCGAGCCGAAGCCCTCCTCTGCCCTAGCCTTGCCACCGGAGACGCACGGAGCAACGCCGCAAAACCCCCTGGTGCCCTAGTCGACACCGATCATAGCCGTCGCCTCTCGCCGTGGAGGACTCAGATCGCCGCCCCTTTTTGTCAGCGAGTTTTGGCCGGAAGAGGGAGTATCAAGCCCTCTCTTGATCAGCCGATTCTCCACTGCCGAGCCCTCTTCCCATCTGTTAATTGTCGACGCCAGTCAAGTTGCTGTTTCCCATCCTTTCCTCTCTTCCGGCAGAGCAGAGCCGTCGACTCCTTGTTCTTGAGCCATGCCTTAGCATAGTAGCCGGATCCTTGATCACCTCCGACCAGTGGAAAGGAAGAGGTAAGATGATTAGGTTGATGCATTCCTGATCACTAGCTTGGTCTCACCTTACACTGAACTGTAGGGGAAAATTTCAAGCGGGAATTGTGTACTGTGGGGAGTTCCTGGTTTCGGCAGCAACCATTCAGTATTCCCTTTTACCAGCAGCAATCAACCTTAGTTGGGCAGTAACTCTTTAATTCCAGCATTTTCTTGTTCTCGAATAAGCTGTGGAACTTGAGGTAAGGTTAGGGTTTTAACCTTCGTAGTAGATGATTGTTAGTTTTGTTAGCAAAAATTGTTAACTTGGATTCATGTGTAGGTTTTAAGGAAATCGAATAGTAGAATGGTTAGGGTTAATGAAGCTAATCCTAATTGATTTTTGAGTTAAATTCAATTAGGGTTCCTGAAGAAAAATAGTTTGGTTTAGCTATTTAGTTATAATTAAATTTAGCTAAACTGTACGATTTAATACAGGATATTGACTCGAGACAGTGTCTTGACGGGGGATCTGTTTTGGATACGATCCTTTTCTATTGGAGGCGGGTACTTTGACTTTTGTCTTTTGATATGCATAATAAAGTATTTAACATATAGCAATGATTGTGTTATCATTTTTATTCGGTTGGTCACTACATGATCTGTTACAGGATGTTTGTTTATTTATTATGCACTGCATGTTGTTATTGACCTGACCATACATGCTTTTGGTAGTGACCCAACCCTATGATACATCATGTTCAGGACCTAGGGTTTATTTGATACCTTATCTGTTTGTGTACCTTCCATCTGATACATTGACTTGTGGTACACCTTTTATTTATGTATGGATCTTTCTATGCTATTCATGAGATTGCCATGCTTAGTATCATGCATCATGTTTGCATGCTGTGCGATTGTCGGCTCCACTATGGTTGAGCCCATCGCCACTATGGTTGCTACTCGGAAAACCTAGAGGTTCCACTGTACAAAAATTTTGTACAAAGGTCTGAACCTTTTCCTAGCTACCATGTGTTCTTTTAAATTAAATTTTGGATCGCCTGCGGAACTTAACACGTTTGATCCAAAACTTAATCTATTTGTTCTTTTAGGTTTTGACTTGGATCTCCTGCGGAACTTAACACGTTCGACCCAAGTCTCCTTAAGTTATTAATTCCATTAAATATTAATTTCCATAAAAGGTTCCCAGTACTGACGTGGCGAGACACATGGCCTTCTTGGATATGGGAGCAACCACCACCGACTAGACAAAACCTTTAATAGAAAGCTAATATTTAATTTCCTAAAATAACTTTAGGTTAACCAAAGAGAACAATCAAATCACAAGGAAAGAAAACAAAAGAACACAACTTCGAAAAACATATTCGAAATACTAGAACGTAAGCCTCTTGTATTTGGTATTATTTCCATAAATAACTAGCATGATGCGGAAAGAAAAATTACTAGTTATACCTTGTAGAAAAACCTCTTGATCTTCTACCGTATTCCTCTTCTAACCTCGGACGTTGTGTGGGCAACGATCTTCCGAGATGAGAAACCACCAAGCACCTTCTTCTCCTCCTAGCTAGGTTCGGCCAAAACAAGAAAGCTCCACCAAGGAAGAAGAAACACCAACCAAGCTCTAAGAGATGCAAGCTTCCTCTCCTTCTTCTTCTTCTTCTCCAAGTAGTATCCGGCCTCCACAAGACCTCCAAGCAATAGAGAGTTTCAGCCACCACAAAGAGGAAGAAGAGAAGAGATGATGGCCGGCCACAACACCAAGGAAAAGAGGGAGAGAAAACAATAGAGGTTGTATCTCATGAAGGCACCCTCACCCCTTCTTTTATATTCCTTGGCCTAGGCAAATTAGGAAATTTAATTACAATAAAATTTCCTCAATTTCCTTGACATGATTTAATTTAGAAAAATAAAACAAATTTTCCAAATTAAAGTTCAATGGCCGGCCACATCATTGGAGAGCAAATTGGACAAGTTTTAATCAACAATTAAAACTTCCTAATTTGTTTCCGGAAATTTTAAAAATAAAATTTCTCTTTAAAAATCTCTTCATGGTTGATAAAAGGAAATTTCTATAATTTTAATTTTATCAACATGTGGATAATTTTTAAAGAGAAAATAAAATAACTCTTCAATCTACAAATAAGGAAAGAGATTTAATCTCTTTCTTTAATCTTTTATAGATCTTTTACAAGAGAGATATTTTAATTTTAATTCTCTTTAATAAATTATTTCTTCCACATAATAAAAATTAAAATTAAAATCCCTTTTTAATTTAATTTGGCCGGCCCCCACTAGCTTGGGTTCAAGCTAGGGCCGGCCACCTAACTTGGCTCAGCCTTTTTGCTTGGCCGGCCCCATAATGTGGGTATAGAAGGTGGGTATAGGTGGGTATAGAACTCTATAAATAAGAGGCTACGATAGGGACCGAGAGGAGGAATTGGTTTTGGTCTCCCGATAAAATTAAGCATCCCGTGTTCGCCCCGAACACACAACTTAATTTTATCAATAATAATTCATTCCACTAGAGAATTATTATTGAACTACCGCACCAATCCCAAATTACATTTTGGGCTCCTTCTTATTATGAGTGTGTTAGTCTCCTGTGTTTAAGATATCGAATGTCCACTAATTAAGTGAGTTACTGACAACTCATTTAATTAATTTCTTAGTCCAAGAGTAGTACCACTCAACCTTATTATCATGTCGGACTAAGTCCACCTGCAGGTTTAACATGACAATCCTTATGAGCTCCTCTTGAGGACATTATCAACCTAGTATCACTAGGACACAGTTTCCTTCTATAATCAACAACACACACTATAAGTGATATCATTTCCCAACTTATCGGGCTTATTGATTCATCGAACTAAATCTCACCCATTGATAAATTAAAGAAATAAATATCAAATATATGTGCTTGTTATTATATTAGGATTAAGAGCACACACTTCCATAATAACTGAGGTCTTTGTTCCTTTATAAAGTCAGTATAAAAAGAACGACCTCAAATGGTCCTACTCAATACACTCTAAGTGTACTAGTGTAATTATATAGTTAAGATAAACTAACATCTAATTACACTACGACCTTCCAATGGTTTGTTCCTTTCCATCTTAGTCGTGAGCTACTGTTTATAATTTATAAGGAACCGATAACATGATCTTCTGTGTGTGACACCACACACCATGTTATCTACAATATAAATTAATTGAGCAACTACATTTATCATAAATGTAGACATTTGACCAATGTGATTCTTATTTCTAGATAAATGTTTATACCAAAAGCTAGGCTTTTAGTATACACTCTAACAATCTCCCACTTATACTAAAAGACTAAGCTGCTATATTTGCTACCATACATCTGATTCCTAACCCTTCAACATGTCCATCAAAAGCTCTTGCCTTAAGGACCTCGGTGGAAGGATCTATAGGTCATCACCTGATGCAATCTAGGTAGCAACAACTTCTCCTCGTTTATACGATTTCTCGTATTGGGTGGTACTTGCGCTCTATTGTGTTTACTTGCCTTTATAGACTTATGGTTTCTTCGAGTTTGCTACTGCACCAATATTATTACAATAAATTGTAATAATCTTTGGACAAACTAGAAATCATATCTAAGTCTATCTTGAGGTTATTGAGTCATTCAGCTTTTATGGCTACCTCAGAGGCTTGCCATATACTAAGCTTCTATGGTGGAGTCCAGAAAAACACCTATGCTTATCACTCTTCCATAGTTATGACTTTACCTCCTAAAGTAAACACAAAATCCCGAGGTCGACTTATTATTGTCCCTATCCGATTGGAAGTCAAAATCCATGCAACCCACAAGGACTAAATTAACTGCCTTGTAAGCTAGCATATAATCTCTAGTGCCTCTAAGGTACTACAATATATGCTTTACTGTAGTCCACTGTCCTTGTCCAGGGTTACTTTGATATCTGCTAACTATGCCCTTGGCAAAACATATTTCTGATCTCGTGCATAGCATACATTAGGCTTCCAACAGCATAAAGAATCGCCTTTATTTCCTTTATCTCCTTTGATGTCTACAGAGACATATCTTTAGATAAAGTTACTCTATCCTGAAAAGGTAAGAAACCTTTCTTGGAGTTTTGTATGCTTAAAACAAGCAAGGATTTTTCCGATGTATGAAGCTTGGGATAAGTAAAATATTCTTTTCTTGCGATCCCTTATTACTTTGATCTCAAGAATATATACATTCTCCCAAGTCCTTTATATCGAATTATTTGGACAACCATACCCTTACTTCTGACAACATTTTGATATTGTTTCCAACTACCAAAAATATTATCTAAGTATAGTACAAGAAATACCACCACGTTTCCATCATATCTTTTGTATACACAAGACTTATCCGGTTACTAAATCCATAGATCTGAATTACTTTGATAAACCGGATGTTCCAAGACCTTGAAGCTTTGCCTCAGTCCATAGACTGATTGAGCTTACACACAAGATGCTCTTAGCCCTTTGCAATGAACCCTTCTGGTTGCTTTTTATGGATGCTTTCTTCAAAACTTCCATAAAGGAATGCTGTCTTGACATCCTCTTGCCAAATAGATAAAAGAATCCGGATAGACTTAAGCATGACTACCAGTGAAAAAGTTTCCTTTTTCATCAAGCCTTGCTTTGAAAGTTACTACCTTCCTGTCTATCCCTCTTTTCCTATTATAGACCTTTTTATACCCAACGACTTTTACACCATTTGGTGATTCTACAAGCTTCTAGATTTTACATATATTCTAATTCTTTTATTCATTACTCTTTGCCAAGATGCTGCATCTTTATCTTGGAGTGCTTCATCATATGACCGGAGATCAGGTTCATGCCCTCCAGGGATCGAGTCCAAAAACTCTCCCAAAACATGAACCTATTTAGGTTGCATAACAACCCTCCCACTACAATAAGACACTTTCTGTAATTGTGTATCAATTTGTGATACATGTTGCAGTTTTCTTGTGGTATCTCATCTTGTACAGTTGGTACTAGGTTAGACATGTCCTTTATTATTTCCTTAAGAACAAATTTACTTATGAGCACGTGGTTCATTATATAGTCCTTTTCTAAAAAAAAAATTAGTCATTGATGCTAACAATGACCTTCTGATTTTTAAGACTATAAACTTACTTTTGTTTATCTAGGATAACTTACAAACAAGTGAACTCCTATCCAACTTATCATTGTCTCTCTTTAATATATGTGCTGGACTACCCGAATCCGAATATGCTTCAAAATAGGTTTTCACCTATTCAACAATTCTATATGAGTAGAGAGTTCTAACTTGGAAGGTACTATGTTCACTTTCGTTTCCAGAGTTTATCCTTAAAACAAATTTGGTAATTTTCTAAATAACTCATCATCTATCTAATTATTTCATAAGAGTCCTTTACCTTCTTTCTACTACACCATTCTGTTGGGGTGTACCAGGTGCAGTTAGTTGGGATTGAATCCCTACTTTTGATAAGTGACTCCTAAATTCTCCCAAGAGGTACTTGCCACTACGATCTTACCATAGTGATATTTACTTTAACATTTCTCCGCATCAGCCTTGTACTCTTTGAACTAATCAAAGTACTTAGTCTTGCGGTACATTAAGTAAATTTATTTGTATCTTGAATAGTTGTCTATAAAATAGATGAAATATTCAATACTACCTCTTGTCTGGATAGTCATAGGATCATACAAATCAGAATGAACCGATTTCAACATATCTTTGACTCCATACCCCTTGGAATTAAAAGCTTCTTGGTTATTTTCCTTCCAAGTAAGACTCGCAGGTTGGAAAGATTTCCACTACTAATGAACCCAAAAGTTCATCAACTACCAATGAATCCTACTTAAGTTAATATAACCTAGCCTTAGATGTCAAAGATATAATTGGTTCCTTTTCGAAGGTTGCTTTCTCTTAAGTTAGAAGATGTGTTATTAATTTCCATTTGTTGCATCATGGGAGTTATTGGATTATAAATAGTCAACCAACATACCAGAATAGATAACTTGCCTATTTTTCTTGATAACAACTTTGTTATCAAAATAGACACAATATCTATTCTATAATGGTTTAGAAACTGAAATCAGGTTCTTTCTAAACTTAGTATGTAAAGACAATTCCTAATAATCCAAATTTTATTCCTATTAGAGAATAAACCTCTCCCACTGCAACAGCTGCTACTTTTGCAGTAGTGCCCATGTGGACGGTGTTTTTTATTTTCATTTAGTTGTCGGGTTTCAATGAATTGCAGACATGATCAGTGGCTCCCATATCTACACACCAGGTACCGGTAGATAACTCCACTAAACATGTATCAACTAATGAATAAAATACACCTATATTGTTCTTAGTTCTAAGAAGACAGTCTACCTTAATGTCCAAATTCTATTTCCAATCAATTATAATTGGGACCACTAAGTCTATCCTAAAGTATATCAGCTAGGGATTGACCATCTTCCTAAGAATCACAAAAATATTTGGTTAAGACCAACTCCTTAAAAATCCCCATGAATTTTGTATGTCACGTATACAAATTCAAAGAGAAAATTTTATTTAATTTTATTATCTCGTCAACCTTACTTTATGACGAATAAAATTAATAGTTGGTCTATCAAATATTTGGTCAAGACTCTAAATTTAAAATAATATTGATTCCTCTAACAATACTATTTAAATTTACCAACACCTCAAAACACCGTGAATTTTGCATGCCACGTTAGTGTGGACGTATACAAAATCAACATTTGTAAGAGGAGGGTTTACCCATTAACTATCTTGTCAACGTAACTTTATGACAAATAAAATTATCTCAAACACCGTTAATTTTGTATGCCACGTTAGTGTGGACGTATACAAAATCAATCATTTGTAAGAGGGGTTTTAACCCTTTAATTTTATTATCTTGTCAACCTAACTTTATGACAAATAAAATTATCTCAAACACCGTTAATTTTGTATGCTACGTTAGTGTGGACGTATACAAAATCAATCATTTGTAAGAGGGGTTTTAACCCTTTAATTTTATTATCTTGTCAACCTAGTTTTATGACAAATTAATAGTTGGTTTCATTTGGTCACACAAATAATAGCAGTGACTCCGATGGGGAGGATACTATTAAATGTATCTAAGTGTATACCATTACTTGACACTAAGTCCATTAATAAGATTATGCCCCTTCCGTTGGGGAAGATCACACGCTCTTAATTAACTTCCTATAGTCATCCAAAAATGGAAGTCTGTTCTAGTGATCCATAAACAAGCTCATCCGTTATGGAGGAAGGCACTCAGAGCCAACGCGCAAGCTTGTTTGCATCACTTACAAACCAGTAATGGAGACCATGGGATTTACTTAAAAATCCCTCTCCCACTTAGTTATTTATAAATGAGGAATTTTAACTATGCTAGCCTACTAAACTTGTAAACTAACATGCACACACAATATAAAAGCAATAAATAGAAAAATCTAATTTTCAACTATTATGACTTTTATCTCTAGTTGTCCTCCGTGTGTTGTCATCCCAAGCTGCTGCCATATTTGGCCACCGCCACCGGGTCTAGCTGTCGCATCCATCTTGCTCCTAGTTCCGCTGCGCCTCTGGTCCTTAGAAGGTTCCACGCTTTGCAAGATTCGATCCGCGACATAAATAGAATTTTACATTTTGATCCTATATTCCATAAAAGGAATGTACATGTATCTAGATCAAAAATAAAATCCTAATAAAACTAAATACAGCTCCTGCTGTATTTTATAATACAATCATGCACACACATATAAATGCCCTTGACATGTCCAAGGGTCCAATCACACACATAAAACTATAAGCCATAATAGTTGGATCCTGCATCCACAAAGTTAGCATATCCTACTATTATCCTGCCTAAATTATGTATGACATGTGCATAATTAAACTAATACCAAATACACAGAGGCAAAACCCTAGCTCTGATACCAATTGTTGGTTGCTACTCGGAAAACCTAGAGGTTCCACTGTACAAAAATTTTGTACAAAGGTCTGAACCTTTTCCTAGCTACCATGTGTTCTTTTAAATTAAATTTTGGATCGCCTGCGGAACTTAACACGTTTGATCCAAAACTTAATCTATTTGTTCTTTTAGGTTTTGACTTGGATCTCCTGCGGAACTTAACACGTTCGACCCAAGTCTCCTTAAGTTATTAATTCCATTAAATATTAATTTCCATAAAAGGTTCCCAGTACTGACGTGGCGAGGCACATGGCCTTCTTGGATATGGGAGCAACCACCACCGACTAGACAAAACCTTTTATAGAAAGCTAATATTTAATTTCCTAAAATAACTTTAGGTTAACCAAAGAGAACAATCAAATCACAAGAAAAAAAAAACAAAAGAACACAACTTCGAAAAACATATTCGAAATACTAGAACGTAAGCCTCTTGTATTTGGTATTATTTCCATAAATAACTAGCATGATGCGGAAAGAAAATTACTAGTTATACCTTGTAGAAAACCTCTTGATCTTCTACCGTATTCCTCTTCTAACCTCGGACGTTGTGTGGGCAACGATCTTCCGAGATGAGAAACCACCAAGCACCTTCTTCTCCTCCTAGCTAGGCCAAAACAAGAAAGCTCCACCAAGGAAGAAGAAAAACACCAACCAAGCTCTAAGAGATGCAAGCTTCCTCTCCTTCTTCTTCTTCTCCAAGTAGTATCCGGCCTCCACAAGACCTCCAAGCAATAGAGAGTTTCGCCACCACAAGAGGAAGAGAGAGAGATGATGGCCGGCCACACCAAGGAAAAGAGGGAGAGAAAACAATAGAGGTTGTATCTCATGAAGGCACCCTCACCCCTTCTTTTATATTCCTTGGCCTAGGCAAATTAGGAAATTTAATTACAATAAAATTTCCTCAATTTCCTTGACATGATTTAATTTAGAAAAATAAAACAAATTTTCCAAATTAAAGTTCAATGGCCGGCCACATCATTGGAGAGCAAATTGGACAAGTTTTAATCAACAATTAAAACTTCCTAATTTGTTTCCGGAAATTTTAAAAATAAAATTTCTCTTTAAAAATCTCTTCATGGTTGATAAAAGGAAATTTCTATAATTTTAATTTTATCAACATGTGGATAATTTTTAAAGAGAAAATAAAATAACTCTCCAATCTACAAATAAGGAAAGAGATTTAATCTCTTTCTTTAATCTTTGTAGATCTTTTACAAGAGATATTTTAATTTTAATTCTCTTTAATAAATTATTTCTTCCACATAATAAAAACTAAAATTAAAATCCCTTTTTAATTTAATTTGGCCGCCCCCACTAGCTTGGGTTCAAGCTAGGGCCACCACCCAATTTTATACCTAGGTCGGCTCCAAGCTAGCTTGGCCGGCCCCATTATGTGGGTATAGAAGGTGGGTATAGGTGGGTATAGAACTCTATAAATAAGAGGCTACGATAGGGACCGAGAGGAGGAATTGGTTTTGGTCTCCCGATAAAATAAAGCATCCCGTGTTCGCCCCCAACTTAATTTTATCAATAATAATTCATTCCACTAGAGAATTATTATTGAACTACCGCATCAATCCCAAATTACATTTTGGGCTCCTTCTTATTATGAGTGTGTTAGTCTCCCTGTGTTTAAGATATCGAATGTCCACTAATTAAGTGAGTTACCGACAACTCATTTAATTAATTTCTTAGTCCAAGAGTAGTACCACTCAACCTTATTATCATGTCGGACTAAGTCCACCTCTGGGTTTAACATGACAATCCTTATGAGCTCCTCTTGAGGACATTATCAACCTAGATCACTAGGACACAGTTTCCTTCTATAATCAACAACACACACTATAAGTGATATCATTTCCCAACTTATCGGGCTTATTGATTCATCGAACTAAATCTCACCCATTGATAAATTAAAGAAATAAATATCAAATATATGTGCTTGTTATTATATTAGGATTAAGAGCACACACTTCCATAATAACTGAGGTCTTTGTTCCTTTATAAAGTCAGTATAAAAAGAACGATCTCAAATGGTCCTACTCAATACACTCTAAGTGTACTAGTGTAATTATATAGTTAAGATAAACTAACATCTAATTACACTACGACCTTCCAATGGTTTGTTCCTTTCCATCTTAGTCGTGAGCTACTGTTTATAATTTATAAGAACCGATAACATGATCTTCTGTGTGTGACACCACACACCATGTTATCTACAATATAAATTAATTGAGCAACTACATTTATCATAAATGTAGACATTTGACCAATGTGATTCTTATTTCTAGATAAATGTTTATACCAAAAGCTAGGCTTTTAGTATACACTCTAACACTGCACACACCACCACCACCCATGGATTAGTGTTATATCAGGCAGGTGTGTGGCGGTTCTGCTGTTTGGCTCCGTTGGTCTGAGGACTCAGGGTGGTAGCCGGCAGTCAGTTCCGCTCTGTTTGGCTCCGTTGGCATTTAGTGTAGCAGCGTGGTAGCCGGCAGATGGTGGACTCTGTTTGGCTCCGTTGGTCAGATGATTCAGCGTGGTAGCCGGCAGAGATATCCTCCCCGTCATTGTGTACCGGGAGATGAGAGCATTGAGCTCCCCCATTTATGATTTGGGGACAGAGGACAGGAGTACTCCGACAGCATTCCGTCCACTCGGTCCTTGTCGGGAGCGGTGATGTCCAGTGCAGTCACCATATGCATTTATTGCATTTTATTGTTGTGATTGCTGCACTTATATGCTGCATTTGTATGGATGCATTTGATTGACATGCATACAGGATTATGATTTTCTTCGGTCTGACGACCTGTTACCTTTGTACCTTGATCCCGGTTAGTACGGTTATCTCCTGATTTCGTTCCAGTTGCATTTATTCCTTCTCGTATTCAGGAGACTGTACGCATGATTAGTGTTATCTTTTATTTGTTTTATTATGCATATCAGTTGTACCTGCTGAGTGTTGGACTCACCCCGCCTCCATTGTTGATATTTTCAGGTTGAGGCTGTCCGGAGCAGTTCCAGTCGCTGGCCCCCCATCTGCACGTAGAGCCAGTTCTCTACTAGTTCGTTATTTGTTTTATTTTGGTTTTTTTTCTATATCAGACTTTGTTTTAGTATTGTCTTTGGATTTTTTCCTATGGATATTGTATGGAGTGATACTTTTTGATGGATTTTTGATATGATATTGGATTTCATTCTACTACGTGCCTGCCTGGACGGCAGAAGAGGTGGGTTCGTTGGATTTGAGCTTTACGAGAGTAGTGGAGTAGGGTGGATTTCGAGTCAGAGTCCTATCGTTATTGATTACTATTATTAACTGCGTGTTTGTGACAGCCAGAGGCTGAATATCTTTATAAACTGCGTGGTGTTTGTTTTTTTATTTGTTGTTATTATTCCAGCCGCCTGTGGCTGAGGTATATGAGATATAGAAAAGTTTCAGATTGTCCGCCGTACAGGGGAGATGCTGCCGAAATTTCTTCGGACAGGGACTCCTCCGGGGCGTGACAAAAATTGCTGTTGTTATCACAAAAATTAATACAGTGATGTACTAAAACATGCACCCAATGAATCTACACAATCTAATTCCTCCAACTACGCATAGCATAAAGAAAAGTTGCTCAATAATCCATACTATATACATGCCATTTCTGCTACATATACTTATACCTGCCATTTTTTAAGAATCCAAATTGAGATACTTCGACAGAATTAAAACAAAGGAACACAAACCTAAATTCTACATGTTCCGAAAGCATGAAAGAGAGGCTAAATCCCTAACCATAATTTCTGTGCAACACAATCCGAAACAAAGGAAACTAAAACTCGAAACCAATTCTCCTGTTCTTCATGCTTAAACTCAATCAATCCTTCTCTTCTTTCTTTAGGGCTCACGACAGCAAACAAATCTCACAACTTAAATCCGAATTCTGTAAAACTCAAACTGTGTACTAACCCTTTACAACTTATTCCTTACAGCATGTTTCAAAATAAATATCAAGAAGATACAAGGATTTAAATCCTCAATTCGTGGCAGCAACTTAAGGAAGCAAACCTTCTTAATAACATGCTGCAAAAATCAGAAAGAAAAGGCCAACGGGAAATCCAAAACTACTCTTCTGCAGGTGAGTAAGCAACTTACCGTGCGTTCTTGGGCTCACTACCGAAAGAGAAAGCCTTCTAGGGTTCGGACAGCTTGAGATTTCTGGCCTCCTCTTGTGCTCACCGACCCTCCTCGACGAGAGTATCACAACTGCGTGAAGAGCCCCTCGGAGAAACCCTCGCTGGCCGCCGAAGGAACCCTAGCTTCTAGCCGCGTCTTCGCCCGAGAGGAGAATCGCCGACGCTCGCGTGAGGTGAGGAAAGGAGAGAAAGGTTCGGGTTCCGCAAATACCTAAGTTCTCTTTTTCTTTTAACTAGGGTTTCAAATTATAACTCAAATATTATTCGGTTCGAGTTTTTCTAAGAAATATTCGGCTGGTCTATTGGTTAAGCAAATCTTTGCTTAACCCATGGTTTCCGGTTCAAACCTCGGCTTGGACATTTTTTATCGAAACTTCCTTTGTTTAGTAAAAATACCAAACAACCTCCAAAAATTGCATAAAAATACTCTAAAAATCTCTAGAATTTTTCTATAGCATTTCAAAATATTTTTTGAATTATTTTTGGAGCTCAAAATGAGGAAATTTGGGTCGTTACATGTGGTCGGCCCTTTCTTGGTCACCAAGCATTGGATCGGCCCACTTCTTGGACACCAAGAAGAGCCTTACATTTGGATGGACTTGAGGCTATAATGAGGCTATGACAAGGACCTAGAGTAGAAATTGGTTTTGGCCTTCCGATAAGCTTGAGTATCCCGTGCTCGCCCTGAACAGACAACTCAAGTTCATCGATAATAACTCATTCCACTAGAGAGTTATTATCGCACTACCGCACAAATCCCAAATTACATTATGGGCTCCTTCTTATCATGAGTGTGTTAGTCTCCCTGTGTTTAAGATAACAAACATCCACTAATTAAGTAAGTTACTGACAACTCACTTAATTAATCTCTAGCTTCAAGAGTAGTACCACTCAACTTCATTGTCATGTCGGACTAAGTCCACCTGTAGGGCTTAACATGGCAATCCTTATGAGCTCCTCTTGGGGACATTCTCAACCTAGATAACTAGAACACGGATTCCTTCTATAATCAACAACACACACTATAAGTAATATTATTTCCCAACTTATCGGGCATATTGATTTTTCAAGTTAAACCTCACCCTTTGATAAATCAAAGAAATAAATATTAAATATATGTGCTTGCTATTATATTAGGATTAAGAGCACACACTTTCATAATAACTAAGGTTTAGTTCTTTTATTAAGTCAGTACAAAAAGAACTTACCTAAATGGTCCTACTCAATACACTTAGAGTGTACCAGTGTAATTTATTAATCAAGATAAACTAATACTTAATTACACTACGACTATTCCGATGGTTTGTTCCTTTCCATCTTAGTCGTGAGCAACTATTTATAATTTATAAAGAACCGTCAACATGATCTTCTGTGTGTGACACCACACACCATGTTGTCTACTACATAAATTAATTGAACAATTACATTCAACAAATAAATGTAGATATTGACCAATGTGATTCTTTTATTTCAAAATAAATGTTTACAAAAGCTAGGCTTTTAGTATACACTCCAACAAGGCAGAGCTTGGACGGTCAAACAATACGCATAAACGTTGCAGAGGAGAGGCCACGACGTGCTTTTTGATATCAAAAAGCAGAAATATTATTTGTCAAAAGGATTTTGGTGACAAGATATCATTACTTGTACGAATTTATTTTTGTTGGTTGTTGTTTACTTGACAGTAATGCAATCTTTAATCCTCCAAATTGTAAGACAAGAAGTGACTAGCTAAATAGGGTTTTAGTTAATATGGTTTGCTACAAGTTTGTATATATGTTTTGCTACAAGTTTGTATATATAAGAAGTGATCATGTAAATTGGGATGATATATTTATGTTTGTAGAAAATGGTTTATTATATATATGCTTGTTGATAATGGTTTGTTGACAACAGTTTATTGTTCTATAGTGTGTGTTGAAAAATGACAACGATTAAAATGATATGTTGAGAAATGACAACGTTTAAAATGGACAAACGACGACGGTTAAAAAATGTTGTCTCATACTAAAAAAAAACCATGCATGCACTTGAAATAAAATGGTAAAAACCATTGTTAAAGATCCAAAAATACTGTTGTAGATTGACGCGTTGTGAAAGATATGGATGCTCAAAGACAATGGTTTAAAATCGCTGTATTTTTTACTTTAAATACAATGGTTATAAACTATTATCATTTTAGAACAAAAATCATTGTATATTTACCACATACACAACGGTTCATCTTGAAACACAACGGTGAAAAACCGTTGTGTTTCAGGTGAAGAGAATAGTTTTTAACTGTTGTCTTTTAGTGCTCCTATCTTTCTCAATGCGTTAAATGACAACATTTTTTTGGGGTCGTTCATAACGTTTTTCACCATTTTCTTTGTGTAGTTTTGTTGTAGTGATGGTTGGGATTAATGGGTTCTTGGTTGTAAATTTTGGATTAATTGAGGTGGATTAAGGATATGCTTAATATCTAATTGATCATGTTAAGGAATTAAGTGTGCTTTGATCATGGAGGATTGTTATTGTCTAATTGATTAACTCATAAGTAGAGTTTGTTGGTGCTGGAAGCATCCGACGATCGAACCCGTGTTTTGATAATGGCAAAGGGTTCAAAGTTAAGTTAGTTTGTGATCTAACAGTTTGAATAAGCTTGCAGGAAAGTCCTAAGTGTACTTAGGTGAAAGTCCTAAGTGTACTTAGGCAAAAGTCCTAGCTGCGGTTAGGCAGGTGGAAAACCCTAGGGGGTGGTAACCCTAGGTCATAGGGGGTGGTAACCCTATGCGGAAAGTCTTAGCGGGTCGAGAGCTTCAGGCAAAAGTCCTAGGGGGTGGTAACCCTAGGTGGAAAGTCCTGGTGTTGCGAACCAGGTGGAAGACTGGACGGATCGGGAAGCGAGCGTCCAGCAGAAAGTCCGGAAGCATCGAGTGCCAAGCAAAAGTCTAGTCGATCTGGAGGATCGTGCTGGCATCAGGTAAACCTCCTAAGTGGAGTAGGTGAGGGCGCGCTCCCCGCAGAGGGAACAGTAGGCGTCAGATCGACCTAGGGTTTCCGGTTGGAAATCCGAAGTCAGCCCCAGATAGTCCGAAGACTGTCAATATCTCATTTACTATGACTATTATGTGCTAACTTTATTTTACAGAGTATGTGTTTGGGACTAACACATTTTGTAGGAACAAAGGAGCAAGTCACAATATGGATGAACAGTGTCCAAGGCGCTTCCATGGAGCTTGGAGGTGCCTCGGGTGCAAAGGGTGAGATGGCTGCGTAGCAGGCTTGGAGGCGCCTCAGACGGAGATGGAGGTGCCTTGGACCAGAGCTTGGAGGTGCCTTGGAGTGGCCATGAAGGCACCTCAAGCAGGATAAGAGGTGAACTTTTCAGCACTGATCCACGCGACTAACTCGACGCGTTGGAGGCAGCCTGGATGGTGTTGGAGGCGCCTCCAACAGTGCATGAAAGGGGGTCTCGAGGCAGCAGTCAAGACAACAATTCCTAAGTGCTTCTACTATAACATGCTGCTCCAAAAGACGCCTTGAAGTGTTGTTACAAGCCCCCGACGACTCGAAGCTCCAAGATTTTGATTCTGTCATCGGTATAATAGTTCTTTATTGCACTTATTGTAAAACAAATTTGTACTCTTTTCGAGCTTATAGTTGTTGCATACCAAAAGCGATCAACGATCGCGGGCCTTGGAGTAGGAGTCGTCACAGGCTCCGAACCAAGTAAATCCTTAGTGCCTTTCTGTGTTTGTTGTCTTTTACTTTATTCCGCTGCTTTAACTCGATAGTTTTACGAATCCGAAACGTGAAATAGCCACGAGCGCTATTCACCCCCGCCCCCCTTCTAGCGCTTCTCGATCCAACAATTGGTATCAAAGCAGGGTCGCTTCGATTTGGTGCAACCACCAATCAAACATTTTTTTTGTTGTGGTTATTTTCAATTTTACGGAATCAATTAGAATTAGCTTAATAGCTACATTCTAATTCTTTTTACGAATCAGTTTTTGCTCAAAATTGGTGCAACACCACTCGAGCTCGTTATTTTAAATTTTTCCCGCACTACTAATCGAAGACCTAGTCTTGGGACATCTCGTTCTATTTTGTTCTTGCATATTAATTAAATGGCCCGGCAAGAAGGTTGCAGCACCGTTCGTCCCCCGCTCTTAACCAGAGAAGATTTCGAGTACTGGAAAGGAAGAATGGAGAATTTTCTAAAAATCCAGTTCGAGATGTGGATAATCGTCAAGACTGGGTTTCAATTGCCAACCGATAAAGACGGCAAGCCTACACCCTGCAAGAACTGGGAACCAGCTCTAATCAAGAAGGTGGAAGTCAATGCCAGAGCAACCTGCACCCTCCAGTGTGGATTGACCAAGGAAGAGCTCAATAGAGTTGGTCCTTTTTCAACCGCAAAAGAGCTGTGGGAGAAGCTGATCGAACTACACGAGGGCTGCTCCGACACCAAGGTAAGCAAAAGAGATTTGTTGTTTAATAAATTATATAATCTCAAAATGCAGGAAGGAGAGACAGCAAGTCAACTCCATGCACGTATTCAAGACATTCTCAACTCCCTCCACGCGATCGGGCAAAGGGTCGAGAACAGGGATATAATAAGCTATGCTCTCAACGTGTTTCCGAGGAGTACATTGTGGGCATCAATGGTAGATGCCTACAAAGTCTCCAAGGACTTATCTTCTATAAAATTAGATGAATTATTCTCTGAGTTCAAATTACATGAGTAGACTAATGCACAGCCAACCGAGAAGGGCATTGCTTTGGTTGCAGGTACAAGCAGAACACGCGAACCAAGACCAAGGCGTAGAACCGAACCAGAATCAGATGAAGAACCTGACTCAGACGATGAAGATGATGAACTAACGGCTGAATTCATCAACCTTGTAAAGAAGCTCTACAAGAAGAAGAAGGGGTTCAACAAAAGGGACCTCAAGAAGGCGGTCCAGTCCAAAGAAGCCCAATCAAGCTCGAAGGTAAAATTTGAAGTGACGTGCTATGGCTGCAACTAGAAGGGACACATCAAAGCCAACTGTCCCAACCAAAAGGAGATAAAGAAACAAAGAAGGAAAAAGGTCTTGAAGGCAACATTCGAAGAATCTTCCTCAGCAGACGACGACGACGAACTCGATCAGATGAGTCTCCTTGCACTGATGGCCCGGGACCAGATCAATATATCCGAGAGTGAGAGCGAATCGGAAGCTGAATCGGAAAGAAATCACGGATCTGTATCCGTTTTCGAAGGGCCTGACCCCACTGTATGTATTCCGCATTTAAATAATTTAGTTAATTATTTATTACGTAAATTAGCAAAATCCAATATTCGGATCAAGTCACTTCTGAAAGAGGCATCAGCCCTTAAAGAAGTGAACAACTCCAAATCCTTGTCTAAATCCGTTCAGATTGGAACCTCAACTCATGTCCAAAAGCTTGAGGAAGAGAATTCCAACTTGAAAATTCAAGTCAAGGATTTGAAGACCGCGTTGGAATGGTTCACCTTGGGTTCCAAGAATCTTGACATGATTCTTGGAAAACAAAAGGCCATATACAACAGATTCAGAATTTGATTCAAACCTAAAAAGAAATATAGATCGTATTTATCATTAGTCAACAGACCAAATAGTAAGACAATCCAAGCATGGGTACCCAAGTCCAACTTGGTCAATTAAGTTGGACTTGGTCAATATTGGGTTCCCAAGGATCAAGTAAATTACCTTGATGGACCATATCGAGGCTATGATCCAAGGGAAGCCAAAAGAATAACTATATTAATAAACAAATAAATCATTAAATATATATATATATATATATATATATATATATATATAATTAAAATATAACTAAATTAAATGTATTTTAAATCTAATCTATAAATTTAAAAAAAAGAAATTATTATTTATATGAAATTATCAATAATATATGTGGAGGCTCCAGAATAACTGGCACCTTCAAAACTAACCTACCTGGCAGAGTAACTCAAACCAAGCTACCCGGCAGGGTAATTAGAACTAATTAGAAAGGGAACAAGTTTAACTTGACTTATGGTACTAGTGAAATTTTGGATGATAGTACGTTAGGGAAGCTTAGTCTATGCATGTCTAGGAAGATATGGCTTCGACCTGGTGCATTTGGCTAAGTGGAACTAACCAAAGTTACCCTTTATGGATCCTAACCAGTTAGACCAAGGTTTTGTATTAAGTTCAGTGGATAGGACTATTTAGAAAATCTCGAAGGCATGGTTACTTTAATGATGTCCAAGTGACTCACCATAGCCCAGAAGTTTATCTGAAGAATGACTATTTGTTGAGCCCAAAGCTAAACCTGAATCTAACATAAAGTTAAACCAAACCCTATAATTGAACCTAATTCATCTCACAAAATTATACGATCCCCTGATTGAAAATTTTAGATTGGGTGAGATGACTAAGGATCAAATTAAAAGGAAATTAAATAAAATCAAATTAAATTTAAATTAAATTAAATTAAATTAAATCAAATTAAAATTAATTAATATCAAATTAAATTAAATTAATTAAAATCAAATTAATTAAACTAAAATTAATAAAATAAATTAAAATGTTTTAAAAACTTATTTAAAATGTTTTAAAAAACTTATTTAAAAATTTTTTTAAATGTATTTAAAAAACTTATTTAAAAAACATTTTAAAATGTTTTAAAAACTTATTTAAAAACTTATTTTAAAAAAAACTTATTTAAAATGTAAAACTTATTTTAAAAACTTTTTAAAATGTTCTAAAAACTTATTTAAAAACTTATTTAAATTGTATTAAAAACATATTAAAAAAAGTTTTTAAAATGTTTTAAAAACTTCTTTAAAATATATTAAAAACTTATTTAAAAAACTTTTTAAAATGTTTTAAAAATTTATTTAAAAACTTATTTAAAATGTATTAAAAACTTATTTAAAAACTTATTTAAAATGTATTAAAAACTTATTTAAAAAACTTTTTAAAATGTATTTTAAAAACTTATTTAAAATGTTTTAAAAACTTATTTTAAAACTTATTTAAAATGTATTAAAAACTTATTTAAAAAACTTTTTTAAATGCTTTAAAAACTTATTTAAAATGTTTTAAAAAGTTATTTAAAAAACTTTTTAAAATGCTTTAAAAACTTATTTAAAATATTTTTAAAAATTATTTAAAAAAACATTTTAAAATGTTTAAAAACTTATTTAAAATGTTTTAAAAACTTATTTAAAAACTTTTTAAAATGTTTTAAAAACTTATTTAAAATATTTAAAAAACTTATTTAAAAAACTTTTTAAAATGTTTTAAAAACTTATTTAAAATATTTTTAAAATGTTTTAAAAACTTATTTAAAATATTTTAAAAACTTATTTTAAAAAAACTTTTAAAAATGTTTTAAAAATTTATTTAAAAACTTATTTTAAAAACTTTTTTAAAAAACTTTTTAAAATGTTTTAAAAATTTATTTAAAATGTAACTGATTTAGTCAAATCTAACTGGATTGTCAACTTAACTTGACTAGCCAAGTGAAAGTTGTTACCATTTAGGTAAACAGTTAGTAGCTAATGGTTAGACATTTTGTTGGATCGAGAAGCACTATAGGGGAGGGGGGGTTGAATAGCGCTCGTGGCTATTTTAAATGATTTAGAAACAGAGTCGGAATACACAGCGGAATTAAGAAAATAAAAAGAACACACGCAAACACAGGTTGTTTACTTAGTTCGGAGCCTATGGCGACTACTATTCCAAGGCCCGCGGTCGTTGATCGCTTTCTGTGGGCAACACCTATAAGCTCGAATAACGGTTACAGAATTATTACAATCTATTAAATTGAAAGAATATACCGACAACAAGAATGAGCAATTTCGAAGCTTCAGGTCGTCGGGATCTCGTTACAGCACTTCGGGATGGTCTTGTTAGCAGCTTGTAGCAGAAAGATCGCTTGGAAGAAGATATGATAGACTGCTGCTCGAGACATCCTTATAAAGGGTCTTCAAGGCGCCTCCATTAAGCTCCAAGGCGCCTTCAAACCGCCGAGTCAGTCGCCTGGATCAGCACTGATCCGGTCGAACCTCATCCACTTAAAGGCGCCTCCAAGTGTAACGACCCGGCCCTCTTGGTCCATTTGGCGGCCCATTTGGCGACCTCTTATGTCGTCGACCGTCGGCCCTTATGTCGTCGGCCCATTTGGCAACCTCTAATGTCGTCGACCGACGACCCTTGACCGTGTCGTTACTCACTAGGACTTTCCACCCCTGGCAGTGGATTTTTGCCTCCCCCAGGATTCGTACTCTAAACCTCCAGACTTAAGTATTAGAGTTTATGAATCCTGGTAACCAAGTGAGATGGTTACCAGGATTCATAAACTCTAATACTTAAGCCTCACTTGGTTACCAGGATTCATAAACTCTAATACTTAAGCCTGGAGCTTTAGAGTTCGAATCCTGGGGGAGGCAAAAATCCACTGCCAGGGGTGGAAAGTCTTAGTGAGTAACGACATGGCCAAAGGGTCGTCGGTCGACAACATGAGAGGTCGCCAAATAGGCTGACGACATAAGGGCCGCCAGTTCGACCGCCACAAGGGCCGCCAGTTCGACCGCCACAAGGGCCGCCCAAGAGGCCAAAATGGTCGAGTCGTTACACCAAGGCTGGTCCAAGGTGCCTCCAAGGCCTGGTTCAAGGTGCCTCCAACCTATTCCAAGGCGCCTCAAGCCTTGCTGCGCTGACTTCTTCTGGCTTGCACCCGAGGCGCCTCCAAGCTCCATGGAGGCGCTTCGGACACTGTTCATCCGAGGCCAAGTGTGCTCTTTTGTCCCTGCACAATGTGTTAGTCCACAAAATACACATATACCCTGCAAGACAAAGTTAGCACACATAAATATGATAAGAATAGTGTTTGACAGTCTCTGAACTGTCCAGGTCTGACTTCGGATTTTCGACCGAAAACCCTAGGTCGACCCGACACCTACTGTTCTTTCTGCGGGGAACGCATCCTCACCTACTCCACTCAGGAGAGTTACCTGTTGCTAGTGCGATCCTCCAGATTGACTGGACTTTTGCTCAGCGCTCGATGCTTCTGGACTTTCTGCTGGACACCCGCTCCCCGACCCGTCCAGTCTTTCACCTGGTCCGCGACACCAGGACTTTACACCTAGGGTTACCACCCCCTAGGACTTTTGACTGAAGCCCTCGACCCACCAAGACTTTCTTCATAGGGTTACCACCCCTATGAGCTAGGGTTACCACCCCCTAGGGTTTTCCACCTGCCTAATCTCAGTTAGGACTTTTGCCTAAGTACACTTAGGACTTTCCTGCAAGCTCATTCAAACTGTTAGATCACAACATACCTTAACTTTGAATCCTTTGTCATTATCAAAACACTGGTTCGATCGTCGGATGTTTCCCGCACCAACAATTTCCCCCTTTTTTATTATGACAATTTAAATTCAAAGTTAAGTAAAACAGGCATAAGTAAACGAATGTATCAATAAACATAAGCAAGCTTTTTTAAGTAAAAAGTTCAAGTAAGAACGTTAGCAAGCTAAATGTATAAGGCTCCCCCTTAATAAGAGCTCTCTTTCTCTTATCCTTAAGTTGAGTCTTTGAATAATTTCAATTTATCTTACTCTCCCCCTTTGCCATATATCAAAAAACTTTTGTATGGAGAACTATAGTAAAAGGACAACATGAAAGGACTATGTTTTTAACAACTTACATTTTCAGCTTTAAAAGTTATATTTTACAACACTTTAAAGCAATATTTCTTGTAAGTGAAATTTGCTAAGTGAAAACTTGTCTTTGAAATAAACAAATTAAAGCCTATGAAATATTTTAAGCAAGAAGTTGGTTTTAAGAAAACTAAGTTTAGTAACTAATTTAGCCCAAAAAAAAATTCTTTGAACCGAAACATAGCTAAATTAAGATTACTATTTTGAACAACTCCTTTTACTTAGCCAAAATTTGTGCAAATTTAGGAAAAATTAAAACAAATGATTTTTGAAAGGCAAGTTTTGAAAAATAGTATGCTTAAGTTTTGCAAAAAAAAAAAAAAGACTTAGTTTTGCAAAAAAAATGAAAAATATTTAATTTAATTAAATTTTAAAAATAATTAAGTTAATTAAATTTGAAAAGATATTTAAGTCAATTAAATTTGAAAAGATATTTAAGTTAATTAAATTTGAAAAATATTTAAGTTAATTAAATTGTAAAAATATTTAAGTTAATTATATTTTAAAATATTTAAGTTAATTAAATTTGAAAAATATTTAAGTTAACTAAATTTGAAAAATATTTAAGTTAGTTAAATTTTGAAAAATAATTAAGTTAATTAAATTTGAAAAATATTTAAGTTAATTAAATTTCAAAAATATTTAAGTTAATTAAAATTTTAAAAAAATATTAAGTTACTTAAATTTGAAAAATATTTAAGTTAATTAAATTTGAAAAATATTTAAGTTAATTAAATTTTAAAAATATTTAAGTTAATTAAATTTGAAAAATATTAAGTTAATTAAATCTTGAAAAATATTAAGTTAATTAAACTTGAAAAATATTAAGTTAATTAAATTTGATTTAATTTTTATTTTTATTTTAATTAATTTAATTTTTAATTTAATTTAATTTAATTTTTATGTTAATTAAATTTAATTTAAATTTAATAATTTAATTTAATTTAATTTAATTTTTATTTTTATTTTATTTTTTATTTTAATTTATTTTAATTTTAATTTAATTTAATTTAATTTTTATTTTATTTTAATTTTAATTTTTATTTTAATTTAATTTAATGTAATTTTTATTTTAATTTAACTTACTTTTTATTTTATTTTAATTTAATTTAGTTTTTATTTTAATTTAATTTAATTTTTATTTTAATTTAATTTAATTTAATTTTTATTTTAATTTAATTTAATTTTAAATTTAATTTAATTTTTATTTAAGTTTTGTCCTTAGTCATCTCATCCGATCTAGATTTTTCAGTCAGGGGATGCTATAATTTTGTGAGATGAATTAGGTTCAATTTTAGAATTTTGGTTTAACTTTATGTTAGATTCAGGTTTAGCTTTGAGCTCAATAAATAGATATTCTTTGGATAAACTTATGGACTATGGTGAGTCACCTGGACATCATTAAAGTAACCATGCCTTCGAGGTTTTCCAAATAGTCATATCCACTGAACTTAATACAAAATCCTGGTCTAACTAGTTAGGGTCCATAAAGGGTAGCTTCGGTCAGTTCCACTTAGCCAAATGCACCAGGTCGAAGTCATATCTTCCTAGACATGCATAGACTAAACTTCCCTAACGTACTATCATCCAATACTTCACCAGTACCATGGGTCAAGTTAAACTTAGCCCTAATTACCCTGCCGGGTAGGTTGCATTTGGTTACCCTGTCAGGTAGATTCCTTTTGGAGGTGCCAGCTATTCTGGAGCCTCCATTATTGATTTTCCTTTTAAATTGTTTTTAAAGTTTTAATTTTGAATTATATTCCTTTAAATTTATTTGTTAAGATAATTTGTATTTATTAATTAAAATAATTTTAATTTAATTTAATTATTTATTTGTTATGTAACAACCCAAATTTTCTTTTTTTTTTTGAGTCCTAAAAGTAATTTAAAAATATTTTAAAATGCCTTAGAAATATTCTAGAAATTTTTAGAGTATTTTTATTTAATTTTTGGAGGTCATTTGGTATTTTTACTAAACGAAAGAAGTTTCGACAAAAATAATGTCCAAGACGATATTCGAACCCACGACCTCCGACCTCAGCTGTAATGACCACCCTTCTTACTACTACTACTACTCTCTAAGAGTGACCGTTACTTATCTACTAACTTTACTTAACCGGTATAATTAAAAACCACGAGGAATCCCTACCGAAAAATTTCGGTAGAGTCTCCCCTGTACCGGTGACCAAATCATCAATACAAACAAACTATACTCAGCCACAGGCGGCTGGAACATATATTTTCACAACCACGCAGTATAATATCACAAATAAAAGAAGGAAACTACCCTAACAATAGCAAACAACAATATCACTCCATCAATAGAACCCAACTACAAATGCGGAATAAACTTAATTACAATCTTAACTCATAATAGCATTTAAAGAAAACTAAAGAACTCTAAATAGAAAAGTCTTAACAATTCCTTAGCAAACTCTTGATCTCCCCATAGTCCAGCCATCACACACCTTCATCACCACCACCTTGTCGCCTTCCTTGCTAAATCTTTTCCTTTCCTTTATCTGCAGTAGGAGGAAGTGCAGTCTATAAGCATAAAGCTTAGTGAGCGCTATCTACTCACAAAAACTCGATATGCATGTATATAAATAAAAACATGCTAAAACTGAATGCTAACATATAAAACTACTCATGCTCATAAATAGCAAAGGAATCATACTAACTGAAATACTAAACATGTATAGCTAATCATGCTCATAAGAATAAAACTATAACTGCATACTGGAAGCAAATAAAGCTAAACATGCTGAATAATCTAATAGCAAGAAACAAATAAAACTACTACTGCATGCTTCAAATAACAAGAAACTAAACTTTCTAATTCTAAACATATTTGAAGCTTGTTTCATTTGTTTCAAAACTTATACTTTAATACTTTAAAATAATAATAAACTTCTTTTGGGCCCGGCATTGTACCAATTTGCACGCATCCTTAATAAGAGTCGAGGTAGCTAATCCCGAAACTACTAAGGTAATTCTAGGCGATCTTGTACCTAGGGGCGATCTAGGAGCCCACCCAATGGACCTTGAGTTGGAGTGTATACTAAAAGCCTAAGCTTTTGTAAACATTTATCTTGAATAAAGAATCACATTTGGTCAAATTAACTACATTTGTTTGTAGTTGTTCAATTAATTTATATTGTAGATAACATAGCATGTGGTGTCATATGCAGAAGATAATGTTATCAGTACCTTATAAATTATAAACAGTAGCTCACGACCAAAATGGAAAGGAACAAACCATTAGAAGGTCGTAGTGTAATTAGGTATCAGTTTATCTTGACTGTATAATTACACTAGTACACTTAGAGTGTAATGAGTAGGACCATTTGAGGTCGTTTCTTTTATACTGATTTTATAAAGAAACAAAGACCTCGGTTATTATGGAAGTGTGTGCTCTTAATCCTAATATAATAACAAGCACATATATTTGATATTTATTTCTTTAATTTATCAATGGGTGAGATTTAGTTCGATGAATCAATAAGCCCGATAAGTTGGGAAATGGTATCACTTATAGTGTGTGTTGTTGATTATAGAAGGAAGCGTGTCCTAGAGATACTAGGTTGATAATGTCCCCAAGAGGAGCTCATAAGGATTGTCATGTTAAACCCTGCAGGTGGACTTAGTCCGACATGACGATAAGGTTGAGTGGTACTACTCTTGGACTAAGATATTAATTAAATGAGTTGTCAGTAACTCACTTAATTAGTGGACATTCGATATCTTAAACACAGGGAGACTAACACACTCATAATAAGAAGGAGCCCAAAAATGTAATTTGGGATTGGTGCGGTAGTTCAATAATAGTTCTCTAGTGGAATGAATTATTATTGATAAAATTAAGTTGTGTATTCGGGGCGAACACGGGATGCTTAATTTTATCGGGAGACCAAAACCAATTCCTCCTCTCGGTCCCTATCGTAGCCTCTTAGTCATAGAGTTCTATACCCACCTATACCCACCTTCTATACCCACCCAATAGGGGCCGGCCAAGCTAGCTTGGGAAACAAGCTAGGGCCGGCCTAGGTATAAAATTGGGTGGCCGGCCCTAGCTTGAACCCAAGCTAGTGGGGGCCGGCCAAATTAAATTAAAAAAGAAATTTAATTTTAATTTTTATTATGTGGAAGATATAATTTATTAAAAAGAATTAAAATTAAATTATCTCGCTTGTAACAGGTGTACAGAGGATTAAAGCAAGAGAATAGAGCGCTTGCCTTATTTGTAGATTGGTGAGATATTTTATTTTCTCTTTAAAAATTATTCACATGTTGTAAAATTAAAATTATAGAAATTTCCTTTTTATCAACCATGAAGAGATTTGAAGAGAAATTTTATTTTTTAAAATTTTCGGAAACAAATTAGGAAGTTTTAATTGTTGATTGAAACTTGTCCAATTTGTTCTCCAATGATGTGGCCGGCCAATGTAGATTTAATTGGGAAATTTTATTTTATTTTTCTCAATTAAATCATGTCAAGGAAATTGAGGAAATTTTATTGTAATTAAATTTCCTAATTTGCTTAGGCCAAGGAATATAAAAGAAGGGGTGAGGGTGCCTTCAAGAGATACAACATCTATTATTTC
The DNA here is from genome assembly GCF_018446385.1 of Zingiber officinale. NCBI lineage: Eukaryota > Viridiplantae > Streptophyta > Magnoliopsida > Zingiberales > Zingiberaceae > Zingiber > Zingiber officinale. Next base: position 130,110,267 of record NC_056002.1, on the reverse strand, counting down.
TCTCCCTCTTTTGTTCCTTGGTGTGGCCGGCCATCCTCTCCCTCTCTTCCTCTTGTGGTGGCCGAACCTCTCTCTCTCCCTTGGAGCTCTTGTGGTGGCCGGATACTACTTGGAGAAGAAGAAGAAGAAGGAGAGAAAGCTAGCATCTCTTGGAGCTTGGTTAGTATTTTGGTTTTTCTCCATGGTGAAGTTTTCCTTTGTGGTCGTACCTTGCTTGGAGGAGAAGAAGGTGGTTGGTGGTTTCTCATCTCGGTAGATCGTTGCCCACACAACGTCCGAGGTTAGAAGAGGAATACGATAGAAGATCAAGAGGTTTTTCTTCAAGGTATAACTAGTAATTTTTATTTCCGCATCATGCTAGTTATTTATGGAAATAATACCAAATACAAGAGGCTTACGTTCTAGAATTTCGAATATGTTTTTTCGATGTTGTGTTCTTTTGTTTTTTCTTTTCCTTGTGATTTGATTGTTCTCTTTGGTTAACCTAAAGTTATTTTAGGAAATTAAATATTAGCTTTCTATAAAAGGTTTTGTCTAGTCGGTGGTGGTTGCTCCCATATCCAAGAAGGCCATGTGCCTCGCCATGTCAGTACTGGGAACCAATTATGGAAATTAATATTTAATGGAATTAATAACTTAAGGAGACTTGGGTCGAACGTGTAAAGTTTCGCAGGAGATCCAAGTTAAAACCTAAAAGAACAAATAGATTAAGTTTTGGATCAAACGTGTTAAGTTCCGCAGGCGATCCAAAATTTAATTTAAAAGAACACATGGTAGATAGGAAAAGGTTCAGACCTTTGTACAAAATTTTTGTACAGTGGAACCTATAGGTTTTCCGAGTAGCAACCAACAATTGGTATCAGAGCTAGGGTTTTGCCTCTGTGTATTTGGTATTTAGTTTAATTATGCACATGTCATACATAATTTAGGCAGGTTAATAGTAGGATGTGCTAACTTTGTGGATGCAGGATCCAACTATTATGGCTTTTAGTTATTATGTGTGTGATTGGACCTTTGGACATGTCAAGGGCATTTATATGTGTGTGCATGATTGTATTCAAATACAGCAGGAGCTGTATTTAGTTTTATTAGGATTTTATTTTTGATCTAGATACATGTACATTCCTTTTATGGAATATAGGATCAAAATGTAAAATTCTATTTATGTCGCGGATCGAATCTTGCAAAGCGAGGAACCTTCTAAGGACCAGAGGCGCAGCGGAACTAGGAGCAAGATGGATGCGATAGCTAGATCCGGTGGCGGTGACCAAATATGGCAGCAGCTTGGGATGACAACACACGGAGGACAACTAGGGATAAAAGTCATAATAGTTGAAAATTAGATTTTCTATTTATTGCTTTTATATTGTACTATGTGTGCATGTTAGTTTACAAGTTTAGTAGGCTAGCATAGTTAAAATTCCTCATTTATAAATAACTAAGTGGGAGAGGGATTTTTAAATAAATCCCATGGTCTCCATTACTGGTTTGTAAGTGATGCAAACAAGCTTGCGCGTTGGCTCTGAGTGCCTTCCTCCATAACGGAAGAGCTTGTTTGTGGATCACTAGAATAGACTTCCATTTTTGGATGACTATAGGAAGTTAATTAAGAGCGTGTGATCTTCCCCAACGGAAGGGGCATAATCTTATTAATGAACTTAGTGTCAAGTAATGGTATACACTTAGACACATCTAATAGTATCCTCCCCATCGGAGTCACTGCTATTATTTGTGTGACCAAAAGACACCAACTATTAATTTTATTTGTCAAAAAGTTAGGTTGACAAGATAATAAAATTAATGGGATAAAACCCTCCTTTTACAAATGTTGAATTTGTATACGTCCACACTAACGTGGCATACAAAATTCACGGTGTTTTGAGGTGTTGGTTAATTTAAAATAGTATTGTTTGAGGAATCAATATTATTCTAAATTTAGAGTTCTGACCAAAAGTTATTTGTGATTCTTAGGATGTCTTTCAACCCACTGTCCATCATACTTCAACAGAATAGACTTACTGGACCAAACTATATAGATTGGAAAAGAAACCTGGACATTGTTCTTACTGCTGAAAGCTATAAATTTGTACTGACTGAGCAGTGCCCTGATGCACCTACTGGTGAATCTACCCAAGAGGAGATTGAATATCATAGGAAATGGGTAAAAGCAGATGAGATGGCGCGGTGTTACATTTTGGCTTCAATGTCAAATGTATTGTAACATCAACATCAAGATTTACCAACAGCCTATGATATTATGAACAATCTCAAGGAACTATTTGGTCATCAGGATAGGGCTTCTAGGCAAGAAGCCATGAGAAAGATAATGACAGCCACCATGCAAGAGGGTACTCCTGTAAGGGATCATATCCTAAAGATGATGGCTTATCTGAACGAGATACAGATCCTTGGAGGAGAAATTGATGGGGAAACCCAGATCGATATGATCCTCCAAACGCTACCTAGAAGTTTTGAGCAGTTTCGCCTGAACTATAATATGAATAAGAGGGTTTATTCATTAGCTGTAAAGCCCGAAAAATTCCCAAATTTATTTTAGAAATATTCTAGGATTTTTCTGGAATTTTTAGATATTTTTCCGGAATTTTCCGAGTAGCGGAAGTAGCAAAAAGAAATATAAGCGTAAAACGGCCTAGGCGGGGATTTAACCCGAGACCTATGATTTAGAGGGACAATGTCATAACCAGTTGACCCAGCAGGGCTGTGCTGAAAGAGGAGGGGAACGATTATATTTAGGTTAGGTTTAGCCGAATTAACCACTTAATATAAATAGAAGGTTTAAGTGGGTTTGGTTTATTTTTGCTTGGTTCGACAACCTTCTCCCTCTCCAAACCCTCAACGCCGACGCCACCCTCTCCTCTCCCTCACGCACGGCACACCAAACCCCAAGGTCCCTAGGGCCATCTTCCGGCGACGACTCCTACACGAAAGAGGCTCTCCTCCGCGAGAGGAACGCGAAGACGTGAGCGGATCGTCGAGAGGACCACCTCCACCGGAGTTCTAGCGAATAGAATCGTAAGAAATTACGATTAGAAGGTAAGAAACCCCTCACCTGCAGTATAATAGTTTCCGCTTGAGTTTTTATGCTCTAGTTAGGATGTATGCAGATTTTTATCGATACCTAGGGTGTATTTAGCTCTCTTCGCCAATTAGGGATTAGTTTAGCGCTTTTAGATGGGCCGAATACGTCTATTCTCCTTCAGTTGGGGATCATAGACGCTGTTGGGTGCCTAGAAGCGATTCCCTAATGGAGAGGAGGGTTTAGGCACACCAAGTGTTCGATAAAATGATTAGATCAGCTAAAATGCAACCTAGGCATTTTAACAGCTTAGATAAATGCATTAGAAGCATGTAAACCAGTAAAATAGTTATTTCAGCTTATATGGATTAGATATCCAATGGGTGGGCTCCCATAGTCGCCTCTAGGTTCAGATAACCTAGTCCTAGGTTCAGATAACCTAGTTTCAGCAAAACAGATTAGCTATTCAGTATTTTACTTTCAGTTGGCACTGTACTGGATTAGATATCCATTGGGTTGGGCTCCCACAGTCGTCCCTAGGTTTAGATAACCTAGTTAACCCTACTAAATTCGGGACTTGCAAACCCGGGTCTAGTTAGGGATGCGCGCACAGCAAAGTACGGTTGCCGGGCCCTACAGCATGTTTATTATTTTCACTTATTATGTACTAGTTTTCAAACTCAAAATCAGTTATGTTAGTTGAGTTGATTTCAGCTTCAGTTTAGTTTAGTTTAGCTCAGTATTATGTTTCAGTTTAGTTCTCTATGTTAGCTTTATGATTAGTTGTATGCTATGCCATGACTTGTTCAGTATGCCATGTTTCTATGATTGTATGCCATGCCATGCTAGCCTGTTCAAAATATTTTCGAATAGCATGTTTTCAAATCATAACTGCATCGTATGCATGATTTTGTGAGGTAGATGGTTTCTTACTAAGCGTTAGCTTACAGGTACTACTTTTCTTATACTGCAGATACAGGTAAAAGAAAAGTGGATTAGCAGTGGAGGCTGGAGGTCAATGCAGATGAGGATGTGTGTGTGTGGAACTGGAATGAAAGATCTCAGGGATCTAACAAGTTTTAATTATGCATTAGAACTCGTTAGCATTTACGTTCAACACTTTCACTTATTAGTTTTGATACTTTCATTTTCATGCAATTTAGATTTGGAACGCATTGAACTATGAAAGAATGTTTTAAAATGTCGGTAATCATGTTAGAATGTTATTACATGTTGTTAGAATAGTTTATTATGCAGTAGGTAGTCGTTAGATTGTATTTTGGCCTTGAAGTCTGATTTTAGGCGAAATCGGACTCGTCGATCTCGGACCGATCGAACTGATCGTGCCGCTGGATCGATGCGCCGACCGATCGAACGGATCTGATATGCTATCGTATCCTCTGGATCGGTCGACCGACCGATCCGGTATATCTGATAACCGGAGATTTTGGTGCACGGATCGGTCGGACCGATCGACTATCTGGATCGATCCGATCCGGCCTCGCTGGATGGGCTGCCGACCGATCCAGACGATGGCGAACCAGTTACGCGGGTTTAAGGATCGGTCACCGGCCGATCCGTGTAACAATAGCACGAAGCTACCGTCGGTCTACACCGATCGGGCACTCTGGATCGATGCATAGACCGATCCGGAAGCGAAGCAATGGAGCTTGAGGATCGGACGAGCGATCGATCCGTGGTCTTGTGACCGTACCAGTATCAGTAGATCGGTCTGTAAGGCGATTAGTTTATAAGAATCAATTAGTTAGCAAAAATTTTAATTAGCCCAGCTTTCCGCACAGTATAGTTTAGCACAGTACAACTGTAGCGATTCGCCTTATAGCCTAGTAGTAGAAGGTGGGTCGTTACAGAGTGGTATCAGAGCAGTGTTCCATACTTCCTACACACACATCAGCATTGTACCTGCAGCTTCCAAGTAAGGATACCTCTACTCTCTTTATAGTTACAGTTCATGTTATATGCTTCTTGCTTATAGTTACAGTTCATGTTATATGCTTGTGCTTGTTAGTACATGGTAGTTTAATCATGATATCAGAAATTTTATAACTGTGATAGTATTAGTTATACATATGTTCTCTATGTCATTAGAAATGGCACGAGGACGCCCAGCAAAAAGGGCACTAGCCAGTGAGCCCCAGCAAGAGGCAGGCAGTTCAGTGCCTCCTCCAGACCTTACAGCATTAGTGGCTCAGTTACAGCAGCAGCTAGCTGAACAGCAACAGGAGATAGCCACCTTAAAGGCTAATCAGCAAAGCACCCCCACAGTCACCCCGGAACCGAATTTGACAACTCCGGTAGTCTTAGAGGTTCCACCAACTCAGCCTGCAGCACCAGCCCCAGCACCAACAGTCCCAGCAGCTGAGCCAAGGAAGGAAGCCTATCTGATCCAGTGGCAGCGAGTCAAGCCAGAGAACTTCTCAGGCACTAGTGAACCATGGGATGCACAAGCATGGTTCAAAACACTGGAGAGCACGATGGAGCTGACTGGCCAGAACACGAGAAGGTGAAGTGTGCCTCCTTATGCTGACAGGCGCGCATGTGGTGGGAAAGAATCGGAACGAGCGCCCGGTGAATCAGATGTCATGGGGACTTGAGAAGGAATTCTTTGAGGAGTTCTTTCACATGCAGGTTACGAACCGCCACTACGACGAGTTCACGGAGTTTCGTCAGGGCAACCTTAGGTGGAAGCCGTGAAGAAATTCAACAGGTTGGCTCGTCTATGTCCAGTTAGCACAGAGAAGGAACGAGTCGGTTGATGCTCAAGATGCCGAGGCGAGATCGCGATGAACGTGGTGGTGGCATTCATAGGCCACAGACCACGGAGGAGCTAGTGAGCAGTGCCTTGACCACAGAGCATTACCAGAACAGCATGAAGCAACAGAAGCAAGTCTCCTCGAGTCCAAAGGCCAAGGAAGCTCTCACACTCGGAAACAGCAGGGCACGGCTCCAACTGGAAAGGGAACTCCAACAACAAGCGCAAATCGTGGAGACTCAAAGGAGGACCATCTAGCAAGCGACCCAGTTATCCAAAGTGTGTCACTTGTGGGAAATTCCACCAGGGGTTTGTCGCAAGGGCACGGATGCTTTGAATGTGGACAAGAAGGGCACATGGCCAGGTGCAAAGGCTCGAGCAAGACCGGTCTTCCTCGGCCACGCAGATTCAGTATGCAGCCAGCCGGCTCGATTACATCGATGCTGAGCCGCTCTAGAAGGTCCACTTATCGGCCAAGGCATTAGAAGCCCCTCCAGCTTTAGCGAATGCGAGGATCTACGCACTCACCGAGAGGACGTAGCCAATGCCTCGACGGTTGTCAGGTCAGATTAGCATTTTTCATTATAGTGCTACTGTTCTATTTGATACTGGGGCAACCCATTCATATATAGCCGGATGTTCTCCGAAAAATTAGAGGTACCTCGGAGATACTCGGTGGTGGGTTTTGGCGCTACCTTGAGAGATCATGGCGTCCCACGGCTCGTCAGAGCGATGCCGGTCATTATAGCGCAGGGGAGCTCTTTTGCGATCGATAGTGCTAGAAATGACCGACTATGACATTATCTTCGGAATGGACTTTTTCAAATACGGTGCCTCTATCGAGTGTCGTAAACAAAAAGTTCCAACCTGAAGCGGCAGCAATTTGAATCGCGGGGAACCAAGGAGAAAGGCCAAGAGGTTTCTCTCAGCTATGAAGGCACTGATTCTGGATGTACAGGATTCCTAGCACACGTAGTCAAGACACCGGTCGAGCAGGGACCAGCGGCTAGCAGAGGTCCAGTCGTTTGTGACTACCCGGTCTTCCACGAAGAGCTACCAGTGCTTAGCACGATGGAGATTGAATTTGAGATAGAGCTTATTCCCGGCACAAATCCAATTTCCAAGGCACCATACCGCATGGCTCCAGAATGAAGGAACTTGGAGCAAATACAGGAGCCGCTTGACAAGGGTTTCATACTAGTCACTCACCATGGGGGCGCCTGTTGTTCGTGAAGAAGAAGGATGGAAGCATCGCGATGCATAGACTACGTGCGAACCAGGTCACAATCAAAAACAGGTATCCTCTTCCCAGGATAGATGACCTATTCGATCAACTGAAGGGGGCATCAGTGTTCTCTAAGGTAGATCTCAGATCAGGTTATCATCAGGTAAAGGTTAAAGAAGGGGATATACCGAAGACAGCATTCAGAACCAGATACGGACACTACGAGTTCGTGGTCATGCCCTTTGGCGTGACCAATGCTCCAGCTACATTCATGGATCTCATGAACAGAGTATTCAGGGAGTATTTAGATAAGTTTGTTATTGTGTTTATCGATGACATTCTTATCTACTCAGGAACTCAGGAAGAACATGCAGAGCACCTGAAACTAGTATTGCAGACACTTCAGCAGAACCAGCTTTACGCCAAGTTCACGAAATGCGAATTTTGGCTAGATCAGGTGTCCTTTCTGGGTCACATCATCTCAAAGGATGGTATTATGGTGGATCCCAGCAAGATAGAAGCAGTAAGTAACTGGAAGCAGCCGAAGAACGCCAGTGAAATCAGGAGCTTTCTGGGATTAGCAGGATATTACAGGAAGTTTGTAGAGGATTTCTCCAGGGTAGCCTCCCCACTGACAACTCTTACCGAAAGAACAGGAAATTCCGGTGGACGGAGGATGAGAGCAACTTCAATGAGCTAAAAGGAGATTGACCAGTGCTATTTTGGCTCGACCAGATGACACCAGCGGCTTTGACATCTATAGTGATGCCTCTAAGTTGGGACTAGGAGCGATCTGATGCAAAGCGGCAAGGTGATCGCCTATGCCTCGAACAACTCAAGGATTATGAGAAGAATTACCCTACTCATGACCTTGAGCTTGCGGCAGTCGTCTTCTCTCTCAAAATTTGGAGACATTACTTATATGGAGCTCGGTGCAGTGTATCGAGATCAGTCAAGTACTTCTTCACTCGAAGGATCTGAATATCGCGCAGCCTTGAGATGGCTGGTCAAGGACTACGATATAGACATCCTCTACCATCCAGGAAAGCCAATAAGGTAGCAGATGCACTTAGCGGAAATCCAGTGCTACCTTATTGTCTCTTACAGCCATGTCGCCGCCCCTACGAAGGAGATCGTGGATTTCGGTCTCGAACTCATCGTGGGACAGCTCTCTACTATGACCCTAGAGTCTACCTTGCTTGGTGATATTCAGTCGGCTCAGGATCGGGACCCCGAGATTCAGAGAATCAAGCAAGGGCTAGCGAATCAGAAAGAATTGAGTGTCCGATAGTGGGGTGTTGTATTTTGGCGACAGACTCTGTGTTCCAGATCGGGAGGAGCTACGGAGAGATTTTAGATGAGGCTCACAGGACTCCCTATGCGATGCATCCAGGCTCCACCAAAATGTATCAAGACCCGAAGAAGCGTTTTTGGGCCGGGATGAAGCGAGACATCGCCAGATATGTTAGCATGCCTCACCGTGAGGGTCAAGGCGAACATCACCGACTGGAGGAGTTGCGGCCTATCTGATTCGAGAATGGAAGTGGGAGGACATCTCGATGGACTTCATAGTGGGGCTACCAGAACCACAAATGGTTTTGATGCCATCCGGGTAATAGTTGACAGGTTGACTAAATCAGCCCACTTTCTAGCTATCAAGATATCCTACTCCATGGAGAAGCTAGCTCGGTTGTATCTCAGGAGATCGTCAGACTACATGGAGTCCCACGAACCATCATTTGACAGAGGCAAGATTTACATCACACTGGAAGTGTGTTCGATCAACTATGGGCACCCGTTAAAATTCAACCTGACTTTCCATCCTCAGACGGATGGTCGACGGAGCGAGTAAATCGGTACTCGAAGATATGCTCGAGCTTGTGCCCTAGATTTCAAGGGAAGTTGGTGCAAATATCCGAGTCTAGCAGAATTTGCATACAACAGCTATCGTGCCACTATCGGCATGGCACCTTATGAGGCACTCTATGGGCGGAGGTGCAGATCACCAATCTTCTGGTATGAGAGTGGTGAAGAGAACTAGAACTTGAGACAGATCTAGTAGCAGCTACCACAGACCATGTGATTCGCCAGAGGATAGAGACAAAGACAGAGTCGGAAGAGCTATCGATACAGCCTGAGACCCTAGAGTTCTCGATTGGGGATACAGTTTTTCCTCAGAGTAGCTCCCATGAAGGAGTCATGCGTTTGGGAAGAAGGCAAGCTAGCTCCCGGATATGTGGGACCATACCTTATCACGAAGAGAGTGGGCAAGGTAGCATATGAGCTAGAGCTACCTCGGAGATGTCACGTGGTCCACAACGTATTCCATGTCTCCATCTTGAAGAAGCATACTCAGCACGCCACCAGTGATTGAGCCCCGGTTAGTACAGTCGTGATGATCTTAGTTATGACAATCGGCCTATTCGGATAATAGACCGAGCAGAAAAAATTGGAACAAGGAAGTACCATTAGTTAAAGTCACTGGCAAAATCACACAAAGAGAGGCGACTTGGGAGACAGAGGCCAGCATGAGACAGACTGTTTTAAGTTCGAGGACGAACTTTTATAAGGTATGGGGATTGTAAAGCCGAAAAATTCCCAAATTTATTTTAGAAATATTCTAGGATTTTTCTGGAATTTTTAGATATTTTTCCGGAATTTTCCGAGTAGCGGAAGTAGCAAAAAGAAATATAAGCGTAAAACGGCCTAGGCGGGGATTTAACCCGAGACCTATGATTTAGAGGGACAATGTCATAACCAGTTGACCCAGCAGGGCTGTGCTGAAAGAGGAGGGGAACGATTATATTTAGGTTAGGTTTAGCCGAATTAACCACTTAATATAAATAGAAGGTTTAAGTGGGTTTGGTTTATTTTTGCTTGGTTCGACAACCTTCTCCCTCTCCAAACCCTCAACGCCGACGCCACCCTCTCCTCTCCCTCACGCACGGCACACCAAACCCCAAGGTCCCTAGGGCCATCTTCCGGCGACGACTCCTACACGAAAGAGGCTCTCCTCCGCGAGAGGAACGCGAAGACGTGAGCGGATCGTCGAGAGGACCACCTCCACCGGAGTTCTAGCGAATAGAATCGTAAGAAATTACGATTAGAAGGTAAGAAACCCCTCACCTGCAGTATAATAGTTTCCGCTTGAGTTTTTATGCTCTAGTTAGGATGTATGCAGATTTTTATCGATACCTAGGGTGTATTTAGCTCTCTTCGCCAATTAGGGATTAGTTTAGCGCTTTTAGATGGGCCGAATACGTCTATTCTCCTTCAGTTGGGGATCATAGACGCTGTTGGGTGCCTAGAAGCGATTCCCTAATGGAGAGGAGGGTTTAGGCACACCAAGTGTTCGATAAAATGATTAGATCAGCTAAAATGCAACCTAGGCATTTTAACAGCTTAGATAAATGCATTAGAAGCATGTAAACCAGTAAAATAGTTATTTCAGCTTATATGGATTAGATATCCAATGGGTGGGCTCCCATAGTCGCCTCTAGGTTCAGATAACCTAGTCCTAGGTTCAGATAACCTAGTTTCAGCAAAACAGATTAGCTATTCAGTATTTTACTTTCAGTTGGCACTGTACTGGATTAGATATCCATTGGGTTGGGCTCCCACAGTCGTCCCTAGGTTTAGATAACCTAGTTAACCCTACTAAATTCGGGACTTGCAAACCCGGGTCTAGTTAGGGATGCGCACACGGGCCCAACAACATGTTTATTATTTTCACTTATTATGTACTAGTTTTCAAACTCAAAATCAGTTATGTTAGTTGAGTTGATTTCAGCTTCAGTTTAGTTTAGTTTAGCTCAGTATTATGTTTCAGTTTAGTTCTCTATGTTAGCTTTATGATTAGTTGTATGCTATGCCATGACTTGTTCAGTATGCCATGTTTCTATGATTGTATGCCATGCCATGCTAGCCTGTTCAAAATATTTTCGAATAGCATGTTTTCAAATCATAACCGCATCGTATGCATGATTTTGTGAGGTAGATGGTTTCTTACTAGGCGTTAGCTTATAGTACTACTTTTCTTATACTGCAGATACGGTAAAAGAAAAGTGGATTAGCTGGAGGCTGGTCAATGCAGATGAGGATGTGTGTGTGTGGAACTGGAATGAAAGATCTCGGGGATCTAACAAGTTTTAATTATGCATTAGAACTCGTTAGCATTTACGTTCAACACTTTCAGCTTATTAGTTTTGATACTTTCATTTTCATGCAATTTAGATTTGGAACGCATTGAACTATGAAAGAATGTTTTAAAATGTCAGTAATCATGTTAGAATGTTATTACATGTTGTTAGAATAGTTTATTATGCAGTAGGTAGTCGTTAGATTGTATTTTGGCACGCCAAAGTCAAGTTCGATTTTCCGCGAATCGGACTGACGGATCTCAGCATCGATCGAGCTGATCGTTATGCCGATGGTCTGCCGACCGATCGACGGATCTGATGATGCTATCAGATCCTCCGGATCGATCGGCCGACCGATCCAGTACTGCATCCAGGAGATTTTGCACGGATCGGTCGGCCGACCGATCCTATCTGGATCGGCCGGCCGATCCGACCTCTGGATCGGGCGACCGATCCAAAGACGATGGCGAACCCAGATTGCGGGTTTAAGGATCGGTCACCGACCGAGTCGTAACAAGAGCACGAAAGCCCGATCGGTCACCGACCGATCAGGGCACTCTGATCGATGCGAGACCGATCCGAGAACGAAGCAATGGAGCAGATCGGACGAGACCGATCCGGTCTTGTGACCGTACGATGTCGATGAGATCGATGCGTAAGGCGATTAGTTTATAAGAATCAATTAGTTAGCAAAAATTTTAATTAGCCCAGCTTTCCGCACAGTATAGTTTAGCACAGTACAACTGTAGCGATTCGCCTTATAGCCTAGTAGTAGAAGGTGGGTCGTTACATTAGCGGAACTACTGACAGAACTTCAAGCAGTAGAAGGATTATTTCGTCACAATGCTCAAATTCACTATGCTGAAAATGGTTCTACTTCTAAACTGAAAGGAAAGAAGAAGAAGAAACAAGCTGGTTCAGCAAAGAAAGTGAATAAATCTCAGAGTACGGGATTTAGCTTCATCTGTAAGCAGGCAGGACATTGGAAGGCGGACTGTCCTCGTAGGAACCAAAACAAAGGTATATCTCATGCTCTAGTTGTTGAAACATGTTTAGCGGTGTTATCTACCAGCACCTGGTGTGTAGATACGGGAGCCACTGATCATGTCTGCAATTCCTTGCAGGGGTTCCAGGAAACCCGACGACTATGTGAAGGGGAGATTACCGTCTACATGGGCAATGCTACTAAGGTGGCAGCTGTTGCAATGGGAGACGTCTACTTATCTTTTAGTAGAAATAAAAATTTGATTTTAAGAAATTGTCTTTATGTACCCAGTTTTAGAAAGAATTTAATTTCGGTTTCTAAACTGTTTTTAGATGGATATTCAGTTTCTTTCAGTAACGATGTAGTTATTAAAAGAAATAAAGTGATTATCTGTTCTGGTGCATTAGTTGGCAATTTGTATACTTTAAATCCAATTTCTTCCACAAAGCAAAACATGGAAATTTATAACTCATCTTCTAACTCTAATAAGAGAAAAGAACCTTCGAAAATGAACCAAGCATATCTTTGGCATCTAAGGCTTGGTCATATTAACTTAAGTAGGATTCAGAGGCTTATAGCCGATGGACTTTTGAGTTCATTTGAGTTGGAAAATTTTCCAACTTGTGAATCTTGCTTGGAAGGTAAAATGACCAAGAGGCCGTTCAAGGCCAAGGGGTATAGAGCCAAAGAAGTGTTAGAGTTGGTTCACTCTGATTTGTGTGGTCCTATGTCTGTCCAGGCAAGAGGAGGTTTTGAATATTTTGTCTCTTTCATAGACGATTATTCAAGATATGGATACATTTACCTAATGCGCCGCAAGTCCGAGTGCTTTGATAAGTTCAAAGAATACAAGGATGATGTGGAAAAATGACTAGGTAAAAGTATCAAGACACTACGGTCAGATCGTGGTGGCGAATACCTCTTAGGAGAGTTTAGAAATGACTTATCAGAGGTCGGGATTCAATCCCAATTGTCTGCACCTGGAACACCCCAACAGAATGGTGTAGCAGAACGAAGGAATAGGACTCTTATGGAGATGGTTAGATCAATGATGAGTTATTCAGAATTACCAAATTCGTTTTGGGGATATGCTCTGGAAACAGCAGTATACGTTCTGAACTTAGTACCTTCTAAATCAGTTTCTTCTACTCCCATAGAATTGTGGAATGGGCGAAAGCCCAGTCTAAGACATATTCGGATTTGGGGTAGTCCAGCACATGTGCTAAAACCAGATGCTGATAAGTTAGAATCCCGTACAGAAGTTCGCGTGTTTGTAGGATATCCCAAAGGAACGAAAGGTGGTTTATTTTATAGTCCTAAAGACCAGAAGGTCATTGTTAGCACCAATGCCCAGTTTTTAGAAGAAGACTATATAATGGATCACAAGCCCGATGTAAAGTTGTTTTAGAAGAACTTAGAGAGGGCATGTCTACTTCAGTACTAACAGGACAAGATGAAGTACCACAAGAGACTGCAACACGTGTCACATGATACACAACCACAGAAGTGCCTCGTCGTAGTGGGAGGGTTGTAAAGCAACTGAAAGATTCATGTTTTGGGAGAGTCTTGAACTTAATCCCGGGTAAACATGAACTGGATCCACGAAACATATGAAGCACTCCAAGATATAGATGCAGCATCTTGGCAAAAGGCAATGAATTCTGAAATAGAGTCTATGTACTCTAATAAAGTCTGGGAGCTTGTAGAACCACCTGATGGTGTAAAAGCCGTTGGATGCAAGTGGATCTACAAAAGGAAAAGAGGGACAGACGGGAAGGTAGAGACCTTCAAAGCTAGGCTTGTTGCGAAAGGGTACACTCAGAAAGAGGGAATCGATTATGAGGAGACCTTTTCACCGGTAGCCATGCTTAAGTCTATCCGGATACTCTTATCCATTGCTGCTCATATGGATTATGAAATTTGGCAAATGGATGTCAAGACAGCTTTCCTTAATGGAAGTCTTGAAGAGAACATTCATATGAAGCAACCAGAAGGGTTCATTGAAAAAGGCAAAGAGCATCTAGTGTGCAAGCTCAATCGGTCCATTTATGGACTGAAGCAAGCTTCAAGGTCTTGGAACATCCGATTTAATGAAGTAATCCAGTCGTATGGATTTATTCAGTGTCCGGATGAGTCTTGTGTATACAAGAAGTGTAACGGAAACGTGGTGGTATTTCTTGTACTATACGTAGATGATATTTTGTTAATTGGCAACAATGTCAAGGTATTATCAGACGTAAGGGTATGGTTGTCCAAACAATTTGATATGAAGGACTTAGGAGAGTGTGCACACATTCTTGGGATCAAAGTAATAAGGGATCGCAAGAAAAGAATGTTGTGTCTGTCTCAAGCTTCATATATAGATACAATCCTTGCTCGTTTTAGTATGCAGGATTCCAAGAAAGGTTTCTTACCTTTTAGGCATGGAATAGCTCTATCTAAAGAGATGTCTCCAAAGACATCGAAGGAGATAGAAGACACGAAAGCAGTTCCTTATGCTTCGGCTGTAGGAAGCCTTATGTATGCAACGCTATGTACGAGACCTGATATTTGTTTTGCCGTGGGCATGGTCAGCAGATATCAGAGTAACCCTGGACAAGGACATTGGACTGCAGTAAAGCATATATTAAAGTACTTGAGAAGGACTAGAGATTATATGCTAATTTACCAAGCAGACGATTTGATCCCTGTGGGTTACACGGATTTAGATTTTCAATCAGATAGGGACAATAGTAAGTCTACATCAGGCTATGTGTTTACTTTAGGAGGTGGAGCCATTTCATAGAGGAGTGTTAAGCAGAAATGCGTATCGGACTCAACCATGGAAGCTGAGTATGTAGCAGCCTCTGAGGCAGCTAAAGAAGCAGTATGACTCAGGAACTTTCTAATGGACTTAGATGTGATTCCTGGTTTGCCCAAAATTATCACAATTTATTGTGATAATAGCGGTGCAGTTGCAAACTCGAAGGAACCACGAGCTCATAAGGCAAGTAAACATATAGAGCGCAAGTACCACCTGATACGAGATATCGTGAAGCGAGGAGAAGTTGTCATCGCCAAGATTGCATCAGTGGATAACCTGGCAGATCCTTTCACTAAGGCCCTTCCGGCGAAAGCTTTTGATCGGCATGTGGAGGGAATGGGAATCAGATGTATGGTAGAAGATATGACAGCTTAGTCATTAGTATAAGTGGGAGATTGTTGAAGTGTATACTGAAAGCCTAAGCTTTTGTAAACATTTGTCTTGAATAAAGAATCACATTTGGTCAAATTATCAACATTTGTTTGTAGTTGTTCAATTAATTTATATTGTAGATAACATAGCATGTGGTGTCATATGCAGAAGATAATGTTATCAGTACCTTATAAATTATAAACAGTAGCTCACGACCAAAATGGAAAGGAACAAACCATTAGAAGGTCGTACTGTAATTAGGTATCAGTTTATCTTGACTGTATAATTACACTAGTACACTTAGAGTGTATTGAGTAGGACCATTTGAGGTCGTTTCTTTTATATTGATTTTATAAAGAAACAAAGACCTTGGTTATTATGGAAGTGTGTGCTCTTAATCCTAATATAATAACAAGCACATATATTTGATATTTATTTCTTTAATTTATCAATGGGTGAGATTTAGTTCGATGAATCAATAAACCCGATAAGTTGGGAAATGGTATCACTTATAGTGTGTGTTGTTGATTATAGAAGGAAACTGTGTCCTAGAGATACTAGGTTGATAATGTCCCCAAGAGGAGCTCATAAGGATTGTCATGTTAAACCCTGCAGGTGGACTTAGTCCGACATGACGATAAGGTTGAGTGGTACTACTCTTGGACTAAGATATTAATTAAATGAGTTGTCAGTAACTCACTTAATTAGTGGACATTCGATATCTTAAACACAGGGAGACTAACACACTCATAATAAGAAGGAGCCCAAAAATGTAATTTGGGATTGGTGCGGTAGTTCAATAATAGTTCTCTAGTGGAATGAATTATTATAGATAAAATTAAGTTGTGTGTTCGGGGCAAACACGGGATGCTTAATTTTATCGGGAGACCAAAACCAATTCCTCCTCTCGGTCCCTATCGTAGCCTCTTAGTCATAGAGTTCTATACCCACCTATACCCACCTTCTATACCCACCCAATAGGGGCCGGCCAAGCTAGCTTGGGAAACAAGCTAGGGTCGGCCTAGGTATAAAATTGGGTGGCCGGCCCTAGCTTGAACCCAAGCTAGTGGGGGCCGGCCAAATTAAATTAAAAAAGAAATTTAATTTTAATTTTTATTATGTGGAAGATATAATTTATTAAATAGAATTAAAATTAAAATATCTCTCTTGTAAAAGATCTACAAAAGATTAAAGAAAGAGATTAGATCTCTTTCCTTATTTGTAGATTGGTGAGATATTTTATTTTCTCTTTAAAAATTATTCACATGTTGTAAAATTAAAATTATAGAAATTTCCTTTTTATCAACCATGAAGAGATTTGAAGAGAAATTTTATTTTTTAAAATTTTCGGAAACAAATTAGGAAGTTTTAATTGTTGATTGAAACTTGTCCAATTTGTTCTCCAATGATGTGGCCGGCCAATGTAGATTTAATTGGGAAATTTTATTTTATTTTTCTCAATTAAATCATGTCAAGGAAATTGAGGAAATTTTATTGTAATTAAATTTCCTAATTTGCCTAGGCCAAGGAATATAAAAGAAGGGGTGAGGGTGCCTTCACAAGATACAACATCTATTATTTCTCTCCCTCTTTTGTTCCTTGGTGTGGTCGGCCATCCTCTCCCTCTCTTCCTCTTGTGGTGGCCGAACCTCTCTCTCTCCCTTGGAGCTCTTGTGGTGGCCGGATACTACTTGGAGAAGAAGAAGAAGAAGGAGAGAAAGCTAGCATCTCTTGGAGCTTGGTTAGTATTTTGGTTTTTCTCCTTGGTGAAGTTTTCCTTTGTGGCCGAACCTTGCTTGGAGGAGAAGAAGGTGGTTGGTGGTTTCTCATCTCGGTAGATCGTTGCCCACACAACGTCCGAGGTTAGAAGAGGAATACGGTAGAAGATCAAGAGGTTTTTCTACAAGGTATAACTAGTAATTTTTATTTCCGCATCATGCTAGTTATTTATGGAAATAATACCAAATACAAGAGGCTTACGTTCTAGAATTTCAAATATGTTTTTTCGATGCTGTGTTCTTTTGTTTTTTTTCTTTTCCTTGTGATTTGATTGTTCTCTTTGGTTAACCTAAAGTTATTTTAGGAAATTAAATATTAGCTTTCTATAAAAGGTTTTGTCTAGTCGGTGGTGGTTGCTCCCATATCCAAGAAGGCCATGTGCCTCGCCACGTCAGTACTGGGAACCAATTATGGAAATTAATTTTAATGGAATTAATAACTTAAGGAGACTTGGGTCGAACGTGTAAAGTTCCGCAGGAGATCCAAGTCAAAACCTAAAAGAACAAATAGATTAAGTTTTGGATCAAACGTGTTAAGTTCCG
The DNA here is from genome assembly GCF_018446385.1 of Zingiber officinale. Classification (NCBI taxonomy): domain Eukaryota; kingdom Viridiplantae; phylum Streptophyta; class Magnoliopsida; order Zingiberales; family Zingiberaceae; genus Zingiber; species Zingiber officinale. Next base: position 130,092,612 of record NC_056002.1, on the reverse strand, counting down.
CAGGCGATCCAAAATTTAATTTAAAAGAACACATGGTAGCTAGGAAAAGGTTCAGACCTTTGTACAAAATTTTTGTACAGTGGAACCTATATGTTTTCCGAGTAGCAACCAACACCTTGTGTCCTGGACCTCGTGTCCGGTACATGCCATTAAAAGTAAAATACCTTCTTTTTAACTATAACTTCTTTATACTTGCCCTTACTTGGCATTTACGCAAACACTTTGTGTGCGCTTTTGATTTTCAATCTTCTGGAATTGAAATCAAGTCTAGACCTTGGTCTTTCTTGCTTATAATCACTCATAACCCTTAAAAGAGTTTAATAAAACACCATATGCATGAAAATTCTAGAGTTTCACAGAATAAACACAATTCTACATATTAAGCTATACAATTCTGCACTATAAACTCTAAAGAAACTAGAAACTGATTGTTTTAAAAAGAAGGCTACTGAGTTCAGCTAATAGAAACTGAACCTAAGGTTGTCTATGTTATTCAAGAAAACCAAGAAACCAACACTACATACTTTAAACAAAGGCTGTTCTTGCCCTTTGGAGTAACAAGAAAAATGTTATTCATGCTTACGGTAGTACAGGAAGGTTACAAAACTGCACTGAAATGCTAAACTACACTAAGAAGGAATTTAAATCTGTGTGTCAAAGAATTAATAACACAAAGTCTAGCAACATGTTAAGGATTAATAACACTAAATCTAGCAGCATGTTAAGGATTAATAACACTAAATCTAGCAGCATGTTAAGGATTATCAACACCACTAAACCTGCACAGCAAGCTCCAACTCAAGCTAAAACTTGCTGGGATAGGGTCATATGGAAGGGTGTACTTTGCAATTCTAGACAATGAAAAGCATGTTGCTGTGAAAAACTTGATGCTTCTGAAGATGGCTCAAATGATATCCAGATTAAAGCATGAAAATTTTGTTGAGATTCTAGGATATTGTGTGGAAGGAAATATGTGTCCGTAGGCCTATGAGTTTGCAACTATAGGCTCTTTACATGATGTTTTGCATGGTATGGCTATAGCATTTATCTGCTATTTCGTGTACAGCAATAGAACAACTTATAACATAACCCAATTTCATCTAACATCCAATCCTAATTCATGAATGACTAACTAACAAATTTCTGACAAAAATTCAACAGGAGAGCAAAATGATGCAAAGCTTCGGAATCAATACAGAACCCTAACCAGTAATGGATCTCACGGCAACAACATGAATTCTGTACTACAAAATCCGAAAGCAAGGAAAACAAATTGAAGCTTGGAACTACTCCTATTGCAGGTGAGAAGCAACTCACCATGTTTTCTTGGACTTACAACCGGAGAAGAGGACTCTAGGGTTTCGGCTAGTTTCAAATCACGGCGTTCCTTTTGTGTCCGCGTGCTCCCTTCGACGAGAGAAGCTCGGGTCCAAGAAGATCCCACGGAAGTGTCTTTGTCCGACCACCGGAGGCGAAGCCTGAGCTGCGGCTGCGTTTTCACCCGAGAGGAAGTCGACGCCGCGAGAGAGGAAGGAATCGCGAGATTAGGTCACGGGAATAATTCTCTTCTCCTCTTAACTTACCCCTTTTATAACCTAGGTCTAACTTTGTTCTTTACTATAACTCATATATATCTCGCTTCAGACTTATTAACAAACCACACGTAGCCCAGTTGGTTGGCTGTGTCCAGTTGGGTTAGGTTCGGCCGGAGGTCTTGGGTTCGAATCTCACCTTCAACATTTTTTTTAAAACTTCTTTCTTTTTGTAACCCTACTAAACGACCTCCAAAAATTACATAAAAATACTCTAAAAATTTCTAAAAAGCTCTAGAATATTTTAAAAGTATTTCCAAATATTTTTATGGACATTTAGAACTTGAAATAGGGAAAATTTGGTCATTACACCAGCAAAGCCTTAAGCGAATCCGACTGACCAAGTGTGCAAGCGGTTGATGCTGATCAGATAGGCAGCGGTAAATATTTAAGGTATAGCATTTAATAAAAACCCTAGTTATAAGAAAAGAACTTAGGTAATTTCCCGAGACCTAATTTCTTCCCCCTTCTCTTCTTCCTCGCGTGCGACGGCGCCGATTCTGCCCGAGCGAAGAAAAACGAAGCCCTAGCTTCTTCTCTGGCGATCGGCGAGTGGCTAACTCCGCAAGCTCTTCTCGGATCCGAGCTCCTCTCGTCAAGAAGGGACGCGGACACAGAGGAATCGCCGAGATTTGGAACTCACCCGAAACCCTAGAACCTTCCTTCTTCGGTTGTAAGTCCAAGAACACCTCGGTAAGTTGCTACTCACCTGCAGTAGGATAGCTCCGAATTTCTTTGGTTCCTCACTTTGCTTCCGAAGCACACATGAACCCTAGAATTGTTTCTTCATTGCACAGCAAGCTTTTCTTTCATGGTGAACCCTAGTTTTCAGTTGGTATGTACATTAAGGTACTTTAGTGCTTAAAACTTGGTATTATGAAGTTGTGGTGATGAATGCAGTTTTATTGGTTGCTGTAAAGATTGGGGGATTTTGTGTTTTGCTGCCGTGAATTTCATTAAAGAATGAAAGGGGAATTGTTAGGTTTGATATTAGGTTTGATATGTAGTTGTCTTCTGCTAATAGTTCCTTATACATGTGGTTTGATCTTACCGTATCGATTATAGCATTTCTGCTATAGGTTTTTCTGTTAAACCTGAAAAGAACAGCCCTTGAATGTTAACATATCAAACTTAGATTTCCTTGTGTTTGCAGCAAGCATGAACAATTTTATTGGAGCTTAGAACAACCCCTCTTGGAGCTTGTTCCAGTCTGAATTCTTTTGTTATATACATGCATGAAAGGGAGTGAATAGATTTTTGTAGTACTGCAGATTTTTCGCTTGTGTAGTTGCAAGTTTTTAGCTTGAATTGTGCCACAAAAAGGGGCATGAATAGAGGAGCTTACTGTTAGTTTTGTTGTGCAGTTTTCATTTTCCTATTTGTAACGACCCACCTTCTGAGTACTAGGCTGTAAGGCCGATCGCTACAATTATGTTATGCTATACTACGTGGAAAGCTAGGCTAATTAAAATTTTACTCTACTAATGACGGATACAACTGATAAGAAAGGTCTAAAGACCTTCTTTGCTGGTATACATATGCTAAGGAGGGGAAACTAAATATCCCAACTGAGCTAGGAACTAGAAACTAAACTTCCCAACTACCTACAGACCTGCCGATCGATGCACAGACCGATCGGAGCTGCGGTCGTTCTGTTCCCAACTGGATCGGTCGGCAGACCGATCTAGGTGTGGCTGGATCGGTCGGCAGACCGATCCAGGTATGTCTGGATCGGTCGGCTGACCGATCCGGCCGCAAACAGAACCGAGATCGTCTTTGGATCGGTCGGCGGCCGATCCAGAGGATCTGTAGACCGATCCATCTGGCTCGATCGGTCGGCCGACCGATCCGCCATTCTACACTGATCGGTCTCAGACCGATCAGGGATTTCGAGCAGAAACTACGATTTCAGCACTGTTCGTGCCAAAATCTCACACAACAATTCTAAAATCAATGGAAATACATTCTAACAACTATTAACCAGCATTCTAACATAATTACTAACAAACTAAACCTATCATACTACATAGTGCATGGTTTACTATTTCATAACATTTAACAACCAAAACTGAATAATGAAACTAAAAACGCAAAGTGCTAATACTGAAGTAAAATTGTTTAGATCCCAAAGATCTTTATTCCAACTCCTGCCCACACACATCTTGATAGCATTGCCCTCCAGCCTCCGCTACTGATCCACTTTTCCCTTACCTTTATCTGCAGTATAAGAAAAGTAGTATCTATAAGCTAAAAAGCTTAGTAAGAAACCATCTACCTCACAAAAATATGCAACGATGCAAATATGATTTTAAATCATGCTGTTTAAAACATATGCTGGATATACTGAATAAACTAAGCATGGCATGGCATATAAGCATACAATCATGGCATATCTAAAGCTGAACATAAAGTCATCATGCATATTCACAGGGAAAAACTAAGCTGATACTAAGAACTGAGCTACGCTAATATCGATCTCGCTAGAACTGCATCAATTCACGAACTAATTTCTGAAAGGTTGAAAACCATATACATATAGTAAGTGAAAATACTAAACATGCTGCTGAGGGGCCCGGCAACTGTACGTGCTATGCGCGCATCTCTAACTAGACCCGGGGTTGCAAGTCCCGAATTTAGTAGAGCTACTAGGTTATCTAAACCTAGGGACCGACTATGGGAGCCCAACCCAATGGATATCTAATCCAGTACAGTGCCAACTGAAAAGTAAAATACTGAGTATAGCTAAACTGTTCTAAATTGCTGTTTCTAGGTTATCTGAACCTAGAGCTAGGTTGTCTGAACCTAGAGGCGACTGTGGGAGCCCACCCATTGGACCGTAGTCCCATATAAGCTAGAATAAATTGATTTACTAATTTAGATGCTTCTAATGCATTCAACTGTGCTAATAAAAATGCCTAAGTTGTATTCTTTTCGAAGCTGGTTCTTTAATCGAACACCTAGTGCGCTTTAACTCCCCTCTCTATTAGGGAGACTACCTTTAGGCACCCAACAGTATCTAAACCTCCAACTGAAGGAGAAAAGATGTGTCCGGCCCATCTAAAGGTACTCACTAAATCCCTAAACCTGCGAGGAGGGTTAAGTACACCCTATGTGTCGAAAACATACGCATATAACTAAACTAATGCACAGGAAATCAAACGGTAGCTATTATACTGCAGGTGAGGGGTTCCTTACCTCCTGTTCGTAATTTCTTATGATTCTATTCGCTAGAATTCCGGTGGAGATGATCTTCTCGACAATCCGCTCACGTCTTCGCGTTCCTCTCGCAGAGAAGAACCTCTTTCGTGTTGGAGTCGTCGCCGGAAGATGATCCGAGAGTCCTTGGGGCTTGGGCGCCGAGAGAGGAGGAGGAAGAGGTGTGGGCGGCGGTGAGGTTTTGGAAGAGGGATAGGTCACGGTGAAAAATAATCTCCTCACTTAATTAATTTTCCTATTTATATTAAAGACTTAATTCGCCCAACTCCAATATAAATTTTATTGGTTCCCTTTCCTCTTAGCACGGCCCTGCTGGGTTCAACTGGTTCCCAACATTATCCCTAAGCCATAGGTCTCGGGTTCGATTCCCGCCTAAGCTATTTTGCGGTTCTAATTATTTTTGCTACTTCCGCTACTCGAAAAATTCCGAAAAAATATCTAAAAATTCCAGAAAAATCATAGAATAATTCTAATGCAAGTTTAAGAATTTTCGGGCGTTACAATCCCCCATACCTTATAAAAAGTTCATCCTCGAACTTAGAACAATTCTGGGTACTTCTGTCTCATGCTGGCTTCTGTCTCCCAAGTTGCCTCTTCTGCTGTGTGACTATGCCAAATGACTTTAACTAATGGTACTTCTTTGTTCTGCAATTTCTTAACTGCTCGGTCTATTATCTGAATAGGCCGACTATCATAGCTGAGGTCTTCGCGGATCTGTACCGACTGGGGCTCAATCACCTGGGTGGCATCTGGGGTATGCTTCTTCAGCATAGAGACATGAAATACGTTGTGGACAGCTAGCATTTCCTGGGGTAGCTCTAGCTCATATGCTACTTTGCCCACTTTTCTGTTGATAAGGTATGGTCCCCACATATCTGGGACTTAGCTTGCCCTTCTTCCCAAAACGCATTACTCCCTTCATGGGAGCTACTCTGAGGAAAACTGAATCCCCAACCGAAAACTCTAAGGGTCTGCGCCGTGTATCAGCATAGCTCTTCTGGCGGCTCTGAGCTGTCTCTATCCTCTGGCGGATCTGCTGTATAGCTGCCGTGGTATCTGCTACTAGATCTGTCTGAAGCTCTAGTTCTTTCTGTTTTTTTT